>NC_084759.1:98162015-98771429 GCF_028858725.1 Colius striatus | reverse complement strand
AAGGCATAATCAAATCCACCTCATTGTAAACATTTTTCTAGTCAACTGTTAATCACTAACAATCCTTAGGACTCTACCACCTCCATAGAATGTCTGTTCTTATCTAATTTTAGCATTAGAAAGATAATATCTAGTCTTGGACATCCTGGCTGCAGTTTAAACCTGTCATTAGTGACGTAAAGGGAATACTCATTTGCAATGGGTTTATATACTGCAAGTCTGTTATAAAAGACTGTAAAAAAAGATTACCCTTGCTTGTCTTTCCTAAAGAAAAACAGTCTCAATTTGTTCAGAGTTCTTCATAGATTATGCTCAGTAGAACTCTCTTTACTCTTTTTTTACACTCTAACAAGCCCACATAATGGATGAATCTGGACCAAGCATTCGATCTTTCAGTAAAGCAGAAGGATTACCTCCATCTTGCAATTTGTACTCTTTTTACCTATTTTTCAGATGTCTACCCTTCTTAAAGCAGTTTATAGAACTGACAACTAGCACCCTAATTATGGTTCTCTGTAACTCGTAACTCTTTTTGTATTTTCTGAACTAACTTCTCAATCCTGTGAGCTCAGTCTTTCCTAGCTACAAATAACGTGCATTTGTTCCTTTGGAAAACTTTTCTCATTTTTTTTCCAGACTGCTTCTTCAGGTAAAATTAGACCAAATACTCTGGTATACAATGTATTTATATTCTCTCTTGTCATTAACATATGCTATGTCATCCCTCTCATTCATGAAAACGGTGAATAATACTTTCATAAAGAAATACAGAATATTTCTTGAGTCTATAAGTTAAGTCTATAAGTTTCTAGTTCCTTCTTTTTCTCCTTTTTCAAAGGTAATCCAGATGTTTACCTTTTTCTGTGCTTTTTGTACTTCACCAAATCTACAAAAGTTTTGAAAGGCAGCAAGTAACGGTTCTGAAATTCCAACAGGTCTTTCCATTTCATAGTATACCATTCATTTAATCCTGTGGATTTGAAAATGTCAACATATCTAAATATCCAGTAACCTGTTCTACCTTTTTTCAAGGCTGAGATCTTCCTGGTTTATCATTGATGTTACTAGTGAGGGACAACTGATTGCAGCTGATCTTCCTCATGGACAGTAATGTTAGGAGGCAGACATCATAATTTGTTCTATCACAAAAAAGCTGAGAGGGAGTATGCTGTGGGAAAACCGCAAATGACAATTAAATCAGCATAGAGAAGTTGAAAGCTTGTGATGAGGAGTTCATAATAAAATTACTAAACGTAAAAGTACCTAACCAAAACTTCTGCAATTCCATTGCTGTAAAGAAAAACAAGAACGAACTGTAGTACAGAGTTAACAGCAACTTATAATCTAACAGCAAGTCTATATGGAAATTATTTTATAACTTTGTAAATATATAGGTGCATTTTCCATCAAGACTGAAAGACTCACAAATGACTGACTACACTACCAGACTCAGAACAAAAGGTACAGAACACCTTACAATGGGAAAATAAAGAAATCCTTCTGCCTCCTTAAAAGAAGCTTCAGAGCCACCTGTCAAGCATCACTTCAAAACATGCAGTGCTCTTCCCTCCAGGCAAACACAAACAAGTGAATCTTTATGACCACCTGTGAAGTAGCCATAAGACTATAACTTAAATGAGATCAAATCATGGTACTGACAACACTCTTTCAAATCAGTGTAATCCTGGTGAATATATTTCAGTCTCCCTCGTCTTGCTGAAGTAAAAGGTAAAATTCCTACTGGCAGCAGTAGAGACAAGGTTTCATATACAAATGCTGAACAACAGCAGACACTAGGGGACTCTAATCTGGTGAAGAACATTGTAATGCTTTCCAGCATCTGGAAAGCGAAGCTAGCAAAATTTATTGTGGAAAGATTGAATGTTATTATTTCTTCTAATAAAACTACTACCTACACAGGAACACGGTGAATTATTTCACTTGAAATATTTCCTGTCTTTCAAGCAAGATAGGACATTTTAATAGAGTGTATGTAAGAATCACTTACTAGAGGTATAGGTTAAGGCTGAACACCAATAATTTTGGTGTTCTTGAAGTCCAATAATTTTTGAAATCAAGACTTCATGTGAAATTCCAAATGTTTTTATTTATTTTTATGGGAAAACAGGGTGTGAATTACGAAACTTTCAGATACCCTTTCCAAATTATGGCATAGTGCTCAACATAACTGGTAGTAATTCTCTTTCTCTTCTCTAAATGTAAATCTATGACTAATTCACCCACACTTTAAAGCCAGTCATTTGCTCAATATAGATATTCAAATTTATTGAGGTCATAATTTACTCCTCAAATTAGAGCACACCTTGTTTATAAGTACTTTAGCACATTCTTGTCTCCTACTTTACATCAAGTCTCTCTTCCATACCCCTACTACGTAGTGCAAAGCAGTGTAGATAATTCTCCAAACTAATGACAAAAAAGCTCCAGAGAAAAAAAAATTGCTTTTACAATACCAATAAGTTTCTAGCATTTATTTTACTGTTTCTCTACAGCCCTGTGGTGTGTTTTGCTAAGATTTAAATTTGCACAGAGATAATTCCAGGGCTCTGAACTAGTGTTAAATAGCACCATTTAAACATATGGAGATATTTTCCCCTTATCTAGTTAGTATAGATTTTTTGCATTCCTATCTTATGAGAGTCATGGGGTCATCAAGCAGGAACATCATACATTTAATAAAAAATTGCATTGCTTTTATTTGGTCGTATTTCTTTATTTCACTAAAAATTGGTTTTGAACTTTTAGCCACATCTTTTTTATTTATCCCTATTATTCCCCTAGATTTTGGCATTTTTTCCTTTCCAAAGACATACCATTTTATCACATTTAATAGTAGCAAGAATTTTCACAGTAGGATTTACATTTGGATTTGGCACAAAATTGACAATTCCTAAGGCAACCTATAATTCCAATCCATTAGGTTAATGTACTGCAGCTGCTGTGAACAGTGGCTATGTCATCTCTTGTATAATGTCATCTGGTACAGCACAGATTATAAAACAAAATAAACGGAAAAATTATTCTTCATCTAAGAGTCATAGAAAGTTACGTACATCCTGTTCCCTCACCCTCATTCTCAATGGAGAAGTATGCTCTACATGCGGGTAATATGTTTGGGGTGTTTAAGTGTTGCTTTTTATAGTTGGTAAACTTTCCTATAAAAGCATTTTTGACAACAGCATACAAGTTACCTGTAATCTATATATATAATTAATTACTATTCATCACTAGTTGTCAGGATATTTTTTTTAGAAATTCATAGTTATTTATAAAACAAATTCTTTATTAATTCTACTTAGCTTTCTTAATTTCTACTTAAAAAACATGGACTACAAAACCTACAAGATTTCCTTTTTGTAGAAGGTGGACCATTAACTAATAATTCATTAATTCCTGTGGATTCATTTTCACTTCTCTCTTTTGCCTTAAAGAGTGAGGATTAACATTTTCTACCCTGTCAAAGAATATTTTTACCAGACTAGCAGACATGATCATATAACTCCAGCCTGTCTTGTTGATAATTAGTTTACATGTTATACTCTATATTCTGAGAGAAAAAAAAAAACCCAAAGAATGCCTTCCTAATCTAAAACTAATCTGAAACTAGCTAATCTTCACAGAGCAGCAACAAAAGGTACTAAGTCACACATCACACAGTAGGCACTAACATCTTGATCAGGACAGTTCCTGATGAAATTGGCAGTACAAATCCAAATGCTGAACATCAACTGCTGTAGCACTATGTCAGTATGAACACTATGTTCATTGTAGTGCGGCTATAACTTATGCCAGTATCTGTGAATGCAATGGCAAATCTGGATGAATTCCACAAAGCAGTTTGAAGAGCTGCTACAGAGCTCCCTAACTAAGCCCTCCGGCTCATCTGAGATGTCTTATCATACTTCAAGATCCTGTATGCTGAAATGTGAACAATGATAACAGATTGATAGCAGGAGATTCTTCTTCCTCAGTAAATCTTTTGCTAAGAAGTACTTTCAACACAGTATGTTGTAGGGAAAAGGGACTGTGAGAGAAGACTATAGTTTTTTTAAAAAAGCATTTAGGAAGGAGCTTGGCTATAAAATAGAATGAGAATGATTATAAAATATTTAGAAATCCATGTCAAGAATCAAAACATTAATTTAAGCATAATAATTTGAGTTCTATAATTTTAGCTTTTCCAATTTCGCTGCAAGACACCTTCTCAAGAAAGTTGAGACCACCAATAACCTACAGTTTGCAATGGTCCATGTTGGGTAGCTCTGTTCTGTTTTTCTTACATTTTCCAAAAAAATTACAGATTTTGCATGGTAAAATTATTCTGTCAAATTCTATTCTAACATCACCAGATTTCACTAATATTGCTTCTCTCATCTTTCTCAAAAATTAAGGTTTGGAAACACAAACTTATTTCTTGCATATTTATTTTAAATAAACTAATTAAAATTACCTCAGAATGAAACTATGGAAGAAGCAGTTAATTTGTGAATGATGATGTTACAAATCTTTAATAAATTAGTTTTTTAGAAAAGGGTCTTCTGAGACATGTTTAATCAGATTGTAATACAACCTCATGTATTGCATCCTTAATTACACTGAATCATTTAATTAATTTACTTTGTACTTCAATTATTAAAACTCGTGATTTATCCTAATGAAATTGAAATGACCAAACATACTTGATAAAGTCAGTTTTAGATATAGATTAATTCATTTTCTACCATCATATAAATATGTCACCACTAGGGTTGATTTTAATTATGACAGAATGCTACAGAAAAGTTAGAACATTTGTATCAAATACAAGTAGAATGGTAAAGTATAAAAACAACCACAAAAATTTCTCGTTTATGAATGAATCAATAATATGTGACCTAGAACCTATTTTCCTGTTGTAAAGTGTTAGAAATATGCCTCAACATTGATGGCAGCATGGTTGACCACTGGGGCTGTGTCACTCTGGCAGCTGGGAAGATTCTGCCTGTTAGAGGTGCTGTTGCCTCAGAATGCATGTCCTGCTGGCTCAGAACATACCAGCTCTGTGCATGTGCCAAGGCCTGGGGTCAGCAGAAAAGTGAACAAGAGATGTGGGATGCGAGGTTTGGACCTTCCTGAACTCTCCAGGACCCTCCAGACACAGTACTGGGTATGCACCAGTGAGAGGTATGGCTACAAAAGTGGGACCAGCAGAGAGGAGAGAACTCTTCCCACACTGGACTGGAAGGAACATCAGAACTCTTAAACAAGAGGGCTGCCGGGATGCTGTGGACTCACGGTGGTGACTATTGGAACCTTCCCCTTGACCTGTGGACAGGAGAGAACATCAGACAAAAAGACAAGCGGACTGTGGGGGCACTGTGGATTCCTGGTAGTGGCTGTTGTAACTTTTATTTGTCTCTTACTCTTTGCTTTCCTTCTCCTTTATGACCTACTCTAGCTGGCCTGTTCTGGCAGAGGGGGTGGACTAGATGACCTTTCAAGGTTGCTTCCAACCCCTAAGATTCTATGATTCTTGCCTTTCTCTTTTTGTTGCTGTTTGTTGTAGGCAAAATAAAGTAGTTTAGCCCCTGACTGTATTTTGAGTGTTAATTCTGTTCCTGAGATAATATGAAACCTGATCAAGATAACCTGTTTGATTGGACATCACTCAGCAGTTAAGCACAGCCACCCAGAATTATCTGAGGTCAATTGGAAAGCAAGGGGGCTTAACTTCTGCCAAATTAATTGCAAAGGGAAATTGTGACACCTGTGTACAATATATTCACTTCACATTTGTCCTTTACATAGGCATGTCATCTTGTTTTCAGAAGAACAGTTGTGAACATCTTGTGTCCAGTTCTGGGCTCCTCAGCTCAAGAGGGAAGAGGAATTTCTAGAGAAAGTCCAGATGAGGGCTGCCAAGATGCTCAGGGAACTGGAGCATCTTTCTTATAAGGTAAGGCTGCAGGACCTGGGACTGTTCAGCCTAGAGAAGGCTGAGGGAAGATCTCATTAGTTCATTTTTAAAAGGTGACACTTCTGTTTTTTCAAGTGACAGGACAAGGAGTAATGGATGAAAGGTGGAGCACAAAAGGTCCCACATAAACATAAGGAAAAATTACTTTCCTGTGAGGGTGAGGGAGCCCTGGCACAGGCTGCCCAGGGAAGTTGTGGAAACCTGTTTGGAGCCTTTTCTGTGTGACTTGATCTATGGAGACTTGAAGGGGGATTGGACTAGATGGTCTCTAGAGGTCCTTTCCAAAGTCTGCCATTCTGTGAGTCTGTGGTTCTGTGAAGTTAGAGGTTAGTTAGTACATTTTACTTCCAAGTAGGAAAGATTATGCAGTAACACCAGACCATGGCTACATTGTTTTCTGTTCCTTGGTGTTCCAGGTTAGATAGACTATAAAGTCTGATGCTTTCTGTCACATTAGTAGTTGTACCAGTAGCATTTGACAGGAAAAGGGAGAGAACAATCTGTCATTTGACCAAAGTCAATGTTTTTGAGCACCTCCATTTGTCCAAAGCTAAACATTATCTAATAACATCCCCGTGAAGGAAAACTAACCTTGAGCTATAAGCCACATTGCTGCTTACAAGGTTGCTAGTGGCACAAGTCAGCATAGACTACATGATTACTACAGGAGGACACTGGATTCCCTTGAGCAAGGTCACTCATATCATGAGCTGCTGCTTCAGTGCAGATGAGAAAGATGTTCTGTAAACACAGGGAAAAGAGTAGATAGAATCATAATTAGATTGGAAGGGACCTCTTGATACCATCTAATAAGACCTCCTGGTCAAAATGGGGTTAAGTTCTGTTGGGTCAGATTGCCAAGAGCTTTGTCCTAATAGGTTGTTTCTAGATGCCTTCTAGGACAGCCTCTCCCAGTGATTCTCAAGTCCTCTTGTGGATATATTATTTTTTCACTTCAGTTGATTGTTTTGTTGTTGCAACCTGTGACTCACCTCTCCCCCTTTCACTGTGCACCTCTGAGAAAAGCTAGATTCCATCTACTCCACTAGGTAGCTAATGCTGCTATTAGATCCAGCTGTAGCATTCTCCTCAGCATTTTCTTCTGTGATGTATACCTCAGTCATGTAACTACTACGGTGGCCCTCTCCTGTACCATTCATCAATATCTGTCTTGTACTGCAGTAGGACAGAAAAACCAGAGGACTTCAACTACTTGCTAGCAGTTGATCACTTGGCAGACATTTAATATTAATTGTTTAATTTGTGATCATTTCCCATCATTACATTCAGAACACTGGGAAAAATCCATCAATAGATACATAAACCTAAATCATGATTTCATTCTCAGATATGTTTCCATATGATTATGGAATCATGTTATGTAGTAATTTTTCATGTTATGGATAAAATATTTATGTAGCTCTTATAAAGGAAATACAACTTTTCCTGGGAGTAAAGAAGCACAGAACCGAGGGAAGTGACATGGTTCACTTAATTTAGGGATCAAACAGAAGCACTCAAACTAAAATGCAAAGCTGCTCTCATCTCTGACTACAATCAGAAGACAATAGTTATCTCTAAAGGGGATCTATCCACCAACATCTGGTTCACAGTCTAGAAATTCCAATCTTTCTCAGAGGAAGAAAATATAGAGAGCCTTTCTGAAGTTAAATACCTTTTCAGAAGAACAAGTTTTTCTGAGAAAAGCACAAACTTGCAAAGTCTTGATTTTGTAGTAAAATAATTAACGTTTTTGCTTTGTTTTCTTCCTTTATTTACTAAACACATTTTTTAATCCATACCAAGCAAACAGCACAAGCTTCTGTCCAGGGGACAAAATAATCTGTTGCTCGTATTCTACGTTTGAATATGACACATACATGGGCATATATGGAAATAATGTATGCTGCGACAACTCAGGAAGAAAGCAGTCATCTATGAGAGGTGGAAACAGGAGCTGGCTTCTTGGGAAGGGTATAGGAACATTGCCAGGATATGTAGAGGTGCAAGTGGGAAGGCTAGAGCCATTCTAGAATTAAATTTAGTCAGGAAAGTTAAGGACAGTAATAAGGCATTTTTCAAGCACATCAGCAGCAGAAGGATGATGAGGGGGAATGTGGGCCCGCTGCTAATCACAGAGGGTGCCCTGGTGACCAAGGATGCAGAGAAGGCCAAAGTACTGAATGATTTCTTTGCTTCAATCTCTACAGCCAAGACTGGCCCTTGGGAAGTCCAGTCCAGCAAGGATAGGAGGATGGCCAGGACAGGAGAGGACTTGCCCTGGGTGGAAGAGGAAGAGGTTAAAGACTTGTTGGCCAAGCTTAAGACTCATAAATCAAAGGCTCCTGATGGGATGCATCCTAAAGTGCTGAGGGAGCTGTCTGATGTGATTACTAAGCCTCTCTCCATCATTTTATAACAATCAAGGAGGATAGGCGAGGTGCCCAAGGACTGGAGAAAGGCCAATGTCACTCCTGTCTTCAAAAAGGGCAAGAAGGACAACCCAGGAAACTACAGGCCGGTCAGGCTCATCTCCATCCCTGGAAAGGTGATGGAACAACTCATCCTGAATGTTATCACTGAACATATAAAGGAAAAGGTGGTTATCAGGGGGAGTCAACATGGCTTCACCAAGGGGAAATCCTGTTTGACCAACCTGACAGCCTTCTATGAGTGCATAACTGGCTGGCTAGATGAGGAGAGAGCAGTGGATGTCACCTACCTTGACTTCAGCAAGGCTTTTGACACTGTTTGCCATAACATCCTCATCAGAAAGCTCAAGCAGTATGGCTTGGATGAGTGGACAGTGAGGTGGATGGAGAGCTGGCTGAATGACAGAGCCCAGAGGGTGGTGATCAATGGCACAGAATGGAGTTGTAGGCCTGTGGCCAGTGGGGTTCCACAGGGATCAGTCTGGGGCCAGTCTTGTTCAACATCTTCAACAACGACTTGGATGAGAGGACTGAAGGTACTCTCAGCAAGTTCCCTGGTGACACCTATAGTGGGTCTGGGATGGTAGTGATTTTCCACAGCAGCTCTTGCAGTGCTGTGCTTACTGTTGGTATCAATATTATGACTACCGCTTGCACAGCATCAGGGCTGTCCCTCCAGCATTCCTTCCCCGACCTTCACCAATAGCTGTGAGTGGGCATAATCTTGGGAGGCACCACAGCCAGAACAGCTGACCCAGGCTAACCAAGGAGATATTCCATACCATATGAAGTCAGCTCAGTAATATAAACTGGGGGAGAGGAGCAGGAAGGAGAGGCGAGATTCATTTCTGGCCTTCCAAAAGCAACCATTACACGTACCGAAGCCCTGCTTCTCAGGAGGTGGCCAGACATGGCTGCTGAAGGGAGGTAGAGAGTAACAGCTTTATCTGCTTTTTGCTTTGCTTCCCGCTCGTGTGGCTTTACTGTTCCTCTATTAACCTGCTTTTATCTCAACCCACGAGACTCCCATCTTATTTTCTCCCCTTCCCTGGCTTGCTGGGGAGGTGGGGGATAGAGGGGTCTGGTGGGCACCTGGTTATGCTGCCAGGGTCAAAGTCAAGCTACCACACTGGGATGACTGGCTGATTCCCCAAAAGGCTGTGCTGCCATTCAGCGGGATCTCGACCACCTTGAGAGTTGGACAAGTGCAGAGTCCTGCATCTGGGAAGGAACAACCCCATGCACCAGTACAGGCTGGGGGTCAAAATGCTGAAGGGCAGCTCTACAGAGAGAGACCTGGGAGTCCCAATTGATAATAAACTGAACATGAGCCAGCAATCTGCCCTTGTGGCCAAGAAGGCCAATGGCATCCTGGGATGCATCAACAAGAGTGTGGCTAGCAGGACGAGGGAGGTTCTATTCCTCCTCTGCTCTGCCCTGGTGAGGTATCATCTGGATGTGTCAAGTTCTGGACTCCTCAGCTCAAGAGGGACAGAGAAATTCTGGAGAGTCCAGCGCAGGGCCACCAAGATGATCAGGCGACTGGAACATCTTTCATATGAGGACAGGCTGCAGGAACTGGAGCTGTTTAGTCTAGAAAAGAGGAGACTGAGGGGAGATCTTATTAACATTTACAAATATCTAAATGGTAAGAGTCAGGAGGTTGTGGAATTCCTTTTTTTCAATGGTATCTAGCAACAGGACAAGGGGTAATGGGATGAAGCTGGAACACAAAAAGTTCCACTTAAATGTAAGAAAAAACTATTTCACTGTGAGGGTGGTGGAGCAGTGAAACAGGCTGCCCAAAGGGGTTGTGGAGTCTCCTTCCTTGGAGGTCTTCAAGACCCATCCAGACATGTTCCTATGCCACCTGATCTAGGTGAACCTGCTTCTGCAGGGGGGTTGGACTAGATGATCTCTAAAAGTCCCTTCCAACTCCTACCATTCCATAATTCTATGATTTTATGATTCTATGAAAAGTTTATCTAACATTGTAAAATGCAGCAAAATGGCTTCTTGAGATGCAGAGATGTGGTGTACAGAAACAAGCCTGAAAATTTCCTAGAAAGTCTTTGAGTTGTAGAGGAGAGAGGAGGGGAGGACACAAAGAGGACTCAAGTCTGGAACCTGAGAGGAAACTGCTGTCATATTAAAAGATATATTCCTCAAGCAGATTCTATTATGATCTGCATCTTATGTATAACCGAGTCATAAAATAACCATGATTAATTTGAAAAACAAGGAGATGTAAAAGGAAAGCCACTGGTGCCAAGTGCTCCCTATATAATGACATTGAACCATACTGACTTTTTTAATAACAATTAAAAAATACAGAAAGCTGTTCATTGTATTAAGACATATATTAGCAAATGTTAACTTGTGCGAATAGCTGCACAAGTGATAGAATGACCATAGTCCACTGAATGATTCCTTTATGATGTTGGAAGCTCATGCCTTTTGGTCAGAAACTAAAATGTCAGTAGAGCATGTAATATCATACAGGAATTTGCTTTGTTTGATTGCTTATCATTGCCAGATCATTGACTTGAAATTGCTGGCCCTGACTACCCAAGAGCTAAAATATTCTTCTGCCCACATCTACCTTCAACTAGACTGTTAACTTATAGCCCTTCAGAATAAATCATGGTGAATATGCATCCTGAGTTACCACAGAGTTGGAACAGTGTCTTGACCTCAGGAATAATTTAACAAGGAAGAAGTAATTCTAGAAAAGAAATGTTTCTTCCTAAAGCATATTTTTCTTCCTTGTATTAACAGCAGCATTTTACAGCATATTTGCATGGATTTAGAGGTCAGTGATTGATGTCATTGCATATAGAAACTAGTAACTTTTGCCCTTGTATGTTAATACAGCATTAAGGCTAAAAAAATGTCCTATTTGCTAAAGTATGCTGTGGAATATGTCTCTCACATTACCATCATCTAGGTACAATTCTATATAACAGAAAGCAAAAGGGAACATTTTTCTGGCTCCCTTTCCCTCAGTCATTATTACAGAGATAGGGGATTTATTCTGACCATGGTAACAGGTGATTTATTATTTTGTTGCTGCAGAAACAGACAGCTGAAAGGGGGTTTTGAAATGGAAATTGTGACATTTACTGAGTAATAATCTTATACCACCATTTACAGGAAGCAGGTGGTAGCTGTTTACCATTGCAGACAGATGGAAGTCCTGCAGCGGAGTTTTTTTTTCTTTTAGATAAATTAGCTTAAGCAATTCAAGCATTTTCTTCCTTTTCGTGATTAGTGCTTTGTACAAATTTAAGTATTTAAAGACTTTTACTCTCAAGCAAAATGTAGCACTGCTCATATTGTTGGGTTTTTTTTCTTTTTGAGCCCCTGTGAATCAGATTTAAATTTGTAAAGAACAACTTTTTCATATCCTCAAAGGAGATGATGCATGAGGGCAAGTAGCATCATGAAAAATTCTGCTCATGTTAATGTGGAGGAAAAAACCTCCTAATTAATCACACTTATAAAGCTTTATCCTTGAGTTCCACAGCCTATACATGGCAGTTACGAAGAAGTACCGGTGATACCAGACACACAAACTCTTGGCTGTCTCAAATCTATGATTAGCATTTTCATTGCTGAATAATCTTAATCTCTCTTGTTTAAAAAACCAGTTTTTAAAATACAAATATAATACCTTCGAAGTTGCCACATAAATGGTTTCACATGCTTACCCCTAACACTTCCAATGTTCATAAATATGTCTCACGACAAACAATGTTTTGTAATAAATCTCAAATTACATGATTCTTGGTAGATTTCTTTTCTTTGAGGAAAGAGAGACAAACTGACAAACTCCTCTCTCATGGAGGTATACTATTAAAAACAAAAAGAAGGAGGAAAAAAGGAAAAAATAAAGCTTTAAGAAAGTTTTTCTAAAAAAAAAAATAAGAAAGCATAGTTCAGAAGTGGCATGGCCTACAAACTTCATCATGTATTAGTAAGTCAGATTTCAATGAAATCTTAGAACAGTACTTTATTATATATAAATTTAAAATACTGAACTTATTAAAGTTCCACAATGTTGAACTTTTATGTGGTTTTCCAAGAGCATTATACTACTTTGAGGTACTTCATGGTAATTATAAACATAATGGAGCACTTAGCAGATTCTATCAATATCTTCAGGCAATTGACAGATATAAACATCATCAAAATCTTATCAGGCATTCAACAGACGTTATTAATATGGGCAATTTCTTGACAATTATAATTACCGTAAGTATCGATCTTGTAAACACTGTTGTCATGAATTAGATCACTACCAAGAAACACGTATTGAATTCTGTCATTAACTCTATTGCATGGATAACAGCTGTGGATCCCATTAAAGTCAGTGTAAATTTCCTCCTATTTTGTGTGGCAGCAGGATTTCATCCTATGATCTTTAGAAGAACAGGTTACAAACTTTACTAATTTAATCTCTTTTTTTATGAAGTTCATAATAACTACAAGCCAAGGATTAATCTTATGCAGTAAATTTGATAGCTTTAAAAGATGGAAAACCAGCATTAAACATAGAAACTGGTACCTGTTTACACAATTTAAATTTAAATAAAAAATTTAAATCATCTTTTGCAAGGGGGATTTGAGCTTTCAATAGGGGCTAATACATATTTCCATTAAACCATTTAAAAATCACAGTTTGAAGAAGTGGAGAACTAAATCAAGACTGAAATTCAAATCCTCCAGCAGGTCCTTCACAGGCAGCCATATATTAGAAATCTCTTTACTTGCCTGTGTGAGAATTAAATTGTTTGTAGAACTGCTGTTCTTGAAGGGCACAAAAAAGATCATCTGTACTTTCATCTAAAGAAATGCAACAAGCAAATGTTTATTCACCATTCTCATTATGTTTTCACTGAAGGGTTAGGCTACCTAAGCAGTCATCTATCCATATCAACACATTACCAATTAAGAAACATTACGACATTTCCCTAAAAACTAGTATTTTTCTGCAAAGTTGTATAGATCTAATGGAATGTTTCACCTCTTCACATGTGCTTGTTAAAACTCCTGGTCTAGATCTTCCAAAGTATTCAGTTTCCTAATTCTTAAGGAAATCTAGCTGGTAGTATTTTCTGTTTAACAGAGAAGATGCAGTATTTCAACTCTCTTTTACCTTACCTCTTTTTTCAAGCTTTTATCAAGCTTCTTTATTGTTGGTTTTGCCATTTTTCTACAGGTAGTCAAGTATAGGTCTTTCAGTACATTTTTAAAATGAGAACAAAGGTTTCTCACTTTACTGTGACAGACAAAAGATATAGGCTCTGTTTCCAGATATAGTTTGCTGAGACAGGTATTTATGCCTTTAGAATATTTTTTTCCTCTTTGATATAGTGCCTACAGCAATTTTATACCTATCTCAGGCATTCCAAGTCCTTCAAATGTTGGAGATGGATTTATGTATCTCCATAAACTGGCTCGCCATACATTTAGAAACAAAACCTTCTACTTTTCTTCAGTCTAGCCTTTGGATGAACATTATGTAGCTTAAAATACTACATTTTGAGGGTGGAGTAACAGTCTAATTAAGAGGTACTGCTGAACAGCTACATTCTTGGTGACTTTGGGCCTAGGAGACTAAGGATTACTTACTGTATTCTGGCAGCACGACATTTCCACTCAAGTACCAGTACTTACCAAATCTATGATCTTTTAGAGAAAAATAGTAGTAAGAGAAACATTTTACATTTATATCTACCTGAGATATTTGGATATCTATATAATGTACCTGTCTCTTCATTCTAGAGCTCTCTATTATAATTTTTCCTTGTTCTTCTAGCATATATTGCACTGTATTTCTCAGGGTGATGCATTTTTCTCCCTATTAATGCCAGCACTTTATTCTGTAGCTATATCTAGTACTAACAAGTTGATCAGACCAGACACTTTTCTAGGCAGTCTAATACCAAACAAAAAGCCAAAATATTTCAAGAGGTCTTAAATTTGTCAGACTGTCCTACCTCTGGTCTTGTCTACATTCTAGAACTTATTTTGGTGATGTAATTTAATTTGGCCCTAGTTTGAGAAGGCTTCTATGTATGAATACAGCAAATATTAGAACATAAAACTAAACATGTGAATTGTTCACGTTAAATACAAGATGAAAATTAGATTAAGGTTTCTAGATATTAGATAAATCTCAGTGTCAAAAAAATTCTTTCTAATAACTTATAGTGTAGCACGAAAAAAATCTACTAGAAGTGTTTAAGATGAAACTCAATACAGTTATGAATCATAATGTGATTGCCTGTCATAGCACAAGACCACAGTCACTCATATAAAAATCCGTTTTTACAATCCCACTATTGTTAAAGCAGAAGAAAGGACCATTACATTTGTTGTCCTGTATCTCCACAGTTTCTTTTGCATGCAATTCTTTGACAATTCTGCATCAGAAGGGCTCTCTATCACATGTTGTGTCTCGTGGGAAAATTCTCTGTCTCTTCCTGATCTCGTGCGTTTTATAAGTACATAGGAAAGCAGAAAAGGTCACTGTATAGTAATGCTTTCAATTATGCAAGGCAGTAGTAGTCATCTACTAATTTCAGCAGTATTACAATGTATAATAGTTTTTCATAGGATCATAAACAACCTAGATAAAATATATTTTATACAAGGCTTAAAAAATACTAAATATTACTTTCTCTGCTAAGAAATGCAATTTCGTTAGATTACAAGGGTGATTTCAATAAGATCACAAAGCTGATCTCACGTAGATTCTGAATCTACAAAAATATTCACTAAAACATTTCAAGAGATAGTATTCATAGCATAGAATATTGTAGAATTTAGTGTGATTGTATCTTAGTGTTATCATACAATACTGTGACACATTTAAAATCACTCCATGAGAAAAACTATACAGGGCAGTACAGTACAAATAGAAAAATGCTCTTAGTAACCATTGTTAACAAATTGCCTTTTGGTATTTATCAATGCTGCTACAGATGTACAATCAATCCTGAACATATATTCACCTCTTTTATTTGCAACTTTGATCCCTGCTGAATGGTGCAGAGTTATCTCCCAGAGTTTCACTGATTGCCATTACAGGGACCATTGAGATTCATTGTTGTTAACAATATCAGCTAAAAGCAAGAAGTAAATAAAGAAAGAAGATTAATCAGAGGTCAGTTGGTAGATGTCAGTTAGGAGAGAAGTACAGTTCGTAGTCACTACGATATTTAGGAACCAATCTTTAAACATGTAAGTACTCAGCATGCTTAAATCTAATAGTATCACTAAATACAGTACTGAACTGTGAATTTCATATTTTTATAAACAAATTATGAACTTTTTCACATGCTTAATTTTTTTAAGACAAGAAAAAATAATATTGCATATTTGTTATTGTCCAATAATGATTGACATTTTAATCCACTCTGATATGAGATAAGATCAGTTTTATAAATTAGGAGGTATGAGAACATAAGACAGAACACTTAGAATAACAGATAATACAATATATATGGAAGGAGCTACGCATACAAAAAACATACAAAGAAAAAATAATTTCTATTCAAAAAAACATTATAGTTCTTTTGTAGGCATGTTTCATCGAAAGGAATATTTCAAATTCCTAGGACATCATCGTATATTTTTATTTTATCTCTCACAGAGTTTGACATAGTAACTATTTTCACTTGTCCTAGGCTTTATTTATGAGCCTTTACCTCTTCATTACAGAGGACAAAAAGATAGTGATTAGGGTCAATCACAATCTAAATAATTGAATTTAATTTCAAGAGGTTGGAAGGATAATTAGGTAATACTGTTGCTTTACATGCGTTTTTAGATTGGATTCTTGTCTAATTTCCATCAACATGAATTTATAATAAGCCTACCTATTTCATAGTGAAAGTGCACTAATACAAGAGAAAGAGTGTGATTATATTATGTTTCTGTAGTTGCACTATTAGAAGTTTGTTGTAAGTTGTTGAGTGGGAGGATTGTTATAAGTTTCTACTTTATAACTATAATATAAATACATATAAATACAAATATAAATTTCTATATTATTTACATCAATTATTCATTTTAGCCAGTATCCACAAGACAGGAAAAAGTCATTCAAAAGCAGAACTATTATGACACTCCTAGACATTTTACTTCTTATTCAGTATATAGAAGCTTTTTGAAATTTATTACATAGAATGGTAGGGGTTGGAAGGGACCTTTAGAGATCATCTAGTCCAACCCTGCTGCAGAAGCAGGTTCACCTAGATCAGGTCGCATAGGAACATGTCCAGGCAGGTCTTGAAGACCTCCAAGGAAGGAGATTCCACAATCCTTCTGGACAGCCTGTTCCACTGCTCTGTCACTCTCACAGTGAAATAGTTTTTTCTTATGTTTAAGTGCAACTCCTTCTGTTCCAGTTTCATCCCACCATCCCTTTTCCTGTTGCCCCAACCTCCTGACACTCACCATTTAGATATTTGTAAATGTTAATAAAATCTTCCCTCAATCTCCTCTTCTCCAGGCTAAACAGCCTCAGTTCCCACAGCCTTTCCGCGTATGAAAGATGTTCCAGTCCCCTGATCATCTTGGTGGCCCTGTTCTGGACTCTCTCCAGAAGTTCTCTGTCCCTCTTAAGCTGAGGAGCCCAGAACTAGACACATACTCCAGATGATGCCTCACTAGGGCAGAGTAGAGGGAGTATCCATGTAGTTGTAATTATGCACACTATAGTTATTTTTAAAACCTTATTACTCCATTGACTACCACAAAATAAATGTTCCCTGTTGCATTATCACATATCACTTGTTTGCTGGAAGGCATCTGCAGTGATTTTTTCATTTGCTCAAGGTAGCCAATAATAATGTCATGCAGAATCCTATGAATAAGTGACTCTGTCAGCCCATTTAAGTTTCTCTAGCAAAATAACCTATTTTAGACTATGTTTCCTTCCCACTTAACATTCTCAGCCTCAGCTGCAACTAACTAACTACAACTTTACTATTTTAAAACACATATTAAACTTAAACTTTATTCTATAAGAGCACATGGAGAAGTAGAAGTTAATTCAAGAAGTCATGTCAAGTATCAAAACCATTTCAGACAGATATTCAACTATGCAGATCTATTAGATTCTTCCTTTGCCTATTATTTTACAGGTATTGCTGTTGCACCACACAAGTGTGATTCATACTAACACATCTGGGGTCAAAATCATACCCTCTTACTTCTCTAACAGCAGCATCCAGCAGGAATTGTCAGATTATCAGTTTTTAACTTCAATGGGAGTATCATATTGCTTTTCCATTTAGGAGTTTTTGAAGGAAAACAAAAAAAAATTTGAGACTTTTCGTTCTTTAAAACCGTGCAGTTTGTCAGGAACAAAACATTTAAAAGCACTTGGAATTCTAGAGGGTTAATTTTTCTCTGGTAAATGTACACAATTTAGAATAACAAGAGAGAATTCTCACATTTAAACTTGGAGCTCTAAATTAGGGTTTAAAAGGTAACACAGCCTGCATGTTAAAGGCAGAGTTAAAGTGCTCAAACACACAGTTTAGGCATTCTGACCATGCTCTGGATTTCCAATTGGTTTTGTGTATCTTCCATATAGAAAACCCAGGTTCCTAGTGTAAACATCTTTCTTAGATACCCAAAGTTAGTAATTGTGACTACTCTCCATGGCAACCAGATTTAAGTTTCTCACTTTTCAAAATAAAACAAGAGTTCATCACAGAATGCTACGATCCCTAAAACAGCTGAGTTTTACAGTAACCTTTTGAGCTAGCACCTAACTCTCCTAGTAAGCACTTCTTACACATTTCTCCACTATAATTTATCTAGTCTAATGATAAGTGGTTTTGGCTTGGATCTTTTTGGAGTTGATTTTTTTAATGATTTATCATCGTTCTTTTTTAGTAAATTCACAAAATTTCATAGATATTTGGGTCTAAGCTTCTCATGATGGCTTTGATATGCATGTGATTCCAAAAACTTTTGACTTATGGAAAATAATAAGATAGAGTTATGAAAATATATTAATCATGTCATAAAAAGTGGCAACATTTTTTCAAGATCCAGGTGCTTTTATCACCATGAATGGGGTTTTTATGGTATAGTCTTAAAATTGAGAGAGTCCTAATTTCAGTAAGGAGGTTACAGTAGAGAGTTACTCAGAGGCTGTTTATCTAAGAATGTGCATGACATGAAATAAAGACCAGTTGCATCCAGGCCAGATATTTTCTAACTCAAGGTGATTAATGAAATAAAGTTAAAACTCTTAAAGACTGGAAATAGAGTGATACCATTACTATTTTCTAAGTCATAATAGGAGGGCATAAATGTAAGTATCATATTAAAAACTCACAAGGGAAAACTGTTTTGAAAGGTAAAAGCTTATCATCCTGAGTCTGAGAGAACACCACAAGGCCCATCATGTTTCCCTGCACTTCAGGGAAACAGGAGATCCCTATAAAGGTCAGTGGCATAATTTTAGCCTAAATAGAAGAAGTAATTATACAAAACAGTATACCTATATATAATGTGAATGCCATGATTCTTCCACAGATGAAACTAATGGGAATGGCTGAATTGCTACAGTTATTTCCTGGTGTTAATCATATGTTATATTTTGAAATGCTAGAATCTATTAGCAAACTCTATGGAGCCATTATGTTATCATCAGTCAAATCATATCTGACTGTTACTATGGGATCTTTATTTGATTGGTTAGATGGTTTACTCTGTTCTAAAGATAGTTCAGCTTTTAAAAGCTACTTTGGTTGCTTTGAAGCACAAAGCTAAGTGGCTTTTAATCTCATTAACACTCATCTAGAATTATTTTCATAGAATCATAAAATCATGGAATGGTAGGGGTTGGAAGGGACCTTTAGAGATCATCTAGTCCAACCCTGCTGCAGATGCAGGTTCACATAGATCAGCTCACACAGGAATATGTCCAGGCGGGTCTTGAAGACCTCCAAGGAAGGAGACTTCACAACCCCTCTGGGCAGCCTGCGCCAGGGCTCCCTCACCTGAACAGTGAAATAGTTTTTTCTTATATTTAAGAAAATTTTCTACATGTGAACATCCACAGCAGACCCTTTTTACAATACAAATGTAATTCCTCATTAGACTTTTAAGATTCCAGTTTGTGCTGTAAGGTTTGGTCCCAGACAGCTTCACAACAATTTTGCAATATCATTGAAGTGCATAAATTCTCTTCATATATGTACAATAAGTTGATGAATTGTGTATTATGACTCAGTCCCCAGGTTTTAGAAAGAATTGTATTTCCTAAGCGATTTATGAAAACATGAGACAAAGAGTTTCCAATATAAAAACTGCTACAGTGTGAGCAACAGAAGCAGAGATGCTCCCAGTAGAATCAGAAATGCACCTGTCTGTCTTACTCCTTTGCCTTTCTTAAAATAGAGGATTGAATAATGACAGAAAATGTATGCATGAAAATCAGGCCCCTGTAGAAGTCTCATGTATTAACAATGTATGACATGGGCAGTAATTGTCAGAAATATAAGGCCTCCATGCTTATGAATTAATTCAGTATTTTCTATATACTATATGCTTAAGTAATTACACAGAAAACAGAATTCCACATTGTATATAGATTTCTGAAGTTATATTAAATAGCTTCTGTCACACCTCCAAAATATCATACTTCAAAGATATCACATTGGTCCATCTGTGAGATAGTTTTAGATTCTAGTCCAAGTGAAAAATATAGGTATGATATGTGATATAACATGTCCATTTGTACAAGCCTGTAATATTTAGGGAACAATACCATCATATTGTACCATGATTCTATCACCATGAGCAAAACTAATTTACTATTAGATTTCTTTCTTTTTCAAATTCACAGTGATTGAATGTCATCTACCATATCAAAAACACCATTTCTCCTTGCACCCTAGAAAACTTTCATATTCAGTTAAAGCACCTGGCAGGCTAGAATCTCTTTCATTCACTTTATCTGTCATGTTCATTACAGTATTATACAGATTCTGATCCTTACCTTTTTCTATTTCATTACTGAATGCTCCCCTGTGTTTTATATGTAGCACACACTATAAATCAACTGGGTTAAATGTACATGAAGACTAAATGCATCCAAGCTTTCTTCTCTACCCCTAAGCACTCAGCAGCTTACTCCTTGATGAAGCATAGCAGAACATCTGTGGTGGCCTTCCCTTAGATTTACTTTGCCAGATTTTCATTAAAAGAGTGACTCAATAAAAATGTTGCTTATCCTAATAAAGCTCTTTGGAGCTTTGCAAATTTGCATTTAATACTCTTTAATGTCATTACAGTATTAATAATCTGTGCCTAAAGAGCAATGAAACTTTAAATTTTCTGGTTTATGAAAGAAGATTCATAAACCCATGATTTTCTTGTGACTCAGTTCTAATGCACCATAAATAGAGACACAAGCAGGAAAGCTGTATGGCACCACAGATTTGTATAAATTTATGGCTGAGTCCTGTGTTAGGTCTCTCTTTTTTCAGAGATTATATAAAAAAGTAATAAGAAATCATTTGTGAATAATCATACCAGAAAACAAACTGAACTGAGCTTCAGATAATGAATAAGATTTTACTACATGAAGGATTTCTGCTTCCTTTGATAGCCTAAAATGTTTTGCCTTGGAGGAAAAAAAAGACACAATGCTGGGAAACAAATCAAGATAAATCCTTAGGTGAATCCTCCACTGGTACCTATGTACTGTATTTTCCCTAAATACTGTCTTAGGAAATGTTTGTCATTTTACACTACCTATGGCTTTTGAGAATATTACCTGTAAAAGACACTCCCAGTAACACCATTTTGAAGCAAACCAATCATTAGAATTGTAATAATGCAAATTTGTAGTCAGTGTATGTGGAACTAACCATAAAACTGTGATTCCATTTAATCTTTCAGAGAAATCAAGTCCCTGGCTAGTGAAAATGCTGGTTCTATGCAGCAGAAAAATTTTGGCCTTCCCCTAAAGATCTAGGTTCAAACTCTGCTTCTTATCCAGTAGGCTAAACAACAGTCAGGCTGGTTGGATTATTGAGACAACAAGCCTGAATAATTCAGACCAATACTTTGAAATTATGAAAAAGCAGAAATAACAGTACATTTCTTAACAGAAACCGTAATTTACTTCATTAGGACTTCAGAGATTCATTCTCATATGATTTCATTCAAATGTATTAAAATACTGGTGAATTGTTAAATTCTTATTAATTGTAACAAATCATTATTTCCCAAAGCTGGTATGAAAATAATTTTTCTTTATTCTAGGTGTAGGTTTAAAGATCCACAGGATAAGAAGTACTAAATGTAAGTCAGATTGAGAACATTTCTTGTCTGACTCTCCAAAGACAAAGTGGAGATTTATTTTATTTTTTTGTATTCATCCATTACAATAGGAAAATAAAAATTAGTGGCTATTGTCACTGTGGTATGCACATACAGTACAGCCCTGATCCTGTGGTGAATTCAAAGTAAAAGAAAGAAGAATAAAACTTGAAATGCACCTATGACAGCATTTACCATTTAGTGTTTACTGGTGATATAGAACCTCACCCGCTCTGTGAAAGAGCACACCAAAAGCTTCATGATTGCTTCAGTGTAACTAGTGTTACTCAAAAACACTACTTCTGAAAATACTATTGCTTGACCTCTCAAGGAGCTGGAGACTCCTTAAAAATAGACCTGATATTTTAGATTCCGAATACCTGCCTTCTACAAAGCACATATCCTCAAAATACTTAAAAACATTTCAAATTCCACTTCCAAGGTAAACAGCCATTTTTAACAGTCTGAACCTAACACTTCATTATGAATGCTTTTTCAGACATTCAGATAAAAGTGATGGACTTGCTTATTATTACTTTCTAATAGAAATTTAAGATCAACATCAGAAAATTTACTGGAAATCAAAATGGTCTCTCTGTGATCATTTAATTGCATGGTACCATCAGGCTCTACTTCATTCTGCCTTTCTTCCACAGGGTGTCCTAAGCTTTTTAATAGGTCCATTTTTCTCCTCTATAGTCAGTTCTGCTCAGTTTCTATACTATTTTCCTATAGATTTTACACTGTTTCGGTTACTTAACTCATTTATAAGGGAAGATCACACAGGATCCCAAAATAAGTGAGGGAAGTTTATGCACTTAAGTTTCATTAAGAAAGTGAGGGGATGATATTGGTGGTCTGTGGTAGTTTGAGCCTGGCTGGATGCCAGGTGCCCACCACACCGCTTTATCCCCCAGTTTATATTACTGAGCTGACGTCATATGGTATGGAATATCTCCTTGGTCAGCCTGGGTCTGCTGTCCTGGCCATAGTCCCTCCCAAGATCATGCCCACTCACAGCTATTGGTGAAGGTGGGGGAAGGAATGCTGGAGGGACAGCCCTGATGTTGTGCAAGCGGTAGTCATAATATTGATATCAACAGTAAGCACAGCACTGCAGGAGCTGCTGTGGAAAATCACTACCGTCCCAGACCCACTACATGGTCCAAAAAGAATCTTTCCTCCCTACCTTCCCTGGTTTCAGTCTAAGTCTAATTCAGGTTTTATGAAGGTAAATGAAGATGATCACTAGTTTAGAATTGCAACATTATCTTTTCAGAATAAGGAGACTAGAAAGGCCCTATTGAAACAATCTGTGATATTGGTTATACAATAATTTCTAATACACAAATTGTCAATGAACAATATGTTAAGAAAAATCTGTTAAAGCTTTGGCAACAGAGCAGGCTTCTTTTTGTTACATTATAGACTAAAATAAGAACATTAATGAATTTACATCCTGAATTTACATTTGGTGTGTGACAACACAAATCTTCCCAGATGACATAGCTTGGCACACATTTATCAAGACAGAAGCTCATGATATTTGAAAATCATCAACTCGCATAGTCCTGAACTCATTTTCTGTTTTGAGTGCTCATGTGTTACAGTTAATACCTATTAGTTTGCCACTTTATCTTTCAACATGATCACATGTGAAGTATCAAAGTCAACATGGATTGAGAAAAAGTATTAGCAAAAAAACCTTCAAAGGAATGCCAATTATCCATGACCTTTGCTCATTTGGGACCAGAATCTGAAAAATGTAATTTAAAAAACAAGCATCTTGTAGTCATACACATTATGTGAGTAAATGTCCATTTGTTCTTCCTCCACTCAGGGATTTCTTTTGAGATAATACAAACTAGACCACAATTTTCTCTAATGTAGAGTTTGAGTCAAAGACAAAACAGACTTGACTTCATCATTTTTTTTATAAGTTAGTACTGAAATTGGTGGGGACAAATGTTAAAATTTAACATTTTACAGGGTACTAAAATGTTTCAGTCATTCCTTGCAAAACACATAGCTCACCCTACTGAAGCTTTTCTTGTGTTTGAGGGATGCTTACTGTCATGTTCTGGTACTTAATATTGCTGCTGTCTCATACTTTGTAGGGCACCAGTTTAGGTCTCTCTCCTTTATATAGAACATTATTGTTGTAATAACCTGATCACTTTCAAGCTGTCACCTCTCTGTCAAATTTCCTTGCAACTAAGAAACTGGTTCAAAACCTATTTGTGGTAAAAGACAGTGTCATCATATACATCTAATTCCTCAGAGAACCTGGATAAAAATGGCACAGAAGTGTTAAAACGTCTAATCAGCCTTCTGTAAAGAAAGAGAAAAAAAAATCCAATGTGGTGAATTTATAATTTTTAATTTGTACTGTAAGAAAGATAGCACTCTGATACCTCAGCCACCATCTGTGTTTCCATTATTAAAAAAATATTTCAAATTGACAATGAAAACAAAAAAACTCTAACTTACTCTTACACTAGTCTTCTCAAAATCCAGATATGATATTCTGGAAAAGTGAGAGAAGGATGACAGAGGTATAATGGACATCTTAAACCATTCATCAGGGTGAGGAAAGTCAGTCAAATGGGCATTGCAGTTTAAGATTGAGTTAACAGTGCAGAGATGCCAAAACACTTTAATCACAAGGTACATGCCGATTTTTTTAAACTAGGAGGGTCTCACCCCAAGGCTCATCCCCCTCCTCCAGTCCTTTCTGTTCTCCTTGACATTTTTCTGAGGCCTCTCCACCCACCACCTCCACATAGGCATCAGTTATGAGACCGGTGGTGATTGATAGCCCATCCTGATCCATCCTTTCAAATCCTTTCAGGGCCTGATAATTGACAGTTTTCATTTGGGCCTCTAGATCACATCTGCAACCTCCACAGCAGAGGGGATAGAGGGGATAGAGGGGATAGAGGGGATAGAGGGGATAGAGGGGATACTGGTGTCCATGGTGTCTGTTGCTCTTATGGCTATGTCTTTCTCCAACCCATGGGCCTAAGTGCAATGTATCCCCTATCACTGCTGCCAGCCAGCCCCAGTTAAATACCTGAATTAATAAAACATAAATGGTTACATTTCCTTTCAACATTCTGACAAACTTTAGCCTACGGTTTGTCCAAGTCCTGAACTGCTTGAATCACTGATTTTTTTTTTTAATTTTTTTTTTCACATTGCTGTGGTATTCTTTCCCTACAGCCTATTTTAGACATAGCCTGATTTGAGCTTGTACTGTTCACAATCATTAAAAAAGAAAATTCAGACAAATCTTACAGTAGACTTTTTTAGCTCTGGTATTTTGGATGAAAGTAAAAAATGCTTATTATGGAAAGAAAAACACACTTGGTAAGCAAGTTTCCTACTATAAATTTCATTCCCCTCAAATAAAATTATTTTTTGTATTCTAAATAAGGTCCTATATTTCTTCTATGAAGCTTCATAAACATAATAACTAGTCTGCAAGGTAGATATGAGGCCTTCGTTAGAACACTGTAAGGGTGATCATCTCTATTCTTCCTGAAACAGAAGAAAACTCTGCATAAAACCCTCTGTAATCTGTTGAAAGTCAGATCTTAGCATTATATTTTGGAAAATGAACTCATTTTAGTTGATTAAATGTAGCTGAATAGATCATTTGCTTTTACTAGCAAAAATAAACAAATGTAATTCTCATAATGTATACTATTCAAGAAGCTTTAATTTTTCTAGACATGATGCCTTTATCATAAAGCTTCCTTCTTACGAACCATGATAGTTAAAGTAAAAACAATGACAACATTGTTACTAGAAAGGAGACAGTTCCCTTGTTGGTGTTTGCAGCTGTGTGTTGGAAGGGATTTTATAGTGACAGTAAAAGATAAACTCATTCAAGTGAATGAATGAAGGAAACTAGTGATAGAGTGTCTCTTCATTTAAATAATGTATAAGCTTTGTTGATAAAATAGCTAATTCATCTCGATTTAATATCCAGACACCTACTCATAAAATGCCAATCAGATACATATTTGGATTCTAAGAAAAAAAAGCAATGACACGTTTGATTTCACCATTACATTCTCACTGGAGAAGAATACAGATACTTTTCAAGAACATCCATTAGAATTCTCATTTTTAGCCATTGGATTCTGTAGCCCTTTTTTACTGCAAACAGCAGTTAGGCTGTGTGCCAGACCTTGTTGATCAACAACACTCAATAGTGCTCTCTCTTCAGCAGAAACACTTTGAGTATTCATTTTTTTACTAATACAATTGAAGACAGTCTCTTACTGTAAATGCAAAAGACTCTAATGTTTCCTGAAAACAGGTGAAACTTCTCCCCCTCACTTGAATAAATCTATTAACACTCCAGAAGTTTTTAATCTTGCATGTTATTTCCTTATTAGTATTACAAGCATCCAATGCTAACCAAATATCTATTTTCTCAAGCAATTGTTAGTGTTTTGGTAACATATTCACCAAAAGATACTCATCAAGTCTGACAGAAAGACAGAAAAATTATTCAAAGCCATATAAGATTCCATGTTCTTACTCCTGTCTTAAGGAGAAGAAACACTATTGAATTTAATACCACAATACAGATGTAAAAATGGTGGAATATGCATGAAAATTAGATCCAGCAGTTTTCATTTAAAAGCACAAACAAATACAAGTAAGACTCCACATTTCTATTTAATATTCACCCAAGGATGAAAGCTCTGTCTTGCAAAACATCACAGAAATTGGTTTTGAGGTCTACATTTATCGCGTTATACAAGAACCTTTTTCTAAGCTCTGCAGCAATGGTGATAATTTAATTCTGCACATTTTCTGGAGGGTGTATTTTCTGAAGGAAAGACTTACTACTAACTAAGCTTAGCATGCAGAGAATGAGCTCTGTGCCTCAAGAAACTACTACCACCTGTGAGTGATAGGTTTGAAATATTTATGAGAAAACTGAAGCCAGAGGTGTTTCTCTTACATATTATTAGTTCAAGCTGGAAACTCTTTCAATATTTATTGCCAAAAGAGCCAGCAGTTCCCTATTTTTTATTCTTCAAACACACTCTCTTTAAATGCAGAAATGGATGTTGGCGCAGCTCAGGAGGTCGTTTCATCCACTGAATAATTGGGGTGTTCAGAATACCAGTCTGAACAACAGGTCTTCTCCTGAAAGTTGACAATCCTGAAACAGCATACTAAGAAAATGCTTTTGGTTTCATTTATGGTTTATTCACGTGCCACAGAAATTACAAATTTGGACAACACTAATGTTGCTCCACCACAGTTCCATTATAGATATACTACAATCCAACACCATATATTAGGTGGTTCTCATCAATATAGATTGTTTAATTTAATTACTTCTATGTATTTTAAATGCTTTAGCAGTATCCCAGCTGGTTATCCTTAACTCATAGCTTCTATTCAAAAAGAGATAATGCAAATTTCTTGTCATCTTTCTCTGTTCATACATTGTCTATCTTATGTGAACTGTTAAAACCCTTTTTTTTTCTCTCAGATAAGTTTTATAGAAATGGCTATTTCATTTCATAGGCCTAGATTCTGCAATTCAGTATTAGTGATAGTAATGAGCTACTGTTGCCCATTAAAGTTAGTAAGACTCTGATTTCATTAGCCCATACAAGTGCCCTGATTGCAGGACTGGGGCTGGTGGATGCAAGCTATTAATCACAGATATCAGCCTGACTCCATTTCACTGCATTTGAACATTTTGACTCATGGGCCAATTGCTTCCTCTTCTTAAACGACTAACAAGAATGACCAAAATATGTGAACAATTTCTGCATCAGCACTCACATGAACCTGCAAGGAGAGCTGAGAGATTTTTGCATTCCACTGTTAGTTCAGGGACTGAATTCATCTGAATGAATTTATGTTCATTTGTGGAAGTGAATATAAAATAACAGTGAATATCACTGAACACAATTCAGCACTTAATTGATTGAATATTTGTGAATACTTTAAAAAAGTACTTTTCACTACCCCTTCCACATGAAAATGCACTATTCTCAGAGATATTTCATAACGGCTCATATTATAAAGAAATACAGGCAGTACGCTCTTCACCTTTTTTCTGATTCAACTCTAGTTTGGACTTTTTTTTCTAATAAAATAGTATGTAACAAATTAAAATATATTTAACACCTAAATTGTCAGAAATTCCATTTCAGAATATCCTCTTAATTAAAGACCTCTTGGAGCCACAGTTTTGGCCTCTCTGCAGATGTGCCTACAGCAGCTTGTATATTGAAGCAAGCTTGTGTCCACTGACAGGTTATTGCTCTCTTCCTTTTCTTTCCATCTCCATTTTTAATACTGTGATGGTTTAGCCCTATCTGAGTGCCAGGTGCTCACCAAGTTATTCTATCACTCCTCCTCCTAAACTGGACAGGAGAGAGAAAAATATGATGAGAAGTTCGTGAGTCGAGGTAAGGACAGGTAGATCACTCATCAGTTAGTGTCACAGACAAAACAGATTCAACTTGGGGAGGAAATGTTTTGTTTATTAAAGAACAATCAAAACAGAGCAAATAAATGAGAAACAAAACTGAATCTTAAAACACCTACCCCCACCCCTCCCTCTTCCCGCACTCTCCTTCCTTCCCCACCAGTGGTACAGGGGATAGGGGACAGGGGTTACAGTCACTTCATTATAGATGGACTAGTGCTGCTTCTTCTCGGGAGGAGGCCTCCTCACACTTTCCACTGCTACAGTGTGGAGTCCCTCCCACAGGAGACAGTCCTCCATTAACTTCTCCAGCGTGGGTCCTTCCCATGGGCTACAGCTCCTCATGAACTGCTCTGTCATGGGGCCTCCCACAGGGTCAGCTCCTCACACTCTGCCCCAACGTGGGTCACCCACCAGGAGAACAGTCCTTCAGATACCAACTGCTCAAGACTGAGCCGCTCACAGGATCACAAGTCCTGACAGCAAACCCTCTCTGGCATGGGGTCCTTCTTCCCACGGGCTCCCAGATCCTGCCAGGAACTTACTCCAACGTGGGCTTCCCACAGAGTCACAGCCTCCTTTAGGCATCCACCCATTCTGATGTGGGGTCCTTTGCGGGCTGCAAGTGGATCTCTGCTCCCCAGTGGCCTCCATGGACTGCAGGGGCACAGCTGCCCCACAGTGGTCCTCACCACAGGTCACAGGGGAGTCTTTCTTCCAGGGCCTAAGCACCCTCCTCCCCCTCCTTCTCCACTGACCTTGGTGTCTCCAGAGATATTTTCACATTCTCACTCCCTGCTGCTGCTGCTGCTGCTACCATCTAGCAACCATGCAGCAACTTCTTCCCTTTCTCAAATATGTTTTTCACAGAGGTGTTACCTCAGTCACTAATTGGCTTGGCCTTGCTCAGCTATGGGTCCATCTTAAGATTGACTGGCATTAGCCCTTTCAGCTACAGGGGAAGCTTCTGGCAGCTCTTCATTTAAAGAAGCCACCCCTGCAGCCCTCACTGCTACCGAAACCTGGCCTTGACAAAACCACTACAAATACAATCTTGTGATCTACAAAACTTTAAAGGTTACTAGGTAAAGGCCATAGAAAACACATTCCACTCACTGTTATGTGGACAATGCTATAGAAATTTCAAGTCATGGCATTAATGTAGTTTCAGTAAAAATGTAATAGGATTAGAATAAAACAGTTACTGGTAGTGACTAGTGAAATCTCTTCTACAGTTTTCATCCATAGAGTATTACAAAGTTTTGAAAATGTTTTGGAAAACATAACTACTTAGGTCATCATAAATCAATAATCTCTGGAGAAAATCTTTGGTGAATCTCAGAATGAATAGTACAGTGGGTGTGGTGCTTTCAAAGTATTCCTTAGTGAAAAAAGTAGTCAGGTAAAAGTCAACACACTTAGGCTGATGTTGCTCCAGTTAAGACAACAGAAATAAAACAGGTATTTGCTTCAATATAGTACAAATTTCTGTTAAAATACAACATTATGGGAGTCATAGTGCTATTCTGAAGAGTACAGTATTTGAAATACCATATATTTTCTTTTGATGTCAGTGTAGATTCAGCTTCTACTAATGCAATTGATGAAAGTTCATTACCAGCTTAAAATATTCAACCAGAAGATTCTAAAACTGAAAAGCTCAGTCAAACAAGTTATGTTTTTAAGTTTTCTTTACCCACAGTGGTGACATATTTTACAGTATTGTTAAGTGTTTAAAGTGTCTGCCTACCACTTGTGGGTGCAGAGACCATCATATCAAAAATCTTGGCACATTTCAGCTTTTGAGTTCCGATTTAATCAAAGATGACTGCCATTCTACTGCTCTCTCTAGTGATGGATGTAATGCAGCTAAGAAAACATGATGCTATTAATCAATACTCTTAGTCACAAGAATAAAAAATGCATGGGGTTTTTCTACTTCAAATCAGTGTTCTTTGCTGCAAGTCCCCTCCAACAACTGCAACACGAAGTTGAGTAAATCTTTTGCAGAAATCCTGAACCAGAAGGCTATACATCTTAAATAAATCCATATTATCTCATTTCTAAGAGAGAAAATCACAGTTCTTAAGAAATTGTCATTTGTGAAACACACAGGTACAATCTTTTCTTGTATCTGAATACTAATTCCATTTCTTCTTTCCTAAACATACACTTTTGTCCTAAGCTAAGATTTCTGATTTCTGATCTTCATTTGAACATTTCTATCAGAAATATAATCAAAATTAGTATTAACAAAATGTATTGGATAATGTAGATATATTTTACCATAAGTATAGGTGATACAATTTCCATCCTTCTCTATTCCAAAAATATATTCTCTTCTTAATCAAAACACATTTGCCTATTTTTTATCTCAGGTTATACCATTGATTATATAATCATACCTATGTCATCTATACAGATGATGATGATTCTTTATATATTCTAGATAGATCTTACCAAGCAAAGGTGAAAAATATGTTTATTTCAATCACTATGATGTTTCACAGCAGGGAATGAGGATTTGTATGCTACCTTTAGAAACAGCTATTCTTTGCCAGAAAGCAACAAATAAAAATGAAAACTCATAGACATGGACTGCTGAACCTTCTAGTCTGATGTGAATTATATCTCCTTGGATCAAAGAGATGAGATAGACTGTCGAGCTTGATTGGAAAGCCATATCTGGTGAAGCACTTCCCAATTAACCTAGAAGGAGATACCCAGTCTGAATAGAACTCTGCATAAATAAGTATCTATCTACAAGGCGTAATCCTGGAACACAAGAAAAACCAGATATGAAATTCCTCAAGAAATAACTACTCATTTTGCTTGTTCAAGTGCTGGCAACATTATTAATTTTGATGCAAACCAACCATATTGGACATGCATCATTTGCATTCTGTGTGATGCCTTGGTACCGAAGGCTGTGAAGACAGCAGTTTGTACCAGTGGGAAATACTACTGAAAGTCAGTCAGTTGAAACTTAATAATAAATTTTCACAATAACAATCCTGTATGTGTAACTAATATTCTGGCCACAAACATTAAAATATTTGTAATCAGCTAGTTCAACTAAAATATGGTTAGATCACAGAAATGTGTACCATCTTCTCATGTGAAAGCCAGACATTCTAAAAGATAAGCATCCAAAGAATGTAGTGTTAAGATTGTTCATAATTGCACAAGTATAATTAAAAATGTGATTTACTAACAAGTCTTCAATGCCCAAATTCTACTGACTTTCAAGCCTTACTACTTCGACGTGTTTAATATAATAAATTACTGTTGTCGACACATTAGCAGCAAAATAGCCCAATATAAGAATCAAGCAAGTGATTCCATTAACTGTTAGCTTTGTGCCCTTCACATTTCCCTAGCTTTATACCCTTTCTCCATTAAGCTTTCTGTCTTTCTGCTTATAAGCTCAGCATATGGACATTTACCTTATGAAACCTAGCAAAAGAAAACAGATGTCACAACTGTGTGTAACCATAGGCGTGACTGGCCAGATTGCTACAGCCAAAGAACACTCCACAGCTTAGCTCTTCCCCTGTCTTCCCCTCAACAAGGACATTAATTTGGATTTCTCATCTATTCAGCTGCTGATTTTCATAAAGCAGGTAGGAAAGTAATTATCTGTGATACCTTCCCCCACCCACTTTCAAATTGGCCAATAGATTCCAAAGTTATTGAGGGAATGAGAAAGCAGACATGAAGATAATAATTTAGCATGCCTCATTTCCTTCCCTGCCAAGAAAAACAGAAGATAAATAAGACCGTGGAATGTGCATCAAGATATCTGAGTCTGATCTTGCAAGCATACAATTGACATCTTTTGACTTTACCAGAACTACTTACATGAAGAAAGTGACATTCCTAAATAACAATTGGAAGAAGCAGAGGTTTATTTTCCTGCCTTTTAGAACAGTGCCATTAGAGAAATGACATTGGCTTAAACTTTTCAACCCTATATTCATGACCTGTATCACATGAGTGGTAGGACTATTAAGATTCAGAAAGCATGTGAATTCCCAGAATTCTTGTTCCTACAATTCCAAATATAATGATGCTATACATTACTGCTCATCCATTTTTGCATTCCAGAAAAAAAGTGACTGTATAAACAGTGAACATTCCCATTCTCAAATGGTTGTTGTGTATATACTTTTTAATACACTAAACGATTTACTGATAATAATAATGAAATGAGTATATGATATAGAAACATCTTGATAAGTAAAAATCTGGCTTATTTCAGTTGGAAGGTTTTCATACTAAGTGTAACCAAGGAAACAAGAATAAGTCTGAGTGTCTAAGTTGTTATGGTCTGAAGTTGTGCTTGAAGAAATAAGCTGGATAAGTGCAAATAATACCTGTGCAACATATTATTAAGATGCTAGATATCTGTGATAATATGACACAACCTGTTTCTACAATTACAGAAAATTATATCAATGTGAGATGTCTGATGGACTCATTTCCTCTGTGTTAAAGTACAACCAGAGTTTTCATTATACATATTCACATATATAGTTTTATTCGACTCTTCAGTGGGTCAGGTTTAAGTTTTTAATTTATCGCCCTTCATAGTTCTATCTCACTTTAGGAAGCCTGACATATCAACTTTTAAATTATTTTTCCCAAGATAAATAGCAAAAGAATCTACTTAGATGTTCATCACACAATACAAAAGACAATTCTAAAGCAGAAAACAATGGTAAGTAACCTTTGTTAAGAAATAAAGAAAAATTTACATTCAATTAAAAATTAAATCCAACACTGTGTATTTCCTTTTAAGAGGAATACTTAAAATCTCAGAGCGCAGAAGTTGCATGTGATACAGGACACCCAGGCTTTCAAGAAGCAGCAAAGATTGCCTTCTGCTGAGCATATCCAAAAGTTTGAGATATTTGATTTGTTGGTTCTTAACAACATTGTCAAGATCTAAATGCATTATAACCACATTGGTTCCAAATTTGAAGGACACTAAAAGAACTTTCGCTGCCTGCATATAAACCCCAAGTTTTTTAACAGCTAAACAGTACACAGTAGAGTTCAGGTTTACTGTGTGGGCAATTTCTCAAAACCTACATCACTTGCAAAAGACCTATTTGGGATGGAATCCTTTGGGACAAAAACAATGATAATTTGTATTAACTTTTCAAAGATTCCTCTTCTGTAATAGGGAGAAAAAATAGCCACCACTTCTCTGGTCATAGTTTAACATTTCCCTTTAAATTTCCTCCAAAATTCTCTGTAAAATGGGGGTGGGGGGGGACGACACACGAAAGAAAGAAATCAAAAAATACACAGACTTTTAATTTTGAAAGTAATTTCCCATTAGCATATTCCCTATTTAGGCAGCCTTTCTAAAGGCTCTATGATGGAAAAATTGTATACGTATATAGGTGTTTATATTGTTTTATTTTTAATTTTTAATCAGCTATTTTTCATATTTTCTCACCTATCTGCCACTAAGCAGGAGATATTGAGAGATTTGATACAAAAATTGAATTTTGTATCAAATAAATTGTAGTGGAAAAAAGATGTTCATTTATCTCTTTTTTTTTTTAATCTGATAAAGTAAGAAGATATCTGAAAGCTAGTATTTCCAAAGGGTAAAAGCATAAACTTTCCTTGTCTGAATCTTGCAGATTCTTGTACTATGATATGTTATAAACCAGCTGACTTAAAGGATGTGGGAGCTCTGCGTAGTGTTAGGTACTATACATGAATCACAAAAATTGATTCAATCTCTTTTTTTATTATTCGTTTTTTTCACAGATGACCAGAAAAAGAAGGTATATCTCTTTGCTTGTCTGTATCACTCCCAAAAGCTACAGCATAGAACAACACAGACTAGAATATTCCATTGGCTTTCACAATAGAAACTCACTGTCCAGCTTCAGATTTTAACTTTGAGGCATGACGCCTCTCTAGTCTGGTTTCTTGGTCATCCACACCATCCATATCCCACAGCACCACCCTATGGTGCTACTTGATCTGCTCTGCCCAGTTTGTACTATTGCCCACCCCTGTCTCACAGATTTCCCTTCAGCTTTCCCAGGGTATGTGCTAGAAAAGGGAAAATAAACTGCCTGATATTAAGAAGCTGATCCCCCGTAGAGGACCCCATGGCTAAATTGTGTTACAAACCCTGAGCCCTATGGTCACGTTCAAGGTCTCAAAGACAAAGGAGGAGGCAGAACTCTTCTTGTCATGTGGGTATGTGGAGGTGACTGAGAGTTAAGACTCATCTGCCCTAGACAGTCAGACACATTATTTTCAAGCACCATTTGCCTTATTTCTGGCAAGACATGAAAAATATAGCTCTTGTCCAGGAAAAGACAGTCTTTTCTTCACTCCCACAGTATGACTTAGCCCATCCAGAACAGCTCTCCTTAGTCCTCAGTATAGCTGTCTAGAGACTACTTGAAGTACTGAGAAGAGAGGGATTTACCAAATACCTATATTCAGCCTCCTCCAGCACACTTGGGCTGTTGCAGAGCAGGTGTCTTGAATTTCAGGGCTTCCCAGATCTGCCTTCTGCTGTGCATGGTCTCTTCCTACAAAGATCACCTCTTATGTAAATCCACATTGAATACAATTTTAAAAATATTTTGTTTGCTCATTCAGAAATGTCTGCACTGAATTTCAGCAATTCCATATTGGAAGAATGCTTCTCAGGAACAGCTTTGGTGAACCAAGAGCAATTCTCTGCTGACTATATTACATCACATCCATTGAGGTCATTAGTTTGAATACTGAAACATTTTTTGTGAATTATATTAGCAAAAAATCATTTTATTTATGCATTGCTAGACAAAGACAAAGCTACCAGGAAAGGTTTAAGAAGGGCAACCTTGTTCAGTCTGGTCTCCATTGGAAATCATTTTGTCACTAAGTCAAAACCATTCCTTTTTTTTCTTTTCATGTTCACGTAGCCTGGCTGTAGTCGTCACTGGAGATAGCTTGGAAAGGTATGATTTGTTTTGGCAAAAGAGTGCCCAAGCTGACAGAAACCACAGTTAATGTATATAGCAGCTGCTGAAGGACAAAATGGCATCTGCTGTGCACATTAGGTCTGCACCACTCTACCTCTGTGCTTGGTGATAGCCACCCAGGCTCTAAACAGATGGTTGCTATGCAGATTCAGGACATCTATCAACTCTGGTCTTGGAGCACTTCCAGCAACATCACAGTAGAAATCCTAGGTGGGCAACCAGGCTTTTCTGTGATAGGTATTAAGCCAGAGGCTTGCAAATGCTGTAACAGATTTCTCCTTTCCACTGTGGGTCTGAAGCAGATTCTCGCTACAGTCCTTATCTTCCTTCAGGGAGAATGATGCAGGGTTATCTCCCCAAGGGACAAGGGTCTTCCCTGGAGTATCCAGGACCCAGATCACTTCAGTACATATATAATAATCGAGGAATTTGGCCTCCTGGGCTTGGATTAGGCATATTCCTATAGGACAGATACACAGACAGTAGCATTACAATGTCATTGGAGACATAATTTAAACTTGATGCAAAACTGTGCTTTTACCAACAGCTATTTAGTTCAAAAGCATGACAAACAGTGAGATTATAGCTCTCTCTGAAAAGGTTCAACACCCCAGCTCTGCTCCAAGGAAAACTCATTAAGCTCCCCACAGAATCCTCCAGGAAAAATACTCGTCATGAAGTTCAATATCATTACCACTTTGAAGGTTAAAAAGAAAATTCAGATATCAAAGTCTTTCTTGAGTATGGAAAAGAAAAGGAAAAGGGAAAGGTAAAAGATGAAAGAGATCCATATAGATCTGACTTTTTCTTAGGTTTGGAGTTTCTGTTTAGTCTCCCTCAGTCAGATAAACCCAGAACGTTCAAGGGGAATATTACAGTATTTCCTTTGGAGGAGAATTTGATTTACAGCAATGGAGAGGAAAACTAGTAGGAAATGTTTGGAAAAGGTTTTGTGCCTTAAGCACATACACTTTTACAGCTAGGCTGTATGCTCCTTCAGAACAGCTTCTGTCCTTCCCCCTCTAACCAGGTAGGGTTATGATGCTTAGGCAATAAAATGGCAAAGCTACAGATACCAGTTCTTTGAACAATAGATCCTCTGTTTAACAGAGATATACTACTGAAAACCTTTACCAGAATAACAGAAGACAAAATGGAAAAGCATCATGAAAAATATTCCTATCCTGTTGAAAGTCTTTTAGTCAATGATTAGCTTAAGTAGCTTGAACAAAAGGAAAGTATTTTAACATGGTGTCTTCTTAACTTAAATCCTTGAGAACACTTGGGAAAGTAAAAATAAAATAAGTAAGGATTTGTTATGACAACTGTTAATTCCTCTCTAGTTTAAAGTATGTAGAAGGTACTATTCTCTTGCCAATGCAAACTCCTTTATCCCATACTGGAGGCAAAAAGCCACATTCCCCCATGAAGTCAGAATTCTTCCAAAGAAGCCTAGACCTCTGCCAATGAGGAAAAGAGGTCTCAGGACAACACCATTACAGTGTCACAACCTGACCTTACCACTGAGAAAATACTTCAACCATTTAGAGGTAGTAACCTATTTCTTTGGAATAAAATATAAAAATTAAAGTGTTTTAAATACTCTGCATTTTTACACTCACTAGCTTAACTCAGGGATTTCCACTTATGTTTGTACAACCAAAGACATAATATGTATGTACTGCTTCTGTTACAATATGCACATTACATTTCACACACAGGTCAATCTACAATATGTTTCATCTTTTAATTAATAGAACTGTCTTCATCTGACAGTTTCCAGAGGAGTGTGTCATGTCTTTACAAGAGGAAAAAGTACAGGAGAAACATAATGGTAGCTAGAGACAATCACTCTGGAAGAAAATGAGATTTTAGCACAAATCATTTATACAGACCAAAATAATTTTTATAGCTTTCTTTCCCTGCATTAGTTTCATGTCAAAGCATCTAGTAACACATTGAAAAGGGCCATTTGGTAGTGTCATAGTTAAAAATGCAGGGTTAATTGGTTAACTATGGCAAATAGAACTGCATTGGTAGTGATGGGAGTTTAGGTTGCTGTTTCTCCTAGTACCCAATAGTACCTGCGGAGCTGGGGGAGTAGATATATTAGCAAGAGTTATGTGTTCTCTTACCTGTCAATCCTGTATGTTCATATTAAAAACCTAGGTGCCATCTTGTACTCTTTTACTACCAAGTTTATAACCCTACATTCAAACGCTCTTCCTTTTCTCACTGTAGATTCTTTTATGAAATTGATTTTCTTAACTTTTTCAATTTCTTTATCTTCTCTTCTGGAATAATCAAATTTTTCTTCTGTATTTGCTCTTATCTTTGCTCTTAACTACTTGTTTATCCTAGAGCCTTCTCATTACTGCTTCATCTGCTCCTGAAATCTGTCTTCCCACAGAGGCTGTGGAAACAAAAAATAAGCTGTGGGGTTCAGTTCAGGTTCAATATGATCAATGTGATCTATTTTGGTTTGAGCCAAGTGATAATATTACCAGTAAAGAACTGGCTTATTCATGCTAAGTTTACACATAAACCTGAATCCAAATTCTGATTTAAAGCATTGTAATTTCTTCTACTTGTCACAGCCCAGCACTAAATCTTTTACATCTTCTACTTCCACACTAGAATGAAAAAGAAGGAACTATTTAAAGCTGTTTTTGCGTGTCTCAGCCTGCTTGTTTCTCATCCTATGAGCAGAAGAAAATAAGTTTTTCTCCTTTCTGAACATCAACCGTGAGACAAACCTTTGCTCAGCTGATTTTAGAGCCAATGGCGAAACTCGAGGGAGGGAGGAGGGAAGGACAAGTCAGATCATCAAGTCAGAGGGTCAGCTGCGTATGATCCTGTCTATTCTGTGAGACCTCAGCCCAAGATTCTGATGAAACTGCTCAAGATCCGAGAAAATCTGTATAGTGGGGCTGTGCAAGGTAAGAAAGATGAAATTGCAGAGGTAAGACTACTGAAATAAAGGTAGTAGTAGATCAAAGACTGAAGGGAAAAGAGTTCTATATGAGAGGTCCTAAAACAGAAAACAGGGAACTCACAGAAACTCAGTAACCTTGAGGATCATCTCATTCCAGGGAGCCATAGAAGCCTATTCCTCCCCACCTGACTGAAAGTGGCCCAACTGCCCTGTCAGAAGGTACTTTTCAGGCATCTAAGAAGGAGGATTGAGCACGGTAGTGCTTAGCACAGTTACCCATTGGTTATTACTGTTTACTGTGTCTGTATTAGGAAGTTGTATTACACTTTTAAGATTTTTATATACTACTAGCAGACTCTCTGCACTTAGGAAATATAAGAGTAACTTTGCCCTTTATTTGTGTACAACAGGTTTATAGGTATTTATCCTGTCTTTTCTGTCTGCAGAGGGCTGAGATCAGTCAGGAACAGCTAATAACAGGTTGACAACTCAGTATTCAGCACAATTGCCAGATGATAAACTAAAATCTGTATGACTGCAGATGCAAAAGTAGCAAGTCTTGCCTAATAAACTGAGGTACAAATTTTGCACATTAGGATTTAGAAAATAGTGTGAACATATTTTAAAAAAAAAAATGGTCAAACAGGAAGAACTTCTTAACAATGGCTCCTACTGAGAAACTGTAGCCTTAATCTCTCACTCACCCGTCAGAGTTCATTCAGTCACCACTTTTTCTTCCAGCACGCAGTCTTGATGGGGGGTCTATTGTGGGACCCATTCTGTTTAAAATGTTTCTCAAGTGGCTTGGAGGAGGTGGTAGAGTGTATTTGCAGCAAATTTGCAGATGACCCCAAACAGGAGAGTTCATACACTATACAGAGAACTGCCATTCAGAGGGGCTTCGACAGGTTGGAGGAATTGGCCAACAAGAAATTCATGAAATTAAAGTAGGCAAAATGGAAAGTCCTCCATCTGCACAAGAGCCTCTGGCAATGGTACAAGTTGGGAATTGACTGAATGGGGAGCTGCTTTACAGAAAAGACCCTGGAAAGCTGGTCTGATACCAAGTTGAGCATGAGCCAGTAGCATATCTGGACAGCAAAGACAGCCAGCTGCCACCAACCTGGTCAGGGCTGGAGCTCTTTCCCCTGCAAGGAGAGGCTGAGAAATCAGGGCTTATTCAACTGATAGAAATAGTTTTAGGGAGACCTGATAGCCATCTATCTGACCCTACAGTCAGATTATTGAGACAATGAAGCTGGGATCTTCACAGCAATGAATGATAGGGGAGTCAAAGCATCTAGGGCTAAAGAAGAGAGGATCAGGCAGGATGTGAAGGAAAAATAACAAAGAACAGGTTGTCCAACAAGCTTGTGTAATCTCCATCTTTTGAGGTTTCCAAGACTCTACATGAGTCAGTCCCGAGCAGCCTGGTTTTATCTGGCTTTCAGAGTAGGTTAGACTTGTGGCCTCTTGAGGGGCCTTCCCACCTGAGTGACCCTACAACCTACTCAGAGCAAACAGTCCTGTTGCTGACCTAGCTTTCTGAAGGAAATATTCATCTTTCTCAAGCATGGATTTGTAATCTGTCTTAGAGCTAAAATGGAAACCAAGGAGCCCAGGGCTGTCTGGAAGCTGCAAGTCTGGGAGTACTTCCAAGTTGTACACTTCTTTATAGATAGGAGACAGAAAAAGAAATAGTTTGTGATAAAAATCAAAACACATGCAAAACACTCCCAAGGTTATACTTGCGATAACTGTGCTATCGTAATTTGATGGAGGGGGAACTGAAGCAATCCATGCCAAATAAGATACAGCACAAATCAAGGATTTAGCATCAGTTGTCTTAGATTCTACACTGGTAGTGAAAAAGCCTTATTTGTATCAGTGTCCAAAGGTCACTGATTTTACTTTGAAGACTCAGTCTGCACTGTGGTTTAAAGTTGCCCATTATATTATGCCTCTACTTTATATTTCATCTCCTTGTCTTTTTTTCACCTGCAGAACATAATTTCAGGTTCTTCCTCCAAGTCATTCCCTGCCTCTATTGAAAACTTTTCAAAAGAAGTTAGTAAAATCCTTCATATTTCATTATCAATTGCTCATACAGTAATCACTAAACCTCCCAATTTTTATACCTGTTTTTGAACCATAACTGCTTCCAATCACTGGATCTGTATATTCATGAAAGCCACTGACAAGCTTATAATTGATTAATTGGAGTAGTGTCACAGTATCATAGAATCATAGAATGGTAGGATTGGAAGGGACCTTTAGAGAACATCTTGTCCAATCCCCCTGTAGAAGCAGGTCCACCTAGATCAGGTCACATACGAGCATGTCCAGATGTGTCTTGAAGACGTCCAAGGAAGTCTTCAAGATCCACCTGAACACGACAACTTCATGTATATGTAAAAGTTATGCTTACTGTGTTCAAACATAGCTCATTTCTCTTTCATCTGTTTCCTCAAATGCATTTCTTTTTATTCTAAATTAAGGATAAAATGACATATTCATTTTTATTTCTTTCAAACTGGTGCATTTTAATTGATCTGCAAAAGATGTCAGAATGTGTTGAAGCTGAACAATAGAGCGCTTCAGTCAGATGCCAATGTCATCTGTTACAATGTTTTCTAAGCAGAAAAATAAGAACAGTAAAAGTAAGAATAGCTTCATTGTTTAGCTTGGAAACAAAACTTTCAACTTCTTTAACCACTTCAGATTGAACAATTCCTGTTTTGACAATTTATCTGCTCAGCATCTGCCAGATTTTACTTCATTTTCAGAAGTCTCTGAAAGGCAGTATTACTTCTCAAAGTGTAAGGTTTAAGGGATTTTTTTCCTGTTTCTCAGATTTCCCATTAAAATTACCTTTTGGAAAAATACAAACACAAATCTGCCAGAAGGCAGAACAGAAGGTATTGTAAGTCTGTTTTTTCTGTCACTTCTGTAATCATGTGAAATCCACAGGGGCAAGGGACAGCGCAAAAAGAAACATACATATAATATGACCTACATAGTCTTGAAATTGTTGCCAAATAAATGTTTATGTTTTGCTCAGTGTTACGATGAAAAATAACTCTTAAACTATGCAACACCTGAAAAAATCAGCTGTCCTTTTCAAAAAATATAGAAAACTTACATACCATGAAAGTTAATTTGACTGTAAACTTGAAATTTAGAAAATTACACTGTAACTTTATTGGTAAGGAATCTCAGAGGAATTCTTCCACCTACAGGCTCTACGTATACATTTCTTCAGTAATGCAAAGTAGTTAGAAGATTAGCACAGATTCAGGTAGAAAAAGGTACCTGAGGCAGGATTTTATGTACCTTTGAACTGCCTGATGATGCTCAATCACCTTAGGGCTGCAACAGGTATAACAGCAGCTACATTGCCCTAAGCATCCATGAGGGCAGTATAAGCTATTCTAAAAGACTGTATCAACTACGAGAGCACTCTGCAACTGGGAGACCATATAAACGTCAATTATAATATTGAAGACACAAAGTAGATTTTAGAAAACAAATAAACAAAGAAAAGCCTCCCACTACCACAACCTTCATGAGTTAAACTGTGAAGGTGGCTATTCTAGCTGCTCAGTGATGAGGTAACTAGATAATTCAAAGTTTATAATTGCACAGTTGCCAAGGGTAATTGCCATGTGACCATCCCAAGAAGACTGTAAACGAGCAGTCTTCACTGAGTACAAGATGATGACTGACAGGTTTGTTTGCCTAATGCTATTTCTGAGATACTATGCTGGTGAAATTAAATCACTCTTCAATATTTAGAGTTACAAACTTCGATTTATTCTTTTCTCTGTTCAAGACCAATCTGAACAGTAACCAAATGAAAAATGGTGATTTACAAAACACACTCACGACTTGACACAGAATGTGATTAGCTGTTAGGTAGCAAAGCAGCCTTTTACTGGCTGACACAGCTAAAGTTGATGCTACTGTGAGAAGAGGAAGATCTGTATTTCTGCTACCCTCCCTCCATTCTGTTGGAGAACAGGACAGGATTACTCTTGGGCTTTTAATCATTGCTATAGTCACAATTTAGGAATCATAGAATTTGTCAACTACAGATTTAAAGTGACATTCCCAAAAGGAGAGTCTACATGTACATGTAAAGCACTAATGAACTGCTAAATTAGGAACTACTAAAAAACCTCACAGTACGGGTTTAGCTAGACTCTTGGGAAACCTACATTTGGATGCCCTACAATTCACTGACAATGTAATGTATTGAAAAAACTTCACCTTCACAAATGTATAAATTTAGTGCTCAAACTTGGATGATTTTGGAATAAAAGAAGAGCTATCCTGAAGTATTGCCATATATAGTAAGTACACATATATGCATGCATATATATACATATTTATGTGTATATACACAACTTTTCCAAACTTGAACTGCAGAAGCTTTTCAGTTCAAGAAACTGAGAACACTTTAGCAGATACTTTGCTGCAAGATCCCATACATGCTTATAGCTGTTAAAGATGAACAAAATTTGCATACTATTCGCACAAAACTCCAGACAGAATATTTGTAATTCAGATTTGGCTTACAATGTATTCATTTACATTTTATAATGATTTTAGCAGACAAAAAAAGCAAAAAATTAAATAGGGTTTTTCCCCAGTTACCAGAAAGTAAAAGAGAGATTCAATGCACTGGTAGTAAGAGTACAACTTCATTTTTTAACATCACCATCAACAATAAGAAATAGAAACAGCCAGACTGAGCATTTATTTTGCCCTAGGCACTTTATGAAATGCAGGCCCCCTGAGTACCACCCTCCTCTTAAAAACTGGCATCTGAAATTCTAATGAAATCCCAGCTGAATAAGGGACTCATCCTTTTCCCTCCAAACACAGTAACTCGATATTCATTCCTTCATGCATGCACCTAAAATCCCATTAAAGTTAATGGGAGTTACCTGCACACCTACGGGGAAATAGCCCCATAAATATTCTTGAAGGGCACATAGAGTGTAAAAGAAAAGTCTTCACAAGTAGATTTTTTTTTTTAATGATGTAAAAATGTTGCAATTTGGGAGTAAGTTTTAAATAGGAAGAAAGAGCTATGGGAGGAATTTCCCACCTGACTTGAAATTACAATTGCAGGAAATCAAGCTGCTTCTTTCAAAACTGGAGATAATAGCAACTCAGCAGACTGGTTATATCTCTCTGCTATTGAGAATAACTTAAGGAAACTTCTTCAAAGACAATGCTGCATATATAAAATGTGATGAGTTTAACTAATCTTTTAAATCCTTACTTTCAATACATTTTCTTTTTTTTCCAGAAAACAGAACAGAGTATTTAAAATCAAAATTCAAAGTGTTCTGAGCACATTTTCAGTTTTAACTACAGTTTAGATAAATGGTCATTACATCTGTTTCATCAAAAGCCAAAAAGCACAGGCAGATATAGCTGGATTCCTAGATTTGCTGTCATTTGTTGAGTTCTATGAATGCACATAATAAAAATATAAATCTAATTCTGGGGAAGAGGAATGGCATTGTATTTTTCACATAACTGTGGAAACTAGCTCCGCAGACAACACATTTGTAAATTTAACAGTGTCTCACTAAATCAATGGCTGTGTTACCTCTATTTCCACACTGGGGAAATAGCAATATTACTAGTATTCAAAGTTAGAACTTACCATATCTGTCAGCCTGGCCCAGGGCATTACCCAGCATGACACAAAAGTGACTGCACTCTTACCTATTTTGCCTACATCTGCTGCAAGGGTAGGGAGAAATTACATAACAGCAGAGAGGGGAAAAATCTCTTGCACCATCAATAAATAATAGCATCACTCTTTACACTTCCATCAAGAAGATGGAATGAAAGAGGAAGAGGAAGAGAAGAAAAAGAAAAAGGAAAAAGAAAAAGAAAGAAAAAGAAAAAGAAAAAGAAAAAGAAAAAGAAAAAGAAAAAGAAAAAGAAAAAGAAAAAGAAAAAGAAAAAGAAAAAGAAAAAGAAAAAGAAAAAGAAAAAGAAAAAGAAAAAGAAAAAGAAAAAGGAAAAGGAAAAGGAAAAGGAAAAGGAAAAGGAAAAGAAAAAGAAAAAGAAAAAGAAAAAGAAAAAGAAAAAGAAAAAGAAAAAGAAAAAGAAAAAGAAAAAGAAAAAGAAAAAGAAAAAGAAAAAGAAAAAGAAAAAGAAAAAGAAAAAGAAAAAGAAAAAGAAAAAGAAAAAGAAAAAGAACCACTTTGTATTTCTGTGTTCAGTTGCATCACAGCTTTGAAAATAAGCAAAAGTAACTCTGGGAGATTTTCACATAGAGAGTGCTTGGTATAGCAAAAAACATGTGCATATGAATTCTAATGCATTTACCTTCCATGTGTATACTACTCTCTACAGAACATAGGAAAACAATTATTTTTCCAAAGTCATGTAATTTCTCCAAATTGGCACAGATGTTTTTTTTTCTAGAAGTAGAAAAAGGGACACCTTTGTTAAAAACATATATCCCAAAAGTTGTATCTCTACTTTAGCCTATAGGTCTGCTAGAACTTGAAAACTGAAGGGCTGTTAAAATATTGGCAAGCAGTGTGTTTTTCTCCTAATTTAATTCCTCTGAAATGGTCAAGACATTTTTTGCTCAAATTATCCCAAAATACCCAGCCAAAGTGTATATGCAATGTGGAAAAATATCCACATCAGTAGGCAAAGTTAGGTAGTAGAAAATAAGGAGTTATAATGAAAACACTCTGGCAAATTTAGTCTTTTGGCAGCACTACCAATCAAGAGCTGCATGTGTGACAATTACTATATAAAGTCCTTCTTCACTGCACCTTCTATTTTACACTCAATTTAGCTCTTATATGCACTTAGATCCTTCTTTTGTTTCCAGGTTTTTGGTGACAAACTCCCTGCAACATCTGGGCACACTTATTGCTGACAGAAGATTCTCACATCACCAAATCTGGTTGAGATTCTGGGGCAGGAGAGCAGTTAAAAAGTATTACAAAGTCAGGCACGGTGAACTGTTATGCCCAGGTGTCTGATACCGGTAATAAATCACAGAATCACAGAATGGTAGGGACTGGAAGGGACTTCTAGAGATCTAGTCCAATTGACCATTGCTTCTTCACCTTTACTGAAAGGTTCTCTGGCGTAAAGGCAAAGTATCTGACACTCTCAGAAATTGTTGAGATTGCATTTCCACCAAAAGTGTTTTATCCAGAGATTGTAAAAATTCTTATTATAAGCTGGGCCCCAAGCTTTCTATGTAAGTGACCTATCATTTGTTTCGCCAACTTTGGAACAGTACCCTTGTCTATCAGAAAATGCAGTAGCTCACTGTAGATGAAACCAAGTGCTATTAATATAAGGAGGAGAATGCAAAGCAGATCTGAGAAAGGAATAAACCATTTCTCAGTCCCTGCTTTCCCTCACTAGACACAACTTTCTTCCTAATGCTTTTTTGGAAGTACCTAGTTCAAATGAATAATTGAGTCAGAATAATTATCTGACCTTTTCCAAGTATTATCTTACATGAAACACAATAGCTTTCAGACAAAGTGCATATAATTATTCAAATTGGGGAGGAATTTTCTGCTAATAGAAAGCAAGCTGCCGTTTTCCACACTGAGCAGCACCATTTCAGAGCTGTTCAGCCCTGGAGCTTTCTCTAAGCCTTCAGTATCAAAAACTCTACCACAGAACTCCAAATCTCTGAGTTCTGATAACTGAGAGTTATTTAATTGAAACTTAAATCTATTAAATACAAATTGTATTAAAGTAACATTAAGGATTTGATTAAAATCTAGAATAGCACAGGTAGAAGGGAAAGAGAGAAAGAGATAAAAAGAGGATAAAAATAAGAATCAAAAAGCTCCCAAAATGCAGAAAAAGAAATCTGTAGTCACATTTAAGATCTGGCTTTTTTATCATTCATAACAAAGATAATAACATTTAAAATATAGTATGCTGATTGTTTTGACTAAAAGCCTTTACCCAGACACTAGCAGCTTGTGACAGCTTTTAAGAGTGATTAGCTTTGAAATATCAGATAAGAACTGGAAACTGTTAAACCTTTAACTACAGAAAAATCAACATTACTGCTTTCATTTATGTTACAGTCTTGTGCAGTGTCTGTAAAATACTGCAGCTCTTTCATCAGGTGTTTACATTTTTTACTTTTTCTTTTCATTAAAAGGAAGGAGAGCAAAGTAACAAAAGGAAATGAAATGTAATGCAAACAGACACAAAAATTATGTTTGAAATAAAAACAGATGCAGTTGCTGCATTTGTTAATAATATGTGAGCTACTTTAAATGTGAGTTTCAAAGGAAAATACATGCAGACTTTGGGAAGGAGAAGGAAGAATATTGCTTTTGAGGAAGTCATCTTTCCTTTTTTAAAAAATCTTTTACTTGCCTAATGCTTTGCTTTAGAAATATAGGACCTGACTAAATGTAAGAATTCCATGGTGACTGAAGACTTATAGCAATGACATCAAAGGAACTAATAAGCATATGCATGCTTTTACAAATAATTAATTGGGATTTCTGCTATTATTGTCAAATCTTCTGTTCTTATAATAGTTGTAATTGCAATTTGAGCTAGTAGGACTTTCTCACACTCCAAAATGCAAGAGACATTTCCACTTAAATGGGTATTAAGCTATCGGTGACAACAAATGCAATAATCCTTTAGTATAAATTCCCAATATTTGTTTCACAAGCAAATAATCATAAAGCAAGGCAATTACTTTTCAATTCAATAAACATATAAACATGTAGTAGAGAAAAGGTGAAAACTTATAATCTATAGGGTTAAAATGGATAAATACCCAAGATCATTCTAATCAAAACTGACTTTAACAGAAAGAAAGCTGAGCATTTGTGAAGATACAGGAATTTTACAAAGATGAGGAAGACTGGAGGCTGTTGGGAGGATTGTTGACTCTTTTTAGCTAGCACCCACTTACACCAGTAGCTAGCTTTGTAGATAAAAGAAAGTTAAATAATTGCCAAACAATCACAGATTTAATAGAGATTTAATTCAAAAACCTGACAAAGAAATCAGACAATAGTAGATCTGACTTTCCAAGTATTTCTAAGATGATAACACTCAGAAGGCTTATGCTACAGTTATCGGTCAAAATGTTATGTTGTATCTCAAAAAACAACATAAACAGAACATAATCTTCAGGAAAATATTGCAATGGAATCAATAAAAGTCTTTTGAGTCAAGTGGGCCACTATGTTGATAGCTGTGTTAAAATAAAAGATCGTTATATATCATTTTGTACTCTGGAGAGGTAAAACAGCTCACCTGTCCAATAGCCAGACCAGAATGGCCCTAGCCATTTTGTTTGTTTACACTATTGTATAATAAAGGTTTTTTTATCTTCCTCTGAAAACAGTCAAGAGTAGAAAAATGGTGCAGTTTGGTGATGCACAATTTTACACAGAAGATTGAATTCCCCTGACTCACACTGAAGTTCAGCAGGAGGTAGGAAGGTCTGCACTGGTCAGAAGCAGGTCAGTTACTTATAAGAAAGATATTGTAAAATATGCATGGTTTCCAAGTTGTTGTGGTTTTTTTCAAAATAATTTCACTCAGATTTTAAGAAGCTTTTTAAAATTTCTTTCACCTAATCATTTTGGAGTTTTTTTTGACAAAAGAGAAGTGTCTCCTTTCTTTGGAGGAAACATGTTTTTCTTTTTCTAAATCCTCTTCTCTCCAACAGAGGTAAAAAAAACCATAGTAATGTGCAGAATTATCAATGGTAGGTGACTGAAAAGGGACAGAAAGAACAGTACTTTAATTTTACCTATTGATATAAAATACAATTTTTAAATAAACCCAAAAAAGGGCCATTTTCTCCATTAACACAGCCATTAAAATTTTCAGTACTGCAAAAAGCTATTTTCACGTAAAAACATTTGACATTTTTCAAGGCAGCAAAAAGTATCACAAATGAATGAGAACATATAATTTTCCCAGGAAGGCCAAAACTACAGATATTATGCAGAAAGCTTAATTGCTCCATTTTTAAAAAAATCTTTTCAACCTTGTTTAAAACCAGTAAGTTTTTCACTAAGCTTGTACTCAGTTTCTGCTCAGAACAAACCAAGTGAAACCATGGCATCAGCAAAGCTGTGAATTAGGACTACACCATGATTGAGAAAAGACATTGTAAAGTAGGTGAAAAGGTAAAAACATACTAGCAGACCCAGAAATTAACATCTTTCTCATGTGTCTGATCAGGTTCTACCGCTAAAATAGATTGTTCACAAGTCTGATAGTTTTTAAAATATCTTTGTTTTCAATTACTGAATGTCTTGAAATCACTATAGCATATGTAGGATGCTGCATTCATTAGCTTTATAAGTATAATCATATGGTTTGCTAGAGAAGATTGAGCCTCACTAAATTCAAAAAGACCATTCATATGTTTCAAGGCAAGTGCATTTTTTTATGAAATAAAGATAAGAATGATCAACCAAGCATGAGAAGGGCTGCATCATTCCATAGAGCGCAGAGACACTCCCGAGATCATGATCTAGTCCAGAAACATTACCATTGCATCTTCACACATTGTATTTTGCATTGACAGCAAAGCATGCAAGATGGAAAGCCCAAGCTACCTGGGGAAGGTTGCGTCTCTAACATACTGCAACCTTCTGCTGTGCAGCTTTACCCTTTAGAGGTACCTCTGTGGCTTGGGGCACTGTCTTCACAACAAGCCTCCACCTGCCTCACAGCACATACTGCTTCTGCTAAAATCTGCTCCTCATGATGATTCCTGCCCCACTGTCCGAGACAGTCAAGAACACTGACCCAAAGGCAGGCTTCTTGCCTAGCCTTGGTGGCTGACATTCCTCCCTTTTTCCCTCTTTCCCTACTTTACCACTTCACCTTGGACTCCCTTGCTCCCAGGCAGCTATAGGCAGCACCTTCCGTTTCCTCTGAGGGACTCCTGACTCTCCTTCCACATACTCATATTACTTGACAACCACTTTACCTGACCTCTGGAGCTGTGGGATCACTTTGTTTTCACCCTCACTGATGTTGCAGGCCTTTCACTTCATGGCTTAAATATCATGGTCAACAACGAGACACAGCAGCACTGGGACTTACCCTCTAGACTCAGCTCTAACAGCTCTGAGGAGAAGCAGGGGAAGATGAGTTTCCAGCAGAGACACAGACTCCGATGCATGGGGGCCCACTTCTCCCTTGGCAGTCCCGAGCAAGTCCCATACTCTCTGCCCAGTACCTCTGCCAGTTCTCAGCAAAGGCTACTTATCTCCACATCTCCTTCACAGTAAGAAGAGAAGCAGGGACAGAGCCAGTGGGGATTCACAGCCTTTGAGCTCAGCAGGGCTGGCACAGCACCTAGACACTGCTTCTCAAAGGTCAGTGGAATTCCCTGCCCTCCCCATCTTTCCTGCCCCGCCCTGCCCTGTGCTCTCCTACTCTCCCATGCCCTACTGTCTCCTGCCTTCACCAGCTTGAAAGTGATGCTTACAACATTTGCAGCCTGACACAGCTGAGAGACTGATGTCATGGACTCCACCGACATAGCCACCACTGACCTGCTGCCCACTGTGACATGGCCAGCAGCTATGGACCTGCCCCAGGAGAGCACCAGAGATAACACTGGAAATGAGGTGCCATTTATACAAGATTTTGCTGTTTATACACATCTTCATCTACTTTAAGGTTCTCCAAAAGGCAGAAACTCCCTACAATGCAAAGCTGCATTTGTATTCAATTATTATTCCCCAATTTATGTCTGAACCATTAAGCTTAACCTGAAGTTTGTAACGTAAACTCATCACCTACTGTCAAATCTTCAGCTAGGCTTTTGTGCACCGTGCCTGGCCTGAAAATTGCTTGCAAGAACCGTATTACTGCCATTTGTCATTAATATGAGTCACAGCATCATCAGCCCAAAACATCAAAACCATTTCTGGTTAACCTTGGGAAATCTATCAAAATTATATTAATATACATTTGGCAATTGTTGTAGTGCAGATTTTGCAGCAGTCACCCTCACAATCAAATACCAATCATAAATTTCTGTGAGATGCTGAGCTACTAGACAGTATATTTGTCAAAACATCAAAATCAAGAAAACAAAAAAAACATGTTTTGGCACCTGACCATGTATGTCAGGACAGACAGAAGAGTCTAAACTGAGTTAATCGACACTGTTTGTGCAGGCAAGACTTTGAACTGAAACAATTTCTAAAGCCCTTTGGGCTCTTTCTCTAATATTACAGAGGTCATCTTACTGCAGCTCCATCCATAAATGCATCAGGTAAAAAGACATTAAGTCTAATTCATCTGCCTTCTCCCCATACATAAAGGCTATTTTAAACAGAATTCCTCTGAGAGTTATAAACTTTTATTGAATTCGTAATGCAGGTTTTAATCGTGGTCAGTTTTCACTCACCTCTTGCACTAACATTGACCTTTAGTTTAAATAGTCCTTCTGCTTCAGTAATCTTTGCCTGCCTTCAGGTACCTTTCAAAGATAAACATCTTTCAGCTTTTATTTTGCCAAACTCACACAGTATTTTCACATTAAACAGTATCATGGCTTAACTCCAGACAGTAACTAAGCATCACATAGACACTCACTCCCTGCTTCATCAGGGGGATGGGAAGGAGAATCAGGAAAAAAAGTAAAACTCAGGAGTTCTTAAGAACATTTACTAACTAAAATGAAATAAAATATAATAGTAGTAGTAGTAATAATAATAGTAATAAAAATATCATACTAGTGAAAGGGAACGTGACCAGACAAAAAAACTTTTTAGACTTGTGTTGTCGTTTGGCCCAGCTAGTGCAGCAGCACCATGACAGTCTTTAGCTCGAGGCCCTCATTCACCTCCACCCTCATTAAGATGGTGGAGGCCCCAGCAAAATGGGAGTAAAAAGATAAGCAAGATTGTTGTGGATTAAGACAAGGGGAGGGAGGGCTCGCTGTCAGTTACGGTTCTGGGCAAAACAGACTCCAGTACTTTCCAGGAAAGTAGGAAAGTCTACTCTACAAGAAACAGAACGGAATAAAAGCAAAAAGGGAGTAGGATGATGAGAAAATTACAACCAGCACTTTAAGATCTCCCTCTCCCATCCCTCCTTTCTTCCCAGGTCCAGCTCACTGCTCCTAATATCTCTACCTCCTCCCCCCTCAACGGCTCAGGGGGGCAGGGAGTGGGGGATGTGGTCAGTCTCTCACAGATGGGCTCTGCTGTTTCTCTCTTCTCAGATGAGGACGACTCCTGGCATTCTTCCCCTGCTCCAACACAGGGTTCCTCCCCCACAGTCCTTAACGAACTTCTCTGGTGTGGGTTGATCCCAACAGCTGCGGCTTCTGCCCATACAGGGTCACTCACATGGGACACAGTCCTTGTGAATATCTCTGGCTTGGATTCTTTGCCACAGTTGCAGTTTCTGCAGTTACAAGGTCCCTCTGTCGGGACAAGGCCTCTTCTGGGCATAAGTTTAATGAGCTGTTTTGTTGTGGGTTCCTCCCCACAGTTACAGCTGTGGATATTCGGTCCGTTCCTCAGGACATGGCCTGCTCTGGCCATAGTGATAAAGGGTCCCTCCCTTGGGACACAGCCTCTTCTGGCCATAGTTTTAAAGAAGAAAATCACTGCCCCTGGCTCGAGGTCTGCAGTGAAGTGACTGGGTCCCTCCCACGGGACACGGCCTCCTCCGGCCATAGTCACTGTCCCTGGCTCGAGGGCTTTAATGAAGTGAATCGCTGCCCCTGATCTGGGGCCAGCTTTAGCAAAATGAGTCTCTGCCCCTGATATGGGGTCATTATCAAGATGAGTCTCTACCGCTGATGCGGGGTCTTTAAAGAAATGAAAATAAATCTCAGCTTCACCAATTCTCTCTGTAGAATGCAGGGGAGTCTCTGCTCCAGCACACCTCCTCCTCTCTTTCTTCACTGACCTTGGGGTTCGCATGATTGTTTCTCTCACTGTTCCTACTCCTTGCACTACCACCAGCCAGAAAGAAAAGAAGGGGCAGAAGAAGGAAGAAGATGGAGGAAGAAACCTCCTCTTCCAGTTTCTTCTTAAAAAGTGATCAGGGGAGAGACAATAAGGCTGTTACGATGGTAGGAGTCTACTATAGACCACCCAAGCAAGATAAGGATGTAGATGAAATGTTCTACAGGCAGCTTGTAAAAGTCTCAAAATTGTCAGTCCTCCTTCTCATGGAGGGTTTTAATGTAACAGATGTCTGCTGGAAGTATAACACAGCAGAGAGGAAACAGCCCAGGAGGTTCCTGGAGTGTGTAGAAGATAAATTCCTTCTTGCAGCTGATGAGGGAGTCAATGAGTCAAGCGCCTTGCTCAACCTGATGTTTGTGAACAAAGAAGATCTAGTGAGAGCTGTGAAGGCTGAAGACTGTCTTGGGCTTAGTGATCATTAAATGATTGAGTTCTTGATCCTCAGAGAAGCAAGGAGGGGGATCAGCAGAACTACTACCTTAGATTTCCAGAGGGCAGGCTTTGACATGTTTAGGAAGGTGGTTGCCAGAGCCCCTTGAGGGACAGTCCTAAAGGGCAAAGGAGTCAAGGAAGGCTGGACATTCTTCAAGAAGGAAATCATAAAGACACGGGATAAAGTTGTCGCCATGTGCAAGAAGATGAGCCAGTAGGGCAGAAGCCCATCTTGGCTGAATAGGGAGCTTCTGCTGGAGCTCAGGAGGAAAACCAGAATACATGATCTTTGGAAGGAGGGTCAGGCAGCTCAGGAGGACTACAAGGATATTGTGAGGTCATACAGAGAGAAAATTAGAAGGGCCAAGGCACAGAATTTAAGCTGTCCACTGTTGTAAAAAGCAATAGAAAGTTTCTATAAATATATTACCAACAAAAGAAGGGCTAAGGAGAGTCTTCATCCTTTAGTAGACACAGGGGGAAGCTTAGTGAACAAGAATGAGGGAAAGGCTGAGGTACTTAATGCCTTCTTTGCTTCAGTCATCAATAGTAAAACCAGCTCTTCTCTGGGCACCTCTCTGCCTCAGCTGGAAGACAGGGATGGAGGACAGAATGAAGGTCCTTTTGTCCAAGGAGAAATGGTATGTAACCTGTTGCTCCACCTCAATGCACACATGTGGCCAGACAGAATCCACCCAAGGGTGCTGGGGAAGGCAGCAAAAATGCTTGTCAAGCTACTCTCCATCACCTACCAGCAGTCCTGAGTCACCAGGGAGTTCCCAGCAGACCAGAGAATGTCAAATGTGACACTCATCATCAAAAAGGGCTGGAAGGAGGATCCTGGGAACTATAGACCTGTCAGCCTGACCTCAGTGCTGGGAAAGGTTATAGAACAGATCATCCTGAGTGCCATATAGGACAACCCAGGATTCAGGCCCAGTCAGCAAGGCTTTATGAAGGACAGTTTCTGCTTGACCAACCTGATCTACATCTACAACAAGGTGACCTGCCTAGTGGATGACAGAAAGGCTGTGGACCTGGGCTTTAGTAAAGGCTTCAACAGTCTCCCACAGCATCCTCCTGGAAAAACTGGCTGCCTGTGGCTTGGATGGATGGAATCCACGTTGGGTGGAAAACTGATTGGACAGTCAGGCCCAGACAGTGGTGGTGAATGGAGCTAAATCCCGTTGGAAGCAGGTCACCGGTCGTGTTTCCCAGGGCTCAGAGTTGGGGCCTGTTCTGTTTAACATCTTTATCAGTGATCTGGATGAAGGGATGCAGTGCACCTTCAGTAAATTTGCTGATGACACCAGTCTGGGCAGGTGCATACACCTGGCTGAGAACAGGAAGGCCCTTCAGAAGGACCTGGACAGGCTGGGTAGACCAATTGTGTGAGGTTTAACAAGGCCAAGTGCCACATCCGGCACTTTGGCCACAACAACCCCATACAGTGTTGCAGACTTGGGGATGTGTGGCTAGAAACCTGTCTGGCAGAAAACAACCTGGAAGTGTTGGTTGACAGACACCTGAACATGAGCCAGTAGTGTGTCCAGGTGGTCAAGAAGGCCAATGGCATCCTGACTTATACCAGAAATAGTGTGGCCAGCAGGACTAAGGGAAAGTGATTGTTCCCCTGTACTCATTGCTGGTGAGGCCACACCTTGAATACTGTGTTCAGTTTTAGGCCACTCACTACTAGGACATTTAGGCGCTGGAGCATGACCTGTCCAGAGACTGGTAACAAAGCTGGTGAAGGGTCTGGAGAATAAGTCTTATGAGGAGCAGCTCAGGGAATTGAACTTCTTTTGCCTGGAGAAGAGCAGACTGAGGGGAGACATGATCACTCTCTACAACTATTTGAACAGAGGTTGTAGTGAGCTGGGAGGTCAGTCTCTACGGTAATGAATGATAGGGAAAAATGAAAGAAGCCTCAAGTTACACCAGGGACAGAAGAATCATCCCTGGAGATATTTAAAAGATGAGTAGGTTCTGAGGGACATGGTTTAGTGATGGGCTTGGCACTGTTAGATTAGTGGTTGGACTTGATAATCTTTTCCAATCAAAATGATTCTATGATTCATATGACATCCTACTCTGCCCTTGCAACTAGTGAACTTTTTGTCTCAGAACTATGTGGAAATATCTTTAGATAGTTTCTATGCTCAGTAACAATAAGTTTCATGCTAGATTGTTAACTTTACATTCTGTCTAAAGGTGTGCTGAATTCCGAATAAAGTCAGAAGACTATATCGACTCTCTATTACAGGGTAAATTTTGCATGAGACCTTTATTGTCTGGTTTGAAAAAAATAAACCTTTAACCTTCTATTCTAGATTACAGTTTCACATTCAGTGATCATATTTTTAACAGAAGAATAAAGATGTTTTCAGGTACTTCCCAGCAAAGATGTGATATGAGAGTGATAACATGTGGAAGATATAAATTTGATTCTTCAGAAATAAAAGATAATAAATATCAGCTAAGGTACTAAAGTACAATTGAAAATAGGTAAATATACATCTATCAATGAACCATTCTGTGTGTCTTTGTATCATCTCATCAGAATCTTTTTTCAAAAAGTATCTATTTAAAACCTGCCTTTGTTCAAGCATTCAATATTGGTTAAAAAGAAATGCATATATTAATAAAAATAGAATAGCAACTTCTAAAAGGAGCATTTACTATACTTAAAAGCCAAGCAAGTCCCCCAACTGACTAGAGGCACCATCTAAAATTGAAAAAAAAATATTATTAAAATATTCTGTATCAATCTTCTATAGTGAAGTGGGTTTTGCCTAAACTAGATTTCCCAAATATTTAGTTAGTGATTCAAATTTCCTTGGCTGTATTTTATTTTAAATCAATAAGCATTTTTTTTATTTCTGACAAGATGCATTTAACCAGTTCTTATTTCCCTCTTCCACAAACATTGTTGCTGTTGCAGAATCCAGAAAATCAGGATATAGCATTATCATTCAGTACTTCTCATTGTATTTTTCAAAGTGCATACTGATGAGACTCAATAGGCAGATGTGTGAAGACTGTAAAATTGTAATCAGTAAAAGAAATATTCCTTTCTACACCAAATTGTTCTCTAACCCACAAACTTCACCTAACTTCTAGTAAGAAAGCATACGGTGTTTAGTTTTCCATTCATTGATTTCTAGGACAGGACTCTTCTTAATCCTAGTCAGATTATGAGAATATCCCAGACATCAGAGGAAGCAGAATAAGTCCCTTGTAATCAGTTTATAGTGTCATACTCTCATCCCTAGGGACAAAAAAAAATAGGCTTCCTGTTATATGACAGTCATGGGACTTAATTTTATAAGACAGCTTGATCTGACTCTTCCTTGATCTCCATGTAGCTTCTTCTGCTTCACAGAACAAACCTGACTTTCTCTTCTTCCATGTTATTGAGATGCTGGGGACATGTCTGGGAAAGAGTCAGGAGCTGGCATGGAGAACTTCCAGCTGTGTTCTCTTTTCATGTATGACTCCCAAGATTCCTAAAATAAAATCCAAGTATTGATGAGCATCATCCAGTAATGGGTTTCAAAATGTCTTACAGAAGGGGGTAAATCAAGAATTTACTCAGGATTGTCAACAAAGCCAATAACAGAGCTAACATTCTTGAGTTTACATCTAGCAACCAGGATTCATGAAGTCATAATTAATCCTACTATTCCTTCCATTATCAATATAGTCAGACAGTGGCAGGAGTTTTGCCTCATCTAGGTGGCTGGATGATTTCATGAGATTAGCTCCAGGCAAAGTAGCATATTTCCAGAGTTCATTGCAACTGTTGTATAGAGGATATTTTAACAAATGTCCCAAAAATAGTATAGCCATATCTAGAGGATGCTGAATATTAGTTGTTAGTAATTCCAGTTAGCTACTATATGACATGACATGGAATCATATAAATGGCTTGCAATTCTGAGGCTACTTTTGGCAAATACTAGTAGTGGCATATCTCTTCATTCTTAGCACCAGCACTTATATCTCCAGATGAAGTAAACTGATCTGAGTTGGAAATGCCACTAAATAGCTAAGGCCAAAGTTTAAACAGATCAAGTATCTCAAAATAATGGTGTTGTACAAAGAACAACTGTTACAGTACTGGAGAATACATAAACAGTTACAGTATTCCAATACTTTCAATGAAAATAGACATTATTTCTATCATGAAAATAGAGGATATATAACAAAGTGGTCCTTTGATCAAACAGAGATATATTTCAAATGTATTTAGAGTGAGGAAAAAAATAAGGCTTGTTTCTGTCACATGAAAAATTTGAAAATTCATATATTGGATACTTATTAGATGCATGTGTGTGTATACAAAATCTCCTTGAGACAGAGGTTGAAAGATTCCTTTTTTGGCATCCTTTCAAATTGCATAGCTACAGCATAGTTATTTGGTAATTACAAGTGCGACTGTAGAGTAGTAACAGTTTTTGTTACTGCCAGTTACCACTAATTATCTGGTTCTACTAGTGTGTGCCTAATTATGGTATAATTACAACAGAGTTAATTTGTTACACTAATGTACTCAGTAAGAGTGTTACAATGAGAAAAGACAATGAATAATACAGTTATGTAGTGAATTACCCAGTAATGTTAATTAGTTTTAGTTAGGTACTGAAAGGCAACTTGCAGAGCAATTCTGCACTAACTGCATTGCAATGGATGCACCTTTACTATAAACCACAGGAAGATTTCCTCAAGGATTGAATGGATTCTATTAAAAACAAATAATACTCCTAAACTCTTAAAAAAAGCATTTAGAGAAAAGTATATGAAATTCTTCAAGATGTTGATGAAAAGTCCACGTGATTAAAACAAAGGAGTAAATAACAATCAAAACAAATCACAGATAAAAGAGACCTGTGAAGCCTTCTCTCAAAACATCCATTGGCAGTTTCCTTAAGCTACCATTGCAACAGCTTGGGTGAGCAAGTACATAGCTTTACAGTCAGATAGCTCAGAAGAAGGAGGAAATCACTTCAGGCTTTGGGATGGTGGAGAGCAGCAGCTCTGGGCAGTGAGCAAAGGCCCTTCCAGCCCTTCTCTCCTCTGTATATAGCTACAGACTGCAGTAGGTCCTATACGGCTGCTATCCCTCGGCCATGGGACAAGGAGACTGATGGAAATGTTGGCAACACTGAAGAGTACTGGCAAGTCCCTTCACTTTCCCTGATCCTGTACTAATCCAGATTGCATCTAGGGGAAAGCAGGAGGGATAAAGGGACTTGGGTACATCAGCTTTTGCCTCAGGGCCTCCCAACAGGTCATCATAACCTTCCCATGGTGTTGCACCTGACCTTGCTTGATCACTGGGGAGGTGCAGAAGATATACACGCTTCACCTCCTGCTCTCCCACCTTCTCTTCCACCCTGGAGCCAGCCTCCAAAGGAGTACAGATGCACATGCAGCCCAACCTCACATTTCTCTGCCATTTGACAGGTCCTGACAGCGCTTCTCTCACCCAGAGACGTGTGCCAGGGTCCTTTGCCCAAGCCTGTCTTTCCCTCAGAGCATGAGCAGGACATTTTCCCAGCACTTCTCCATCCATCTGGAACTATCTGCCTGGGGTAGCTGAGAGTGGAAGGTAGGGGTGCAGGGCAGCCCTTAGGGCTGGCTGAATCACACGGTTACTGCTGCAGCTTCTTCTTTCCAGACTGCAAGGAAACCCTCCGGGAATCCCTTACCTCCCCTCTCCCACAGCCTTCTTGTGGTTTTTTGTTTGTTTTTCCTCTCATAGCAGTGGAAAATGTCAAATCCTTTACACCTCTCACTTGGCAGGATATGGCATCAACTACTGAGGAAGCCTTGGAGAAGACTGTCTGTGCTGCAAGGGCTGGCACAAGGTAGCTGCTCCAGGCTGCAAACTGTCATTGCAAGATCCACCTGGGTGACATTGAAAACACAGCTTTACATGGTCTTCTGCCTTTACCACTTCTGTTTTGCTTCCTTCCAGCAGTGGGCAGAGAAGGAGGTGCCACTCCGCAAGCAGCCTTTGGATCAGGTGCTGTGCAAAGTGAGAGCAGATGACTTCTAGGAGGGATATGTGGCAAGCTCATCCACCCACTTCCAGAGGAATGAGGTTGGGCTTAAGAGCAGATCTCTGCAGAGGCACCAGCCTGCCCAGGCAGCCCATCAATTGCCACCTGGCACTGGGAGAGAAGGATGCCTGTGAGGACTGACCAAGCACAGAGGTATATTGCAGCTCTGAGGCCCACAGCTGTCACCTTCCACTAGGCTCCCTCAGCCAGTGTTTCTTAGGAGTGAATACCAGCAAGGGCAGGGGAGCGTTCAGCTAGCTCTGCTTGTGCACCTTACCTCCCTCAATAACACAGTCATGCTGCTGCCTTTATCACATCCAATAAACATCCAGATGATTTTCAGGGAGGTATGTGTTTCAAAACCAATGAACAAACCACCGTAGGAAATGCTTTCCAACCCTGTCTCAACAGCACAGGAAATCCAAAGAGAAGTATTTCTTGGAGTGCACGATGATTTCACTCAATGTCAATACTGCAACAAAAGATCATGCTCTCCCAGACTCCTAATTGTAAGCACCAGGGCAGGAATGTTCAAGCTTTATAACCAGCAGCCAGGCTGCAGGTCCTGTGCATATTCCAATCACCATGAGAAGGATCTATATGGGTCCCAGGGATCCTGATGGACAGTTGAGATGAACGTGAGCCATCACTGGTGCCCATTTCCAAAGGTGGACTGTGGTATGCTGAGCTTCATTAAGTGGAATGTTGACAACAGATTGGGATAGACAGTCTATTTCCAGTGGCATCCAGTGATAGCAACAAAACATTCCAAAGGAAATACTGTACTTTACACAATTTTTACACTCAAATGCCTTCCTGTTGTGTTTGGATTCTTCATGGTGGGTTGGGTTCTTCATGAGGGGTTGGACTAGATGACATTAAAGGCTTTTTCCATCCCAAAACATTTTATGATTCTGTGAAAATCATTCCATCTTTGAACAGCTTTCAGTTCCTTGAGACATGCTGCTTTTCTCCTGCCATTTCTGCTGAAGCTGACCAAACAGGAGTAGAAAAATAGCTAGAATGCCATGAAAATTCACACTGTCAGCCAAGTAGCCAACAACTGGTTCTTATCAATTAGAAAATAAAATAAATTTCACCAGTGACAAGACACAGCACAGAACTATGTATCTGTCTATTTTATACTGTGACTGTGTCAGTCCAGCTGCATCATGCCCTGATCAGTCTCCACATCACTACTCCTAGATCAGCAGAGACAACTGATTGGAACAGACAGAGGAGGCTAAAGGACAAGTCTGGTTATTTTACCTCACCTCTGTCCCTAGCTGCCCACACAAAACAATTGGAGAGCAGTAGAGTTATATTCAAATCCACAGCACAGCCACTGCATCCCTCCCAGGAGCAAGGCAGGAGTAGGGGATTTCATTTCCCAGACTGTCTGTTTACTGAACACAGTTTATTTGACCTTTGGCCAGAGTGGAATTACAGTGAAAAAGAAAAGAAAAATGCTATGCATTCTAGCATGTTTCCTGCTGCACATATTTACAAATTGGAGTTTTCTTCTTATTGGTCAAAAAATTGTGAAGAATTGTCAGATCAGAGATTTGTGGATTTTCTTAGCTTATTCAAACAAGTATGCAAAAATATAGAGAAACTGCATCCTTGAAAAGTTCAAAGTCATCTAAGAACACATCTATACACAGTTTGAAAATAACTGTTCAGGTACATAATTGTGTTTGTTATGATCTACTAAGCTGCTTTGTATAGTTTTAGGGCACTCCATATCAGCATTTTGCAAACCCCTGGTACTACAGGATTTACATTTCTGCATATTTGTGACTTCCTCAAGTGCTTCCTATTTCAGGTGGAACTGAATGCAATAAAGACTTTAGAAAAGCAAATTCCTCCCAAATTCCCATATATCTAACTAAGAGTTTCAGATACTTCTTGGTGACTCATGTTTGCAAAATTTCAGTACTGATACATTCAGTGTTGCCAAAACCAAGCACGGATTTAGTTCTTGTTTCGCCTTCATGATAGACTTCCCATAGCTAAAGACAGGTATGGAACATGTTTGTTAATACAAGTGGTATTGTCAAAAAGACACCAAAGAAAATGTAGGGGAAAAAATTAATGAGTAATTGTTTTTATTTTCTGTCTCATAGAAAAATACTGTTTACCTTCTTAACCAGTCATTTGAGTAGACTAGATTTATTACTTGACTAGGATTATCCTTTTTATATTTCTCACAAAAATGTTCCAAGTATCCCCACTGAACTGCATCATCAGTGTTTGTTTCTTAGCTTAGCTTCAATCAGACTCCTATGTCAAACAGAAGGCAGTAAAAACTGATATATCGTGTGTCCATGAAAAATGAGGGGACAGATATTGTTTACCACAAAACTCATTCTTTTGACTAAAAACCTTGAGATTCTGACTGTAAATATATTCCTCTTCATTATACTGTATCTAAAAAGAATGTGTACTGAAATCCAGCATTATTTCAGCAAAAAGCAATGGCTTTTATTAAACTCTCAGTCAGAAAAAAGCTGATGAAACTCTTGAATTTTGTAATAGCTTGTGCTTCAGATGTTTTTTCTACACTTTTTCTAGCAAGTTTTAATAGCTAGATAGCACAATTTCTTTTCACTGTAATCTTTAAATCAGGATAAAATTGAGATGAGCTTCATTTCTTTACGAAAAACTAGTTTCTTCTGCAATCCAGACCAATGAATTAAGATTTGCCATTGGATCTGTTCAGCATGGTATCCAGAGACAAGTCACCTTTCCACTAATTACTGTGTATTTTGTTCTTCATAGACTCATTGTTAATTTAGAAAGGTGAAAGAGGATGAGAGATGTGTCAAACTTTGGATCCTCTGCTGAGTTCTCATAAATGTAAATTTTTCACAGAGAACATCTAAATGAAAAATACAAATTAAAAAGTAATAATTTTTATAAATATTTATTTTGAGATACTTTAACATTCATCTTGCCCCGAAAAAATGTTTTCAGATGTATTTACAATTAGGACTTTTTATACCATTTTTCACACAGAAAATCTGCATACAAGACCTGGATATGTCAAAGAAATCTATGTTTGAAAAACAGGATATTGTATATTAATGGCATTTTTAATAATGTTAAGGACCACTCATAAAAAATCCAGTGGTGATAAAAATAGATTTTGACAATGGACTTTGCCTATATTTTTTTTAATTATTCTTTCACAGTACTCATTTTAGTCTTCATCTGTAAATGGCCTCATGTTACTGATCTGCTGTCATACAACTGCAGCCAGGGAGCCATAAGCTCTGTTCTTGTCAGCTGAATGAGCCTGAAAACAAGCAACGTTACTATATCTCTCTACTGAGATCAGCAGCCCCCCAGGGGGAGCTGATGCAGAACATATTGCAATACTTTTCCTTTCCCTACATCATCCATCCCCTGCAGCTAAGTACTCCTTTTACATCTTTTAAGGGACTTGGATGTGCAACCCCTTGTTGTAATTTCAAGCAATTTTACTATGAGTGAAGGATATTTTCTTAAACTTCCTGGTGCCATAATCAGCAAAATAAAAATGGAAACTATGAGTTTGTTGGATTTTAATGTTTATTTCCAGTCTTGGGATAGAAAGTATGATAGTAACTATATTTGAAATGCTTTTAAAAAAAGACAAGTTCTTTTCATATTTTTATACATCTAATCCTTCTATATTTATGTGTATGACTGAGGTTTGAGGGTTTTTCCTTTTTTTCTCTCAAGGTTTTGGATTAACAATAGCAAAATTCATCAAAACTTCCTTGTGTTCCAACTATATTCTTGTTTAAAGGTCTTCAGTGTTATCTCTTCCATCTTCCAAGCATTTTGCAATGCTCCAGAAACATTTAATACATACAAAAATATACAATAAACAAGTATAAATCTATCAATATTGAGGTGTCAACTTAATAAAAAAACATAGACCAGATTTTTGTTACCATCAAGATCTAACCAGAAATTCTCTTAGCATCACTGAGTAATATTGCCTAAATACTTGTGCCTATAAGGCAGAATTTTGAGATACTCTCTGTAAATCTAAAACTCCGTCAAACTTATAGATTCGGAATCATTAGTTTGAGCATCACCAAATAAGTATTTGAAATTTTTACTACTCTAGACTAATTTATTGGAAAAAATAGCAACACTTGATATGTGAGGAATTCCATGGAAATGCAGGATGAATCAACTATTGTTAAGCTCCTCTCTCTACAGAAGCAGATAATAAAAAAAAACAACTGACAGAACACCACCAAAAAAGCCTGAAAGAGCTGATTAGACTATGAAGTGCATAAAGATGGGAAAATATGGCTACCATATTAACCTTGTTACCATAGTAACAGCCTATTTCCACCAAAGGCTACATGAATCAGAACTAATATTTTTAAGGGTTTCACAATTGAAAGCAGAATAAATATGATTATAAAAATATAACATGAGCAGAAACTACAACACCTCAATTCAAGCAGGGTTAAAACCATAAAGATCAGAAAATCAGTAAGTGTTTTAGGGAAGCATAGTAACTGTTTTACATGTGCTTTCAGATTAATGGTGAGCTCAGAGCACTCAAAGCACAAATAAAATAACCCATTAAAATAACAGAAGATTTTTCTTGATCCAGGATTGCACAGTTTGATCCTTTATCTTATTTATATCAAGAAAGTAAAATTAATGGAAACAGCTATCACAGAGAAACAGATTAACATGGACAGCATGTATTGCAGATAAACAAAACGGGCATCTCAAAACATCAAGAATTCAACATTTTATCATTAAAAGCTATTATTGATTTAATTTTGATTAAATAGATTTAATAGAACTCTTCTGAAAATCTGACCTTCATTCTTAAAAGTATTGGGTTTAATTTCCCATATTGGAAACATTTTGGCAAATTACAACTACAAGGTGGGAGTAAGAGAAGTAATCAAACAACCACCATAGAATTTTCACATCTCACTCCTCAATACCTGATTGATTTTAAGGATCCTTAAGGATATCTTCTATTGTATCTGATTAGAGAGGGAAATTCACCCAAAGTCTTCTGAGTTTTAACTTTAAAATGGACACGAAGCAGCTTACTTATACACACACCACAGGAGGTAGTTATTTCCCACTAGCTGCCATTGATTAAAAGAGGTAAACTTTGGTTCTGATAAAGCCATTAGACAGCTTGAAAGTCATAAATAACTCTGACAGTTATAGGTAAACTTCATGTACAGACCACCTTTAAGCACTGGAGTTGAACAACTTTCTGTCAACAGAACAAACGTGTATTTTATGAGTCACACAGTTAAGTACTTTTGCTAAATGGGGAAGTAGTTAAGGTACAGTGAAGTGGAATAAAGGCAATCAAATATCTTAGGTAAAAATTCACTTGTTCTGAATTATCTACTTTTATAGCCTTCACCTCTAACAAAATCTAAAATTATTTAAACACTTAATGTGACGAAAATAACCTGTAATGATGCAAAGCAATGTATATTCAATGCTCAGTAAAGTTAAGCTGGAGATTCAAACACGCAAAGCTAGAAAAATGTAAGGTTACAATTTTCATAGAAATGTCCAATTTCTGACTTTTTACATAGATGCATTAAGATGGATAGAGTTTTTATTATGTAATTGCAGAAAGAGAAGAAATAATGATAGATTTTTTGACCTTTATTCTAACAGTTCCCGTATTCTATAAATCTTTTCACTTAATGGAAAGATATGCTATCAAAAGAATTTAAAAAGTCAGTTTTTGTTCCTGTCAAACAGTAAGATCTGGTTTCTCTACCACACATTTTTATGAAATTGTAGTCTGAAAACCTACCTAAAATGAAACTAAGTAAATTCTATTGTATTTCTAGCACAGAAAGCAAACAGCACAAACACAAATCACTAGAGTGGTTTGGAACTTTTTTATGTCTTGCTATGAAAATCAACCCTTTTGAGTTGTTCTGCAAGTTATTAGATATCTTCCAGCAACAGAAAAAACAGAATTTTACAGATGTTGAGATTTGCATCCTGGGTGATTTTTCTTCTTATATAAGACTGCAACAGACACATTTGTCTTCTCAAAAATGTAATGAAATTTTGCAGTTACCGTATCCAGAGGTATTCTTACAGTTAGACTGTATCACTCCTTATCTGCAAACTTCAAAATGTGCATGAGAAATAAACACCACAATTAAGAGTGAATGGAATGTAAGTTGGGTTTATTTTTGGGTGAGGTGTGGTTGTTTCTCCTGTATTAGCAGCATGTAACACAATGGAAAAGGCAGATTGCATTACGAAAATACATATTTTTAAATTAATTATTTTCTACTGTTTCTCTTTGTACTGAGAGAATAAATTATCATTAATACATTGAGATAAAACCCTAGTTAGCAGGATATGGAACTTCAACTAGTATCACACAAATGCAATTTGAATTACTCAATTTAAATGGAATACTTTCGATTATAGGTGTTATATAAAGTGTGAGATATTTATAATGCAATAAAATATGCTTTCCAGTTCAGTGTAGTTGATATTGTGCACCAGAAATAGATACTATTAAGTTCAGACAATAACCCCACTACCCATAGTCTATTCAACTACTCATAGCAAAGTGAAAATGTTAGAGTGCTTTTAGGCATGTGGACATAGTGTGAAGACAGGCCACATGAGAGTGAAGATATATAGCTGCTTTTTGAGTTCTGGGTAGAAAGCTTGAACTATGGTTCTGCGAATTTTCAGTATGAATTCTGGTTGCTGTAGTACCTGGCAGAGTCATCATATTTGCCTTTAAAATATTAACATTTTATTATTTGGATGGGAAAGTTTGAAGCTGCAAGAAAGAAAACAGATGCAAAATATTTTGTATGTTACCACTGGGAAATCTGAGACACAAAAAATAATTGTAACCATGCAATCCTTCTTAAAAAACTGTAAGTTTAGTACAAAATGTGCCCACAAGAAATCTTTAAAATATCCAGTTTGCTATCTTAAAAGAGGGTATTTATGTGATCTTTAAGAAACTATCATCTTTAATGTGCATTTACCATTTATAAATGCAGATGAATTTGTACACACCTCCAGCATAATTATTTGCTCCATTAGATCCCAAGTGTGCCGAATTCTGGATTCTAATTGGATGGCATTAATTACCCTCTGCTAGGAATGTACAATATTCTAAAGGGTTTACCCAATCATTTAGCATACTCCCAAACCTAATCTCAGGCTAGCAATCAAATCATCGACATTACTGAGTCACCCAGTATTTCATTAGCTAAGGTTCACTTTGGAGATGTCTGTATAATTGTTGATAAAGGTGAGCAAATACTGAAGTCGCTGTCTGCAGCTGAGATGAGGGAAGACAAAACAGAAGGGTACAGGAGAAAAGAGAATAAGACTACTTCAAGTCTGCTGAGGGAGAATAAAATGTGTCTATATAATCAAGACTAGGGACCAAAATGACCCTAGGAACAAAACATTTACGGGAATGTAAAAGGGGGCAGGAGACTGAAAGTTAAATTTCTGAAAATTATAAATTATGGGAATGAGACTTGCAAGGCACAGAGAGGAAACAGAGGGAGGCACTGATCCCTAAGCATGGCTGATGAGATCCAAAAATCAATCCAGTGAATTGGGTGATCCCTACTTAACATTTGTATTAAGTTATCATCCAAACCTGCAAAAGAATCTAGGACAGCTTAAATGACTTATTACAGCTTATATGACTTAAATACCCTTGTCATTGGAAACTTTGTCAAAACATCTAATTCAAGCTCAGTATTTGTCACATTATCATTGGTGAAACAGCTTCAATTCAGACACTTTTACTCTATTTTATTGCCAATTAATACAAACTTAATTACCAATTTGAGAAAAAAATAGGAAAAAAAAGAATCTTCCCTTATGAAAACAATACCTGTCCCCTTCCCCAGGCTAAGTTTCAGTCCAACTCTTCTCCTTCCTACTTCCTAGGCTCCACTTGTTGACTCCCTTGTTGACTAACCTTACACTCAGTTACAAACCCAGTCCCTTTGGTGAGGTGCCTGTGTAGTGGTTTCTTTTTGCTGTCCCTTGCTTTTTGTTCATCTTCCTCCACTACTCCATGTGATTCTCTTGTGTTCCAACAGGATTCCCCAGGGGCCACAGCTCTTCAGGGATGTCCCTGTCTCACAGGCTGCAGTCCTCTAAGGCATGTCCACACTCTGATGTAGGTCCTCTAAGGACTAGAATCCCTCAGGAATGTCTCAACTCTGGTGTGGGTTGCCCATGGGCCATAATCCCTTTGGAGTGTCATTCCTCCGGGCAGGGGATGCAGTCCATCAGAGGTACCTCCTCTTGCACTGAGGACCTGCTTCCAACAGTACATCTATAGCCACGCTCCCAACAGTATACTATTGCATGTGTCTTCTCCATTTCTCTTCCTCTCCTTTATCCCCACATTTCTCAGAACACATTTATTCACACAGTTCCTCACGTGTCTCCGCCCCTCATGGTTACGCTTGGACACTACTGAACAACAGTGCCTTATGCTCACCTACTGGATGCAGTGTTGGTGTCCTCCTCCTTTATGCTAAATTATCCTGTTCTTTCTATTTTCTCATCATCAGTTCAGAAAGTCTGAGGTTTATTACCTCCATGGTCATTTGTTGCACTTCTCAGGACCCTGTCCAGTTCTTCCATTTCACTCTTTGTCATATTTACCCAAGATATTCTCAGCACCTAGCAGAGCCTCCTCTGTGCCTAGGAGAGCAAAGAACAGTTTCTCATGACTTTCACATATTTATATACTTAGTTTTATGTGGCTTTTTTCAAAAGTTTGATATTGAGCCTTTCACTGTAATCTTAAGATCTTCCTTCATAGAACTGTTGTAAGCTAATCCCTATCTTGAATCTGCAATCCCATGTCAGGGTACGTTTCATTTACCTCAGAACATCTATCCACATTGTCAATACCATTCTGAAATCTCAACTTACAGTACTTACAAACAATCCTTTTGTCTTTACAGACACTCCCATTCAAGTTCACTCCCTTGTCACTCACATCTTTACTAGAAATACTGACTAATGTTGTTAATAGCTTAAAATCTCTACTACACTCGATACGGCAACCACCACTTCATGTCATTTCTTTTGGATGGGAAAAACCCTAAAAACCAAAGCATGCAGGATTTTTTAAATTATTTTGTCTCCCTTATGACTTATACAGTAAAACACCCTTTTGATAATACACACACTATAGCAAAACATTGTGCAATATATTTGAAAATATTTTATTTCGATTATCAGTAAGGCATTGTTTAGAGAAGAGCTAACAACCCAAAATAAGAATAGTTACGGAGGTATGCCAGTACTTATAATCTACCATAACTTCTACATCACATACTGCATTCCTCATTGTTACTACAGCGAGATGAGACTTAGTCAAAGCAACATACTCCTAAAGCATTACAGTCACTACAAGGACTCGATTAGCATGTTACTCAACTGAGCAACAATTTAAGTTCTTTCTTGAAATTTGCACTTCGGAGGTAAACTTGACTACTACTCAAAATTTATCATTGCTCACGTTTAGGGACAGCTGGAGTACCATGTGTCACTGAAGCAGGGCTGCTTCAGTGAAATCATCTACAGGTGTCTGCTAGCAAAGTGAACAGGAAAAAAAATGACAGAGAAGGGAAAAAAATGCTAATGGAAACAGAACCTGACTAGGAGGCAATTGTGACTTCTCCGGCTATACCTATACAAGTGAAAAAAAGAAAAAGAGGATGTGAGGAAAGATATATTTCAGTGCTGTTTCAAGACTATTGTTAGACCCAGCCCTGGGTTGGACAGTGATAGTCTCACAAACTGTGTGAAGGCAGGTGTGGAAGACAATTTGTTTCTGATGGACAGTTTGGATGTCACAACCCCGTTTTTCAGCTCAAACATAATTTTACCCTTGTACATTGAAGTCAGGCTGTATCTGTGAGTTTTGGGACAGTAAAAAAATCTTGTACTCCGTATATCTTACTAATAAAATAAGGTCACAGAGTATAGTGTAGCATACCATAGCATAGCAAGATATAGGATAGCATAGCATAGTACATGACAGTAAAGGAGGAAAGTTTCCTTCCCTTCCTAGCCTCTCCTGCTATAGAAAACTTTAAAAAGTGACCAAAGAGGTATTCTATACCACACCACAGAATCACTGAAGAGTAGGGATTGGAAAGAAACTCTAGAGATCATTTAGTCCACATTCTTTGCTAAAGCAATTAACCTAGTGCAGGTTGCAAAGGAATATGTCCAGGCAGGTTTTGAAAACCTTTAGAGAAGGAGACTCCACAACCTCTCTGGGTGGCCTATGACAGGGCTCCCTCATCTTCACAGTAAAGACATTTTTCCCCATATTCAGGTGGAACTTTTTGTGTTGCAACTTGTGTTACACCTTATGGTATTCATCAGGCACTACAGAAGAAAGATTTGTCCCATCTTCTTGACATCTTGACAGATATTTATAAGCATCGATAAGGTCTCCTCTCAGTATCCTCTTCTCCAGGCTTAACACTCCCAGGTTTCTCAACCTTTCCTTGTCAGAGAGATGTTCCACACACTGATCATGTTGGTGGCTCTGCACTGGACTCTCTCCAGAAGTTCCCTGTCTCTCTTGAACTGGGGAGTCCAGAACTGGACACAGTACTCCAGATGTGGCCTTATCAAGGCACTGTAGAGGGGGACAATAACCTCCCTCAACCTGCTGGTCATACTCTTTCTTAATACACCCCAGAAAGCCATTAGTCTTGTTGGCCGTGAGAGTACATTGCAGGCTCATGTTTAGTTTGCTGTTCACCAGAACTCCCAGGCCCTAGCTTCTTGTGCATCCCCAGCCCATTCACTGGCAGGGCAATATAAGAAGCGGGAAAGGTCTTGGTGCTGTGAAAGCACTACTCAGCAATAACTAAAACATTCCTGTGTTACCAACATTGTTCTCAACAGAAATCCAAAACATAGCCCTCTACTAGCTACTAGGAAGAAAATTAATTCTGTCCCAATCAAAACAAGGACAATATCCACCTCAGTCTATACCATTTACATCATGCCCAGATCCTAAACTTTCCAGTATATCCCAATTAATCACCAGCATCTTTCTTGGTTTTTACTATATACACACAGAGAGATATCATTCCCACAGTCTATAGACCACTCCTATAAAATGTCTGTTTTATTCAGTCACTCCACAATGTTGGGCTCCATCTGCTATGACAGTCTGTCTGGGCAGGAGGGATGGTCCAAAGTCCACTCAGTCAGCACACCAGGATCAGGCTTTGGTGTGGTGCGTCAGGTGGGTGACCTCGGGCGCAGCGGGATGATGGTGTGTAGTGTTGGACTGCTGCACACTAAAGTCAGTTCTGGTTCCCTCACTGCTGCACTTCACTTGCTTTTATCAAAGTTCATTCTTCATTAACCAAAGTGATTCTTACTGTAATACCATTGATATAGCATATAACAATTCTGGTAATGATGACATAGAGTGGCAGGGTTATATAGCAATTAACATGATACAATTTAATTTATTGGCTATTCTCATCTAAATTCAAATCCCTTTGAGGCACACATTGGACTTCCCTATCCTTCCACATCTTCCCATCAAGTGCACTCAAGTCCTTGAGAAAAAGCAATCCTATAAATGAGTTTGCCTTTGCCTGAGGCTTGAATAACCTAAACAGTTTTCCCCAGTGTGTTTTTCATGTGTACTGCTGGAACTTTATTCCCTTCTACAGAAGAGTTCTGATTAGGAGTGGCCAGCTCAATTGACAGATCCTCTGTTGTTAAACTCATCAAGTGGCTTTTTTTTAAATGTGCATCCTAATATTTGAAGGTCCCATCCCCCATCACTTTCAATATAGTCTTTAACAGTCCTTTATATTGCTCATTTTTCCCAGAGGCTAGTGCATGATAGGAGCTGTGATAAGCTCACTCAAAGCCATGTTCTTTAGCCCAGGCATCTATAAGATTGTTTCAAAAGTGAGTCCTATTGTCTGACTCAATTCCTTCTGGGATGCCATTTCACCATAGGACTTGCATTTCAAGGCCCAGGATAATGTTCTGGGCAGTGTCATGGGGCACAGGATATGTTTCCAGTCATCCAGCAGTTACTTTCACCATTTTAAGCACATGGTACTTGCCTTGGTGAGTTTGTGGGAGCGCAACAGTTGATCAGTCAAGCCTTTTATGTATATATATTTCAACCATCTTTCCTCATATCTCAGAGGCTTCAACCATTTGGCTTGTTTGATTTCTGTACATTTTATATTCATGAATCACCTGTGTAATGGTCTCCATGGTCAGGTCCACTCCTCGACCACAAGCCCATCTATATGTTTCATCTCTTCTTTGATGGCCGGAAGTCTCATGGACTCACCAAGCCACAAATAATTCATCCTTCTGTTGCCAATCCGGGTCTATCTGAACCACTTCAATCTTGGTAGTCTGATCTATCTGCTGATTGTGTTGGTGTTCTTCATTGGCCCGACCATGTAGGCATCTACATGGTGCATTTTCACAACCAAGTATTTCTCTATCCAAGTAGCAATATTTTTCCACAATGGAGCAGTCAGATGGGTTTACTTCGGCATTGCCAGTTGCTCTGCTTCCATTGCTGCAATCACTCCCACAGAGAATTTGCCACCATCTATGAGGATAAAATATTGGCCATTTGTCTCATTTAGCAATGTCTAAAACCAGCTGAATGGCTTTTATCTCTGCAAACTGACTCGATTCATGCCCAAAGTTTCATGCCAAAAAAAGGTGTATGAAGAGGTTTCAATTTCAATGATATGTTTAACAAAACAAAAACTCCTAAGGCTGCAGCCAGTGTCCCACAAGAAAGAGAAGGTACTTAATTGAAAATAGTCTTTAAAATAAATAAATGTTATTTTGATGACTTTCAAAAAATTAGTTTGTTTTTCACACAAAGTAGAAGTCTATTTCACAATCTTAAAATTCAATGGGAAGAATCTTATTGTCTTCTATCATACCTATTCTTCTGTGCATCTTTAAAATTAGTAACTCTCCAGAAATTTCTTTATAGGAACCTTGAAATCTAGCCAGCTCTGTAGATGCAGGTGACCATGCTTTCTGGGTAATCTAGGATGCAAGTCATGATTTATTACAGAAAGTTTCTGAAATGCCCTTCATGATGGGTTGACCTCAGCTGGCTGCCAAACAACCAGCCAGCTGTTTTCTCACTTGCCCTCCTTGACAGGACAAGGGATAAAATAAGATTAAAAAGTTTGTGGTTGGAGGTAAGAACACAGATATGTCTTACAAATTACTGTCATGGGCAAAACAGGCTTGAGCTGGGGAAAATTAATGTAATGAAAATTAAAAATAAAGCTGGATAGTGACAAACAAAAACTAAAATAACTTTCTCCTCCTCAGCCTTCTTCTCAGGCTCAACTTCAGTCCTTCATCCTCAGTTCCTCTGTCTCCCCAACCCAAGTAGTACAGGGGAGCAAGGAATGGGAGTGGTAGTTGGTTCATAGCATCTCCTGTCTACAGTGTTTTCCCCTTGCTCCAGCATGGGTTATTCAGGGGCTGCAGTCATTTAGGATAAGACCACTCCAGCATGAGCTCTGCAGGCTGCAGTGTGGATACCTGATTCAAAATGGTCTCTGCAGGGACTGCAAGGTTCCCTACTGCAGTGCCTGGGTCACCTCCTCCTCCTCCTGCTCCCTGCTTGGTGCTCACAGGGCTGGTTTTCACCCTTTACCCTCAGAGCCCAACAGCGTTTTGCCCTTCCTCTTACAGGCTTTCCCCAGGCACCACCATGGTGGCTGTGGGGCTCAACCATGTCCTGTGGTGGGTGGGTTGGAGCTGACTGGAACCAGCTGTATTTGGCACAGGGCAGCCTCGCCCCCTCCTCACAGCAGCCACCTTGCAGGCCCTCACAGCACCTGTGCACCTGCACCCCATACACATTTTCAGAGTCTGCAGTCAGAAGCCAATGCTTGTATGTCATAGCTGGCAGACTTTGAATAAATACAGCTGTTATGCTAAATATTTTTCAAGACGAAAGAAAGAGTATTTTTTCTTGATGGAAACCTTTTTCGGGTTCTAAATAAAATGATAAGAACACCAGAAAAATACATCCTTTGTGGACAAATTTGCAAGATATTTAATGAAGCTTTTAATCCAATGCATACTTTGCATACTGATAAGGAAATCTTTAATGAGTCATAGACCTATGCAGAAAAGAGTAATTAGTATAATTGTCAAAGAAATGTTCCATAACACCCTCACTGTCTGTCATCATGGTTCATCAGAAAACCCACTGGCTAAAATCTCTACTGAGAGCAAGACAATCTGTAATAGAGAGAAAAAAATAAGTATAAAGTAATATTTCAGTCTTGTGAACTTTTAACTCGTTGATTTTCACAGTTATTGCCATATTTTAAGGTAATCCTACAGATCATACACAATTCTTCTCAAAGAAACAGCTTTTATTTTTAAAGTGTTCATTGTATCATATTAAATAAGAACTTATTGGACAGCGAGTGGGACTTTTAGGAAGAATGATTTTTAAAATAGTTCATTATCACATTGTTAACAGCAATTCATTTCCAACTATTAGACCTTCATTCATGTCTGCTAATGTAATAAAATTATTCTTATAATTTCATTTGCTAAATTTTTCATTAAGGATAGTATGATTTCTTAGGTATGCTGTTGCCCATTTGAGGAAACAAATCTTTTCTCTCTCCCTGTGGAGGCTAGCAAGTGAAAGAGACAGACTTGGTTTTTTCTACCTTAAAAAGTCTGTCTTTTCTATTTCCTTTCAACCCACTGACAACTGAAGTGAAAAGAGAAATAGCTGACTGACAGCTGCCTGGTAGGCTACTCACAGTCCTAATTACAGCTCCTCTCTAGGGTTATGCTAAGGCTTACATTCCTGCATGTGAGGTCTCAGACCATGATTTTTCTTGTATATATAATCAATACAATCTTTTTCAAGTCTGAATCTTTATAGCAAGCCACATAAATCTTGAGAGAGCAAAAGAGAGCAGCTGTGTGGCTTCTGCTAACAACCAAGTATTCAAAAGCAGCAGAACAATATTCAGGAAAATATTTACCCTTTCTCTGATATGTTCCATTCATTTTTATGAACACCTATTCTTTTTTCTCCAACATCACACTTTCTTTGTTACCTCACTCAACCCACACAATAACAAGGCTATTTTAGCACAGATTGGAGATTTGCAAATTTTAACTCCAGGTTGAGCTGCAGGCCACTGGGAAGTGATAATAGCCACATCCGAAAAAAATTTCTTGCTCCTACTTCTCCAAGTCACTGGAAAAGACAATTGCTTCCCATTCTCAATTCATTTATTCTTCATGCTGGAGTGGAAGAAGGAAATGCTGTCTCCTCCACAAAACACAAGATGCAAAAATAAACCTCTAGGAAATTCCAAGGGGATGGAGGGAAAAAGTGCTGGCATTATTAAAAATGAAGGAAAAAAAATAATAAATTGCATCAAACAAGATGTTCTGAATTCCCACTGCAGGCTGAAAGGCCGCCCCACCATGTATGGTGCTTGCTTTATTTCAAAGAGAATAGATCACCCAAATCTCCAGGAGACTCGGTTAATTGAAGCTGAACGTCAGCAAATATTGTGTCCAAATAAGATTACCTTGGCTTTTTGCTGGGATATAGAAGTCTTTCTCAGTTTTAGCTGCAATATTCTGGAAACTTGCTTCAAAGCAATATACAAATGCAGTTCAACAATGCATCAGCCTTTGTAAAATCTTATCATATCTACCAACAATGGGAAAAACCTTTTCGGAGAAAATTGCTTTGTCCATATTGGCTAAAATTCATTTTCTTCCTCACCATGAGCCTTTGATTTGAATTCACCTCTAACCTCACAGGTATTCTTCACTTTGATCCAAACACAAAGGTGCCATTCTCAAAGGCTTACTGTAGATTCTAATTGAATTTCCTACAATACATATTGCTTGTGAGGACCAAAGTCAAAGCTTAGTGATGTTTGAAGTTTATATTTTAGCATTTAAATGGTTATATTTAGAGGCACTCTGCTATGAACTGAGTGTCCAGTAAACCATTTCATCCAAAACACATGAAATTATTTCTAATAATTAGTCTTTCACTTCAATTTTTACTTGGAATTATAATATAAGGAGGAATAAGTATACTTACATACTTATTATTGTGATGTTTTAACCCTGGATGGATGCCAGATGCCCACCAAAGCCACTCTATAACTTTCCCTCCTAAACTGCACAAGGGAGAGAAAATATAATGAAAGGCTCATGGGTCAACATAAAGACAGGAAGATCACTCAGCAATTACCGTCACAGGAAAAACAGACTCAATTTGGGGAAATTAGTTTAATATATTGCTAATCAGAATGGAGAAAAGTAATGAGAAATGAAAATTAAATCTTAAAACATCTTCCTCCAACCCCTTCCTGCTTTCTGGTCCTCTGTCTCCTCTCCTCCAGTAGCACAGGTGGACACAGAAGGGGTCTTGTGGTCAGTCTCTGCTGCTCCTTCCTCTCACAGGGAGGACTTCTTACGCTTCCACTACTTAAGCATGAGTTCCCTCACAAGGGAGACAGTCCTCTGTGAACTTTTCCAATAAGGATCCTTCCCATGGGCTACAGTTCTTCACAAACTGCTCCAGTGTGGGTTCTTTCCATGCAGTGCATTCTTTCAGGAGCAGTCTGCTCTAATGTGAGTCCCACACAGGGTCACAAGTCCCGACAGCAAACACAATCTCACATGAGGTCCTCTCCATTCATGAGTTCACAAGCCCTGCAATGAACTTGCTGCAATACAGGTTTGTCATGAAGTCACAGCCTCTTTCAGGCATCCACATACTCCAGAGTGGGTTTCTTCACAGGCTGCAGGTGGATGTCTACTCCATGAGTACCTTGATGGGCTGCATGTGTGTATCTAGTCCACCGTGGCTAGTGCAGGCTTCAGGGCCAGGGCCTGTCTCACCATGGGCTGCACCATGGGCTGAAGGAGAATCTCCGCTCTGGTGCCTGGGGCATCTTCTCCCTCTTCTACACTGACCTTGATGTCTACAGAGTTGTTGCTCTCATATTCGCATTCCTCTGTCCCACTGCAGTTTGCTCCTACACTTTCTTCCTCTTCTCAAGTATGTTATCACAGAGGCATTAACATCCTTGCTCATGAGCTTGGGTGGGTCCATCTCAGAGCTGTCTGTCATTAGCTTTATCAGACACATGAGAAGCTTCTACGAGCTTTTCATATAAGTCATACCTGTAGCTCCCTCACTACCAAAACATTACCAGGCAAACCCAATACACACCTGTAAACAGTCAGATTCCCATAGGATCTTTTTTAAAACATTTATTACTTTTTCATTATTTTTCCCACCCCAGGTTTGAATGGTATATTGATTGAAAATATCAAATTATTGTTCCCTGTTTTGGGTTCTCATCTATCTGTATAAATCTGTTATCCTCTATTAGCAAGCATCAAGCTATGATTTAAGTAACTTTTTAATGTAACCACTGAAAATTATTTGGATCCATGACCAAGACTGTAGTACACTATAAAATAATTCTAACAAGTTAGGTCCTTAATCTATTTTAATTCCATTTTTTTTTATATGGAGCTGCAATGATTTTAAAGTTTGCATTACAGGATTTGCTTTAATATGCAAACTTTTATTTCAAAAATTATTTGCTAATTGGAAACTTGAATGGTTTCTATTAAAAACGTATGGATTTGTTCTGGATATAGCATGAAAAATAATTGAAATCAAGAGGACAACAGGCATCAACACATGAATTGGTTCCCTGGGAAAATCCCTGTCTGATTTGTTGACTACCCTCTTAAAAGGCCCATATCTATTTCAATGAAGGCAAAACAAAATTAAGGAGACAGGCACATAACCAGACACCAACACTTGAGATTTTTCCCCTAATAACCCATAACTATTAGTAGAGGCAACTTACTGGCAGGAAAAAAAATCCTCTTGTTAAATATACCATATTTTTGATACTGCAAATCCTTGTATCAGTTCTAACACTTGTCAGAAAACTTAATGAAGTTCAGTCTCTTATGATCCCCTTGTGAGCAAGCTAAAGAAAGATGGTCTTAAAATAGGTGATGTTAGGTACTGTTGAGATTTTTTCAGGGTCTGTAATACTGATTGGTACACCAAAGCTAAATATCATCCTGAGATTATAAACAACAGCATGGCCTGTGAATCTTATATGACTTGCAAGATTAATGTAATCAATAATCAGATTATATCCTGTTTAGTAGTGCAATGAGAATACAATGGCTACTTCAAAGAATACTGTGGGACAAGTGATGCAAAGCTCGATGAGAGCAATCAATGTAGCCCAGAGACCCAGAAGTCATGAACTGCATTTTGAGAATTACTCAAAATGGTCAGTTTGAAGATGAGAAGACCTAAGAGACGTAACAATAACACACACAAAAAGCTACTGCTAAAGACAAAGAACATCATGTTAACATCTATGGGAAATGGATAAACTAGAAAATAACACCAAAATAAGACTTGGCTCATGCAACAAATTTCTTAGCAACACAAATGGTGATACACTGAAATAAATAGTCTGGAAGACTACAGACTAGAGAATTTTAAGAAAAGGCTAAATAACTATCATCCAGGGATTAGAGTTATAGTTGATACTGACCTCAACAGAAAGATGGACTAGACATCTTCCATTCCAGCCTGGCAGGTCCTTGAGGCCAACAGTCATCAGTAAAAAAGAGGTTTCCAATTAACTCTTAGAAATCATACTGCTCTTATTTTTCAGGCCTAGAACCTCATGTGATTGAAAGGAGGAGCCTCTTGATTTGACAGGCTCTTGTATTGCTTCAGTACCTTTCACGGCACTTTCTGTCTCATCAGCCTGACTTGCCTTTCCTGGCTTTGACAGCAACAAGTCTCAAGTGAGGGAGAGGCAAAGTACAAGAAAAGTTATTATCCTATTTACAAATATTACCAAAGCAGCACAAGATGAAATATCAGCAACCAACCATGCTCATTTATTTCTAATAAATAGATAGGGTGAAATCATTAGCGGCCATGAGTTATTTTTCTGTAAACTGGAGAGAAGGATGCATAATTTTTCATAGCCTGAGCACTGCACAAAACATCAATAAAGACACCAAATTGTTAAGAGTGCAGAATTAGGCCAATCACATAGAAGCTATTACACAGTCCAACAGTCATCTTAGCTTGAAAATATTTCTTAGCAAATAGTTTACAGTTTTAAATCTTTACATTAGAAAAATTGATTGGTTATGATTTTATTAGATTGAAAAGTCTTTAAAGCCACAGGTATCCAAACATATTACATTGAAATAGGAGATAGCTGCCATCACTGGGGATGCACAATAGGCTGCTCATAGAAGGGTAAAAGAGAAAGTAAGTGTATTTTAAATGTAAGAATAGAGTTATTTTATCCAATGATAAGATATAGAGCACAAAGAAACCCAGTATAGCCACGCTTTCAGAATGTAGATGAAGCCTATGAGATTAGCTCACTTCTGAACACAAGATAAAGGCAAGAACAAGGCTAACATGCCAATTTTCGCCAATGACAGATCCATGAGCCATGCTGCAAATAATTGTAGTCCTGATACACTGGAGGACATAAGACCATTACCAATTCCTTCTATGTGAACAGCATCAAGGCCAATTAGGGTAATATATGCTTCTGCTAGGCTTTTCATAGTATTACATACATAAAAATTTATGTACTCAGTAACATATGCTATGAGAGACAGTTCCTCTCAAATTCCTTTGCTGAGACTTCCACTGTTTCAGTTTACATCCCTACTGTAATGGGCACCTAATTAGCCCCTCAGTTGCCTAGCTGCCATGGGCAACATAAGATCATGCTGTTTTATGTTTCCATAACTCCTCCAAAACCTGCTTTCACAACTCCTAATGCATACAAAAAAAACATCAAGGAAACAGTTTTACCCACAGAGGCTGACAAAAAAAAAAAAAATAGTCAGAAGCTGGTAAAATTGATCTTTTTTGAGAGATGATCAGCCCTAGGAAATTAGAAGCAGCATTCTACAGCTAGCAATATGGAATAATTTGATGGACTATAATTTTACAATTTCTCTTCTGTTTTGTCTTACAAATTCACACAAAAAATCTAACTCGGAGATAAATATGGCATAAGAAGTATAACAAGGAAAAACATTTGTCATGGTTTTTGTGGAGTCATTTCTGGTAAGGGGGACGGGGCTGTAAAGATGACTCCTATAAGTAGTTGCTCAAAAGTCACCCCAGCTCTGAGTCAGACGTACTTCTGGGAATGAACCAATTAGATGCCTCCACGATCACTATTTAAGAAGAAGCCCTAGAAGGGTTCTACCTGTTCCTTCTTGCTTTTTCTTCTTTCTTTTCCTGGTGCAAGGAGTTGAAAGAGAGAGAAATGACCATGCAGATCCCAAGGTCAGTGAGGGAAGAGAGGAGGAATGTGCTGGAGCAGAGACTCCCCTGCATCCTGTGGAGAGGACTGGTGATGCAGAGATTTGTTTGCACGTCATTAAATACCCCATGTCAGGGACAGTGACTCTGCCCAGAGGAGGCCAAATTATTCTGTATTTTCTTGTTTATATGTACAAACATAACTTTATTGGTTTAACTATATATGAAACAGCAGCTGATCAAGTTTCAAAATATATGGTTCAGAAATAGGATGCAGAAGACAAACAAAAAACTTAAGACTAATTATTGAGGGAGGGAACAAGTAAAAGCTATACATCATATTCTCTTTCAAGATGTTGTCATCTTGAGATTAAATAGATACACCAGTGACCTTCAGTTCAACCTGAATGTCTCATGACTGAGATTTTTGTTCATCTTTGCTGCCTTTTGATTAATAAAACAGGATATATCACTTGTATTAAGTGCAACGAGCTTAAAACGTAATGATATAACACAAAACTAAGGAGCATTGGATAAAAGCCTCATATCTACTGTAGTTTTATAACATTGTTTTATTATACCATATATTCCAGGTACAGTAGCTATAAAGATCTCTTAACCATCTCTACCTATTCCCGTTAATTATCATGTATCATCATGCAAGATATAAGATAATTGGCTCTAAAGTGATCTCGAATGAACTGTAAGGAGACAAACTGCCCTTCTGAAGAAGGATCAGAGGTAAGGATGTGTACTGGCCAGCAGTCTCCTCCTCTTCAACTAGGTAAAGAAGAGGCAGCATGTAGGATAATCAGTTCCAAGGAGGGGCCAGGTTGCCAGGACTATTTGGAAGGACAGGAATGCAGTTAATAGTATATGGTAGAAGTGAGTGCAAACAAAAGTGCTCCGTATGTGCAAACTAAGGCACTCACCTATGTTGTAACTCATCCATAAACAGGCAGTTACAAACATGATGACATCCTAAATTGTCTTGTGATTAAGTAGTTTTCATCCAGTTATTTAAATATTTAGGGATAGAAACTTTGACCACAAGCAAGAGCCCCCACACAAAATACACCATATAGAAAGCCCAGCTAGAACTAAGTCTGAGTAACATAGACATTGCTACCTGACCTGCTGAGATGTCCAGCTACTTAGCTTACAAGAGATGCTTAGATTTGCTTCAATGAGTAGGCTTGCAAGCCTCCTTTCTTTTTCCCAAGGCCAACTTTGCAGTTTAATTTAAAATAAAACAAAACAAAACAGAACAAAACAAAACAAACTGACAACCAAAAATCCTGCATAAACAAAGTTTTGAATAGCTTCATTCTTTTTACAGATATTCAAATGATACAGTTTCACTGATTTATAACATTTACTTTGGTTTGACACAGGGAGATTGTACTCACAGATCAATTCTTTCAACAAACCAATTATAATGAAATGTACTTCTTGGTCCACAGCCAAGATAGCCTATAATACATTTATTCTTTACTTCCATGTAATTTACTTCTCTGGACAGCCTTGCTCATCTGTAACTGTTTTGCTTTGATACAGAATGGAATTTTGTTTTGTTCTTAAAAGAAACATGTATTTCCAATAGTCTCACTGTTGCTTCAGCAGCAATTTACTTCCAAGCATCACATTGTACTCAGTAGGTGGTCAGAGGCAGATCTGTATTACACCAGTTGTGACATACATAAAGCAGTAAAAATATTTAATATCATGCTGGGTATCTTTTAGCATGGAATTTGGGTTTTTTAAATATTATGTAGGTTTTTTAATTTTTTTTAATAAAAATAGTTAAGTAGAACACTTTACACCAAGTTTGCACCATATTTAATAGAAAATGCTGCAAGCAAGCTACTGTTTGTTAAAGGAACAAGGGAATAGGTAGTCACTCAGACACATGATCACTAAAGTATAGTTAATTTTCAGCTGTAGACTTAAAGCATCTATGTGGGTGGGAACATCTACTGAGTGATCAGTTGCCTCTTTATATGTAGTTGCAGTTTGAAATAAAGGCAATCCAATCAAGATATTTTGTCTTTTAAAGTATGAAATGCTGCTTTTCATGAGAGGAGACTAGCCTGATACACAGTTTAACTCTACAGATCTCTCCCTCTTGGTCTATCCTTCTGGCTTCTGGAAACATAGCCTCTGAGTCCCTCCGTTGCCCGTCCAAACTACCAGCAGTGCCTGAGCCAAGTCTTCCACACCGCCTAAGCCCCTCTAAGGGCCAGAACAACCATTTGGAAAACTATGGTCACTGGGCTCTCTCTTGACCATCAATCATTTGAATGTTCATTTTAAAAAATTGAAATCTTGGTAACTGCAAGATTATCATTCATTCGTGGTTTCATAATTTAGATGTATTGCATAACCTCTCAGCTGTATATCTGGAATTATGCCATAAGGTACACAACTTAAAATAGCTGATTTTATTTGTACCCAGACCAGCTGGAGAATTGGAAAAGTGTGTCACCTTCTTAAACTTCAGTTAGGACAGTTCAAGAATGCAAAAAAATTAAAAACCCTACATGAAAATAGTGCTAAATAATAGTAATTGCAACTAATTAAACCTGTTCAGATCTGGCTTAGCAGAGTTTCCACAGGTAAATTTCAAAAAAAGACCTCTGCAGGGCTTACTCAGTCTATAACTCTGACTAGTCATTCCTAATACTCACAAAATGGAATATTTGATGCAGCTGAATAGTGCCATAGGACTGTGGTAAGAACTGTTACAGATCTAATTTATAAACAGAAAATGTTGTTTTGCCAGTAGTCTACATTGTACATAGTAGTTTCACTCTAATTCTTGCTTGTAAAGAGTTGCTATTTTGTGTGGGAATATGCTTCGGGGTCTGTAAATGGTGAATTTGCACTTTGCTATATTCTCCCAGAACAGAAAAAGAAGTGAATAGGAAGGAACCCAATGAAGGAAACAGTTGTGCACTGATGGTTTACTCTTCCATTTTATTCCATTTCTGCACAGACATTTCTAGTCTCTCCCTCTGTATAGAAGCAGCATGATGCATATAGAGTAGCAGGAGTTTTAGACAGTTTCTCCTATGGCATACCCTTTTCAAGATGTGCAAAGGAAGTAATTTCTTCTCAAACTTTTACATTTTGTAAAGGATCTATGGGCAGTAGTTGACAAAATCTTGCTAATTGTAAAGTAGAAGCAGCAGGAATGATTGTAAGAGAGCAAACTGGCCAGATATTTCCTCAGATTCCTCAGATATTATGAAGGCTTGATTAAAAACTTGACTGTGTACTAGTCTTTCTATCTTTCCTAAATGTTACCCTTAGTTTTCACTTCCCAGCTGCTGGCAGCAAAAGATAATGCAACAAATCTTTTCAAAAGTCAGTCCACTACAGATGCAAGGCCGTCTCTTCCAGATGCTTTTACACTTGAATAGCTTTTACTAATCTTTAAAGTATTTTGACAACAAAAGCATCTTTTTGAGAAGCGAAGAATCCCTGCATGCTTTCTATTTTAAAAACACAGTCAGATATTACATTGACTTGACCTCTTGGACCAGATGACCTCTGTCAAAAACAAATACATTTTGATCGCTACAGTCAACAGTCAGTTTGCAATGTGGCTCAGAAGAAATGCAGATACCAATAAGGAAGCATCTGTGACAGCATTATCAGGAAAATTCTTAAAACATTCTGATACACACACTCCTCTGTTTCCCCAGTACATTGGGTTCAAGAACTTGCATTACAATCTACACTCACAGGTTTCATTTTAAAATGGTAAGAGATTAAAAGTTGCTTCTAAAAGTAAACATTGGAAAAATGTGCTCCCTGAAAGACTCCCAGTCATACAGAAAAATAGAAATCAGAGGGGAAAAAAAAAAGCTTTCAGTGTGGTTATATTTTGCGATGCTTGTACCACAGTTTTTTACTTAGAGAAGAAAGGCTAAGAAATCCGCATTTGAAAGACAGCTAAATCTCCAATGCCATTTATAACTTACTGCACAATGAAAGTATAGTATAGAAGGTGGAATGTATTTGATTTCATAATATCTATTTTTTTACCCAAAACCTATCTATTATGTATTTAATGAGGAGTCTCTGTCTATTATTGTCAATGGATGAATGAATAGATTTGAATATCACTTCTATACAGCTTAAAATTCATTAAAGATTAAACAGGAGTACAGCTCTTCTTAAAGAAAAATATTTATTATGGTAATTCAAAGAAGGCTTTATATTACTGCCATATGAGAGCCGTCTGTAAATGATACAGATCCCAAATTGCATCTTGAATGAATTATATAACAGCAGGAAGAACCATTAAATGGAACAACAAAACAAAGGCAGCTAGTCATGAGCTTAAAGCTAAATGTAATTTTAATTGTTTTGCAGAATTGGGTTCTAAGGTCTATTGCACAGTCTTCACCTGAAGCATAGACAGAATATCTACTTCAAATATTCATCTGCCAGATTTAAATTAAATCTTTAGTATTCCAAAAGCTTTCAGGATTAACTTACCTCTCAACTAAAATATTTGGATGAAAATTGAAGATAATGGTCTCATGCTATTAATGATACTAAGATGGCAGCATATGAATGTCTTGTACAGTTGAACCAGAAATATCTATTGTAAAGGAAGTTGGAGAAGAGATGAGATAATGTCAAAGCAGTCAAATAAGAAAAATAAAATTAATTTCATTTTCCAAAAACAGTTAATGCTTAAACATACTAATGATTGTCCTATAAGGTAGTATTATACATGATATTTGCATCTTAATGGAAGTCACAGGAGATCCCTAAGAACATGGAGGCTGTGTTTTAAGCTAGGTTCTAGATTTTTGAAGCTGAAGACATTCTTTTTAACTGTCATAAGTTTTTCACAACCTTATAATTTCATAAATCACTGATTTATGTGACATTGAATTGTTGCTCTTTGGTACGTGAAAAATGAGAAAACCAACAAAAAGTTAGGCAATAGTTTAAGAAATTTTTTTTTTTTTGCTATACACTTTTGCTAAAAATTTTTTTCATTTGGAATATATTTTATCTTATTAATAATGTTGTTATAATTATTGGCATTAAATATCTGTATTTAGTTACACTAAGGCAATATATATCATCTGCCATTATACCCTCTGCCCACAACAGTGACTTCAGAGTTTAGCCAGTTTGCTGATGACATGTCATGGTTTAGGCCCATCAAGGGGCAAAAGACCACAATTAGACTCAAGTACCACAGACTTAAGAATTCCTAAAGGACAGGGAGGGCTTAATTGTCGCTTATGGTCCAGGACAAAAGAGACCAGGCTACTCAGCTTGGGGAAGAAAACAGAAAATAATTTATTCCACCACCAACTAAAACATAACCATAAAACCCCAAAATATAACCAACACAAAACAACACAGAGTGGTACAATGAGGAAGAGCACAACCAGCCCCTTAAGATCACCTTCTTCCCATCCCTCCCCTCTTCCCAGGCTCAGAGCCCTGATCCCAGTGTCTTTTTCTCCTCCCCACATAAACAGTTCAAGGGGGCAGGGAATGAAGGTTTCAGTCAGTCTATTCCTGATTGCTTCTGCCGTTTGTCTCTCCTCAGGGCAGGTGGGCTCCGCATCAGTCCTCCCTCCACAGGGTACTTTTCACATCCAGGAGCCCTGCATGGGCCACTCTGACATGTGTTCATCCCAAGGGCTGCAGCTCCTCTCTGCCTCTCATGTGGGTCTCTGGGGCCCGCAGGCTCTCCAGCACAGCCTGTGCCATGGCCACCTCCTCACACAGTCTCTCATCCATCCAGGTGCACTCACACAGAGCTGCTGGTGGCTCTCAGTCCTGCCATTGCCCCCCCATAGGTTGCAGAGGAGTCTCTGGTCTGTCGCTCCTTCTTCCTTCCTCCTTCTCTGACTGTGATGTCCACATGGTCACCTCCATCTTGTACCACTCCTCCATCTCCTCCCAAGCACTTCAAATTCCTGTCCTTAAATAGTGATGGCAGAGGTGCCACATTGGCCCAGTCAGGCTGGAAGTGAGTTTGAACCCAAGAACAAGGAGAAAATCCAAGAACTCTTTACCTGGTCTGCACTGCAACCCCTTCTCCCTGTTACCAAGCAAAAGCATCTCCTTGCAAAACCATGACAAGACTAGAGAGAAAAAGTGACAGATGTAGAGATTATACACGTAGAAACAACATGGCTGCTAAAAAATAAATGGATTTTGTTGAGCTACATTTTAACTTTTTATGAAATGCTATTTTCTACTTTTCCCTTTTCTGTTTAAAGGAGCACTGACAACATAAAGTTAAAATCTATATTTCCTTACCTCAGTTACTATAACAACAGTGTATACCATTATATAGAACAACAACATGAGAAACATCTTGTCACCTATTCTTATGTTTGCAGCTGAGATCAGAGCAGAGTGGGTTATTTCAACTCTTTTAGGTTTAAGCAAATCATTTTTTGTGTTCTGGGACCTAGTCAAGAAACCAGGGAAGTAGAGTCCAATCCGATGCAGTTCCAAATACCCTCAAATTGCATTAAAATCTGAGGACAAAATCCTAGTCATGCTGTGGAGAAGAAAATGGAGAAAAAATCATCTGGACAGGAAAGTACCCATAATTATTGTTTATTTACACAGTGCTGCAGATAATGTTGGAGCCATGATTAGAGGAGTGGATCTTCTCAGACGGACACAGCAATACAGGCTGCTGGGAGACTCAATATTCATTCCTGCATGAATGCTCAAAAGTTCGAGTTTTCTGCCTTCTGGTATGTGTCATTGTTTCCTTGGGAGAATTCAATGTCAAACCCATAATTAATTATTAAAGATAGGAATGAAACAAGATATCTTGAGATAGTTTATTTTACCAACAAAGAAAGGCCATCTGAAATGCAAATCATGAGATAGTAAAAATACAGCTGCAATAAGGCTTTAGAGGTAGTGCACAGTTTTGTGATGTCGGCAAGGAAAATTCAGTCCTCTATTTCTAAACTTATACACCTGTAGCAAGATAAAAGTCCTTTATTTTCTGTTACTGAGAGTGGAGAACCCAACAGAGGCCATTTGTAGCCATCCAAGAGCCAATCAGTTGTATCATGGTATAACCACATCTGGGAATACCAGAAATTCTTAAAGAAAAAAGCAATATACCAGGTTAGGAGAAATAAAGGAGTTACAATAATGCCAGCTGAGCACCATTACATTATGTAGCATGCTCCTCTTTCTTCCCTCTCACCTGATAAATCATCCTAAATGACTTGGTTGTGTCAACACTAGTAGGGGACAAAGCTTTTTAACACAAAAAGATTACCAGTGTTTACCAGTATCTCCTTAAATAGCCCTACAAAAATGAAATATTCTGTATGTTGGTTAAATCAGACACCACACAGGGACTCATTCATTCTCATCTCAGTGCGATGAGAGAGAGAGAAGGGTAAAAGTGAGAACACTCATGGATCGAGACAGAGACATTTTAAAAGCTTAAGCAAAAGCCACACATACAAGCAATACAAAACAAGGAATTCAGTCACCACTTGCAATCAACAGGCAGGCATTCAGCCACCTCCAGAAGAGCAAGACTCCATCACATGTAACCATTACTTTGAAAAACAAAATGCCCCAACTCTGAATGTCCCCCTGCTTCCTTATTCTTCCCTTCACTTTATATGCTGAACATGACACCATATGTTGATGGATATTTCTTTGGTCAGTTGGGGACAGCTATGTCCTCTCTCAAGTTCTTATGCATCCCTGAAGTCTTCACTGGTGAAGTACTGTAAAAGGCAGAAAAGTCCTTGATACTGCCTTAGCACTAACATCTAACTAAAAAATCTGTGTTTCACAGAATCATAGAATAATTATGGTTGGAAAAGACCTTTAAGATCATCAAGTCCAACCACTAACCTCACATTGCCAAGTCCATCACTAAACTAAATCATATCCCTCTGTATCCCATCTATGCGTCTTTTAAATATCTCCAGGGACAGTGACTTCACTCCCTCCCTGGGCAGCCTGTTCGAATGCTTAATAACCTCAGTGAAAAAGTTCTTCCCAGTTTCCAATCTAAACCTCCCCGTTGCAACTTGAGGCTATTTCCTCAAGTCCTATCATTCATTACTGGAGAGATTGACTCCCACCTCACTACAACACCCTTTCAGATAGATGTGGAGAGTGATTATGTGTCCTCTCAGCCTCCTCTTCCCTAGGCTAAACATTCCCAGATCTCTCAGCGACTCGTCATAAGACTTGTTCTCTAGACACTTCACCAGTTTTGTTGCCTGTCTCTAGAAACATTCCAGCACCTCCATGTCCTTCTTGTTGTGAAGGGCCCAGAACTGGACATAGTATTTGAGGTGTGACCTCACCAGAGCTAAGTACAAGGAAGGGTACAATCACTTCCTTAGTCCTTCTGGTCATACTATTGCTCATACAAGCCAGGATGCCATTGGCCATCTTGACTATCTGCTTATATCAATGCTGTTTCCACCACAAATCTAAAATGTACTAGCTACAATGAAGAAAATTAACTCTAACGCAGAGAAAACCAGCACAATGTTGTATTTGCATTTCAGAATGTACTTCTCTGTATTGTCAACTGAAGGCATCCAAAAAAACTTTATCAAAACTCTGAATAGAAACTGGTTGGAAATTCTTTTGTCATGATCTAAGATATTCTTGAACTAAAAAGTGTATAAAATTTATTTGCTACTCTGACACATTATAGACTCTGTAATACCAAGGGGTCAAAGAAGAGGTCTTGGAGACTACAGATCAGAGACTCAAACAGCTGTCTTCTATTTATGCTTTGGGAAATACCTAAAATCTTCATTTACAGTATGTTTTATTTTCTGGTAATGGCTTGAGCCTGTACTTCATACTATAATATCTATTATAGGGAGAAAAAGCAAGAAATATTTCAAGTACTTGTTTAGCAACTGACGTCAGCAGCCCTACAAAAAAAGGAGTGAGATTTTTTTCACATAACATTTTACATTTAAAAAAAAAAAAAATGAACTGTTGCTACTGGAGAAATGTGATGGGAGAAGTAAAACTACACTGACAGAGGGCCTAACATAGTCCTTTGTTCTGAAATACCCTCTGGAGAGGTCTCCTCTCTCTAAGAGTTTAGTGAAAACTGCATCCTAATTTAGCTAAGGTAGGACCTGGTAGTTAAACAATGAGAATACCAGCCTCTGATTTCCTTCTCTTTCACATACAAGCATGGATATGTGTCCAAATTACCCTTGTATTTGGAGTGAAGACTGGGTTCTCATATCACTTCTAAATGGATGATGATCAGGAATTCTGGAGAGAGCCAAAACCAAGAAACAGAGCTATAGATGAGTAAAAATCCAGCACTTGAACCATTCCAATTTGTGACATGTCTGACTGAGCAGTAGTGGATGAGCCCAAGGCATTTTCTAGGGACTGCTGACATACTGAGAAAAGCAGTCAAGTTCAAGACCAGTCTGAGGTTTATTAACCCACAACCATTTATTCGCCCCAGGAAATGCCTAGGGCCCAGAATGTTCTCATAATCCATTTTCTCCTTGCAACAGCTTGAAAAGCTCTAAATTATTCAAGTATTTGCAAGACTATGACTCCAATCTTTTCTCACAACTGCATTTTTTCAGGACTCAGAAAAAAAATCTTTAGCTTTTTGAAAGTTTAGTTTTATTACCAGATAAAAATAAATATTTTCATTCTTTAAACACTAAGATTGAACAGCAATTGGTTTGTTTTGTTGTATTTTGCCTCCAGATGCAACTAGCAAAAGTTCTAGTCATAGTCACTGAAGTGATAGAAGGTGAAAGGATGTCAGAATACACCCATATGCAGCTTTAATTGCAGATGATGAGTTTTCAAATTTGTTTAATCTGAGTAGACTGAGATTGAACATTCCATTAAAACTATAGTTCAAAGACATTCTCTTTGCAATTCTTCTGTTTGATATCTCTGCAAGTATACTGGAGAAAAGACATGGAAAGCTACATGCAACTCAGACATTATCTTCTATCATCTGCTTGCTGTTTACATTTTATGTCTAAAACACAGGTGATATGTGTCTTATGAAATGCGATCATGTTTCCTTCTGGTTGTACCTATGATTTCAAGGGAATTATTGGCCACTATGACAAGCAGCCCATCACATTTTGTGTTTAAGAATTTGCACAGTGTCAGACTTACAATTATATTTGGTGTAGACCACAAGTAAGTATTTTCACTATTTCTAAAGCTGCTGAAGCAGATTGGCTATGCAAAGCTCTTCTGTTCCTGCACTTTATTGCTTGGCCATCATTTGTGCTAAATATGTCTTTTGCTTCATTTTTATGCAGCCTTTTGCAGAAGGTCATTTATTAGGTAATCACTTGTCTATGTAAAAGCCTAATTGCTCCATGTCTGTCAGAAAGAGGAAACGGTAGTGCATTTGAATACTGAATGGGCTGCAAACTAGTCTCCAGATGAGGAATATGAAAATTTTCAAAGGCTTTACTTATTGCCAGTTAAATGAAAATAGCTAAATGAACCTATACATTCGAGGTTAAAACCGACAAATACTCTGTTGTACGAAGGATGAAAAAGCATACAGTTTACGGCTTTTTCAACTTTAATACTAAAGTAAAGGCATAAAATAATTCACTACTGCAATACTCCTTTTTGTATGGAATACTAATGCCCCCTACTGGTCCTTCACAAGCATTTTCTGAATTTTTTGTTGATAAAAGCTGCTCAGTACTCATTTTCTGTTCCATTCCAAAGAAAATTATTTAGCTACTACCAATTTTTTCTATGGTTCACACCCATCAAACATGTATCTGCAGAAAATGAGCTTTTGTCTGTGTTTTTATCTTCAAGATACATTCTGCAAGTGCTGTTTGCTTTTCCAAATTCACAGCTGTTACGGGAATTACTGACTACAAAGAACTCATGCACTGATAACCTTTTTTAAACCTTTTTTTAAAACCCTTGTCAATATTTGAAATGAAAAGCATTCAGATTTTCATGAAAAATGGCATGGAAACAAGCAGAAGGACAGTTGCAAATAGAGAGTTGTTTATAACTAATGGTCTCATGAAGATTTTTATGACATCTGGTCTTGAACTGCCTTAACCCAAGAGGAAACCACTATCAGTTTGCGTGACATTTACCTTGATTTGTTTGCATATTCTGAAAATTTACACTGAATATTTTACATTTCTCTTGGTGCTGCATCTAATATTTTGCTTGAAAGATAGTTCAGTGAAATATAAATTTTTAAAAGCCTTGCTCTCCTGGCTTCCATAGGAAATAAAGCACATGCAATAACATAGTTTATTGGTCCTCATATCTGTTTCTCCCAGAGGTCTTTGAAGCCACTGATCAATTTTCAGATTGACACAGGGACAGAGAGCCGAAGGATCTCAAATTTCTCCAAAGATCATAATTGCATAGCAGAGAGTGAGTTCACAGAGAGCTACATCCCACCTCTTCACCCACTCAGAGACAAAGGAGTCAGATTATAAATTGGCAGCCTTAAGCTGACTTGTTACAAAGCACCACAGTGCCACTTTGTCCAGTCAAAGACAAGCTGGCAATACTATGGACTAGGGAATGAAGTAGGAGACAAACCACAGAAAAATAGGAACCCAGACTTCTCTAGTTCCACATCTCACAAAACAATGTGCTTGAAGTTTACTGTCAATTGCTTAAAAAATAGTGCTATGTCACCATCTAGACATAAATCTCCCTTGACTGCTTCTGGTTATGGGTGAGACTATCTTCCCTCTGTATGATCATCACTTCCTCTCTTCCAGGAAGAGCCACTCTCTCTGATCTGACAGCTGAGCTGCCCATGCAATTGCTTCCTAAGCTTTCTTGTGTGAAACGGTAAAAGCTGTTTCAAACATTTTACATTAATAAAATCTAGTATCTTCTTTCTGGACATGTTCTGAAACAATAAAGTCAGTCCTCAACTCTGCCTGAGGTACCATGAGAGCAGGATCTGAGCCAAACCCAAAATGAGATCAAACATGCCAGAGCCTTGCTGGTATGGGAAATTGGGTGCTGCAGATCCATGCAACATTAGTGAGGAGAGCAAGTAGAGAAGAGAGTAGGCATCAAAATGTTTCACTATTCGATTCTGATGCTATGCAGTGCAGGTTAGGGATACCCAAACACTATTAAACTTTCATCGATATTTTTTAACTGTATGTGCAATCATATGTCTCCAACAACTAACCTAATCAGGAATTTCCATATTCCACTGCAGTGCAGACGTGTCCATTGGTGGAATCCTCACTGGTAGTAATACAAATGATTAACCCCATAGTCTACAAAGCATGTTAGGATTATATAGCATTATGTAATAATATACTACAACTTTACACCTAACTCATTCCAAATATCAGCCCACAAATTTGACCAAGAACAGAAATAAACCAGAAACTGAGCTTCCTAAGACAATGGAAATAATTATTAACACTAAGATCTGCCTCCATCTGGGTGTCATTTACAGAATACTAAGAAAAAAACCCAAAGGCTCAGAGAGCTATACAGTTGCATTTTCTGTAACAATATTATGATGTGAACCTTTAAATGTGCCACTCCATTAGATATAAATGGTTTTTTTTAGGAGGTAAGAACATCTTCCTCTAATATGAAAGAGATAAGGTACACAAATAATGGAAGAGAGTCTTACAAATTACAGGGACTGTATGTGTATTAATACATCTGACTCTTTAAGAAGATTTCTTTCTGCAGACTGCAGGTTACCTGGCAGAGGAGGCATATATCTACAGTGCTCAAAATACCCTTTACAGGAACACATTTCTTTAGATGATTCTTTTTCTGTGTAAAAGCCTAATTACTCAGTGGTTATTAGACAAGGAAAATGGAGTTCCATTTAAATTTAGAACTGGAATCCAAGCCAAACTCCAGGGGAGGAAAAGAAACGTTTTACAGATGGATACTTGCAATCCTACTGCAGAGTTGGATAATATAAATGTCCCAAAAGAGGAGAGGAAAACATGATGTTATGATTAAAGTCACCTAAATGAGAATTAAAAAATCTGTATCTTTCTTTGGACAAGAGGCAGATTTGTCACAGCCGTGAAGAAGCATTGCATAGCCACATGGGAAAGAAGTATTCTTGACATGTATGTATTTTGGTGTGACAAACACCTAAACAATTGGATTTTCTTCACAATTTTTTGTGATCTACTTTCTCTCTGTCTCTATCTTTTATTTCATCATTTCTTCCCTGTCTTCCTACTCCTTACCAGTTGGTTGCAGATAAATATGCCCTGTTAGGGATTATTCTGACTTTGACTATGTTCATTTCCTTCTTCTGTCTACACTGTTGAATTCTGTCCATTTACTAGAGGGAATCAGAGTGAAAATGTCTGGAAGATAATCTGGAGGTAACATACAATTGTTTGATCTGAAAGACCGGTGTCAAAAACTATCTTGACACCCTTGCCTTCATATGAGTACCAGATCTACTCTTTCTACCATATCACGCTGTTTCCTGTGCTTAGCTCACAACATTTATGGATGAAAGAGTTTTAGATGGCCAATCCCAGATGACATAATTGGAATGAAAATTAATTCAAAGTTTCTTCTACCTGTACTGTGCAAGGGCAGGTGAAGGAAATGTGAGGAGGAGGTGTGAACTCTGGTTTTTTTTCTAAATACCAAGTTAAGACTGCCTCCTGGCAGGCTGGATCAATGGATCAATTGTATGAAGTTTAACAAGGCCAAATGTTGGGCCCTGCACACGGGCCACAACAACCCTATGCAGTGACACAGGCTTGGGGCTGGAGAGTTGGCCAGCAGAAAAGGACCTGAGGGCACTGGTCAATAGCCACCTGAATATGAGCCAGCAGTGTCCTCAAGTGTCCAAGAAGCTAAATGGCACCCTGGCTTGTATCAGCCAGCTTGTATCACCCAGCTTGTATCAACTGCTGTGTGACCAGAGGACCAAGGAAGTGATTGTCCTTCCGTACTGGTGAGGCCACACTTTGTACTGATACCTCTCTACAAGACATTGAGGTGCTGGAATGTTCTCCAGGCTAAACAAACTCTGGTCCTTCAACATCATCTCACAGGGCATGTGTTCCAGTTCTCGATCACCTTGTTGGCCATTGCCTGACCTCACATCAGTTTAATTTTTTTTTCTTCTACTAGGAGGACAAAACTGGTCACAGTAACTAGATATGGCCTAAAACAACTGTCAAGTGAAGGAGAATAATCGCTTCCCTCAATTTTCTGACTCTGTTTCTATTCGTACAACCCAATCTGTTGCTAGTCTTCATCATTGCCAGCGTGCCCTACTGGCTTCTGTATTTCCCATGTAGCAGTATGTCCAGGTACTTTTCCACAGAGCTACTCCCAAGCTGGTCAATCTCCAGCCAGTACCACTGCAGAGAGTTTCCCATTTCTGGTATAGGACCTCATATTTGCTCTTGTTGTAGTTCCTAGTGGCTCATGGCTCATTCCTGTGGTGTGGGTAACTAAATTACTGCTCTGTCCTTGAGTATCTTGATAGCACCCTGCCAGCTACTATGATCCACAAACTCTTAAACTTGGTGAGGGAAACACTCTGTCTCTTCCTCCACATCATTCATAAAGCTATTAAAAAGGACAGGTCTCAGGCCAGATCTCAGAACCTCCATTCATAACCAGCTTAAAAGTAAGGTGGGACCCCTTAAGCACCACCTTTAAGGCCAAAAGTCCAGTCAGTTTTTTTGCCCCTCCAGTGGTCTACTCATCTAGCCTGTAACACCCCAATCTGGCTAAAATATGCCATGAGAAGAAGAACATCAAGACAGACAGCATCTGCTACTCAGTTGTTATTCACAGATGTCATCAATTTTCAGCTGGTTGAGCATAATTTGAGCTTGGTAAATCCTAGTCACTTTCTTCTCCATATATATTTTCTTTCAAAAATTTTGTCTAACAGCATCGACGAACAGAGGAAAAAAAATAGTGAGGAAACTACTTTAAATGGATTATGGTATTTTGTTTCCCTAAAATTGCTCAACAGTAAAAAACCCCAATCTAAAATAAAGACTTTCTACCCAGAAAAGGTTGAAAAAGAATAGGTTTTAAATTACAATATGAAATTGATTGTTTTTAGTGAACAAGACATTCTGATGGAATTACATGCCACAGGAAAATTGTTGACATGTTCCAGTGGGTCTTTGATGTTAACAGAACTAATTTGTACTTTTGTCATTAAACACACATCCTTTAATACACAAAGTAAAGTCAAAGTAGTCTTTTTTTTCAACTCTTTACCAGACAATTTTGAAACATTTCTAAGTCTTAAATGTAAGAACTAGTCCTCAGTAGACTGGTATATAACAAATTATACATGTGTGCTAGCATTTAAACTGTAAGCAAAGCTGGTCAGATGTCAAAGAGTAGGGAGTCCTGATGTTTCAATACATTGCTTGAAAAATATTGTCAGGGTTTGACATGACAGCCTTTTCTGGTAAGGGGGAAGGGGCTGCAAAGATGGCTCCTGCAAGAAGTTGCTCACAACTCTCCCCAGCTCAGAGCCAGACCCACTTCTGGGGCTGAGCCAATTAGACGCCTCCACGATCACTTTTTAAGAAGAAGCCGGAAGGGGAGGTGTCTTCCTCCATCTTCTTTCTTTCTTCTGCCCCTTCTTCTCTTCTTCTGGCTGGTGGTGGTGCAAGGAGTAGGAACGGTGAGAGAAACAACCATGCGGACTCCAAGGTCAGTGATGAAAGGGAGGAGGTGTGCTGTAGCAGAGACTCCCCTGCATTCTATGGAGAGAACTGGTGAAGCTGAGATTTATTTTCATTTCTTTAAAGACCCCGCATCAGCGGTACAGACTCATTCTGATAATGAGCCCGCATCAGGGGCAGAAACTCATTTTGCTAAAGCTGACCCCGGACCAGGGGCAGCGATTCACTTCATTAAAGGCCCCGAGCCAGGGACAGTGATTTTGGCCGGAGGAGGCCTTGTCCCGAAGAAGGGACCCAATATCCACAGCTGCAACTGTGGGGAGGAACCCACGACAAAGCAGCTCATTAAACTTATGCCCAGAAGAGGCCTTGTCCTGAGAGAGGGACCCTGCAACCGCGGTGAAGAATCCACGTCAGAGATATTCACCAAGGACTGTGTCCCGAGGAAGGGACCCTGTATCGGCAGAAGCCACAGCTGCTGGGAACAACCCACACCAGAGAAGTTTGTTAAGGACTGTGTTCCGGGGGAGGAACCCCGTGTTGGAGCAGGGGAAGAATGCCAGGAGTCATCCTCATCTGAGAAGACAGAAGCGGCAAAGCCCATCTGTGAGAGACTGACCACATTCCCCACTCCCTGCCCCCCTGAGCTGTTGCGGGGGGGAGGAGGTAGAGATATCGGGAGCAGTGAGCTGGGCCCGGGAAGAAAGGAGGGATGGGGGAGGGAGATCTTAAAGTGCTGGTTGTAATTTTCTCATCATCCTACTCCCTTTTTGCTTTTATTCTGTTCTGTTTCTTTTCTTGTAGAATAAACTTTCCTACTTTCCTCTCTAAGTCGAGTACTAGAGTCTGTTTTGCCCAGAACCATAATTGGCAGTGAGCCCTCCCTGCCCTTGTCTCAATCCACAACAATCTTGCTTATCTGTTTACTTCCATTTTGCTGGGTCCTCCGCCATCTTAACGAGGGTGGGGGTGAATGGGGGCATCGAGCGAGAAACTGTCGTGGTGCTGTTGTGCTAGCTGGGCCAAACCACGACATTATTGGCGCCCAACGTGGGGCCCCGAGTCTGTGGGACTTGGAGCATTACAGATTAAATTTGAGACAAGGATACTAATTGGGAGTGGTAACGGGCAAAACATGAACTGTACTGCTGACTATTGAGGTTTTAAGTGCTTCTACCTTTGGTGAAGGGACGAGGGGTGGATTTTTAACACCTCCTTAAAAAGCAATTCGTGAAGGCGAGGGGTGGAATGTCATGGTTTGACATGACAGCCTTTTCTGGTAAGGGGGAAGGGGCTGCAAAGATGGCTCCTGCAAGAAGTTGCTCACAACTCTCCCCAGCTCAGAGCCAGACCCACTTCTGGGGCTGAGCCAATTAGACGCCTCCACGATCACTTTTTAAGAAGAAGCCGGAAGGGGAGGTGTCTTCCTCCATCTTCTTTCTTTCTTCTGCCCCTTCTTCTCTTCTTCTGGCTGGTGGTGGTGCAAGGAGTAGGAACGGTGAGAGAAACAACCATGCGGACTCCAAGGTCAGTGATGAAAGGGAGGAGGTGTGCTGTAGCAGAGACTCCCCTGCATTCTATGGAGAGAACTGGTGAAGCTGAGATTTATTTTCATTTCTTTAAAGACCCCGCATCAGCGGTACAGACTCATTCTGATAATGAGCCCGCATCAGGGGCAGAAACTCATTTTGCTAAAGCTGACCCCGGACCAGGGGCAGCGATTCACTTCATTAAAGGCCCCGAGCCAGGGACAGTGATTTTGGCCGGAGGAGGCCTTGTCCCGAAGAAGGGACCCAATATCCACAGCTGCAACTGTGGGGAGGAACCCACGACAAAGCAGCTCATTAAACTTATGCCCAGAAGAGGCCTTGTCCTGAGAGAGGGACCCTGCAACCGCGGTGAAGAATCCACGTCAGAGATATTCACCAAGGACTGTGTCCCGAGGAAGGGACCCTGTATCGGCAGAAGCCACAGCTGCTGGGAACAACCCACACCAGAGAAGTTTGTTAAGGACTGTGTTCCGGGGGAGGAACCCCGTGTTGGAGCAGGGGAAGAATGCCAGGAGTCATCCTCATCTGAGAAGACAGAAGCGGCAAAGCCCATCTGTGAGAGACTGACCACATTCCCCACTCCCTGCCCCCCTGAGCTGTTGCGGGGGGGAGGAGGTAGAGATATCGGGAGCAGTGAGCTGGGCCCGGGAAGAAAGGAGGGATGGGGGAGGGAGATCTTAAAGTGCTGGTTGTAATTTTCTCATCATCCTACTCCCTTTTTGCTTTTATTCTGTTCTGTTTCTTTTCTTGTAGAATAAACTTTCCTACTTTCCTCTCTAAGTCGAGTACTAGAGTCTGTTTTGCCCAGAACCATAATTGGCAGTGAGCCCTCCCTGCCCTTGTCTCAATCCACAACAATCTTGCTTATCTGTTTACTTCCATTTTGCTGGGTCCTCCGCCATCTTAACGAGGGTGGGGGTGAATGGGGGCATCGAGCGAGAAACTGTCGTGGTGCTGTTGTGCTAGCTGGGCCAAACCACGACAAATATACAGAGGGGTTGACATAAACACCATTAGTTATCTACTTTAACGTTTTTATTAGCATTTTTATTAATAATCCACAGAAAATTATTCTTCTGTAAACCGGAAAACTATTTTAATTCTTTATTACATAGAAAATGCTATGTTTTAAAAATACATCAATAAATGTACCATGAATTGTTTAAATACATAAACTTTCAACACGAGGAGGTGCTGTTGAGACTCCAATCTTTGGGACTGATCCAGTGTTGCATCAGTAAACAGCAAAAAAAAAATCTGAGATAAGCATTATTCCCCACATTCAGGAATTAAATCCAGGTTCTGTTCAAGGTAGCTTGTGCCATGCTATGAATTTCATAACCTTGGAAAACAGGTAAGGGTCAGTACTACACTGTGCAGAAACGGTATTTCTATAAGACACATTATCAAAATTCTCTTACAAGTTTCTGATATTCATGACTGGCATTCAAAAAGTCTGTGGTTAACATTGCATAGGGTACTGTTAATAGCCTAACATACTGGGAGGGCAAGAGGGCCAAGAATTAAACAGATTAAGAATCTGTTCAGTTTTATTTTTGGTTGTAACACCTCCGATTGCATATTTGCATTCACTGATTTATTTCCAGAGTATTCAACTCATTATTGTGTAAACTTAGAGCTTCCAGGTCACTCAGATTTTGTAAATATAAATATGTTGAATCAAAACATCTGTGCTTCAAATCAAGTAGCTCCTTTTAAACAGGTTGCTGATAGTCATGTAACGTAATCATTACCTAAAGTAAGAGCAAAATTTGAAGTCTCCATGTGCAACAAACCTGTTCCCATATTTAGAAATGGGAACACATTTGAGAAAAACATAGGATTTTCAGAGTTACTGTGCAAGTATAACTCCCATTATCTTCAACGTACTAACAGACAAATATGTTTGGCTCAACAGATACACAATAGCAGAAATAATTAGTTTAAGCTGAATAAAGAATGATGACTGTGATAAGCCATGGGACCTCATTAGAAATATACAGTGCAAGGGGTAAATAAACTCTCACTCTTAAAAAGGAAATAGAAAAGAAAAGGCAGTTTTCTATAGGAAATGCTGACACTGTACCTTCCTCAGACTCCTTTTCCTCTCCAAAAATGGTACACCTTATAATATGTTTCCAGTGCTGGTTATATTTCCCATCACAAAAAAAGAAAGGCAAATACATCACAGGAGCTCCTGGACATAGCTCTCCCTAGGAGATGCAGTCTTGACAGGAGCATAACTTCTTGAAGAAAATGGCTTCTAGAAACAAGGATTCATTTGTTTTTCAGTATATGATTTGTCTCATTGTTTTTTTTAAATTAAATGGGGATTTTTTTTTTAAACATTCATTTTTAAAATAATGTTTAGATAATTTAGTCATTTTTTTTATACTGGAAAAATATAGTTGATGGAAAATTGATATCTGTCCTAGTCTTTTGATCGTACAGTTTTGAAGAGTTTGAAGAAAAGAATCTTTATGTTCCTTTCATCTGTCAGCCTCACAAATTAAACCCACTTACACCTTTCTACTCAAGCAGACGGTCTTTATTTTTTTTTTAGAATGACAAGAAATAAGACGGTGGAGTCTGTCTTCTACTTATATGTTGGCGTTCTGTCCTGACCTTGCTCTGTCTGGCAGAACATATGCACATACAGGAGAATGTACAGTTCAGAAAACCGTAATTGAACACACCAGGATTCACAGTGGGATCCCATTTGCAGAGAATGAGCTCTTCATTTCTCTGTAAATTCCCCACAGGAACTTCCAGCTGAAGAAGGTAGTCTGTTTTACACACCAGAAATTACGCAAAAGAGTGGAAACACTGCTCCAGATCAACATTGTTAGCATTTGCATAGTCAAATTATTTCAGAAAACCAAATTACTGGAAAATGAATCTATCTTCAAAACATCTCTCTCAAGGCCAAGACATACTGTGCCATTCAGTGAGGGACAGATGTGTTATGTGTCCTATCTGATGTCACTCACTGAGTCATGGGCAAATCCAGAATATGCTCTAAGAGAGGTGAGAATGATTGAAAAGACAAAGACAGTGCTTGCCACTATGCTCGCTCCAGCAGGTCTTACTGTCTCTCCACAGGTGAGGGCAAAGTGTTTTTTCTGTCTACTATCTGTCTTCTCCCCTTCAACTCAGTTGTTAATTATAGGTTAGACCTCCTGGGGCCATCTTATCTAGAACATTCTTGTTTTTAGCAAAACTTGACCTTTCAAAACGAGCATATGGGGGGACTTTTGGATGACACATTAGTAAATTTTATGGCTGAATCATTCAGGGTTTTTTTTAAATTATTGTTTGTGAACCTGTGCACAAAACTACAATTATCTATTTGACACTACTAGAAAATGCTTCTTTTCTATTTCTTTTTTTTTTTTTTTTTGTATTCTTAAGTGAAATATTGTTAATCATTCTCTAACCTTTTTTGGAAAATTTTGACAACTCCAGTGATTTGAAGGACTAACACAAAAACAGTCTGCTGATTTTTTGCAGAATATCTTTACAACAAGACCACAATTAATTTTTAACAGGAATCACAAAACTAAGTATAAATGTAGTTCTTCCTGTTTAATTTGAAAGTTGCACTCTGGAAACAAAATATCCCTTGTGTTTTGCTGAGACTGAATGGTCACAGTTAAACTTTCTAGCTTCAGTACTTCCAACTTTCACCATTTTATCATGCATCTTAGGACACTTTTTCTCTCACTTCTTAAGACTTGGCATCTGAACTCATAAGAGTGTTTGGGAATCTTATTGTTCTTTTGAAAAGCACAATTTTCACTTGCTACTTCTGTTCAAGCAAGTTTGAAATACAAAGAACTTCAAGGTAAAAAAAAGAACTTGAATTATTATTTTTTAAATCTCATTTTTAAACCAATTTCACGATTGAACAGAAAAGTGGTGAAAACTTTATGCATTCTTCTGATTCTGTTGTAAAGGGTTTTGAGAATTTACAAGAGAATATTACCAGTGTTGACCTTGTAGATGTCCTGAAGAACACATTAAACTTCTCACAGTCCGTGCAAGTAGTAATTTTTGTTTTATAATAAGACTCTAACTGCCATTCCCCCTACCTCTGCCCTTCTCAGAGAGGACAAGCATTGCATTCTTGCCCTGGACACCTTCAAGTCAAGGCTCCCAGTCACACCGTAAATATATGGAACGGAGCAGACATAGGAGTTTTAAAAGATTAAACTGTCATTTGCAACCTTGAAGTTGCAAATCATATTACATTCTATAAACAAAACTAAAATCTGGAAACCAAAATATGTTACAAAGACCGAAAACTCATCATTATGCATTTGCATATTGCCTCACTCAGTAGATTGACTCTCAGACTACCACAGTTAAGCACTGCAATAATATAAATATTAACAGTTTAATGATGACAAGCGTGCTCTGACCAGGAAAAAAAAAAACCCACCTGGTTACCTGTCATGGGAAAGAGTGAGCAATACCTCAATGGTGGAAAATGACAATGTCATACGATCAGATTCTTTTTTTGCCTGATTTCATACTTCCAGAAATAACAGAAATGCAACAGCTGCTCTCCTGCTAAAGTTGTACCATCATTTAAAGAAAAAAAAAAAATTAAGCAATACTATACTATTAACCATGGAAACATAGACAAAGTTATAAAAATATGTTTTAACTAAGAGAAATTACTTTTAAAGCATTAAAAATCTCATTCCTGTGAGATATATATTGGATGAACTCACTTGAACAAAGTTATAACAATGCTAAGGTACTGGCAGGCAGAAGAAAGAGACAGTCTGGTTTGGAAATTTCTTTTTAACATAATGTAGCCCTTCAATCACAGTATTTCTCACAAATGCTAGAGAACACAGTCACAAACATCAATGATGTACAGAGGTTTAAAAACATCTCTTTTTTTCTACAAAGAGTCAAATAACAATGTCTATTTCTTCACTGAAGATGGAAAGTGGAATTTTGAGCAGAAAGCAGCTTTCAAGATCTAATGAGATTTTGAGGAACAGAAGCATCCAAAGCCAATTACTTTGCTTTTAATGACTGTTTGTTAAAAGGAGCTTAAAAAGCTAGGCACGGTTGTGGCCAGCAAAATGAGGAAATTAGGAACATACATCTCCATAGTCAGCTTCCTAGAACAGCTCACTTAGTCATTTCAGATCAAAAATTTAGAAGCAAAACAGGGTGTTCCAATTCCCAAAAGCATACTTTTGATTACACAAGAGAAGCTTTTCAATTAGCTGTTAGAGTGACACATCATAAGGATTTAACAGCTCCAGATCAATAAGCTGAACCTAGGATTTCTTTTTTTCTTCTCGTTCAGACTACCAGGAATGGGAAAAAATAGCATCCAAGAACAGAAAAAGTACAGTAATATAAAGCATCTACACAGTATAAACAGAACAATGGTGACCAACATTTTTCAATACCTTTCACTAGTTGCTCTCCTTTGACCTTTTGCCATGTTATTACGTAGCTTTGAAACAAACAAAAACATTTCTGTGATAAGTCAAAGTCAAAAGCAGGGCATTTTTCAGCTGTTTTCCCAGATCTTCTAGCTGTGGTGTTCTTCTGTGTGTAAATTCTCTATATGTACATTTCTGCCTTTTTCTCTTTTCTTTTCCTTCTTTCTACTAAAATGAAACTTGACAGAAATGAAAGCCTAGCAGTCACCTTGGACATACGGAACTTAGAGATTGTCGTATTATCTCTCCTCAGTTGTTCCTTTTCTGTCAGCACAGACATTTCCAAACAAGCTTGCAGGCTTTTGTGTGTGTCCAATAGTCTTAAAAGCAAAATTCATTCAACACTGTGAAATTAAATAACAATGCATCCAAAACAGAATTTTTTTTTCATCACTTCCATTTCTTCTGGACTTTAAGAAAATGAATCAAATTCTGCACAAGATTTCTGTGCTCTCCTTGTAGTATATCCAAGGCTAACAATTCATAAGAAGCATAACTAGGAAATCAAGTCAGGAATTTATGTGCAATGCCAGTGTTAAAGACATTAGAAAGTGATGGATGCAGTGATTTTAAAAAGTAACATAGCACACACGTCTGCATAAAATCTAAGCTGTGTTTCAGGAGGCCCTTATTTCCTTGCATCACATAAAATGCACCAAACAACAGGGAGAGGATGAATTGGTGCTACAAGGGAAGTAAAAAGGGAAGTTACAGCATGAGGGCAGAAATTACCGACAGGCAAAGTGCAGCAGAAAGTCTCCTCTCCTGAAAATCCTCATAGCTTTTATGTGACTGGGCAAAAGTACAGACTTCCTAATTTGGAGCCAGGACATCCAAGAGGAGGCAACAAACAGCCAAGGCAAGTCTTGATCTGGAATAGTAGGTCAGCCTCTGGCAAAAAGTTGTTCAGCCTTTGGGTATGAAAAGAAGACTTCAATAACTGAAGAAGTATGTATTAGATATTAATTTTTTTAATGTGACTCAAAACTGTGTCTAGTTGTGTGTCACCTGCATTAAGTCCAAACTTCATCTTTTCATGATTGTCCAGTATATTTCCCTGGTGAGGGAAGACACAGTCCAGAGCCCTCCTTTCATAAGCATGTGCTGAGAAAGCATAAGAGAACTTACACTCTATGCACCTGTACAGCACAGTCAGGACTTGAATCAGCCTTTGAACTGCCATGTCAGCAAAAAGAGCAACTCCTGGACCTGAGCCTGCACCAAGTCTGTGGAGCCACCAACTGCAGTACACAGCATGGCCCATAAAACTGCAATATCCATCAGCAGGCAAATGGGAATTTTTATGCTCATCCTGGCTCATCTGTGCTTTGCAATCTCCCAGTAAAATTATTAGCATTGCTCCCAGGGAGAGGAGAGAAAGATAAATATGATAGTTCATTTTTATCTCAGACCAGGAATTTCAAATGGGCAATGGGGATTATTTCTTTTTTAATGCACATTTTCAAGTTTGAAAGGAAGCATGGGAGAATATGTATTAGGACCACAGAAGATTTCATTATTGAGCTTGTTTAGTGGGAACAGTGCTATTCAGCTGCCACTGACAGGTTCTACTCACAAAAAAAAGGGAAAAAAATCTCATTATATTGTGCCAACATAGTACTTTGCCATACCCTAAATTTCACAGCCTGAAACTGCAAGCAAACTTGCCAAAAAAAAAAAAAAAATTGAGTATGAGACAGAAGGCAGACTGAACCAGAAGACAGAACGTCGTCAGAAAAATCACATAAAAGTAATGAATTATACCATGGGACTTCAGCATCATAGAGCCCCATGAAATGAAAAAGTTCCATTGATTTCCTCTCAGCTCCATGAGTGGGCTCCTTTATCAAATGCCTTTAAAAGTAAGACCTCCAGCTGGTTTTCTTATATTAAACTAGGGAAAAAACACATTCCATTGTCGAGGTTGTTGCAAGGATATAATCAGAGATTTGGCATTCCAGCTCACAGAAACCAAGTAACTTGGAACAAAAACCCCATACTTATAGTTGCGTTTTTCTTTTCTGATAGAAGACTGAATATAATTACTTTAAAACTCAGTGACAACAAAAGCAGATAACATTAAAACAAATGACCTTTCTTCCAAGTGGGCATTTTCCTCATCATTGTGGTAAAGTGATAATTGTCTGGAGATTGCTTATTGTAAAGGCAAGCTCTTGTCACTTATGAATTCCCTCTTTAGGTCACTGTTCTGACAAGCAGAATCATTTACAACATGAACCATGAACCTGAAGCACATTTCTATTCAGTCATACTGAAAATTAATATGAGAGTAGCAGAAGGAGTAAGGCTGAAGGTGAAAATACCATAGGCATTAGGTATTTTGGGAAACTACCACATTATCTAAATGAATGGCTGTCACTATCCATCTCAGTTCAAGAGCCAAAACACTGTGTAATCAGTATGAGAAAGAAAATTATTCAATTGATTATCTGATTAGGATCCACCAGTCCAGATGGGACAAACACTTACCAAAGGTTTCTTAGTGAAAATTATGGCTTTTCTGTCTTCAGTATTAACTCATTTTTGGGAAAAAGTATAGAGTTAACTCATGTCCTGGTTTAGCAAGGAGCAGCTTTTGCTCGGTAACATGGGGAGGGGGTTGCAGTGAAGACCTGGTAAACAGATTTTTGGACTCTCCCCCGGCTCCTGGGTTCACACCCACCTCCAGCCCGCCTGGGCCAATCTGGCGCCTCTGCGATCACTATTTAGGGATGGGAATTTGAAGTGCTGGTAGAAGGTGTAAGAGTGATACAAGATAGAGGCAACCATGTGGACCCTACAGTCAGAGAAGGAGGAAGGAAGGAGGAGCACTAGATCAGGGACCCCTCTGTCATGGCGAGAATGCAGGCTGTACCCCTGCAACCCATGCAGGGCCATGGCAGGACTGAGAGCCACCAGCAGCTCTGTGTGAGTGAGCCTGGATGGGCGAGGGACTGTGTGAGGAGAAATCCATGGTGCAGGCCGTGTTGGAGAGCCTGCACGCCTCAGAGCAGCCCCACACGAGAGGCAAAGAGGAGTTGCAGCCTTTGGGATAAACGCACGTCGGAGCAGCCCGTGCAGGGCTGCCGTGTGTGTGAGGTACTCCATGGACTTGCAGGGAGGATGGGTGTGGAGCCCACCTGTCATGAGGAGTGACAAACGGCAGAAGCTATCAGGAATAGAGTGACTGAAACCCCCACTCCCTGCCCCCTTGGGCCATTCAAGGGAGGAGGAGGTAAAAACACCGGGATCAAGGCTCTGAGCCTGGGAAGAGGGGAGGAGTGGGGAGAAGGTGTTCTTAAAGGGCTGATCAGACTCTTCATTGTTGTACTGCTCTGTGTTGTTTTATTTTGGTTATGTTTTGGGGTTTTAATGTTATGTTTTAGTTGATGTTGCATTAAATTATTTTTTGTTTTCTTCCCCAAGTCGAGTAGCCTGGTCTGTTTTATCCTGAACCTTAAGTGGCAATTAAGCTCTCCTTGCCCTTTGCAATCCTCAGGTCTTTGGTACTTGAGGCTAATCGTGGTCTTTTGTTCCTTGATGGGCCTAAACCAGGACAGCACATCACATTTGGATTTTCATGAACACCATACATGGGCTGACATGGACTTAATGTAGTCAGAATAGAAGAGACGGAATAAAAAATATTGTTTTCCATACACAAAACACAAACAAAATATGTTTATTTATAGTTATGTTCTTTTTGCATGAGGAAAGTAAAGCAAAGAAAAAAGAGGGAGTACATACACAAATGATACTAAAGCTTTTCCTTTAAGAAGGTTTATCTGTTGTGAACAAAACATTGCAGCTGCATCCAGTAGAAACCTAAAAATAATTTTAATTGTATATATGTGTTTACACATTGCCACATAGAATAGATTTTCAACCTAGAAGGAAAACTGTTCACCATGAACAAAGCTTGGGAACTACAAACTCACATGAGATGGATATTACTTATTTGGCTATTACTTATTTGCCAGTTGAATCAGAAGGATTCACCTGCTCTTGTACAGTCTCACAAAAGCAGGGATGTGAAGTGAGGCAATCGTCTGTATTGCTTGAGTTCCAGAGGCAGGCTTGTCCAAACTGCAGGCAGTCTCATGGCTGCTCTCGCTACATCTAGCTGTTGTGGTCCTGGAGGGTTATTAAACGAGTAGGTGCTGCAAGAAGGCAGTCAGCACTGGCTCTGAAGGGAACAAGTCAGTGATATAAATTTATGCCATTGGGCAACTCCTTCTCCCTGAACAGAGTATTCAAAGAGGCTACTTTTGCCTACTGCACAGTTTTCAACTACTGTCATGGGCTGACTGAAGTGCAGCCATAAAAACAGATTCACTAGATAGAATGAAAACTCCTATCCATGATTTTTGCAGACTAAATATATCTATATTATAATCAACGTTCTGGAAGATATTTTCACATATGTGAGAAGAACCTCTAATCTACTTTCCCATTTCCTTTCTTCCTAGTTAATGTAGCTATTGCCGTTAACACTATCAGATACCTATAAATGGAGTTCTCTGTGGAAGCGATAGCATTCTTCCATCAGCCCACTCTGCTAATAGCACAAAAACTCAGGTTTCAAGTGCCTTTATTTGAACAAATCTTAGCAAGTAGTGCAGCTACCACTACTACCATGTATTATTGGCATTTGACTCCAGAGGTTGTCAGCAACTCACTTTGGTTAATTAAATCTACTTAAAGTAGTACGTTGGCAATCCAGACTTATAAGCATTTAGGGAAGAGAGAAAGAAAAAAAAAAGATAAAGGAAAATAGGAGGGACATGAAGAAATAATGCAAATTAATTAAAAGAGTAAAGATAAAATATGTTATAACAGTAATGTTTGGGGAAAATAAACTGAAAAGGAAGACAAAGGGAAATAATTATGGCAGCTTAGAGAGCAACAAAATGTATGGGGAACATTTCTCTCCAAATATTTAATAGGATTATTATTGTTACTACTACTACTATTACCATTATTGCTAGTATTGCTATTATTATTACTATTTATTCTTTTAAATGCACCTAAGCTGACTGTGGAACTTCACTGTATTCCTGATTTTTCTCACTCCAGTTCTGAGTGGCTCTAACTGCAGTTAGAATGATAGCCTTAACTACAGTGATAAATGCATACCCTTCTTTATCTTCACTTTTCAGAGAAAATTTATATTAGAGTGCTGGAAGCAAGCATTATAATGCTAGTTCTGCCAGTAGTATCTTAGCCAGATATTTGCCTATGTAAAAGGAAGCCCATGTCCCCTTCAGAGCAATTACAGTACTGCATAAAATACAGAATATTTAAACTAACTAAATCTGTGAAACAGGGAACTTTTAAAAAATTCTATGTGAAGATATTACTGTTAATTTAACATGGAACAGCAACCACCTGTCCTGTTGCCTTCTTTAGAGAGAGCTCTTGTTCAATTTTTTTTTTGTCATTCATTACTTCTATTAGTACTTCTATAGTGTTCCCACAATGCATTGCTTTGATTCAACAAATGAGTGTGCTATGTTATGGAGTTAAAGTTAGCAGCTCATTCAATTTTGATGAAAACACAAGGAGATACTTAAAGCACAACCACCATGTTGTGCAATCACATGTGAAACAAATACAGAACAATTTATACACAAAACTTTTTTTTTTTTTTTACTTGAAATAGATGCATTTTGTTTCACTCTTTCTAAAGGAAACATAAAATTCAAGCAAAACCTATATATCATTTCTGGATTTGCAAAAATAGGAGGCAAGACAGGAGCAAATCCATGCTGCAATACTTCAAGGTTCTGGACATCCCTGAGATTTTGGCAAAGAGGGCAGCTGTAATATATGCAACTCAAGGTTTTGGCCTAAAAGTATTTTTCTAATGCAAACAATAACTAACTAATTTATCCATTAAAAAAAATATTCTTCAGGATTTTGGGTGTGTTCAGCAGAAAGGAAAAATGTCTAATATATGTTATTTTCTGACTCCTCTACAACTGCTTAACAAAACCAGGTCATCTTAGGCTGTCTATCAATCACTAGATGGTGCTTGCTGAGATGGTGGTACAAATTCCAGCAGTTTCCAAAAGCTACTGTCCCTCTTTTTCTTAACATTTCCACACACATGGTGAGATAGTGCGCTGTACCTGGAACATTTATAAGCCTCATTTCCAAACACATAGACTAAAAGAACATGGGCCAGGGAGGGCAAGGGGGGAGGGAAGGAGGGGGAAAGAGGAGGGAAAAAGTATCAGCTAAGGGTATCAACTCATAGGTCATGGAGGTGGTATGACTATGGCATAAGTGACAATAGCACCCTGTTGGAGTGCAACATTGAAATGGCTTTGAATGTGCAACTCAGTCCAGTTGTATGCTTACCCATAACAATATGTCAGGCATGAAGTTACTTGTACTGCAAAACCTTGTATTTCTTAAATAATGAGAAAAAAATTCAGGTCTGAAAATACAGAGACTGAAATACTACATTTCTGATATATGACAAGTTATTTCTCCTCTGTGGTTAGCTAAAACAAGGTTCTACTTCCTCTTTCCATTATAAAAGAATACATGGACATTTTCAGTTACCCACAAGGCTCAGATTTAAAAAGAAATTTATCTTTTGTCCCCAGAGTCATAGATTACCTTATTCCAAAACCAAGACCATAGCCTGACATACATGTTCCTGATACTGGATGCTAAGGACACTGTCCAAACTCCAGACACCAGACCAACATCTCACTCTTAAAATTCTAGATTTGCACCTGAACCTAACTTGCACTTGAGCCTAACTGAAAGGAGAAGGAAATTATTTTCAGCCATTTTATTTTTTTTTAAGTAAACTGAACATAATAAACAACAATAACTAGAAACTAATAAATTTCTTTCCTTGAAAAATGGTATAGGGGGTGGAGAAAGGAATCATTTTACACAGGAACACTAACAGTGGCTCTGGAAAAGCTATAGAGTGGTAGCTAATTGCTACAGGTGGTATAAATGTAAATGAACACATGGTACTCTGGAAAGTGAACTTAATGTTAGGGGAGGGTTATTTTCTTCCTTTTTTTTGGTTATTGGAGAGTCATCCCACAGCTAATAGTTTCACTCAGGTGGCTCAATATATCTGAGGTTTTCAACAAGCTTAGAAGAGTCCCTGTCTATTCCCATGACATTTCTCATTCTATCATCATTCTCATGTTTAACTGGACATTCCATGTTCTCATCAGTCCCTCAGTCCTTGACAGAGCTACTTGTTCCTAAATCTATTCATATTGCCTCTTTATCTCTCCCTACTCCCATTCTGAAACCTCTGTAAACTGTTATTCCCTGCTCAGAAGGCAAGCAACACTCTCCTCTTTCCCCAGGTGGTCTACTCTTCTTCAAGTATGTTCTTAACTTACACTCCAAGACTTACACTCCAAATAAATGAAGAGAAATCAATATGATGAAAATCGGTAAGATTGATCACTCTTTACTGCAGTCTTTTTGAACCTGGATTTTTATGAGTGATATGTCTTTCTGTCATCTCAATTTACATCTCAATTTCCATCTCAATTTCCTACGGAAGTACTCAAGCTATCTCAAAACATGCTTCTTCAAGTATCAAGAGCACTGTAGCTTTCTTACACTGCTAGGAAGATGAATCCATTCTGAAAAAGCATATACGCAGCTATCGTACTAAGTTAACTGTTTCTTAGAGCTTTACCTTTCATATTTTTATTTGTGACTTGAAAGAAAAAGCAATTATCTACTGCACGCTACAGACTTATAAACACTTCCTAGATATCTCTAAGTAGAACCCATCAATTAACTGTACTTTGATTTCCATTGTTGGAAGTGTAAACTTTTTTAATCAATTTCTAAATGCATAATCATAGAATCATAGGGGTTGGAAGGAACCTCTAGAGATCATCTAGTCCAACCCCCCTGCAGAAGCAGGTTCACCTAGATCAGGTCGCATAGAAACATGTCCAGGCAGGTCTTGAAGACCTCCAAGGAAGGAGACCCCACAACCCCCCTGGGCAGCCCGTTTCACTGCTCCGTCACTCTCATGGTAAAATAGGTTTTTCTTATGTTTAAGTGGAACTTTTTGTGTTCCAACTTCATCCCATTTCCCCTTGTCCTGTTACTATTTACTATAGAAAAGAGGAATGTCCCAACGTCCTGACACCCACCTTTTAGATATTTATGAATGTTAATAAGATCACCCCTCAATCTCCTCTTCTCCAGACTAAACAGCCCCAGGTCCCGCAGTCTTTCCTTGTATGAAAGACGTTCTATACCCTTGGTGGCCCTGCGCTGGACTCTCTCCAGCACTTCCCTGTCCCTCTTGAGCTGAGGAGCCCAGAACTGGACACAGTACTCCAGATGAGGCCTCACCAGGGCAGAGTAGAAGGGGAGAAGAACCTCCCTCGACCTGATGACCACACTCTTCTTGATGCATCCTTCTTGGTGCATCCATCTTGATGCATCTTCTTGATGCAAGGTAACATGCACTCATGATACTTTACTTGTAGCAGCCTATAAATGTCTTCAATCACTTTTCCATTTGTTTAGGATAATCAAAATATAAAAGGCAATGCATGGATTTTGAACACTTTAAATTGTTCAATTTTATAATACTTGTTTAATTTTCCTAATTACCACACATCTGTCCACTCCACTTTATGGATCAAACCCATAAAGCTAGCATTCATTTGTATGCTGAGGTTGCATTCATGCTTCATGAAGAAAAGACTTTTGATAAGTGAGAAGCAAATATTTATTTACTTGATCAGCTCTCTGACACAGCTTTAGGTTACTTGCTGAAACTGTAGATCCACCAGTATGGTTTTTTTCCCTAAAATTCCCTCAACACACATTGAAATCAGGTTTACTAGTCATTCTTGAAACTAGTGATTCACAATGGTCTGATTCAAACTAAAAAATAAATAGAAAAATTGTGCTAGCACAAACAATCACAAGGTAGTAAAACAGTAAAATATTTTGAAAGCATTTTTTTTTTTAAATGAAAACATTAAAGTAAGTTCCTGTTGTGCTACAGATTGAATGATGACTTCATCTTGGAATTAATTTAACAACTACTCTTTCATATGCTCATAAAAGCACAGTTTACATCTCTCACAAATCTTTCTTCATGAGACTAAGAAAGCCAACTGAGTAACTCTATCTTCCAAACTGTTAGCAAAGTAGTTGCCACTTTGAAAACAAACAAACAAACAAAATATATCCTTGGGGTACAGAGTTTCTTTTTCTACTTGTATCAAATTTGAGCAGACACTGTTCAACTTGCATTTGTTTATTTACTCAAGAATAATGCACATTACACATGGATTGCAGTAAAAATCAGAATTAATGGAGGGATGGAAGGGAAGTAAGTATGACTGCACTTCTTCAATGCTTCAGCTGGGTTTATTTAAAGTTTCTTCTTATGATAAGGACACGTTGTGAACAAATCCACATCCACATCTATAGTTCAGCAAATGGAGAACTTTTAAGACTCAAAGGAAAATCCTAGTGGCTTGACATCACAGTTTGCTTCATTTCATCAACTAAATATTGAGGATAACTATTTAGACATTTAAAGGCTCTATATGTAGAGGAATACATACCAGATAATTTCTGCTTAGGTATTTTCAAATGATTGTAAGTATTTCCAAATGTGTAGTGCACCTCCCAACTGAAGTCAAGAGAAATGACAGGCATTAGCTCACTGAAGAGAGGCACCTCTACCATTGTTTAACACTATTTAAAAAAGTCTACTTTAAGACACCTTTGCACTATCAAGAGCATTGGAAAACTGTATGAGTGTAGGTAAATGCATAGTGTTGTTCCCTGTAGGCCCAAAGACAGAGGCTTCAATGATAAGGATAGTCAACTCAAGACAAGAAGAAAGAGAGGACAAATTTCAAAAACAAAACACAGGGAGGAGGGGAAGAACATTTTCAAAGCTTCATCAAATCAAAAAACCAGGAAGGGCAAAGAAAGGGGAATGAAAATGGTTACTCAAAATCAGTTTTTCTCCCAAGGTGCAGGAAAACTGAAGAACTTCAATTTCATTAGATGATGTAGGATGAGTTTCTATCAGACTAGTCATTGGTTTTCACCAGTCACACTTTTCTTAGAGATAAGTACACTTTTTAGTTCCCTATTGCATCTACCTGTCTCCTGCATACTCCAGTGATCCATGTAGTGGCCTCAGATAGTTCTCATCCAACACATCCAGCAACTTACATCCAACATTTCTACCCTTCTCTCCTGAGCTGAGTTTACTGACCTCTGTTTGTCTCACACCTACTCAGATTCAAACACGGTAGTCCAAACCTGACTAAGGACATCAAAAGATGGTGAAGCCACAACATGTTTTCATAGTTTCTTTTGGAAGTGAATCATTTCTCAGTTTGTTGAGGTGTTTGTTTTAACTTCCTTAATTTTTAGACTTCCCTTTGTTTGGCTTCAGCTTCACTCATTCAGTTTCTCTTTTGCCTTTGCCCATGGGACTACAGAGGCTTTCTTCTGCTACTGCTTCTCCTTTTTACTGCACTGTATGTGTAGAAAGATGGTTTTAATATTCTTTTGAAAAAATACTTCAGGAAAGCTAAGCTAGGTTTTTCAGAGGACATTTATTTAAGCTACCAACCTTCTACACTTGCAGTAAGCCACTTACAAACAAGTCTTACTGTTTCATTTCTGCATCAAAGTAAACTCTGCATGCATCTGGTCCTCTAAACAATGAGAATTATTACTATTGCTTCCTACTGATAGAGAACACCAGAAAAGGAAGCAAATGCTTTACAAAACTCACAAATACCAAAGGTTTTTGTTACTGTCACATTTTTTCTTGTTTTCTCTTTTAAGTATTTCCAACCAGTACTTCCCATTCTCTTAATTGTTTCCAGAGCAGATCATCCTGCTTTGGAGTGAAATGTTCAAAAGAAGTATTTTTGACAGGAACATCCCAGACTGCTGAGGAGTCACAGAAATGCCAGACATAGTCAGAAAGCACAATCTAAACAAAGTCAGGGTAGCAAGGGGAAGGCCAACACCAACCATTTCCTAATCCAACGTGGTCTGGGGCCTGGTCTAGTTAACCTTTTACATTGCACCAGTGAAAAACAGTGAACTTGAGCCCAAAGGTAGCCACATGAGTTAGGACTGTTATAAACAAAATTCCAAACATTGAAAAATCCTTGAGTGCTACAAGAACTCGATTCATGACATGAGCTGCTTGCTGAGACAGACCACTACATCTCATCGCATAGGCAGTTTTCTTTCATTAATTCCTCCACCCTTCCAGTCTTTCTGCTGGTTGAATCTTGCCTCTTCCTTACCCATCTCTGAGACTGTTCTGCCCCTCACAGACATTCACTTTTCATTCTTCTGTGTTCCTGCTGCACGTCTCATTTTTGGTTTACTTTGGACTAGGTTTCACACTTTTTCCTTGCAGTCACTGTAATGGACACAAAGAGATGCATACACACATGCTAATGTATCCTTTTTAGTAGCACATGGTATACTCCTCCAAGGCTTATTCAATCTTGAAACCTTTTTTTTCCCTCCCATATGACTTATTTCATCCAAGGTGACAGCATCTTGTCATGCCCACTCTTCACTAATCCAATGTTTTCCTCCTCCTGTGTCACTTCCAGCAGTGATTCACAAGCCCACAAATTATTCTGCTATTACTTATATTTGTTTCTGAAACTGCCAACAGATGGGTAATGGTCTTCTACAATAATAGTTACCTCCAGGCACACATATTGACAAAGTACCATGAAATGCTTTTGTTTATACTTTGTGCTCCTCTTTATGATACATGAAAAGTGCCTTAAATTGTTTCAGAAAGTCTTTTTAACTTAACTGCTATTCCTCAGGGAAATCAGTTTTCCGTGTTGTAGACCTTACTGTCAGTGGTCTCCTAGTCAGACTCAGAAAGCCAAGATTCAGTATTTCTTCTACTCTGTTTTCCTCTTAGAAACAGTCAGAAAATATAACTTCTTCCAGAACTAAAGTTACAAAAAAGTTAGCATTACTCTAAGAAGATATATTGACATAGTCAACAAGAAGTCAGTCTGAGTAGACTGGAAAAAGAGGATGGATTTGTATTAATGGACTAAAATGCAATACATTTAGAAATGAGCTTAAAAAAAAAAAAAAACCAAATTAAAGAGCTAGGTGCTTCCACTTATGACAATTTTTTTTCAGATTTTTTTTTTTTTGCTTATGGGTTTGGTTTTTTTTCTGAATGTAATTTAGATCTAGTGTTCTTTTTTGCTATATGCCTCTCTTACACATTGATATTTCATCTCTACATGAACCAGAAAAGGAATAGAAAGGCAAATTCATTCTGAAATAACCAAAACATTCTAGTTTTGCATTACAATTCACCCTTAAGTTAGAATAAAATGCAAACAAGTTTCTTTATACAAAAAATTTCTAGACTTGACTGTTTTCAAAAACTGTATCTTGCTTTTCAGACTTATGCAAGACTGATGTAAGACTGAGTAGAAACATTCCTCGGCAAAATATAATTATTAAATTAGCAATATTAACTTGACTTTAATCATGGTAATTTGAATGTTACTGTAGTCATTCAGCATTTTTTTAAAACTCATCATTAAAATATCATATGTCTTAGCTCACAAGAACCTCAGAAAGGCAGTGTAACTTGAAAAGGTAGATTTTGAATGTCATTTTTAGAGGAGTAATGGGCTTCAGCTCATTTGTGATGTAATGAGCCCATGTTAGAGGAAGAAAGCCTTACCACCATTGCATCTAATACCAGTGTTGCAAGTTCCTGTGATGATTTTTTTTATATCATTTTCCTTTGAAATTGACTAAGTAATAGTTTTCTTTAATCCATAATTAATTCAGTAGCAACTATGAATGAATCATGCACTTGTAATCATGTTATTCCTTTTCTGTTGTTAGTAGCCCCAAAATTTCAAGGAGAAAACATAGGTTTACTAACAGTGAAAGTTCAAAAACACCAAATAAAAAGTTTACATCATTATAATATGTATTAAAACAGCAGGTTAGTAACAAGTAAAACATTTGTTAAATACTTTTTATGGGCTATTGTAGAGCATTTAAATTTCTCTTTTAAAAACACGGCACATAAAACAAACCAAACAGCAAGACTCATTTGTACCCTCCAGCAGTCCCTGAATCAAGATGTTTTCTCAGTGTACTTAACTTTCAAGTCACTGCAAGACAATATCTGACACACTTAACTGCATAGCTGCCTCTTCTTTTTTCCCATTCTCTCATTTAGATTTTGTGTATGTATGTGTGTGCTTTAACAATTTGGTTTTCATTTCTTTAGAGTGTCACCAAACACACCATTGAAGGAGACTGATCTGTAGATGGAGTCAAGCCTACCAATGGTCAGGACCTAGCTGTACAAGTCTAAATCACAACCTTAGAAGACATAAAATTCTTTAACAATTCCGCAAAAGTGCTAGGTATGTTCAGACCATTGCTTTAAAGGCCAATTCAAAATACATGTACTGCAGAATCATAGAATCATAGAATTGTAGGGGTTAGAAGGGACCTTGTACAAAGCATTTTAAAAAGACTCCAGATTGCAGATATCACATAGAATATAGTCAGAAACAAACAAAACCCGGCTCTGGAGATGAAAGAATATGTTTGGTGTTGTGTTTGTTAAGATCAGTTTAAATTCAGCAGTAGTCTGCAGATTTCTAAAAGAGTTAAGGGACTCATCAGTACATTATTTGGTTCACTATTGGATGTTTAAAGTTCCCAGAAACTTTAGGAATCACATTGCAGCATATCATAATAGCCTCTGAAAATTGTAATAAATACACTTCCAGAGAGCAAAAAATAATAATACTCATGAAAATGAATGCATATCTTTTACAATGCCACCACAGAAAAAGCCAGGAATATAATGAACTGTACATAATTACTCTACTGGAATGTCATAATAATGACCATGTTGTACACTGAAAGATACATTTCCAAAAGACTTGTATCTGCATTCTGACATTTTTGAGTCCCTGGTAGGAATGTTTACAGTGCATGTGTGAGGAAAATCAAAAGATTCTGCATATTTGGTGATCTTTTCATGATGTTTGCTACATTCAGTTTGTTATATTCAGTAGAATATAAGATTTCAGATTTAAAATATGTTTCCTAGCTCATCCCACTGTATAAATCAATGTATCAAGCCAGCCTAGTAGAAAGCTAGAGGCAGACACAGAGAAAATGTACTTAGTTTCAGATTTAAAACAAAACAAAACAAAAAGCACAGGATATCTTCTCATACAAGTAGCAGCGGATAAACATTTAGATAGTGGATTACGTACCGAAACATAAGCCATTTTCAATGTTTTCCAAAGTTAAGGGGGAATAGAGCAGGAAAAAACTCTAGTACAGAGAAGAAAAAAGTTGACTGAGTCCCAGCAGACTTGCTGTGTAAAAAAATAAATCTACTGTTTCAATGAGGAATGCATCAATTAAGCCAATAACACGTATTCTTCATAAAAGTGGAAAATAACACCTTTTTAGATAAAACAAGATTGTATTCCAAATTATAAGGTGTACATGTGACTACAGGAGGCTAATTTAAGGAGTTTATGTTTATTTGTAGGGATATTGCATCAGGCTCCTAGCTGAAAAAGAGTGGGGAGAAATACTCATTTCTAGAAATGCTTGCTTTGTCACATTTCACAATTCCCACTTAATTTGTTTTATTCTTTTGAGATATTCTCAGAAAATAATGAGACTACTCCTTGTACACATAGAATTTATCTGTCTCTTATTGTCTTTCTGGCTCATCCTTCTCCAAGGCTTCTCAAGAAAAATAATCTAAAACATATAAAAAAGAAATTAAAGTCAGAGGTAGAAGAATATGCTGTATATTATGTGTAGAAAATAGAGGAAATTGTGAGTCACTATCAAATATCATAATGGATAGGAGAAACAATTCATAAATTCAAGGTAAGCTTGTTTCCTTATGCATTATAAAGATAGATTACTTCTTAAAATGTGGATTTATTATCTTTTGTATCAAGTAGCCAGCCTTGCTAAAGAAAAATGAAAAATTCTCTGAAGGATACTTCAGAGCGGTGAACCATAGTAGTATTACTACTGCAAATAATCCTAATACTAATAACAGCAGAACATGAACAAAAAGTGAAAGCAAATTCTGAAAATTTGTTGTTTCTAGGTACAGCATCAATAGAGATCAAGTAAACTCTGACAGAGATAGAAAGACAAATATAATTAACCCACACTGCAACTGTACAAATAGGGAAAAGAAAGGCGTGGCATGTGGGTTACCCTGGTTTTTGTCTTCATATGCCAAAATCACTTATGGGCAAGATAAATTTGGTTTTATCTGAATAATTAATTCTTACTATTTATTTTGAGGGTTACTGAGGCACTCTGGCCAAAACTGAAAAAGCAGTCAGAAATTACCATCTAATCATCTTTTACAGTAGGCCTTTTTGCACTATTCCACTGTGTAACAGAAGCTGCAAGGAAAAGAGAAGCATCCCAGATGGAAAAAGAACCAGAGTTATCAAAGAAATAATATGTTAGATAGAAGTTAGAAAAAATCTCCAAGAACTATCTCAGGGGAAATAAGTGGAAACATATATAGAAAAAAAAAAAAAAACCCAGGAGTATGTCCTGGCCAGATCATTACCTCTGGCTTAGCAAAGCAGAAAAGATGAAATACTTGCAAATCTGGGAAAAGAGAAAAGAAAGGAGAAACTAAGATGTTATCTTGACAGCGCTCTTCCTCCAGCTATGTGATAATCAGTGAAACCAAGCAGACAATCATTTAGTGCTACAAAAAAGACAATTGTCTCTATGTGGCATTTGGCCAAGCCACACTAACTCATAGCAGGCTAGATCAGACTTTCTCTGAAAGTCCACATCTTTTATTATTTCCAGTAAGAAAGAAAGCCATATACCTTTGTCTATGTTCTATGCTATGGACACAAAGAGACTTTGGAGATTAGGGACCCTAAGAGGCTATAAAAGAGAATATCAAATTTAAGATGAAGGAAAGTCTGCAGCATATAATGCAAAAGATTGACTGGACTGTGACAATGCATAAAGAAGAGGGGTAACAAAATTAAGAGAGAAGGAATGCGAAAAGAAGGAAGAGAGAAAGAATGAGGTGAAACAGACTGGAAAAGGCAATATGAAGGATTCTTCATCAAGTGAGTTGGGAAGGGAGAAAGGGAGAGAGAGGCAAGGAGATAAGGAAGGACATGGGATGAAATAGGGAAAAATGACACACTGTATGAATTTTTCTAGTTTCCACTGATCTTTGTCTTCCAAACCCTCATTTTGCCCCGATCTGAAGAAACGATATACTGGAGACATTTTGAAGGAGTGTGGATGTATGTACTACCTTTGGTGGGCTTAGACCCCTGCAATTAATTGCTAAAGCTCTTTTGACAATTGTAGAGGGACTGGAGACTAAGTGCTCTTTGGGGATGGGAGAAGGGGGGCAAATGACATCACGCAGAAGACACTCTGTTTTCAAAACAAGATAGAAGCTATCTTCCAACTATCTAAATGGATTGTAAATGTCAATGTCTTTTTGTAGTTTAAACTTTGTAAAACTGTATACGCTTCTTTTGCTGGTGTCCAACAGTAGCACCACAGACAACGAGTGCTTGCAGAAATATATTCTGCTGGATTGACTTTGATGGAGATGCAAAGTCTTCATCATTAGCCAAAATGTAAACCTTGATAGCAAGCAAAAGTAAGTTTTGTTAGTCAGCAGGGAAAAGAAGCGAAGAGATGGAAGAATTACTTTCAACTTCTATCACTGTCTTATTAAGCACCCCCGTTGCACTGGCAAGTTCTGTAACTTGAGGAATATTGTGTCCCAAATCTTTGTAACTGGCAACATTCATTCAAATTTTAAAAGGTTGAGTTTTTTTCACTTGATGCATCTGTGCATTGTTACCCATATAAGCTTGTTAAAATAAAGACTCTTTTGTAACCAAGGATACCATTACACCTTAACGTACCCTACTTATGTTTCATACAGAACACTCTTAAAATGAGAGGCATGTAAATGTAAAGTAGGATTGAGTAGAGTGAGTTGAGCAAATTTCAGAACTTTACACAGGAGTATGGATCACAGAAGAAGACAGAGTGACTGAATGAGTCATTGGGATATCGAAGTTACCATGAGTGAGAGATTGACTAGACTTTAGATAGATGGTTGCAGAGTAGTGGACCCTCTAACAGTCTCATAGTATTATACAATATGTACATCCTACAACATCTAGAAGCACAGATGTTGCTTGTTGTGTGCCAAGTGTCATTAAATGAGAAAACTGGAGGTAACTCCTCCAACTCCTCACTAGCCCACTGAATAGTCTTTTTTTGCTAGCAAGGTATGTCTGCACTGCATGAGCCAATGTCATGCAGGGACACATGAGGAAGGCTGAGAAACACAATAGGGTACCTCAGGTACAGAATCACCCTAGACTGAAGGTTTAGCATTCAGTCCACTTAAGAAGAATAATAAATTGAAGAGGTTTTTAGACTTGGAATGTAATAGATCTGTTTTATAAGCATCCAGTAAACTCAAAAAAAAATCAACCTTTATCTCAGAAATGTTCCAGCCCACAGTCTTTTACATCAGGCCTGAACAAGAAATTATTACTTTACTCCTTCAGTCTTACAAACTTGTTTGTTTGTTTTGTTTCAAATAAACCCCAAAATTTCTTATGAACAAAACCAAAAAACAAAAGCCCTAACAAGGTGGGGCACAGGCAGCAATGATTAACCACATTCTTAACAGAATTTCTGAAAAAAATCTAAATACAAATGAAATAGTTTCCAGGAGGTTTTTGCATATACAGACAGAGGAAACACCTTAAAAGTGTTCTAAGCAATGCTTACTGAAATTAAACACTTCCTTGGGAGTCGTTCAACTTAAAAATTCTGTAAACATTATGCAAATAATATCATCAATGTGGATATCAACTTTTCTACATAAAAAAGAGATAAATGTAATTTGCAAGTATTATTGTTTTGCAAAGAAGACAAAGGTGTCATAACTAAGGTGGAACTACCTTCCAAACACATCTGTATTTATAAGAAAACATAGTTGATTGTCTTATGGCAGATAGCCCAGTAAAAAGAAAAAAAAAAGGTGTCACACTCATAATAAAAGCATACAGAGATACTGAATAGTCTACCTGGAACACGGAGTTTGATTATAAGCATCAAAATTAATTTTATTCATTATTGCAAATCAAAAATTGTGAATCTTATCTTTTACATCTATGTTAAAGGTAAAAGACAGAAAAAAGATAAAATGCTCAAGAAGAATTATATAATCCCATTAAAGAAAAAAAAGACACTTTGTTCTCCAGACAAACCAGATCTTGAAGACAAAAACAATAGAAAGGAAGATTGTTTTACAAGAGAAGCAGAACAGGTCAAAAATTACATTTCAGTAAGACTGAATCAATAAAATTGTCATATAATTGCACAACTTAAAGCCTAGTGGGTTTTGTCATGTTTTCTAGTACTTACACTGCAGTCCAATATAGCAAAAGTGTTACGAGTAACAGCATAGAAATTATTCATAAATCCAAAACTATACAAAAGGAAGAAAGAAATTACCCAGTAAATATTTTGCTAAGACTATTTCTCTTCTTTCTGAGAACGCAGAACTAACATAATTCCTACACAATTGTCTTGAAACCAATAAATTCCCAAGACAATTGAAAAGAAGTCCTTTTAAGATACTGTTATTTTGGTTCCCTCACTTGTATTATATATTATTGTGTACTTCAGTGGAAGGTCCTCGGAGAACATAAACCCTCCAATTCAATATCCTTGTCTAAATCATCTCTGTATGTATAAAATCAATAATTAAACCACAAGAGGTTCCAGAAATAAGCAAATAAACTAATGATAGTACTTCAGCTTTAATTAGCACTAAGTATTTTCCAAACACCACCACTATTTATCACTGTTGACCTAACAGTTCGCCCTTTAATTTCAGGAGTTTGCTTTGTGTGGATTATGCACAAACACAGCCAAGAACAAAGGTTTTCAGTCACCCTGCTGTACATCCAACTATAAGATCTTGGGGGGTGCTTTATCACACCAGTAAGCCTTAATGTTTAGTCTGTTGGGCTTTTGACTCAAATTGCAGGATACTTGAGTTAGAATATACGTAATTGTAGATACTCTCAGAAGACAAAGTAGGCATTTTCAGGAACCTGAGGTGATTAGCACATCAGTGTAAGTGAGAATGTGTTACAAGAAAAACAATCAGCCATGAGAAAGCTAGAAGAGATGCATTTCTCCCATATTCTGTATTGGCCTTACTACATATGAGAACAAACAATAGTGACCATGAGCCAGCAATGTGCCCTCATGGCCAAGAAGGCCAATGACATTCTGGGATGCATCAAGAAGAGTGTGGCCAACAGGTCGAGAGAGGTTCTGCTCCCCCTCTCCTCTGCCCTGGTGAGGCCTCATCTAGAGTCCTATGTCCAGTTCTAGGCTCCTCAGCTCAAGAGGGACAGAGAACTTCTGGAGGGAGTCCAGCACAGGGCCACCAAGATGATGAGGGGACTGGAGCATCTTCCTTATGAGGAAATGCTGTGGGATCTAAGACTGTTCAGCCTCGAGAGGAGGAGTCTGAGGAGGATCCCATTAATATCTACAAGTATTTATAACTGTGTTTCAGGAGGATCACAGAATCATAGAATCATAGAATGGTAGGGGTTGGAAGGGACCTTCAGAGATCATCTAGTCTAACCCCTCTGCAGAAGTAGGTTCACCTAGATCAAGTCACATAGGAACATGTTCAGGCAGGTCTTGAAGACCTCCAAGGAAGGAGACTCCACAACCCCTCTGGGCAGCCTGTTCCACTGCTCTGTTATCCTCACAGTAAAATAGATTTTTCTTATGTTTAAGTGGAACTTTTTGTGTTCCAGCTTCATCCCATTACCCCTTGTCCTGTTGCTAGCTAAAATAGAAAAAAGGGATGCCCCAACCTCCTGACACTCACCATTTAGATATTTGTAAATGTTAATAAGATCTCCCCTCAATCTCCTCTTCTCCAGACTAAACAGTCCCACTTTTTTCTATAGTGTCCAGTGATAGGACTAGGGGTAATGGACAAAAGCCTGAACACAGAAAGTGACACTTAAACATAAGGAAAAACTTCTTTCTTGTGAGGATGGTGGACCCATGGCACAGGCTGCTCAGGGAGAGCGTGGAGTCTCCTTCTCTGGAGGTTTCAAAACCCACTTGGATACATTCCTACGTGAACTGATAGAGGTGAACCTGCTTTAGCAGGGGATTGGACTAGATGATCTCTAGAGGTTCCTTCCAACCCTTACCATTCCATGATTATGTGAAGAGGCAAAAAGAAATTGTGACATAGCAGCTTGGTTTTCCACCTTCCTGCATACTGATGTGTATGGGTGGAGTTATTGTGTGCACAGACAATGTGATTGATTTCACAGTGCCCTCAGGCCAAGGAGGCAATAGCACAAGGATGTGAAGCTGGAGGAACATGAGAGGAGGCTTTAGTGAATAGCTGCAGACAGGGACCTTATTTAATTCTTCATATCACAACTATGTGACAGTGTTATCTAAACAATTATTGCTTTGCCACCTTGACCCAAAATACATCCAAATGAGAATTGTCATAGAATCATAGAATCATTGAAGTTGGAAAAGTCCTTTAAGATCGTTAAGTCCAACCACTAACACTGCCAGTTCCATCACTAAACTAAACCATATTCATCTATGCATCTTTTGAGTATCTCCAGGGATGGTGACTTCACCACCTCCCTTGGCAGCCCGTTTCAATGCTTAACAACACTCTTGGTGAAAAAGTTCTTCCAAATGTTCAATCTAAACCTCCCCTGGTGCAACTTGAGGCCATTTCCTCTTGTCCTATCAGTCATTACTAGAGAGAAGAGATTGACCCCCACCTCACTACAACTCCCCTTCAGGTAAGCCCATTTTGCATGACTCCAAATGGAACATTAAAGTGGGAAACAAAAGAGATTCATATACCTCACATTCCTACAGATATGTTAAAAAAAAAAATGGAGGTATTCAAATTCAGCAGTTACCTCTGCAAATGGAACCTTGTGTCAATGATAGAGAGCTCAGCTTGAGCCAGTGAATGCCTACAGCAGGGAAGCACTTGTCTGGAGACACCATGTGTGCATAGACATAATGCCTTAAATAGGCCAGGGCACAGAAACACGATTAGAGGGTGACAGTTTTGGCCTTGGCAACACGTTTTCATAAATGCAGTACTCAGACCTCCCGTGACAGGTTCTGACTGGATAAGAAAATTCCATCTATGGAAATTATGTTTTGTAAATGATTGGTATCCACAGTCATTTATGGAAAATATGTAAAGATTTTGACATGGCTCTGCTACCTCTCCTGCTAGATTGCTTATTAACTCATTTTTCTTAGATAAACAGCTTAATATCCCAGGCCTCACACAGCCCAACCTAAGATATTTTAGCATCTACAGCTCTGCTCCATAATCTGAGCAGTGCAGCAACACTGGGAATTTCAATCCAAACCAGGGTTTCAAAGTTTCCCAACTCCTTTCCTTACATGTTGGAGGAAGGTAGTCTTTAAATCCACAGGCATATTTCCCACTTTTCCCCAGGAAAGATAGAATATATAGATTTTTGTAAAGACGTAGCTTTCTCATTCATTTGGGGTAGTGGAAAACAGTTTATGTGCAGATATTCTGTGTCAAAATCAATACTGTTTTAAGGTAACGAATCCAAAACTTTTTAATTAATGAACACTATCCACTTAAATACCCTGTAAAGTGAAGAGAGAATGGACACTATCAGCCCATGAAGTCAGCAAGTCTTATAAATTGCAGAAGCCCTGAGGGAAATTCATGTTCCAAATGAGTCAATGTGTGATTGAAAGTGACACATCAGGGAAGCATATTCCATTCCATTTAAATTATTGTCTTTCTTTAGGCTCTTATGTTGTTTATGATGGATTATATTTTGTTTGCCAGAGATTCTGTGTTTTCATTGTTAGCAAGTCTGCATCTGCTGCTTCAGCACTCCAAGGTACCAACTTCAATTAGAGTAATATTCTCATTAAATTAAGATGTTTATAATGTCTACCACACAAATACAGCGGGGGAAGAGAATAATATAGGTCAGTTTGAGTGTCTCTGTTAAATCAATAGTATTGCCTTTTAAAAGGGAAACAATGCTTTCATTAACACAAATATTACACATATAGAGGTCCTGTGTGTCTTTGGTTATGGCAGGGGCTGGGTACCAGGGGTATGATAGAAGGTATTTATTCTGCTAAATTTTGTACCAGACAACCATTAAGTTGGAGATAACACCTTGAAACAAAGGCAGGTCCCACATTCCTAGTTCTGGAGCTAGCAGCATTTTTTGCAGTATTAGTCTTGAAGAGCACTCATGAGAAATCATGCAGTGCCAACCAAACCCACATATAGGCTTGTGTTTATGGAAGATCTTTTTGCCCCTCTTTTATTCCAGGTCTTTGCTAGATTTGACAAGTTGTTGAAAAAACATACAGTCCTCAAATTGCCCACTAAAATCTGCCTCTAGTCTGCAATACTTCCAGATGGGTTTAATGTCACCCATATTCAGTTTCCCCTCTTCCCACTGCTCCCCTTTCTTTCTTCCTCTGAGATTCACACAATTCAAATTACACTATTCCTAAACAAGCAGGAGAATATGGAGCACACACATACTCATCAGCCCTGAACCTTTTCTCCAGACTAATTATCATTTCAACTGTCTATGGTCAGTATCTCTGTATCCCAGGTTAGCAAAAAAAAGAAATACTTCATATAAGTGTGCTACAAGTGAGTTTTCTCCGTACAGATTGTTCTTTGAAATCTGCATGTTAAAACTCAAACCATGAATGATAGCACCACAAATGTATAAAAACAGTTCATCCAATTCAGGACCCTCACAGAAAAGTTCTTTACATCTCTTTTACTTTCCCACAATGAAGTTGAACACATACATATGCATACATTTTTAAATGGTATCTTAAGCTCATATATAATCACTTATTACAATCTTTTCCATGAAATGGTGGGGAAAAGTCTGGAATTCTATATACACTAGTATTAATATCATTAACAGGAATAGTACAGTCACCACAATTGTCAGTACACAGGGTACATGTATCTACACACTTTTCTAAATAAATACTGCAGAAAAACTGCAAGTAAAGCTGAAATAAGGATGGGAGCATAGCCTGAAATTTACATGTTGTACACTTGAAGCTAGTCAGTTTTCTGACTGACCAGAAGGGAACCATGTGCTTACTGGCCTGATAGTTTTTTATTCTTTTTAAGACAAAGATACATCTGTTATTGTACATGTTCCCCACACTCCAAATATTCATTGATGTTTTATCAATATGAGATTTTGATACTACTTTCATTTTTAGAAAACTAATATGATAGTCTAAAAGACTTGGGACAAAATTAAACTCCAGTATGTTACTGAACTGATTGGAAGGGAAATTATCATTTTTTGCATATAACCATCAGTCTCTGTGAAGGACATAGCACGTTACTCCAAAAATCAGATGCCTTCAAAGTATCTGAAATATTGATGTCCTTTCAAAATCATGGACCAAACCAGGAGAATCTTTCACACAGAAGCTTTATTCTCTAATTCCATCTGAGCAACTAGTTCTGCACAGCGAAGTGTCTAAATTAGATGTTTTCAGCTTTGATTGGATTTGGTTAGAAATAATTTTACTCTCTTACATTCACCATGATGCGGTTTTGTTGCCTTTCTTCACCTTCAAATGATACCCTAAGTACTCATTTTGCAGGAATAACTATTTATCACAGATTAAGTCTGTGATCAGGGAACTCTTAAAATCAATGATCAGATCAAGAACAAGGATTCTCTAGAAATTTCTCTCAAGATTTAAACATGATGGATGTTGAGCATCTGACACACTCATCAGTGCCTAACATACTCAGAAGTACAGCTAGGATGACCCTATTATCTCACATGAATTCATTTCATTTACAGAAAATCATCAAAACCCTCCTGTCTCTTCCTCTCCAATACTACTTCAAGAAACCAGTGAAGAAGTCTCTAATATGAGACTGATAAAGGCAGGAGGAATGAAGAATGCCAGCATAACTGCTGATGAGCTGTTAGGAGATATGCTCATCTGAGAGCCTAAGGGAAGTGTTAAGAGACCCTGAGCTTCTTCTAAAAGACAGTATTAGCAGAATTACACAGAAGCAGTCTGTACAGTAGCCTGGATGATGGCTAACACTCAGGAGCTAAAATTATTAATGCTCATAAGCTAGTAATGAAACATATGTAAGAGGTCATGAATCTTCAGTGCAACGGGCACAATAACACACATTTATCAATGGGTTACAAGAAGGGATTTGAAGACTGTGCGAGTCTTGCAAATTTAACAGAACATGGCCGCTTAGTTAATCCTACTGCTGTGAACTATCACACCTTGTCTGAGCTAGTGAAGATTTCCACAAGAATAAGGGAAAGGAAAACAGTGCAAAAACTTCAAAGCACTTACTAGATGAAAGTAAATAGTGTTCAGTCTTTAGCAATCAGCAATCAGACTCTGAGACCTGCAGCTTTGGGGAAGAATGTCTAAAAAGGAGATATACTTATTTTCAGTAATGGTAATGGTAGCTAGACAATGGCAAAAGAGGTGATTTTTCAGAGAAGGTGATAAATTTTCCCCGAGGACTGGAAAATTTACAGGGAAGTGTTAAAGTTGCTTGAGTTTCTTGTCTGTTTAGTGCAATGCTTTATAAATTTATTCAGAATGTAAGTTTAGTGCTTTAAACAGACTTGAAAATACTTGATGAGAGGATAATAATCATATCTGTTTCATAAGTTTTGCCTTAAATTAGTAACAGATACCCTTGAGAAACCCTCCATAGCAACATAATGGGATAGTGGGTTATTATTTGTTCTATTTTTCACTCTATGCGGTCATAACTTCTCCCATTTTAGACATTTTCTTCAGAGATTATCATAAAATGTTTTGTTTAAGGGACAGAAAATTGTGACAAGTCATAATATTTTACTGTTGCTTTAAAATATATCATTTCATACTGCACATTCATTTTGGAGGAATGCATGTTGCCATAAGAAAATGGCTAGTTTTCTCCATCTGTGTCATCAACAGTCTTTGATTGAGGGATCATATCAAGTGCAAGGAGTGTGTTGCTTAATTTGAAATGAATATCCCAGCAGTCTCTCAATCCTAAAGATTCTTTTACCATAAACAGAACCAAAGCAGCTTGGAAATTTCCATTACTTTTTCAGAATCGACTAGTCAGCACACTCTGATCTTAAAGTCCATTAGAGGAGAAAAGATTACTGAGCAAGAGATATCAAGGACAATGTATCCTCACCTTAAAAGAGTACAACACAAAAAGCAGCAACAAATAGACTTTACAGAGGGTGAATTTGTCTACCTATCTCCTCAAGCCCACAGAGTAACAATGACTTACTGGTTTTCTTTGTCATTCCTATGCCTTCATGAAGATTGATATAAGTTATCACAACTTTTCTTTCCTTTGTCTCATTTTGCAATCCACACAGATCCATTCGAAAGAGTCAAACCAAGACAAAGATAAAATGTTAGAATTTGTCTGTGACCTTGGAAGACCTACACACATTGTAATATTTGCTCTTTCCTTTTTACAGTTGCTGTCTACAATTAAGTGTAATAGGGAACACATTTAACCTTATATTTTAGAGTAAGCCATATTTTGGTAATCTTCAGGTTTTATTTCCCATTACAGAAGACTAGGTACTTTTAAAGTACGTACACAGCAGTCCTGTAAAAATGAAGGTTCTTTAGGAAGAACACTTGGGTTTCAAGCAAGAAGCAGATAACTGATATTTCTAAGCAACTAATTCAGTCAAAATCCACAGGAGCCTGAAAATGAGTATCTAAAATAAGAGTGGCATATCAGGCTATTGAGGTAACATTTTCTTTATAATGCCGTTGCTTTTTTCTGCCATGAGCAGAATTAAAATTAAAGAAAAAGTGGCACATTTTGAAAGATTCTATTATATTGTGTTAGCAACTATGCCTTTCATTTAGCATTTTTCATTTAAATTGTTAATATTGATTTTTTTATACACAATTCAGTACAACAGTCACCTGTGGAAGGCTTTGTTCACAATTGCAATGAATTCTGTATTGTACTAGAGAAGACGAATATTGATGTCAGTGCATCGAGAATTTATAATGTAATAAAAGACTGTGCCGTACAGCACAGAACTGTCATTGTTTGCCACTTCAACTCACTTTGAACAATGTCTGTTAGAATACTTAGGTGATTTTCTTGCCAGTAAATGGCATTTTTGCCAGGGCAATATCAGTCTACAGGTACATGCGGCTTCTTCCCTTATGTCACACCTGAACAAGGATATGAATAATTCTGTGCGGAATTCATTTTAGCTTTACAGGATGCTGTAGACTAATATACACCACAGTAAATAGGGAAATATGTGGAAACATCTGTTAAGCAACACAGTTCTGGCATGGACTTTGCATTTTCTGTGGGACACAAGTGATAACAAGTGATAACTGTTGTCTGCTTTAATTAAAATATTGAAGTTTGATGGAGTCAGATATCTGCACAGAAGCAGATTTTAAGGGAACATTACAGTCCTTGCATAGCAGCAAGTTAGTTGCTTACCACAATACTAATGACAAAGGCAAGCAGCCCACACTAGCTAAATCCTGCAGTGTTATGAAGGGTCATCAACCAACTATTTCAATTTATTAAAATAAAAAAATAATAATCAGAGGGTGTGAAGGCAGTTTTACAGCTCCTCAATATAATTTTGTGAATCACCATTTATGGATATTGAAGAATGATGTAGATATTAGTCAGCTGATTTTCAAGAAAGTCATGCAGAGAAGGGGCATACTGTAAAAAGATTCAAGACAATGCAGCATTCTCATGGAAAATACAGAGATGGACATGAGAGGCACAATGAAGAACCTCTATAATCAGAAGGCACACACCAGAGAATGAGGTGATCATGGAAAGAAAGAGTCCAGGGAAGCAGGACCCTGCAATTTTCTCCTTCAGTCCAATCTCATGCATGAAACAGATGAAGAGGAGTTTCAGGCTTATTTACTAATAAAAAAGTGGAGCACCCAATCTACAACTATGAATCACATTTTGAAAGAACCCTAGCATTCTTCAGCTTCCATCCTGAAAATTCTTGTCCCTCTCCTACATTTACTTTCTTCTCAGGTCTTGGGTAAATTCAATACAATATTTTTAATATGATAATTTTTTTTTTTCCATGATTCAGGGTGCCTGTAACAGAAAAATCCAGGTTAGACATGCTTCGAATAGTGGAGCTTGTGAAGTGGAAAGGTGACACAGTCTTTTTGGAAAAAAAAAAAAACTGGTATTCATGAAACTATCTTCTCAAATATAGACTATTCTGCCTCGTATCAATGAAAGTCATTCCACTAGTTTGATCTAAGCAATTCTCAGTCACAGACTAACGGTAGTTCTATGGTCTTGTAATATTACGTTTCCAATTTTGTAATCACTGAAAAGCTCAAAAATTATGCCCAAAAGAAAGGGAGAACAAAAATCATTCCAATATATTTTGAAAAATATTTACATCAGAATACTACATTTCAAATTTATCACAGTATCATTAATGTTACTACATTATTTTACTAATGTTACTACAAGGGAGTTTTAGGTTATGGAATCTTTTAGGATTATGAATTTTCATTCTAATTTGATGCACAGGGTTTTGTGAGATGGTTATGAGAAAAGGTTATGAGGTTATGAGAATACCTTCACTGGTCAATAAATTATTACATTTGATTCAGCTGAACTCCAAAGTAATGCAGTCAAACAACTTCCCTTCTGGTAAAAAAAAAAATATACCTTTATGCCAAGACATACATTTCCATACTGAAATGGGAAAAAAAAATCTTTTAGATATGCTTCATGGACCTTATACCATACATCTTATGCTTTCCTAATAGAGAAAACACAGGGATTAATATTAATTGTAAGGCTTTGTCTCTTGGAAATATGCTCTACCTGAAAAATGTATGTCAATACATGATGTAATACTTTATGTCAACAACTCTTACTAGGTAAGAGTCCAGCTCAACATTGAAACTTAATTTCTATTTTTTTTTTCAATGACAATTAAAAGGCAAAATAGCTTCTTGTCAGTCATCCTCATATATACGGCTAAAAATATAGACTGAAAAAATACATAAATTATGAAACAGGTATTTTCATGAATACCTAGAAAAGCATTTTTACCAAAAAGGTGTATATTTACTTAATGGAAAACTGACACACAAAGAAGCTTCTTTCAGTCTTATTCTTCTCATGAACAATTTGCATTTATTTCATTGAAAATGTTTTGTCAACTAGGTAGCAAAGGTAAAACAAATGAATTGTTGTCTAATATTTATTTGCCACTGGAAAAATCCTTTATACAGATCTAAATTCATTTACCTAACAAATAGGGGCTTATTTTCTAAATAGCTTGTCATCAAATCCTTTTTTTCAAAGGTCAGGCACAAATTAAATGTTATATGCTGTTACTCATCAGTTGTATTTTGTAAAACAAATAAATCCTGAAGTGCAACTAACCAACTATCTTTTTCTTTGGAAAAAAATTAAATCTATTTTAGAGATTATTTTAAAGACTAAGTACTGTTACTGTCTACTATTACCTCAAATAATTTGTAATTTCAACATAAACAATCTTTATTCAGTGCTAAATATGATGGCATTCCGGTTGTTAGCTGAGGAGTTTTAGTTTCCTTTTCCAAGGTAAAACACTGGGAATTCTCACTCCAGACAGGCTGGACTGGCAGACTGGAATCCTTTCGTATTTAATGCAATAAGAAAAAATTTTAGGAGAAAGGGAATGCTGTGGGAAGGTTGACCCTAAGTGTGACAGATTATAGGGGAGTCCCCTTTTTTCTAGAAATTTCCTCCATAGTAAGACAACAGCATTGGTATTGCCTTTTTCAAGTTTCATAAAACAGCTGCATTTTATCTCACTGAATACCTTTGTATTTTTACAAACATTTTCATCTGGCTTCATAAGAAAAGATGATAGGAAGAAACTTTGTCATCAGTACAGACTCTCATGAGTCTAAACACAAGCTTCCATAAGAATTAAGAGCATGCTGAGAAGGAGCTAATATTTTGCAGTTCAGTATTTACTCTTCCACTTTCTGTCAGAAGTCAGGAAAATATTGGAATCTTTCAAAAAATCGAATTCAAATAAATTATTTTAAATTCTTCACCCATAAAAAAGATTCATTCCAATTCTGAAGTCTTATCAAAGTATGACATGACAAAGCATGCATAGAAGAGGACCTACAGAATAATGCCTGGTACATTATCCTGTTCAATGATGGAAATAATTCCATTGTACAGTTAATCCTATATAGTTTTGGTATGCATTTTGGGATTTTAACTGCACTGCAGGCAGCAAAAGTACATATTATCTCTTTCTTCCTCTAAATCCTCAGTAAAATAACAAATGTTCATAGACATTCGTGTTTCTAATTGGATTCTTTCTAGACCACCTACACAGAAAAACACAATTGCTGATGCCTGCAGCAGCCACATTGTGCTATATTGTATAAATAGCTCTGGGAGTTCAATAAAGAGCAAAATCGTACAACAGGTTTCACAAACAGAAGCCTTCATTTGATAAAGGTGGAAAGGTCAATCCTTCAATTTCCAAATTGTTTTTGCTTTTGAAACACTAGGAGAGGATCAGAGATTGAGATAGGGACAGAAGGGAGGAAGTCAATTTTTGCCTTTTTTAGTTATCTATGTGTTGGTTTTAAAATGTGTTAAATAAATTTAACAGTACAAATTTTAGATTATTACATGCAACACTTACAGTAAATAATATGTAGTTATAACAGACCATGAGTATAAAATGGACTAGAATGAAACACGAAATATATTGCTGCAGTAAAAAACAAGTCCAGCATTGTACAGTGAAAAAGCTCTGAAAGCAAAAGTCCTTTGATAGCATGATGTTATTTGAACAGCTAAAATGGATTATGATTCCACTGGGTAGGTGTACTTTAGCATCCCACATTGTATTAAAGAAGATAAAAAATTGGGAAGCAACTGCCATCAAGAGAAAACCTTCAAATAGATTTTCTCTGCTGGTAAAATTACCACTTACATTTTCCACTTTACAAAGAAATACAAGGCTGTTGATTTGTATTAGAACAGATTTTATTCATGCCAAGAGATAACTACATTGATAGATATTAGTAGACAAACACACAAATATTCTGTGGCATATATATGTGTTTTAAACACAATGAAGCTCAAAAAAAGGCTACAATGTGAGGCATCTAAAAGTTCATAAATGTCAAAATTAAGGTTTTGTGTCAAATTGACATCCTTCTGTGTCTGCCACGGTAAGTGGTGCTATCTGGAGGTGTATGCTGATTATCCTAGAATTTTAAAATCTCTGAGATCCCTGCTTGGTATAGTTTCTTCAGATGCTTCATGTTAAAGCAATCACTTGATTTGCTATCTGGAAGGCCTAGTCTGAGATAGTTCATAGCTTCACAGAAATATAAACTGAATTTCACCAACCCTTCCAAAAGAGAAACCAAAAGTAGACAGACAGAGGGGCAGAGAAATGGGTGAGGGGGGTGAGGGAAAAGGCAAGGTGTAAGATATTTTTTATTCAGGATTTACAGATCCTTCAGTGTCATTCCTTGAGGAACACTTCTAGTTCCCCAGCCAGCAGCGGAAAGTATCAGACTATATAATCACTTGGTGGAAGTAGCTGTAGCCAGCCTTGCTTACCAGGTTTTCCATTATCTATGTGGATGAGCAGATATGCTTTGAGATTTTCCCAGTTATGCATAATTTTATCAATTGCAGGCCTACTTTTCCAAACAAAAGCCTTGATTTAAAATCAAGTCCCACAGGAGTATTACTTCCAAGCATGGAAGTACTGGTTCTTCTCTGTGAAACATTTAAGATCTCTTTAAAGGGCGAGTGTACTTTCCTCCTATTTACATTCTGTGAAATGAGCTAACCATGTAACTGTACCTCTTACAGAAACAAAAAATTACAGTCAGCATGAGCATTGTCACCAAGAACCTTTTAAGCTGTGAAATCTTCTAAGAAACTGAAACCAGGATCTTAAACCAAAAAGCGACAGGCCTTAGATGCAGGCCCTGTCTACACACTCCATGGAGGGGAAATCACTCTGACTTTATCTGACTGCTCAGTGCTTGAGCAAAAGCATTGCTCCAGAGAGTATTCACTTGGCACCATATAAGGAGCATTGGTATCTCCAACACACAGAACAGTACTGCAGAGGAGATACATCAGACTTCTGCAGTCCATGTCTTCTGTGGTCCTGCTGCCTTGTATCAGCACTGAGGAGAAAGGAAAGGAAAGGGCAAGGATAGTTCTTTCAGTCCTTTGGCTTCAGTAGTGACTACTGGAGTTATGTTGTCAATGTGTATCTCATTCATGGTCTACAGTAAGGTAACAAATTTGTGCATGTAAAATTATATTGACTCACTTTGACGAAGAAAATCTCCTCAAAAAATCTGTCCTTGCAACTGCGATTGACTGGTACTCTCAGCATTTAAGGCAGATGGGCTCTGTCAGGAGAAAGGAGTGGCGCCCCACAGACTCCTAGGATGCTACTTGCAATGACAGTTCCTACCTCAGCTCTATCAGTCCACCCTTTCAAATGTCTCTTGTACATTATTTCCTCTGCTTTATTAAGCAGTGTACTACACTCCTTTCTGCATGCCCTTCTAAAATTCATCTTCTCGCCAATCCTTCTAACAAAAAAAAAAGCCCTGTAATATTTTCTTCTCTTTCATATAAGCATGGTTTCCCTCGACCAGTTTTCATTCTCCTCTGTACCACCTAAGTAATCTTTTTGTGCAGTCTCTGATGATATACATGTTGTCTCTCCCATGGGACCTTGGTCTCACACAGTGAACAGAGCAGATGCATCCACAGCTACAGGGAAAGGTCTGCTCAGCCCATAGAGCCCAGAAGGGGTTGTGCACAAATAACTCCGTGGGACATTGTATGTATCCACATACATAGGAAAGACCTGTGAAGTACTTAGAGCAGGTTTAGGCAAGAAAACACACCAAAGAATTAAACTGCCAAGCTCCTAAAAGAGCTCTGTGAGGTGTTTTGTCAAGTGGTACTGCTCTAGGTTAATCATATGGTCAGACTTGACCACATTTCCTAGTGACAGTAAAATTTTTTGATCCCAAGAGAACCTATTCCAAGTTTCAAGTCTTCTTCAAAGCACAGATACACTATTCATAAATAGCTGATTTGTATTTTTGAGGGGGAGAGGAGTGTGTGGGTCACATTTAAACTAATTTTTCTTTCCTGAAACATTCCAAAATTGTTTACATACGTCAAGTTGGAGGTAACATTCTGTACCTGCACTACCTCTCGGAGAGACTCTGATAGCACTGTACCTGGAGTATATTCCTTCAGTAGCATAAAAATTATAGCACTGTTTCATTAACTTTTTTAAGGACCTGTTAGTATTTTAGCAATTTTTCTTTTCAGAATTCTAGTGTGAGTAATAGATTGGGAGAATTTTACCAATCCATTAGTACTTTTTAACGTCATGGACTTGATCAAGGAAGAAAAAAAATAAATTTCTAAACAGTTGAAAATGTGATGGCGATACAATTTATTTTCTAAATAAGGAAATTATTGTGGAATTGGATGTTAAAAGTGTTTCATTCTTCTACTAGTACAACACTTTAGATTTTAATGTTGCTATTGCATTTACTCTGGATTCTAGTATACATAATAAGAGACCTAAAACCTTTAAAATGACTTGCTGTTGAACTGAGTTAGCTTTTAAAACCATCAAAAGTATGTAAATTGCAATGCAATACAAGAAAGGAAAATAGAGTGCATATGATGTGAAAAGAAACTGTCATGGGGTGCTCCTGCCACCTTGTGGCTCTTCTGCACAAAGTCATAGGGAGATTAATTCATTCATTTATATGCTTAAATTAAGTTTTGGTATTAATTCTCGTAGTGTCTACCTGTGGCACAGGCCTACCAATAATACTCATACACACAGAAACTGTTCAGATAAGGCATAGCTATGTGTTGAAATGAAAACACAGTGTACCAGGAAAAAATAGATGGAAAGAAATTTTTAGTTCGTGAACATCTTTCATTCTCTTCTGGGCTCCAGTCATATTTTCCCACAGGAAAGAAAAATATGTTTTGCTACATATATATAAATATATATAAAGTATATAAAATATATACCTGTATCTATATATAAAAGTAGCTTTAATGTATTTTTCTCCTGGAAATACTTCTATTTATGCATATACATGCATGCATACAGACACATACAGCAGTCCAAATGTATGCATATAAATTTCTGTGATCCTAAATTGAACGTGAAGACATCATTAAGTACATGATCAGCCTTACCTATTTAAGTTTCACTTCTTCCTAAGAGAATCAAGACATATGATTACTTCCTCCACAACTGCAGTTTCCAGGAGCTATCACATCAACTCAGACAGTCTGACCTGAATTTAAACCACTCAATTCAATTCAATAGTCATATTTTTGTTCAGATAGTTTCAGTCTGAAATGAAATATTAAGCTTGTTTTCCCAATGGGAAAGAAAAACATTGCAGTAGAATTGAAAGTTGAGCACTGAAAATTTCAATTTTGCAGGCTCTCTTTTATTGTACTCGTGGCCAAATATGATTTGCATTAGAAAGCCTTAATCAGTTCTGATCAAAAGCCACCAGTTAATCGATCAGTATGAACAGACACTGCTGGCTTTTTTCATTTCACCTTTGAAGCCCAAACACAGAAGCTGGCAATATTTCTCTGTCCTGAGAACTTCAAGCCTGATCACATATCATCAAAGTTAACAGAAGTTGTCTGCCACCAGTTCCATAGTGCTAACATCCTCTTCTCAAAAAAAGAAAGAAATTTGAGAGTGAGCAATAGGTGGTCAGGTTCCCTGGGTCCTGAAATGACTTCTTGAAAAGAGGCTATGATATGGGATTTTAACAGATAGTACCCTGCAAAGAAGGCACATGCAATTCCTACTGCAGAGAAGGAGTAAAGTGTTTGCCATTCCATCCTTGCCATATCCTATGACAATGTCTTAAATATGCTTAAGATTGAATCAACATCTTCAATATCACTCAAGAAATTTCAGCTTTTCACTGATTGAAAGTCACTGAAAATTGTTGGATGCTAAGTGGCATAAATAGTTAGCAGTTGTAGTAATTTCTCATACACAGTTGGGATGAATGGTTACGATGGAAACTGAGTAACCCTTTTAACTCCTTGACTCTGCACAGGAGTGCTTCACCATCAGTCAAAGCAGTCCTAGAATTGAGACTATATTGACTATATTGACTTATATGATTGGATAATATAGATGAAAGGATTTTCACCGTCAGTGAAAAAGCAGCTGCCTGGGACTGGAAGACTTTCCTCACTTGTCTTGGTTTTGTCTGGGATAAAGCTAATTTTCTTCCTAGTAACTGTTACAGGGCTGTATTTTGGGTTTACACTGAAGACAATGTTGATAGCACAGGGATGTTTTGATTGTTGCTGAGCAGTGTCTGTATAGCATCAAGGACTTCTGACCTGCCAATGACTGGGCTGGAGGTGAGGGGTTGGGGGAATGCTGGTATGTACATAACAATGTGGGAGGGAACATGGCTAGGGCAGTTGACCTGAACTGACCTAAGGGCTATTTCATACCATTAGAACTTAGAACCAAGTATATAAATTGAGGTGGAGTTGGCTGGGAGGAGTGAATCACTGCTCAGGGTAAAGAACAGCAAGTAGGTGAGCATTTGCACTGGGCATCACTTATCTTTTTCTTGGGTTTTATTTCTCTTAATTACTATTATGATATTTTATTCTTCTTACTGATACTATATTTTAGTTTTGTTATTACACTTTTTCTCATCTTAACCTATGAGTTTTTATTTTCTTTTCTAATTTCCTTCCCTATCCTATGGGATGTGTGGGGAGAGGGAGTGAGGAAATGACTGCGTGGTGTTTCATTACTGGCTGAGCTTGAACCATGACATCACTTTTTAAAAAGCATTGCAACTGTGACTCAAAGATGTGCTGTCCCTGAAAAAAAAAAAAAAGTGGCTGTGACACATGATATCATTAGATTGCTTTGCACTAGGAACTGTTGAGTATGTAAATGCTTCTCACTTTCATCACAGAAAGCTTTATCATAGATAAACAAGCATGTTCACCGTATCATAATCCTCACAACTGACAGATGGTATCACTGGATGTAGGCAAAAAAGGAACAATCTATTGAGTCTTAATTGAAAAGTTTGTCTTTCCCAGGAGATTTTTTTAAGAATTACAGTTTTATATACTTTGAAGAAGACTTCTGGAGGTCATCTAGTCCAATCTCCTGCTCAAAGCAGGGTGAACTCAGAGCAATTTGCTTAGCTGAATTATAAACACCTGCAAGGACAAAGATTTCACAACCTCTTTAGGCTACCTGCTCCAGTATTTGAATACTGTTATTGCAGATAAAACATCTTAGTATCCTAACGCCACACTGCTCACTTGTATTCAACTCATGTTGACTTGAACAGAATTTCCTGTATTGCTGTTTGTATCCTTTGTCTCTTATCCCTTCACCGTTCAACTGCAAGAAGAATATGGCTCTGTTCTACTCATAAGTGCTCATTAAGTAGCTGAAGACAGCAATGAAAATCCCCATCACATTTGGAGCTATTTCTTGAAACAGGGAAGGAGTTGTAAAGATGGCTCCTGTAAGAAGTTGCTTGAAACTTTCCCCAGCTCTAAGTCAGACCCACCTCAGACTATACTTTTTTCAACATCACTTTTTAAGAAGAAGGTGGCAGAAGAGGAGAGTTGTCTTTTCTGGAAAGCAGTAAAAGGAGTTGGATGAGAGAGAAGTGACCATGCATTTCCCAAGGTCAGTGAGAGAGGAGAGGAGGAGATGTGCTGGACTCCCCTGCATCTTATGGTGAGATAGTAGCTGTCCCCTGCAACCCATGGAGGGTAACTGTGGACCTAAGATCTGCTAGCAGCTTGTGAAGCAGCTCATGCCAGAGTGGGTGGCTGTGCACAGAGGGGCCCTGACTCTGTGAGTAGGCAGCATTGGAGGAGAACATACATGAGGTCCTGACAGCCATGGAGGGAACTCAACATCTTGGACTGAACTCAACAGACATTTTGTAGGAGTAGTTCATAGTGGGAATGATATCTCTCTGTGTGTATATTAAAAAAGAAGAAAGGTGGTGATGATCAATTGGGATGTACTGGAGAGTGTGGGAGCTGGGCATGGTATAAAAGAGGAGGTGAATATTGTCCTGGTTTCGGATGCGATAATTTTCTTCCTAGTAGCTGCTACAGGGCTGTATTTGGGACTTAAGCTGAAGAGAATGTTGATAACACAGGAATGTTTTAATTATTGCTGAACAGTGCTTGCAAGTGTTAGGGCCATTTCTGCTTCTCACTCTGCCCCACTAGAGAGCAGACAGGGGTTGGGAGTGGGGTGGAGGGAGGCTGGTGTTTGCATACAAAGCTGGGAGGGAACATGGCTGGGAAGTAATAGGAGAGCTGACCCAAACTAGCCAAAGGGATGTTCCACACCATAGACTGTCAGTATATAAACTGGGAAGAGTTGGTGGGGATGGACCAACTCACTCAGCAGCTGGTGAGCAACTGCATTATGCATCATCCGTCATTTTCTTGAGGTTTGTTTCTCTTAATTGCTATTGTTATACTTTTTTCTTTTTCTTACTGTTATTATATTTTGGTTTAGTTTAGTTATTATACTTGTTCTTAACCCACAAGTTTTTATTTTCTTTTATGATTATCCTCCCCATCCTACAGGATGCATGGGGAGGGGGAGTGAATAAATGGCTGTGTGGTTCTTCATTGCCAGCTTGGCTTGAACAATGAATCCCCCATTTCCCCAGCCTTCTCAACTCAACACAGAACAAATCCAGCTCTCAGTATCAACTCGTAAACCGTGTTCTCCAGCCCAGTCATCATTTCAGCTAGCCCACAGTGAATTTTCTCCAGTATATCCATGTCTTTCATGTACTGGGGAAGCCCCAAACCAATGTTGAACAGAGGGAAATATTTATAATCACCTCCGTCAACCTGCAGACTATACTTTTTCTAATACAGCCTGGGATATGTTCGGCTGTTTTCCTAACGCCACTCTGCTCACTTGTATTCAACTCACGTTGACTCGAACTCCATTCTTACCAGTTAGGACCTTGTCTTTATCCCAGATCTTTGTAGTCACCTGTGTTGGACTTTATGAGGCTCCTGTCAGTCCATTTTCCTAGTCTGACAAGGCCCACTCTTGATCCATCTATCCTATACCTATCCAACCCACACTCCATCAGTTTGGCCACAAGGATATCATGGTATATAACAGATACTGTTCAGTGTTTAATGATCCTGAATTTGAGGTTATCAGAGGATAAACAGCAGTCTTTTGTGCAGCCTTTTTGTCTCTGGAATATTAGTTCAGATGGGAATTATATCTTGAAATTCGATATTGATACTATAAACAGTTCTTTGTATACACTGAAGAAAAAAAATAATGTGATTTTCAGAAGGGTACATGTATGTAAATATTTAGATGGTTAATATCAGATATCTTCAGGTATCTAAAGAATAATTAGTCGAAAATATTTGGTAAGTAATAATAAGGTCACTTGAATGTGAGAGTTTTCAGGTGCTCTGAGAAACATGTTTCCAGTCGTTCTTACTTTTCCAAGGAATCTTTTTCTAAATGAAATTTTCTGTCTCCTCTTGGACTATTTATAAATTATTGTAGAAAATTTGAACAATTTGAAGTGAGAGGTTGTTGAAAATAACTTGTTCAGTTATAAGAAAATAAGTATTTTTACCTTTATTTGAATCATATATACTGGAGAAAAAAAATAATCATAAGTACACAGAGACAGATCTTGGGCTCCAACACACTTTATTGGTAAACAATAAGGTCTAATTTTCAGAATGTAAGGTGAATGTATGTGTTTATCTCTATTACAGTAGCATGCATCTGAATTGAAACCATGCACCAGAATGCACCATCACCAGAATCACTTTGTGCTAAGTATCACATACACAGGACAAAGACCGTCTCTGCCTCAAACTGCTAGCACCTAGAAGAAAGATAAAAGAACACAGAGAGAAATATTAAGTGATTTCTAAGACTGGTAAAAGCTGAAAAAAATCCCAAATTAATAAGATATATTAAAAGTGGCTAGGTTATATATAGCAGGATCAAATTTCCAAGGCTGAGTTTCCCTGATCACAGAATCCCAGAATGGTAGGAGTTGGAAGGGACCTCTAGAGATCATCCAGTCCAACCCTCCTACTAAAGCAGGTTGACCTCGATCAGGTCACACAGGAACACATCCAAGTGGTTCTTAAAACCTCCAGAGAAAGAGACTTCACAGTCTTCCTGGGCAGTGTGTGCCAGGGCTCCCTCACCTTCACAGGAAAGAAGTTTTTCCTTGTTTTTGAGTGGAAGTTCTTGTGTACCAGCTGATACTAGAGAATACATGAGCAACTCACTGGACAAATGAAAGTTCTAACACCACTGTAATGTGAGTCCACACGGAGAATTACTGCCAGTTTTAGCAGTGCCTTTTAGCTTAAATGTCAGAAGCATGAGTTACTAACTTAATAGCAACCCTGCTGATAGTGTTACTTTAGAGCCTAATTTTCTTTTCTTAGCTCTTTGTCTTGTGTTTTAAGATCTTGAAAATTATGCATAACTGGATATTTTTAAAGTGACTGCAGTAAAATTAATCAGACTAAAATTAAGAAATTTGAAGATTAAAGTGGTATCTGTCACCTTCATTTTGCACCCTTTCTTGAATGCACTGTAGTAGTCTTAATTGTATCACCACATACTGTACAGGTTTCTACCTCTCTTAATATATAATATGAATTGTCTCTGGGAACAAGTAACTGATTTACAGCACAAGGAGCAGTGATCTATAACACCTTAGTTTCATTTGTCATTGACATTGGGAGGTGTAAACTGAAATAGGAAACAAAATGGTCTTTTGAGTAAGATAGATGAAATCTGTCCCACTGAATTACATTTTATCCCTGCCTCTGTCACAGAGGCTCCTATCAGCTAAGCAGAAAAGCTTTTTACATTATTTTCTCAGGTGTCTACTAATTATGAGTTTCTCATTAAATGCTGGACCCGAGACTCTGGTGTCAAAGCTGATCACTCACAGGGGAAACTGAAGCAAGCAAAAGCTATACCTTCAACCTGAAAATTGCTAATAGTGGGTGTTCTGAAAAAAATCAAGCTCCAGACATCTTAAAGCAGGCATCCCAGACTATTAGATACCGTTCTGGTATTCACGTTCCCCTCTGTAAAAACAAGCCATCATTTCTTATACCTCAAGAGTTGCAATAATAAGAAAATTAATTTATCACTGTAGAATAATCAAGGTCGTATGAGCTAGCATTTTCTTTTCAAGGAAGGACAATTAGAGTAAATAATGAGTCACACCATTATATTAATAAAATACATTAATTACCTTCTCACTGAGTAAGTATAAATTTGGAACAATAAAAAATAAATAGAATACTTCAACGAATGTGTGCATAAGGCTCTTGTTTGGCACTAAGATTGTACATGCAGAGAAAACCTTAATGCTGTCATTTTTTTATACTTGTACTTATCTTGCAGTAAGTCTGTTCCTTTTTATACAAAACAGATTCAATTTTTTATATTCTAATTTCAGGTGATCTCACTCAATCTACTCACTGAGTGAATCACAAATATAGAATTCTTTCTACAGCTCTGCAATAATTAGCTTATTTATACTATTACATTACTATCCAGTTCAAAACTGAGGTTTTTTCTCAGCTCTAGAATGGGACAAAATCACAGTTGCAGCATATCAGTAACACCTAGTAACCAAAAGAGTTCCAAATAAATCACTTCATTTGATATAGTATCTTTTATCTCACAAGATTGTTACTTTTCAGAGCTCTTATCACTGCGTTAGACTACAGACATCAATCAGCCAATAAAGAAAGTTTATGGTTTTGTTTTCATAGAAGACTTGGCTGCTGTTTTTAATGTCTATTAAATAGATAAAAATAATCACTACAAGATTCAAAGATAATTGCCCTAGGTAAACTAAAAGTACAAAATTATATTTACATATCTGTGCCTTTGTTGAGTAACAAGAAAGCCTGTAGCTGTGTGGTAAAGGGAACTTCTGTACATTAATAACACTAGAAGTTTATTTTTTACAGACTGAATTTCCATCAGCTTCTGAAAAAGGCAAAAGACTGACAAGTTCAAAAGTAGTCTTTCATAGAACTATTTGTGGTGTGCTTGGGTATGGTAGGTTGGCTTCTGTCCAGTTTACCAAGCTGCCTTTCAGTGATACTTTACTTATGATTAAGCCTTTACTTCTCATACACACTGTTTAACATTTAAAGTGAAATTTTATTAAAAAGGTTTCTTCTGTGGTTTCAGACACCTTTTTCTTTTTTCAGATTACTAATTACTGTAGGGGAAATCCTTCCTATGCATGATAACTGAAGGTTAAAGAGAAGTGGAATACTAATGAGAAGTATTCAACTCATTCCAAAATTAATCTAGCCCAATAATCCAAATGTAAACTTTCAGACCCAGCTGTCACAGGTTAAGGTGCTAAATTTTGTGCTTGAAGGCAATGGATACATCTTCATGGTCACATATTACCAAAAATAATTAAAAATTTTTGAATGGAAGAGGGGTAACTTTCAAAATTTTGATTTTAACAATAATAGACTGGTAACACTATAAGAAAATAAACCAAGGTTTTATGATTAAATTTGTGAGGGTTTTTTGATAATATTGAACACAACTATCAACATGAAAAGCATTTTTGCTGAAAGAGAGGTCCATTTTTAGATTGTTAAACAGAAATATTTTTCTGTTTGATATATTTCTTAGTGAGAAAACTCAACAAAATTTAATCCATTTAAAATTTCTGAGGAAATTATTTACCAGTGACTTTCAAGAGAGAAACACTTAAGAAAGCAAATTCTCTTTTAATAGCCAGATAGTAAAGAAGAAAACTAAGCTTGGAAAGAAAAGGTAATATTGAAGTCTCAAAAGAGAGAAGGAAGATAAATCACAGTATGTGGAAAGGTGCATCCTGAAAGGGTTTGGAACCCTTCACAGTCAAGAAGCCTCTGATTTTGAAGAATGGTGCTGTATGGACAATGCTTTTGTCAACCTATGGTGTGATAATTTGGTACAGGACTTTCTTATCTTCCAAAAACTTTAATCAGAACTCCCTACACCACACCACCATCCTCCTAAATTATTTTTCTATAGTGTATGCAGCCAAGGTGTGAAGATATGTGCAGTTCTGCAAGTGACTGTTATGCTCAAAAAGATTTTAAAGCAATTTACCTAATTGCATTTGCACTATTTTCGGTAACATATATAGTTGAAAAGCACTGATAGTTTCAGGACAGGACGAAAATCAAGTCCTTGGAGTTTAGCAAATATAGCAATGCTGAATATCAGGGATGCTAGTTAAAGAACTCATAGCATTACAGATTTAATTGGTAAGAAGATTGATTCACCCGGAAAGGGCTAGGGAAAAACGGAGCAGTTATTTTGTAATCTGTAGAATGCCAGGGAAAGAGGGAGGAAATACTTGAAAAGCTGTGTGTCTGGGATGCAGGTCCAGAAAAGGCTGTTGGGCTTTGCAGAAAACTAAAGGATGACATTGAAGACAGACTATACTGAGTGAAAGGGAAATGACAGTAGTAAAACATTGCAGAGATTGTTGTAACAGCTTTTAACCCAATGAGATAGATATAAAAAGTGTTGGTAGAAGCTAAAATCTTTCATTGCCTAATAGGAACTTTTCTGACATCCAAGAAGTGTAGAAAAGAGACTGCTCTCACCTGCCTGCTTCACCAACACTGCCAGAGAATCCAACAGATAACAGCCTTTATTTTAACAAAAAAAAAACATGTTAAATGTGTGGCTACTAGATATGTATGCTATTGCTCACGCTATGTCATATGAGACATGAGGTACTTGGAAATCCCCAGTGGAAGCAGATGCAAGAGACTTTACTGTATCTCTTTCAGCAAACTGTTACTGAAGAAGCATGGCTATCACTTGTGTGATATCACTGTCCACTGTTAAAAGATCAGGTACTCAGCACGGTGTGCCACCTTATTCAAGCTTACAAATGCAAACCACCAGTAGGACCAAGCTTCTTTTTTATTCCCATAACAGAGTAGGAAAGCAATGCAAATGAAAAATTATTCAGTGATAGTTGTACAAACCCCAATTTGTAGATAGCACTTCTGCACTAGTTGCAAAACAATTAGGATCAGAAACCTAAATTTGTCTCCTGCAGAAAAGAGTTCAGAACATATCTGTTAAACAGTCCTATCAAGAAACACTGCAGCCAAGAAAGTCTATATTCATAGACTAAATCAGACATCTAGACTTCTACAGGAGACAGTCACGCCCAGAGGATAATTAATTCCATCTTAAAATAGGTCAGTAAGAAAGTAATGTTGAATCAACAATTGATATTACCAATCTTTCTCTATTATTTACAGAAAGAAACTCCACATTAACAAATTGGGTAAAATAAGTCTTACTCAGAGAAATCAGCTGCCTCTGTTAGGCAGCCACACTTGGTAAAACCTAATGCATTTCCTTACTGACCAGAACTTTTACAGTTGTCTGTTGCTGTTCCTAAGTGATCAGTGTGATCTCCTTGACCATCGCATTGCTACAGGGCATTTTATAATTTTTTTTCTGCAATATCAAAAAAAATGTCTACAACCTATTACTGTGAGTGGATTGTAAGTGAAGAGTTTGATACGAGATGCCAAATTTCTCTGGAGGCAAGGATTTGGCGAGTGCCAAATATTTTTTTAATTCTACACTTTTAGTTATTCCCACGTGATAAAAAAATTAACAAATGCTAATAAGTAGTTTGGCACTAAAATGTACCTAAAAATCCAAATATTCTGTTTCTTTCTTGATAAAGAGTGTTATAGTTTTCTTTGGAAATCCCTTAAAGATTTTTTTCCCCAGTTTCTCCATTATTTCCTCATTCTCTGAAGTACAACTAGTAAAGGCCCAGTTTTTATTTTCTTCAATGCATGTGAGTATTCAGTTTCTTTTCCAGTCAGGAGGCTGAAAGTGCAAAAAAAAAAAAAAATTATGAAGAGAAGGAAAACAACTCAAGTAATATTTTCCAAGACTGACAGGGGAAGGGAACATTTTAGTATAGAGAAGGGGGCAGAATTTCTGTTCTCACTTTCTCCAAGCCTTTTTTTAAAAAGTACTGTATAAACACTACATGTCAGTGTTCATTATTGTACTTTTAGCGCAAACATCTCTAAAGGTCCCTTCCAACTCTATCATTCTATGATTCTGTGATTCTGTGATATGTTTCCAAGTTGAAGAACAGCCTTGGAAATGACTACACTAAGATTCACAATACAAACTATGTTGCTGAATTTGAGGGCTGTAGTTTCTCTGTTTTCCCTCAGGATTTTAAAGTATATTATTTTAAATTAGAGTTTAAGGATCTTCCTTGTATATGTGACCTGTTATTTCATCTTGCAGTTCAAAGTTTTTCACTTTGTCTGTGCTACCAAGGGTACGCATAACAGAAGTGAAAAGTCTGATTAATACTACTATCAAGAGTGTGTGCTAATCTCTTATATCCAGAGAAGTTGTAGGTTATTTCCAAGCTGATGTCATTTGTAGAAAAAAAGCATTTTTAAATGCCTGACACAATTGGGAAATTTATAATCTAAAACACATCCTTTCTGTTAATATTTTTTATGCAGAAAACTGACCCTTTTAACCCTTTCATTCTGTGAAATACTTCAGAACTGAGATGATAGGCATGGGATAAATGAAAGGTAAAAATTGTATTATCAAAACAAGACATGTAAAAATAACACCCTAGAGGTCCATACTTTGAAGAAGTAAATCAAAATTGTATAAGTGTATTGCCTGTCTAAACAGAAATTGTTGTCCTGACAGTTATCCACAATACTTATTTGTGCTATGAAAAAAAAAATGACCTTTCACAGCATAAGCTGGACTCCAGGATATGCTTTCCATCACTCAAGTTTCTGGATGGGTATCAGTGAACAGGCATGGGTACGTGTAGCCTGAGCCAGAGGCTCCCCAGGGATCTATCCTACCATCCCAGACAGTGGCAGGGTAGCCAGGGGCACAGGGACAATCCCAGTTCTGGGCATCAGGTACATCCCTGAGAATGGGACAGGAGCCTGAACACGGGCAAGACTCATTGAGGCCTGTGGCTGGGCAGGACAGTAGGGAGCTGGAGACTGGCCTTTCTATACTATTGCTGGGGCAAAGGCTGATATCCCCAGAGACCTGGGACCCCCAAGTCCTGTACAAAGACAGTCAGGCCCATGAGCACCATGGGAGCGTGGACAGAGACCTCATGCCCCAGAAAAGCCTGTCCTCACATCTTGCAGAGGTCTGGGTTCTGCTTGGAGGCCAGCCTGGCATCACCCAAGCAGGACAGAGATGGAGGTGGTGGCTGGGTCCAACCAAGAAGTCAGACCATAAGACAACACTGTGGTGATGAGTCAGGTTTGGAATCAAATTGGACAGTCAACCTGCAGGTCATGGCCGGGATCAGGTCCTCTGACTGATGGACACATCTGAGCTGGGCCGGGGATCCCACCCAGAGGTTGAAGTCTGACCAAAAAGGCTTTGGAGAAGAGGCAAGAGGCAGGCAAGGCTGTGTCTGAGCTGAGGATCAACACTCCACCATCACAACACAGACAGAGTGTGAAGGCATTGGACTGAGCTTATATAGAGCTTCTGGGCCCATGGGAGTGTGTGGAGGCTCCAACTGACACTGTTGAGGGTCTTTTGGCTTGTTAGTGCACTCAGAGCCCTGGTAATGGCAACAGTGAGTCAGAATGAACGCGGCCATGCCAGACTACATATTCTTGGTTTTACATATATACATGAACAAAATAAATATTGGTGTGATTCTCCCTAACTAGGGTGAGACAGAAACACAGTCATTCCTAACTGAAGAAACACTCACAGGAAGCACAAAAGACAGTTCCTGAATTCAAGACTAACATTTCTGTAGGCAGCAATGTCTGATTTCTCTGTTAAAAGTTGTATCACAAAACTATAGAAATCAGGAGAGAAGTGGATTTAAAGACATCATCTAGTCCATTCACTTGTCTCATATGCTGTAGAATTGCAGCTATATCATTCCTAATAGCTATTCTTAAAAATCGCCAGTAATGGCTTATATAAGGCATACCAGTATGGTACACATCTTGCTGGAAAATATTTGGGGGTTGAGGGATTTATGTGGACTTTAATTCTAACAGTTCACCTCTTTTTTTTTTTTTTACTTCACAGTCTATTCTTTCTTGTCCTGTCTATCAAGGACACAGAGAATAGATTATTTCTTTCTTCTTTCTGTTAGTTTCTTACGGTTTTTAAGACTGACCAACTCCTACCTCTATCTTTTGCTTCATGGACTAAATAACTTCAGATCTTTCAAGCTCTCCTCATAAGTCACATGTTTTAAGAGGTGTGCCTCTCTCATTTTTCATTTCTGAATTTTTTTCACTTGTTCAGTATCATTCATGAAGATGAGGATTGAGATAAACACTTTGATTGCTAAACATGTGCTAAATACTTCAGAAAGTTGACTTACAACAGACAATTTGACATTTTTCTTTTTTGATTTGTGCCCTTCTTTTTCAGATTTTTCACAAGTTTACCAGGAATACTTTGAATTATAATGTTATCTTCTAGTAGTATAGTTGGTGTCATCTGCAAATTGAAGAGTCTTCACCTTGGACACTAATGAAAACAGTGAAAAGTAGCCTACTAAAACCCCACTCAATATATTCTCCTCTTCTGGTGATGAATCACTAGTTAATACTTTGTAAGAACAGTTTTCCAGCCAGCTTTGCACTATATAGTACTTTCATCTACACCATTTCATCTACATCAGTACTTTCATCTACATCATCTACAGTTTACTTACGACAACACTATGTGAGAGTCAAAAGATCAAACATCTTTTCTAGCATGCACTCATGTTCTCCTTCATGAATGAAACTACTTGGCACAATTTGTTCATAATAAATCTACACATAGAGATGCTCATAAATTGTTTGTTTCACTATTTGTTTCAGTCTTATTATAGAAGATAAGAAACTACAGCTTCCTAGATTCGCTTTGTGATTTGCTCAGCTTCTTGCAGACATTGGGCATTACCTGTTTTCCAAGTTTGCAAAGATAACTCTGAGTGCCTTTGAGGCCATTTCAAGCCTGTTCTCTAAATGTTTAGTTAGGAATTCCACTGAGCCAACATGATTTCAATAAAACATGTTTTAGTATCCCTCAGTTCCACGTTCACTCTGAGATAACCTATTTGATGCTAGTATTAATTCTGCTGGCCTACTTTTTAAAGTCTCACATCAGTCACTAAGGTCACCCTTTCCAACAAAATCCTCAGTTTCCTCCCTACTAACCTTAAAAGACAGTTTAATTCTATATCTGAAACTCTCTGACCATGCCTTCCACCAAACCACACTGTCACTGGCCCAGGCTGAAGCACAACTGCTGCAGACACTGACCATGGAGGGAAGATAGCTGTCCCTCACTACCATATTCTGCCATCATACTTTGCCACCTGTAGGCAAGCAGTGATTCAGCTCTTCTATGTGATCCTTCTCAGACTCATATAGGATAAAAACAGGGCTATGGAAGCTGGTGGATTTGGCCCTCCCAACCCTCACATCCATTCCTGGGGAACCAGATTGTTTCCAGGGAATATCTTCTGCCCTATGATGGAGGGCTGCCACTGTCCCAAACCAGCCTCCTGCACAGCTACAAAGACTGTTACCTATGCACCTCATTACTCATTTCTGCGATCAGCTGTACTTGCAGGGGAGCAGAGTAACAGGTGACCCCAGTGTGATTAATCCTGTAGACCACACAGTGACATTTCCCCAGACGTCATTGCCAAGGCATCACTTCCTAAAGAACAATGCCCTTAAAACCATACTGTGAAGTTATTATTGTTCCCACAGAAGTTAGATACTAAACCATTTTATTGTTATTGTCTCATTCCTGTTTGGCTCTTTCCCACCACTCTTGGGTGTGGCAGATCTAGCAGCTACTGTCATAAGAATCTCCAACTGTCTTCAAGCCCACTTCAAGCCTTCAAGTTAAAGAAAGTCAGTCATCTTCTATACTGTATTCATCAAATTCACAGAAATGCTTTCCTTCTTGAATGAAATGCACTCTCTGCAGGGACTGAAAGCAGCCTGACATGAGGTAACATAAATTTGGTTCCATAACATACATCTCCTTCCTTTAAACAGGTTAAACACATCTGCCGTGGCTTTAGATGTCCATTGTCTACCCAGGGGATTTTTTTGAGGGGAGCAGAATAAAGCAAATCCATCTTCAACATCCTAAACCAAAGTATTATATACTCTATTAAAGCCATTTGAAAGCCAAGGACAGACAATAAATTTCATTGTTTTTAATCATTCCCAGGAGAGTGTCTACACCTACTCTAGAGCAAAGAAAGTTAAGAATTACTCAAGGCAAACTGAGAAACCTGATGCCTTCTTCTCCTGTAAATTTTACTGTTATTAACAAATTTCCATCTCCAAGTCTGAACAGCCACTTAAAAGTCAAGGCTGAGTTGAAATGAGGGCCTGGAATACTTTCCCAGGAGAAACATTCTTTTCATCAGTTTATTATGTTCTCCCTGAGAGTTTCCACATACAGAGTCACTCTAGAAGTGTTTCTGCTGCACATCAAGATGAGACACAGGGCAAGTGGGGTTTAAGGAAAAGTAGACACACAGATAAAGCAGGAAAGAAATGTGTTCTAGCACAATTTAATTCACTCCTGACCATCAAGACCTTCAGTCTGGTTTATCAATAGGCTAAGAAGAAAGTAGACAATTTGGGAGTTCATCTGCTCAGATTCAGCTCAATGCAATTTGATCTGACCTGCTTTCAAGAGACACATTTTTTTCGTGTTCATGATTTTAGATCTAATGTGCTAGCTCACTTGTAACAAAGAAACAAATACATCTTCTTAGAAGTACTGGAATGGCAGTCAAAAAGGCTACTTTAAACAGCACTATTTTGATTCCTCTTTCTACTTCTTTCTTCAATGTGTTTTCTGCACCATTCATAGAATCATAGAATGGTAGGGTTGGAAGGGACCTTTAGAGATCATCTAGTCCAACCCCAAGCAGAAGCAGGTCCATCTAGATCAGGTCACAAAGGAACATGTCCAGGCAGGTCTTGAAGACCTCCAAGGAAGGAGACTTCACACCCTCCCTGGGCAGCCTGTGCCACTGCTCCCTCACCTGAACAGTAAAATAGTTTTTCCTTGTGTTTAAATGAAATTTTGTGTTCCAGCTTCATTCCATTACCCCTTGTCGTGTTGCTAGGTACCATCAAAAAAAAGAGGTGCCCCAACCTCCTGACATCCACCATTTAGATATTTGTAAATATTAATAAGATCTCCCCTCAGTCTTCTCTTTTCTAGACTAAACAGCCCCAGTTCCCACAGCCTTTCCTCATATGAAAGATGTTCCAGTCCCCTGATCATCTTGTTCAGTTTATTATCAACCAGGACTCCCAGGTCTCTCCCTGCAGAAGTGCTCCCCAGCAGGTCAATCCCGGTCAGTAATGTTGCATGGGGTTGTTCCTTCCCAGATGCAGGACTCTGCACTTGTCCTTGTTGAACCTCATGAGGTTCCTTTCTGCCCAGCTCTCAAGTCGGTTGAGATCCCGCTGAATGGCAGCACAGCCTTCTGGGGAATCAGCCAGTCCTCCCAGTTTGGTGTCATCAGCCAACTTGCTGAGGATACACTCTGTCCCCTCATCCAGGTCGTTGATGAAGTTGTTGAAAAAGACTGGCCCCAGAACCAATCCCTGTGGAACTCCACTGGCCACAGGCCTCCAACTTGACTCTGTGCCATTGATCACCACCCTCTGGGCTCTGTCATTCATCCAGTTCTCGATCCACCTCACTATCCACTCATCCAAGCCACACTGCCTGAGCTTTCTGTTGAGGATGTTATGGGAGACAGTGTCAAAAGCCTTGCTGAAGTCAAGGTAGATGACATCCGCTGCTCTCCCCTCATCTAGCCAGCCAGTTATGCACTCATAGAAGGCTGTCAGGCTGGTCAAACAGGATTTCACCCAGGGTGAAGCCATGTTGACTCCCCCTGATAACCATCTTTTCCTTCATATGTTCAGTGATAACATTCAGGATGAGTTGTTCTACCACTTTTCCAGGGATGGAGGTGAGGCTGACCAGCCTGTAGTTTCCTGGGTCGTCCTTCCTGCCCTTTTTGAAGACTGGAGTGACATTGGCCTTTCTCCAGTCCTCAGGCACCTCACCTGTCCTCCATGATTGTTCAAAAATGATGGAGAGAGCCTTAGCAAACACATCAGCCAGTTCCCTCAGCAATCTTGAATGCATCCCATCAGGACCCATTGACTTATGAGCCTTAAGCATGGCTAACAAGTCTTTAACCTCTTCCTCTTACACAAATGTCACATCCTCTGCTGTCCAGGCCATCCTACTATCCTTGCTGGACTGGGCTTCCCAAGGGCCGGCCTTGGCCATAAAGACTGAAGCAAAGAAAGCATTCAGTAGTTCAGCCTTCTCCGCATTCTCAGTCACCAGGGCACCCTCTGTGTTTAGTAGCAGGCTCACATTCCCCCTCATATTCCTTCTGCTGCTAATGTACTTGAAAAATGCCTTATTACTGTCCTTAACTTTCCTGACTAATTCTAGAAGGGCTCTAGCCTTCCTAGTTGCACCCCTGCATGCCCTAGCAATGTTCCTATACTCTTCCTAAGAAGTCAGGCCCTATTTCTATCTCTGGCTGCTTTCTGCCTGAGTTGTCCCAGCAGACCCTTGCTCATCCATGGAAGCCTCCTACCTCCTTTTCCTCCTTTCTTGCATGTTGAGACTCACTGATCCTGGGCTTGGAGGAAGTGGTGCTTGAAGATTGATCAGCTCTCATGGGCACTTCTACCTTCTAGAATCTTATCTCATGAGATCTGTCCAAGCAGGTCTTTGAAGAGGCCAAAGTCAGCTCACCTGAAATCCAGGGTCACAGTCCTGCTTTGTGTCCTGCCTCTTCCACACAGGATCTTGAACTCTACCATCACATGGTCACTGCAGCCAAAGTTGCCTCCAACCTTCACATCCCCAACAAGGCCCTCCTTATTCGTCAGTACCAGGTCCAGCAGCACACCCCTCCTCATTGGTTCCTCAATTACCTGTGACAGGAAGTTGGCATCAACAATCTGTAGGAACCTCCTGGACTGTGTGTGCTTGGCTGTGTGGCTTTGCCAACAAATATCAGGGAGGTTGAAGTCCTCCATGAGGACCAGGGATTGTGACTGTGATTGCAGCCCTTAACTGTTAGTAGAAGGCCTAATCTGCTTCCTTCTCCTGATCAAGTGTCCTGTAGCAAACTCCTACAACAATATCACCTGCCTTGCCCTATCCCTTAATTTTCACTCATAAGGACTCAACCTGCCCCTCATCCCACCCAGGCAGAGTTCAGTATACATTATTTCTCCCTCAAATAGAGAACAATTCCATCTCCTCACCTTGTCAGCCTTTCCACCTCATTGGGATGGCAGAGGCCACAGAGAAATGGGAGGAAAAAGATAAGCAAGGTTGTTGTGGATTGAGACAAGGGCAGGGAGGGCTCACTGCCAATTATGGTTCTGGGCAAAACAGACTCCAGTACTCGACTTAGAGAGGAAAGTAGGAAAGTTTATTCTACAAGAAACAGAATGGAATGAAAGCAAAAAGAGAGTAGGATGATGAGAAAATTACAATCAGCACTGTAATATCTCCCTCCCTCATCTCTCTTTTCTTGCCAGGCCCAGCTCACTGCTCCCCATATCTCTACCTCCTCCCTCCTCAACAGCTCAGTGGGACAGGGAATGGGGGATGTGGTCAGTCTCTCACAGATGGGCTCTGCCACTATTCTCTTCTCAGATGAGGACGACTCCTTGCATTATTCCTCTGCTCTGATACAGAGTCCCTCCCTCAGGACATAGTCCTTAACAAACTTCTCTGGTGTGAGTTCTTCCCAGCAGCTGCAGCTTCTGCCAATATAGGGTCCCTCACACGGGATGTAGTCCTTAATGAACATCTCTGGCATGGATTCTTCACCACGGTTGCAGTTTCTGCAGATATAGGGTCCCTCCCTCTGGACATGGCCTCTTCTGGGCATAATTTTAATGAGCTTCTTTGTTGTGGATTCTTCCCCACAATTACAGCTTCTGTGAATATTGGGTCCCTTCCCCGGGACACAGCCTCCTCCAGCCATAGTCACTGCCCCTGGCTCAAGGTTTTTAGCAAAATGAGTTTCTGCCCGTCATTCAGGATCATTATAAAAATGAGTCTCTACCACTGATGTGGGGTCTTTAAAGAAATGCAAACAAATCTCAGCTTCACTAGTTCTCTCTATAGAATGCAGGGGAGTCTCTGCTCCAGCAAACCTCCTCCTGTCTTTCCTCACTGACCTTGGAGTCACTCACTCTTCCTACTCCTTGTATCACCACCAGCTGGAAAAGAAGGGACAGAACAAAAAGATACAGGAAGAAGCCTCCTCTTCTGTCTTCTTCTTGAAAAGTGATTGTGGAGGCACCTAATGGGCTCAGCCCCAGAAGTGGGTCTGGCTCAGAGTTTTGAGCAACGTCTTACAGGAGTCATCTTTATAGCTCCTTCCCCCTTACCAGAAATGGCTCTCATGTCAAACCATGACAGATAATATCTTACACTGAGAGAAAGGCATGAAAATAAGAGAGAAAGAGAAAAGGAAAAGATTAAAGGAATTAATATTTCTTCTACCAAAAGGGTATAAAAGCTAGCATGAGTACATTATTTGGTTGCCCTTTGTGGGTAAGGAAGAGGTTAAAGACTTGTTGGCCAAGTCTGACACTCATAAATGAATGGGACCTGATGGGATTCATCTGAGAATGCTGAGGGAACTGATGTGTGATGTGACAGTGCTGATGTAATTGCTAAGCTGCTCTCCATCATTTATGAACAATCATGGAGGACAGGCGAAGTGCCTGAGGACTGGAGAAAGACCAATATCACTCCAGTCTTCAAAAAGGGAAACTACAGGCTGGGCAGCCTCACCTCCATCCCTGGAAAGGAAAAACTCATGCTGAATGTCATCACAAAACAAATGGAGGAAAAGATGGTTATCAGGGGCAGTCAACATGAATTTAGCAGGGGGAAATCCTACTTGACCAACCTGTTCTGTGAGTGCATACCGGCTCATCTTGACTTCAGCAAGGCTTTTGACACAGAGTACCAAAGTGTGTGTGTGTGTGTGTAGGCTTGGGGATGAGTGGCTGGGAAGCGGCTCTGCAGAAAAGGACGTGTTGTTCAACAGCTGGCTAAACATGAGTCAGCAATGTGCCCAGGTGGCTAAGGCAGCCTGGCTTGTGGTGGCAATAGTGTGGCCAGCAGAATAAGGGGAAGTAATTGTCCCTCTGTACTCAGCACTGGTGAGAATATATAGAATCATAGAATCATAGAATGGTAGGGGTTGGAAGGGACCTTTAGAGAACATCTACTCCAACCGCCCTGCAGAAGCAGGTTCACCTAGATTTGGTCACATAGGAACATGTCCAGGCGGGTCTTGAAGACCTCCAAGGAAGGAGACTCCACAAGCCCTCTGGGCAGCCTGTTTCACTGCTCCCTCACCCTCACGGTGAAATAGTTTTCTCTTATGTTTAAGTGGAACTTTTTGTGTTCCAGCTTCATCCCATTACCCCATGTCCTGTTACTATCTAATAATGTGTTAGGTTTTGAGCCTTTTACCACAAGAAAGACATTGAGGTGCTGGAGCGTATCCAGAGACAGGCAATGAAGCTGGTGATGGGTCTGGAGCACAAGTCCTGTGAGGAGTGGCTGAGAGAGCTCGGGTTGTTTAGTCTGGAGATGAGGAGGTTGAGGGAAGACATGATCATTCTCCACAAGTATCTGAAAAGAAATTGTAGTTAAGTGAGGGTCGATCTCTCCTCTTCAGTAATGAACGATAGATAGGACAAGAGAAAACGGGCTCAAGTTGCACCAGGAGAGGTTTAGATTAGAGATTACAAAGAACTTCTTCACCAAGAGGGTTGATAAATCATTGGAATAGGCTGCCGAGGGAGATGGTGGAGTCATCATCCCTGGAGATATTTAAAAGATAATAGCTGAGGTGCTGAGGGACATAGTTTAGTGATGGGTCTGGTAGTGTGAGGTTAGTGGTTGGACTTGATGATCTTAAAAATCTTTTCCAATGATTCTATGATTCTATGAACTTTTTTCACTGAGAGAACTGTTAAACAATGGAACAGGCTGTCCGGGGATGTGGTGGAATCATCATCCCTGGAGATATTTAAAAGATGTGTAGATGAGATGCTGAGGGACATGGTTTAATGATGGGCTTGACAGTGTTAGTGGTTAGTGGTTGGATTTGATGATCTTAAAGGTCTTTTCCAACCAAAATGATTCCATAATTCTAAGGAAACTCAGATGTAGGCCACAAACAACGTAATAGCATTTCGAGGAGTACTCAACAAACACTGAATGTTGCTGAAATATCCCATATTTTATCTGGGCATGCTCCTGGAATAGAAGAAGTGCTTTTGAGGAATTAAAAACTTATTTTTAAAAAATCATGAGAACACAGGCAAGCAGGTATCATTAGTTTCACTGCACTCAGTGGTTCTCAAAAAGAGAATAGATACACACTCCCCTGACATGTCAAACATACCAGTTCACACTTCTCTGTGCACAACCATTCACACTTGTCTTCTGCCAGGAAATACTAAAGGTTAGGGTCTCTAGTCACGTCTTCCAATTTGTCTACATGCAAAGCTGTCTGTCGAAGAGTAAGAGGTATACTTTAAAAACTGCTTTGATGAAACCACTGTGAGCATTCATGGGAACCCAGCAAGGGCAGATGGAGTGTTAGGGTAGATACAAATAGTCTCCTTGAAGTAAAATATAACTATTACATTACCAAAAAGACAAATTTCTTAAATTACAGATTGCTCATCTTACAACACCACAGTATATATTTAGATCAGTTAGTCTCCAAAACGAAACATTGTTTCATTATTATCATTTCTATAGCCCCAGCAAAAATGAAGAGAAGGCAACACTTTGTGAGAGCAGAAGACAAATTTAGGAGCTCATCTCTCCCCTGTGGCTGATAAGAACCCTGAGTAATTTCATGTGAGCACATGAAGTTTCAGGATGGAAGGTGTAAAACTGAGAGAAGTTTTAGATTTTCCTTGTAACTTTCCCAAGAGATATATCAAACAAACCTCACATCAATTTGTTAAATGAATTTTTCAGCTTAAAATGACTGCAGACCACAGCACAAATCTGGCTCATTTCTTGACTAGAAACATGAAGAAGGGACATTTGTGCAAGACTCCATATCCTTGTGGCTCAAACTAGTTTGTCGTTCTGGGACCTGATTTTCAATTTTGAATAAAAGATATTACCCGAGTGTCAAGTTTAATAAAAAAAAAAGAAGAAAAAAAAACAAACAAAACCCACCAAACAAACCAACGTAAAGATGAGATTTTCTACCTCAGATAGAGAAGTCTGTTTTCAAATAATTTTTCTAGCTGTTGAGTCATTGGCTAATCGAAAATCAGTAATCATAGAATCATAGAATGGTAGGGGTTGGAAGGGACCTTTAGAGATCATCTAGTCCAACCCCCCTGCAGAAGCGGGTTCACCTAGATCAGGTCGCATAGGAACATGTCCAGGTGGGTCTTGAAGACCTCCAAGGAAGGAGACTCCAGAACCTCTCTATAAGATCACACAAGACTCTCTATTGAATTCAACAGTGTATTTTCACGATGTCTGTGACACACAACTTCAAAGGTTTGTATATTATATATATTTCTTCATTGTTAGAAATAGTTCACATTTTCTGTCTTCATACCTACCCCTCCCCATCCCCTCCCTCCTTCTTCCCCTCCTTCCCCCTCCTTCCCACACCCCCTCACGACCCCCGTGTTCCCCCCACACCCCCTCACGCCCCACCACAACCCCCGTGTCCCTTTCCCAAGACCCCCCCCACCCCTCCCCATCTCTTCCCTCCATCTCCCCCTCCCTCCCCCATCTCCCCTTCCCTCCCCCTCCCCCCCATGACCCCCCACGACCCCCGTGTCCCCCCCACGACCCCCGTGTACCTCCCTCTCCTTCCCATGACCCCCCACCCCCCTCCCCATCCCCCTCCCTCCATCTCCCCCTCTCCTCCCCCCATCTCCCCCTCCCTCCCCCTCCCCCCTACGACCCCCCCACATACCTCCCCCTCCCCCTCACGACCCCCTAAGACCCCCGAGTCCCCTCCCACGACCTCCCACGCACCCCCCTCACCCCCCTTCACCCCCCACACCCCTCTTGCTTCCAGTTTTCACTGAAGCAAATTCACACTGAAGCACATGAGCATCTTCCACAGATCATTCATTAATTCTCTCCAGTGAATCTTTATTAATTTTACATAATAGTCAAACAAAATAAATACTTTCTATTTCTGAAGTACATATCCTATGGGCTTCAGTACACAAAACATTAGTTAATATGTGTTTGAATAATCGACTACATTTAAGAATCCATTCAACTAGTGAAGTAGCAATTATTTTTTGTTAATAAATACCACATTATATCCTGCAAGAAAATTGGCTTCCTACTCCATCAGTGTTCCATTTCACTATTCGTTCCAGATAACATTACAGAATTTGCTTCTACTTCACTTTATTTTATACATTTTCTAAGCAAATCTGTTCCAAATGAAAACTCTGGAACTCTCTGGAACTCTGGAACTGAAAAATCAATGGGAATATGTCCAACATCCAGGAAGTTTTATTGTTGTGATTTTAAACTAAATATTACTCCTGTGTTTGATACTTAATTGACAATTTAACTTCCTTAGTACCCTACCCCCCAGGAGGAACAGAGCATCCCAAATTTCCAGTAAAACCACAATATAATTGACTGGAATCAAACATCTTTCATTTTCACTGAGCTCAAATTCAAAACCTTCTCACTGCACAATCAAGCTCATATAGGTCAGCTCACTCCCCAGGTTTTTCTGAAATCCAAGAACTAAGATCTTTTTTAAAAAAATAATTACCCTTTTTTCCCTGTGCATGTTATGTCTCAGAAGCCAATCGGAATACAGTAATTTTGTTTCACATTGCAAATGTTGTGGTTAAAACACAGTCCTGTTTCAAAAAATCTGACAAAGTAAGTGGCATTTTCTGTTTGAAAGAGGAGAACAACTGAACATTTCAGGAGCGTGCAATGCTAGTGACAATCAAGTGAGGCAACCGCTTTCATGGCATGGTACTCTGAGCCTAGTGTACAGGATAACTTTAGTCTACAGTTCAGAATGTAACAAAAAGCATTCCCTACACTCAAAATAGTGCAAATGTGTTCTTGAAGACATGCAAATCAAATATTATTGGATTCATAAATGAATTCTGTTCTCCCACAAGAATCTCATTTGCCGCCACAACAGAAACATCCAAGCAGACAAAATCTTGTGTGGTCAACCAACTTGAGATGTTGCTCAAGCTGATGTCTATAGAGCACTGTTTGGGTGGCACCTTCATTTGGCTGGATTCTAAATTGAAAACTTTTGCATTACCTATTTACCAGGAGGCAGGAATTCAACATTAGAGTGGGTTCTTAGATACACATCTAAATAAAGGTATAAAGTGTACTTATACAAAGCTATGACTAAATTTCTTTCTTATCAGTGCTTTTTACTTTGTGGCTTTGATAGGTCAGATAGGGAAGCAGACAAGTAGGCAGTAAATCCAACAGAACTAATCAACTGAGTATGACAAGCCTTTAAGAATGCAAATACAGTTCTCAAAATTTGGTCTTCTGCATATAAATATCCACAGAAATCTTTGATGTTTAGATTAAGATGAATACTCCATAAAGTACTCCATAAATAAGAAACTCTATATAAGAAATTCCATAAAGAATAATTCATCAGTTACTTCTAGTCACTGTCTGACAAGAGTGCCTTTACAGTGTTAGAAGATGTCCAGGCTCTCTCCTTATTTACAGTCTTTGGCAAATAGCAATCATTACAGGTGCATTTAGTCAGATGATGTATTTGAACCAGTTGTAAATAAAACTGAGAATTTATAAACTCCATATAGTAGCTTTGATGAATGGATTTCAGACATTTTCTCCTAAGATTTTTATTTTTTAATCCTGGAATCTTGTTACAGCGGTCTTCACATCACAGTAAACTCAAATATTCATCTGCAACATGATAAGTTAAAAATAAAACCAAATAAAATCCACATTTCAGTTTTGTAGAGTACACACTATAGCTATATAACCCCTTGATTGAGGAAGATGCTGAGGTTAGTGCACTTCACTCGTGTTTTTCTGATTAACTTTTCACTTGGCCTGGGCTTTGTGAATAGAATTCACACAAAAAAATGTAGTGTAGTGTCTAGCATAAGTACATTTCAGCAACTGAGATAAAAGTGTAGATTTCCTGTATAGTCATGGAGATATATAGGTCTTCTAGGGTACAAATCATCTCCATCTAAAGTAGAAATCTATAAGAGGCAAGATAAACTGTGTCCTAAAAAGTCTGTTTCTTCCCACTTACAGATCTTACACAGAATCCAGGGTGCACAGATGTTAATACAATGAAAGTCCATTTTACATGAAATGAAATCCCTGTCAAAGGTCTAAATCTTCTTGCTTTAGTGCCCTAAGGGATTTCAGAATTCTCCCATAAAAAGACCCAAGCCCTTTGAAACAATTGTCTCTGGAACATCCTCAGCAACAAATAATTCTACTAACATACTTGTTCACTTGCAGATGCAGCAAGTCTTGGACAAGGAGTGACCTTTTCCATGCATCTAAACCTCCTCAGTTCTAGTTTTCATATGAAATAGTTTTACTCTGCCCTATGTTTGGCATGTCCTACCAAGATTTTCAAATATGCAGTAACCTGTATTGACAAACATCTGGAAATCTGGTAGATTGACACTTGCAGCAGCAGGGTAAACAAATTAATAGAAAAATTTACCATAAAACACCTAAATCAGTAAAATTAAGTTATCATAAGACAAAGTCAGCAACCAGTACTATATGACATATAGGATATAAAAATGTATGTACCTTAGCAAGTTTGTTTTTAGAATTCTTTTTTGAAGCATCCAAGTACCCAAGCAACAAATGTTATGTACAAATTTCTATTCAATATGATAAATTATGTTTCTGAGAGTAAATGAACACACATCTTTATACAGGAATTAAACAAAAATCTAAACCAAGAATGAGTGTCTAAGTTTATGATTAAGTGAAAGTACACAAAGTAAGGCATATGTAAACTTATCTTGCGTTATATGAATCATTCTTGACATGCAACTATAACGGCAGCCTTCGTTAGAAAGGGGAACAGCAAAAACTTCTAAGAAATGAAGCAGGAATGCTTCCTAATGTTCAGTGGTTTGCCATTCTTTGTTAAGAAGGTGAAGAAAGCATAAACAGAGCCTGCATGTGTTTCATGAGTCATTTAAGAAATTAAAAGGTTTGTGTTTGAAGCTATGTCATTTGGAAAAGAGGATATGTGGTAGATATGAAAATACTAGATACCTCCCTTGTTAGTTTTGGGCTCTGCTTTATAAATGCTCATCTTGCAAAGGGTGACATTTCAGAAAAACAGATAAAAATTCATACCTGAAGGTTTTATTTTTAGGCTGGAGTGTAGGTACATCTTATAGAATGGAAGTTGTCACTTGAGTTTTAGGGACTCAGGAAACAAGAGTGTGTGTGTGATGTAACCATATATGTCTTCTTGGATCATAAGTTAATTTACAAAACTACTGATCCTGCAGCTGATGTTGTTTCATCTTTCCTGAAAATCATTCATAGCTATGCTTAATATTCTGAAAAGTGCCCATTTAGCACTCAGTCATCTGGTAGCCTACTGCAAACACTGCCATGGACTGGGGTGTGGAGGGAAGGGGTATATCTGGCTGTGTGTACACACTTATAATGATCTTGTTCAAACCTCCAACAGCACACTAAGCTACATCTTTATAGTGAAAGTCTGAGAAGAAATGGATTGCTGTTTGCAACCAGATTCCTCATCTCAAACTAACTTCCCTCAGGTTAAGGGGTTTTACAGGTACCAATCTGTCTCATATTCTTCAATTAGATCATCACCTTTCATCAACACTGCTTTGGCAGCAAGCTTTCTTTTTTTTCTGGAAAGATATTAACTGGTCTTTCAACCTCTCCCATAAATTTGCTACTTTGAGATCCCTTAAGACATGAAAGTGTGATTCCAAACTATGTTCTTTCATTGAGGATTTTTTTTTTTTTTCAGCTTCAGAACATTGGAAAGATGATTGATCATTCATAGCATTTTATCTCTTTGTGAGTATTGAATACACAGCAACGCAGCTTAATGTTTTAAATGATTACAAGGCAATACTTCCCTCCTAAGTTTCCCTTTGTGCTCGGGTGGTCAGCTACTATGTGGAGCTTAAGTGTTTTGGTTGACTCTGAATCTTCCTTGCTGTATTCTGTCACCTCTTCTTCCTGCAGAACAGGAAAATACAGCTGGAGAGAGGATACACTGAAATAAGTGAATTGTGTTGTGGCTATGATTTGCTGGGCAGAGAGCAGCACTCAAGTCTCCGGATATTAGGTGGGTTTTTTAGCAAATATGGACTAAAAAATTCTGCATTAACATTGTACTTTCAGTTTTCGCTCAGGAAAGCTTGCAAGCCCTCACAGTTGCACACAAACACACTGAAAACATGATCCTGAAATGCAGAACATATGATGGAACAGGAAAACCTGTTTTACAACTTCTAAATCAACATGCCAGTATTTTACTTCTCACTTAGGACTTTGCACTTTGAGGCATCACATAGAGTTGGTAAATAATCCTGCAACATAGAACAATTTTATGATGACCATAAACCCCATGGAAACATTTCTGTTTCAAAAGACTTTCAACAAATAGCAAGCAGCATTCCTCCTGGTTTCCTGCCAGCTCATCTCTCCTCTGTGAGTGTCAGTCACTGAGACTTGTGGCCCCAGAATACCACTTCATAGTCACTAGGACTGCCTCAGGACCAAACTGCTCCAAATTAAAGCAGGACTTTTAGGATACCTTAGCAAACATTCCACGAGGTCTGGAGGGCTGGAAAACCTTATCGGCAGGGGGTTTTCACATTCCTTGCTTTGTAGAGATATATGGAGTTTTGGTTAAGCCAGATTTCCTCTGGTTCCTGGGTGTTGCATTTCACAGCAGGGATGTGCCCTGAGGGGCTTTCCAGCCACCCCTGCGTGCCTTGGACTCCCTAGGAGTTCAAATACCTACTCACAGCCTACCAGGTGGTGGGAGCAGCCCCGAATTAACCCATACTGCTCCAACTGCATCCCATTTGACAAATCTCACCTCGAGTTGCATATTGCAGGGGGGCAATCATGGGTGCCTCTGTTAGTCACGTTTGGGTTCATGAGTTAGCTTGGAAGTATAATGGCTCATTCACAGAAACAAGACCTACATGGATACAGACACTGCTTCACTGTCACGCTGTCAGCCAGTTTCTTAGGCGTACTGCTACCTCCTTGTCCATGTGTTTGCTGTTGAATTAAGCTCTGGTCTGGAGTACCTTTCTTTGGTTTTCTCCAATTACATAAATGTAGGATGAAGAGATGGTCCAGATAACAGACAAAAGTGGTATCTTATTTAACCCAACAACACTACTGACCATATGAGAAAGTGCTCCTCACCTGAGCAAAAACACATGGTAACCACTCACCATTGCTACCATCTCCTTTAAAAACAGAGCATGCTGTTATCAAATGCAGCAGTAATTTCCTCCCAGTGCAGAATTATGCAGCTTTCTTTCAAACAAGACAGATATATTCCTTCATTCCCCCCTCTAACAGAGATAAAATCATTTGAGGCTGTGAGTCAAAGTAAAACTGTTGACCCCACTGAAGACCACAGTCTCTGTTTTGAAGGCTATGTTAGGTGTGACTTAACATTATTTTTAGGCACATAATTGTTAGTTAATTTCTGATGATCTTAACCCAAGATGTCAGACCCTCAAGGCTTGATTATTCTAATTCTCCCATTGCCATTTACAAAAAGTTGTGAGTAGGAGCTGTAGGGCTCCTTGTGGCACTGAAAATCCCTCATATGTAGCCTTCCCTGCAGCTGCTAGCTTTCAGGGTGTCAAAAGCTGTAAACCGGTTTTGTTATCAAAATACAGTCTACTGAAAATCAATAGACTCCACTTTTTCTTTTTTTTCAAAAGCTGAACAGAAGTATAACTAGGGTGATATTGCTTACAGTAATATCTTCACTACCTAACATGGTTTTGCTCCCAGCTACAACTCAGTTTTAATTGTGACCCTGTCCTTCCTGAGAGGTGTGTTATCTCACTGAAGCCAGTCCTTGTTTTATTTATGTGTTGTTTTTGTTTTACTTACGTATTCATTGTATTTATTGAAACCTCACTGCCATGTAAAGAGAAAATGCAATTGTGTAACTATGTTTGCAATATGTTTAGCAGATTTATATTTATAAAGTTATTCAGTTTTCCTAGGAATATACAAGAGCATAGAAGACATTTAACATGTAGTTTTTCATTCAACATCTCTCTCTGTGTGATACAGAGATACTTATTACCATATTGCCAGGCAATCTATTTTTCTTTTTTTAATCCCATGTCTCTGTAGTAACAAACAGTGTTGTCATTAAGTGGATGCTGAGAAGGAAAGTATTCACCACTGAAAAAGGCACAAAATCCCATGTACTTTACAGAATGAAAGATCACTGATCGAAGACTGACTTCTGGAGAAATTTCTGAACTTGTGCGTAGCTTGTAAAAATTCCCCACCCACAGTACTCTCTTTGAAGTACACTCTCACAGAGCTGCTCCTTCCATTTCTTGCCATAAAACTGTCAGCTGAGTGTTTCATGTTGTGATACAGCTCTCTGTGTTACAGGAAATCAACCTAACTAGTTTTCCTGTGAGTATAAAAGAAGCAGACAAAATCCATTAACCCTTTCAATCCCTGATATATTTACACGCTTGTAATCATGCAGGTCTTAGAACGAAGAGAAACAGTCTCAATGGGAAACAGCAATTGTTGTGAGAAGTTTGCAGCTTTTTTCTTTAAGAATATTTTTTTAACTCATTGAATTCAGGCTTTTTTATTTATCCAGTTAGACTTTTGTCCTTGCTGTTTCTAACAGCTGAAAAATATTTTTTTTCATGGTAACATCAACATACTCTCTAAGCCTGGAAAACAAACATCTGTTTTTCTCGATTTGACAGCCCGATATGTTGCTGAAACAGAGCTGTGCCATAGCTCAGATCCAATTCTAAATTTTCAACATATGGTAGATATTTCTGATTTAGTTCTTGCTGAAACCTCTTTCTGGATTATTTGAAATGTGCAGACTACGAGAGTTTAGGAGCTTTGAATAAGGCTATACAAATTAATAACCGTTGTGTAAGTGTTCCGAGACATTCAGACAAAGGGATATCTGGTGCTGTCGAATTCTTAGTAATATTTAATATCCTTATGATAATGGTTCATCAAAACACCCACTTATTTAAAAGTATTCTAATATTTTATATTAATAAAATTTACTTTGCAGTCTGAACTGGTGAAGAGAGCACAGAGGCCCTCAGCTTAAACTATAATCAAAGATGAGCAGAAATCTCAAACTCAAGATCCAAAACCCAAAATGCACACCATTAACTCTATCAGAATTTTTTGTCTGCTACCTATGAATTCTGCATCCCACTCCAATAAATTCTTTATCTATACTATATTCCACAGTGGGCTAAACTCTGCTGTCAGAACCACTGAATAACATCAGATTGGAAGGGTTTTCATGCTACAAGGCTCCATTGTACCACTGCATCTGACTGCCCTGCAAAGTAACTAAACAAAACCATTCAACATAGACACAGCTCAGAAAGGAACAGCAGGAGAACCATCTTCAAAAGAAAAACAGGTCATATTTCAGGGAAAGTATTTTTGACCTTCAAGTGGCATTCACAAATAGCTGCAGATTGCCCCTAATTCAGAGAAAATATTGCCAGTTCTTCTCTTGGGAGGAAACATGAGGCTTGCCTAACCTTTGTTTTGCTTTATACTCAGTCTGATACTCTCATAAATTCTGGCCTGCAACTTCCCACTGTTCTACTTCTTACTCTCTTGTTGAGGATATACCCCCATGTATATCACTGTAATTTTTCAACAAGTTCAAACAGTCAATGGTTATTGTTGAAGTCAGCTGTCACTCAGTCCAATTTCATATGTAAAACTATTTATCTTGGGAAAGGCAATAATAAGCAAATACACAATTTCTTTTACAGCACCAACCCAGCTTCTGCTGGAAAAAAAAACATGTTTCCCACCCTCAGAAATACAACAAATCTTCTGAAATAATAAATTTCACAGACTGTCATCATTTGTCAGCCTAAGTGATCAATAATCTATACAAATGTTCTTGTCTTTCCCAAAAATGCAATCCTGATTTTTCAAGAGGAAATAACAACTGAAGGATTTGATATGGGGTATATGCTTGGGGACATTCATTGACATATGATCTACATATTTTTTTGTGTGTATATCAAAATCACAGAAGCACTGCCCTGAATGTTCAGGGTACTTAAAATAAAGAATACAGTAGTTCATAATTACCATCCATGTAAGCAAGACATAAAGCATATAACCTGCAGGCAGAAGGAGATTCCACAACACTGAAGGCAGTCACATTTGTTTGCACAGCTCTGACTTCTTTTTTTTTCCTCTGTGAAAGTGCAAGTGCAACAGTTGAATCAGGATAGGAGAAAAATTTTCCTTTTAGTTTTACGTTGAAGCTTATCTCTGTCTCCCAACTAAGGCACCTATAGTGTCTTTTAGCTTAGTGAAGGACCTAAGAGATTTGTGAAGACTGTTACTCCAAACAATTGTTAGTTGCTTCAGCCTGTGCCTACCAAGATTAGAGAAGGGAAAAAAGGAATAAAAATAAAATTTCCCTGAATAAGTTTACATACATCTTTTTCTACATCCAGCTTAAACATAGACAAAACACACCTCTGTGGTGATTAACTTCCTCAGTCATATTTTCAGTGGCTACCCTTTGCTGAAGTAATTGCAGACTGCATTACATAGCTGAACAGGAAAGTTCCAAGAAATTCTTAAGAAGCCACAAGGAGATAATCATGAATTCCATTTTTCTGAGGTCTGTTGCAAAAGCATCTTTATTATTCAGCAAATGCTTCCCTCCCACAACTCCCCTTTCATTCTGCCAAACCTAGCAGAGACTTCTCTCCTACTTGTCGTATGCTGTCTTTGAACTGGTACCTCCTAAGAAACAGAGGCTGAAGAGCTTATGGATGCCACACTGGCAGGAAGCATTGCAAGCAGCCACCCATGTCCCTGTGTTCCTCACCAGCTCTCCCCAGGACAGAGGCCTTTGGCCCCTGCCCCTGGCAAGGCCCTGAGGGGACCACAGAGGCCGCACTATAAAGCACTTGTGCATGTCTAGGGCTGTTCTCTGTCAAGTCATGGCTCTGAGCACCAAGCATACTGTCTGGCACCACTTCTAGTGTGAGGAAAAATCTGCGTGAAGAGACAGAAGATTCCTACAGGACAGTTCCACAAACTAGAACAGAGAACAGAACCCATCTGAGCATAAGAGGAGCAGAAATCCAATTACCTGCTCTTCATACACAGGATCCCTTCCAGCTCTTAAGATTCTGTGATTCCATGATTCTGTGAAATGACATACAAACATAATCATCAAAAAATGCTGCATTTTCTCTCCATGATGTCAGTGAGATTTGAGAATGATAGAAGCATACTGGATCAAAGAGTATGTGCATCAGACTGCTTTGTCCTCTGGCTTTGTGTTTCACAGCAATATCCATATTACCTCTGGTTTTCCATATTTGAAAGGATGACAGCAGTTTTTACCAGCTACAGAGTAACAGGGAGAGACTTCCAGTATGTCAAATTATTTTCAGTTAATGTCTAATTGCACTCCTTTCTACAACCAAAGGGTACAAAGCACGGATGCTAAACATAATAAAAAACAATCTCACAGACAGTGAGAAATTATAATTACTGAAAATCAAGGGGGAAAAAAGGTATCAGTTTTCACTCAGGAATAAAAGTCTATAATAAAATATCCAGAAACTATGAGAGCTGTAGATGTAATTTGAGAACACTGTTATACGAAATGCCATTAGGGTACAAATCCAAATGTCATTCTTTGATGTCTGGATACAACTCAAAGCACTTAGAAATAACAGTAGTTTGGCATTATTAATCATACATTTAATTATTCCTGAGTTTTATTCAGTCGCACTTAGACTTATCTAGGATACATTAAAATGTGTGTTTTATAAACATAGCCATGTTAATCTCAAAGGCAGTTCACAATAACATCCATTTCCTTTTTATATTGGAGTCCTCCTTACTAGTTCCAGTTTTCATTGCTTCCCAGGACCGAATCTTTTCCTTTCCTTAAAGAAGAAGGGGGAAGCTGTTTTCCCCATGTAGCTTTAAAGCATTTTTCTCCATGACTGCTGCCTTCTTCCAGGGCCTTGAGTGCAGAGGTTCTGGTGTTCATGCTCAAAGTCTGATCTCCAGTTTTTTTCATGGGAATGGTCGCCAAGCTACACTCAGACGTCTGTGCAGCCTATTGCTCTGGCATATCCTCCTGGGTTTCTTACTGTCAGTTTTGACATGAGTATAGTAGTACCACAAGCACCATCTGCTCTTCCTGAGCCTCTTCACCTCCTGGGATACTGGCTTTAGCCCTAGTTCCTCATAAAAGGCCACAAGTTCCACTGGAAAGCAGGTCTCCTAGAATGTCTTGCTTGCGTGGCAGTTTTAGAAAGCGCCATCTCCAGTGCATGGACAAGAAAAGACTGTAAAGAAAGGCAAGGCACTGTTCATCAGTGTTTATAGCTGCATGTAGGGCTTATGACCTTTCAATCAGAAAAGGAAGATAGATCTGAGCAATTGCATCCTGGATCCTCTATGGCTCACCAGTAGGATTTCAGAATAACAGAAAAAGTTATAAGTACCTAAAGGGTAACTTGGGGAGAATTTTAGTGCCCACAAGAAAAAAAGGTTTCCCTGTAAAAGCAACTCAGTTGTCATTAAGACCCAGGATTGCACAGGAGCAACAGAGTCTGTTGCAAAGGGATAGTGGCAAACACAGAGAGAGAGTTTGAAGAAACTTCAAACATCCATCTCAAGGTATGTTTTAGATACTTCATTAGATTTTGTTGTTGTTGTTGTTAACTGAAATGTTACCTTTTAAAGAACTTTTAATCAAAAATGTCTAATCAATGTCACAATTTCCATTAAATTATCAGAGATGTACTCAAAATAAAAACTTACAGCCAGTTTTTACTACAAAGACTAAATTTAGAAATTCTGGAATTTTCAGCTCAAAAGCTCATTAGAGGAATAAACCAATTTATTTCAAAAAGCAGTAGAAGATGACTCTGGCAAGTCTGAAGAAAACTGCAGTTAATTAAAAGAGAAGTTTGCTGCCTTTATATCATTGCTATGATTTAGCAAGGAGCAGCTTTTGCTTGGTAACAGGGAGAGGGAGTTGCAGTGAAGACCCAGTAAAGAGTTTTGGGACTCTCTCCCGGCTCCTGGGTTCACACCCACCTCCAGCCTGTCTGGGCCAATCTGGCGCCTCTGTGATCACTATTTAGGGACGGGAATTTGAAGTGCTGGTAGAAGGTGTAAGACTGATACAAGATGGAGGCAACCACGTGGACCCCACAGTCAGAGAAGGAGGAAGGAAGGAGGAGCACTAGACCAGAGACCCCACTGCAAGCCATGGCGAGAATGCAGGCTGTACCCCTGCAACCCATGCAGGGCCATGGCAGGACTGAGAGCCACCAGCAGCTCGGTGTGAATGAGCCCGGACAGGTGAGGGACTGTGTGGGGAGATGGCCATGGCCCAGGCCGTGCTGGAGAGCCTGCATGCCGCAGAGCAGCCCCACACGAGAGGCAGAGAGAAGCTGCAGCCTTTGGGATAAACGCACGTCGGAGCAGCCTGTGCAGGGCTGCCATGTGTGTGAGGTGCCCCACGGACTTGCAGGGAGGACGGGTGCGGAGCCTACCTGTCCTGAGGAGAGACAAACGGCAGAAGCTATCGGGAATAGACTGACTGAAACCCCACTCCCTGCCCCCCTGAGCCGTTCAAGGGGGGAGGAGGTAAAAACACCGGGATCAGGACTCTGAGCCGGGGAAGAGGGGAGGGGTGGGGAGAAGGTGTTCTTAAAGGGCTGGTCGGACTCTTCATTGTTGTACCACTCTGTGTTGTTTTATTTTGGCTATGTTTTGGGGTTTTAATGTTATGTTTTAGTTGATGTTGCATTAAATTCTTTTGGTTTTTTCCCCAGGCTGAGTAGCCTGGTCTGTTTTGTCCTGGACCTTAAGCGGCAATTAAGCTCTCCATGCCCTTTTGCAATCCTCAGGTCTTTGGTACTTGAGGCTACTCGTGGTCTTTTCCATGATGGGCCTAAACCACGACAATTGTTATTACCTTTTCCAGTGACTCATATTTAAACACCTGCAGTTACTCATGAACAAGCTCTATTTGAAGATGGTACATCTGTCATTAGACATTTTTAATTAAATTTGCCATCTCCACCTTTTTAATTGATTGTTTTCTAATAGAGCTCAAATTGCGATCTACTTCTGGCTCTGATAGATGTCATTAAGAGTCTTAGCCACCATCCCAAGTGAAACTACTATTGAGCATTGTGGATCTGACCAGTGTCAAAAATGGTCAAGCTCAAAGTCTCCTTGATTTCCACAAGATTTGGACCAAAGTCAATAGCTTGTATAAATGTATTGCCCTCTGTTGGTCAGGCACATCTCATAGAGCATCTCAGAAGACAGGAACCCTAACTTTCTTTACCATGTCAATTAGGAAATTTATGTTTCTATTTATACTGGACAACTAGAAAGACCAGAGAAATTTAAAATTATATGGCAAGCTTTTAGATATTTTTTTAAATGACCATAAAGGTCATTTGTGACATTCTCTCAATGTAGCTTTACATCTCCCAATGTAGCCACTGAAATAATATTCACACACCTGAAAATATGAAGAGTCTTTATGCTCAGTGATAACTGCTGTAAGGTGGAAAAAAAAGAGGTTAGGGAGTAAAACTCGAAGAAGCAGGAAGAGAGCATGAGACAGCCTTAGCAGCTCCCTGAACCATGACAATGCTACCAGATCATCTCACAGCCTCCATCAATCTGGGCATTTGAAGCTGATTGCCTGCCTGTCTACAAACACAAATGCACAAAAGTTACCCTAATTAAGCAATCCTTAATTAGGCATCAATGCCTAATTGTCAACTTTTCTGCTAAATTACCCACATCTATTGTTTTTAGCAACATTAGGATTTTATTTGCTCTTTAACCCAAAATTGTCTATTGATCAATGTATTAACTGGTGTTTTCATGCATTTAAAGTAATTCCTTACAAATCAGGTCATTTTGTAAGTGGTAAAATGAACAAAATTGCCTATGGATTTGTAATTGAGTTCCCATATGGACTCTGCAGTATTTAATAATAGTTGAACTCAAATTACCATCCTTTCCACAAGCAGGAATTTTAATAAGGTCATTCCTGATCTGCTCACTTGTTTCCACAAAGATCATGGGAGTTTCATATCCCTTTGTCATCGCGGGTTCAAATTAACCCATGATTTCAGGTCACTAGAGAGAAGACCAACAGATACGCATGTCAGGCATACATATGCCAATTGTGAATCCATATCTCATCTCCTTAGGAACATAGGTTTCCAATTTATACTGAAATCAAATAAAGATCCATGTTAAAAAAAAATAGGTAAAAATTCAGATTTTTATGTTGTAGTATAATCAGGCTGGAGACAATCTCAGGGTCTCGTCTCACTGAAATGGACTCCCTCTTCTATGTAAAAGCTAACCTCAAGTTCTGGCCCTACATCAAGTACCAAGTAAGAGAAGACATTTGAGAGAGAGGACCAAGTACTTTAGTGGGTTTTCTTTTTCCTGATTAAGGAGTCAAGAGAAATTCAGTCTCCTGGCCCACAGGCATAGGAAGAAAACTGAAAGGTGACTGCCATTACCTCCCTACCTATCCAGATGCATTAGAGCACAGATAGACTCACTGTCACCTTCTCCTCCAGCAAAATGGGCAGCGGCAATATCCCCAGAGAGGGTAACAGAGGTAAAATTATGTTTCTCAGAGCTGCTCCACCTATAGCATGTGTCAGAGAAACATCACTGCTCGAGCCACAGCTTCAAACTTTTCTCTATAACCACAGGAGTCAAATTCATCATGTTGGTAATGAGGCCTGAGGGTCTGATGTAATCACCTAAGCGCAGACCTGTGGACAAGCAACCGAAACTTACATGGGCTTAACAGGGAAAATGAAGATGTTTCCAATTACACACCTAAAACAAAGAGAAGAACCAGGCATATAAGATAGAATTAGATGGAATTTTTTAAATTCCTTACATTTTGGTGGTTGCCTTTCAGCCATTTTAATGAGTTCTGGAATTATTTTTTTTTTTAATGTCACCAAACTTGCAAAGCATCAGACAAAATAAATTCTGTTATTCATAGTGAAAATGTAGTATTTTGAGAGCATACAACCCTCTGTTCCTGAGGAAAATCAGACAGTAGCAGCCACACCTTTCCTGGCTGGAAATTCACATAAACTGTGTTTTTCTGCAAAGATGTTGAGAACCTAAGAACTGTATAAATGTATATCTCCTGAACTAATCTGTCTTTTCAGTCATCTGCAGTGATCTTTCAAAAATGTTCAAATTGTCATATCATTTTAATAGCAGGCTTACACAACCCACGTTTTCACAGTCTTCCATGTACATCAGAATTTTGCTACAACTTTTCCCTGGGTTTTTTTGTAACTGTTCCAGCTACAACTGTCGGGTTTCCCTGCATGTTTCTTGAAGACTGGGAGAATTTTATCCATCCCTGATTATTTTTTTTATTCTCTGCCTTGATCTGATGAGGTTAATTGTAAAGCAAAAAGTCCCCACAGGACAGGTCTGGATGAGAAAGTAATACTGGATGAAAAAGTAATACAGAGAAAAGTGAGAAACAGCTCACTACAGTGATTTCCCTCTCCAGATAGATCTCAGAAGATACTATCAGGAACTCTCTCTCTCTCTCTCTCATGACATACCCCCTAACTTGTATAAGTGTAGTGTCATTACCAAAAAATCATTTGGATTTATTATTATTATTACTCAATCCAAAGGCTAATACCAAGCTGTCAGAGGGAAGGAAAGTACACAGTGTATTTTTTAAAAATCCTCATTTTGACTGGAGTTTTCTCTTTTGTTGTTTTCCTGGGGTTTTCTCTTTTTTTGTTTCATTTTTTTTCTTTCTTTTTTTTTTTTTTCTTTTTGGTTTGAAGCTCTGTTCTGAGAAAAGGAAAGCAGGGGATTTACTAAAGGCAAGGCAAGTCGGTTAGTTATGAGTCACCTTCATGACTTATAAAGGGTCTCAAGTTGTTTGGAGCAGGCTTTCTTCACCTAACTTGTGCTGCAGGGATATTAGGCGACCAACCAGACCAAGAGACCTCTGTGGCAACTGCTCCTGCGTCAGTTGCTTTTTTAAATTTTTTGTTCACTTTATTTCTCTCTCTCTCTCTCGTTCTACCTCTCTGTCTTATGAAGAAAAAAAAAATACAACCCAAACTCAGCGATCATGGTTAACCTGTGAGATGGAACAAAGGAAGTCTGTGGCCTTCTTGCTGCATTGGTTTTGCTTGCATCTCTGTATAAAGAAACTGCCTCGTAGCAGGTAGGTTTTTCAGTTTGGTTCTTTGGCTTTTTTTGTTTATTTTGGCATGTGGTCTTTTTTTTTTTCTTTTTTAAATAAGAAGCTTGTATGTTACAGGAGATGGGAGCAGGCCAAGGGAAAGGGCCCTAGGGCAGAGTCTAGAAGCTTCAAAGTCAGAGAGGCTAAACTTCAAACATCTGCACACATGCAGACATAGACAGGCACCCCAGAATCACATTCAGACAACCAGTCTTGAATGAATACAAACCCAGTCTCCTCGCTGTGTTTGCATTCACTTTTGTGAGTGACCTCACATAACTGATGGGAGAGCACACACAAGCAAGGTGTCTGCAGACAACTAAGAGGACATGGCAGATGCATGCTGCTTTTGTTGTTTTGAGATGAGTGGTTTAGAAGACCATGTAATACGGAATATAATTTCTACAGTGTTTCAGTTATGATTTTGGAAGAGGTTTATGACTAATCTGCAGTTATTCTCTTGCCTACAGTTTGACAGAGACATTTTGAGGTGAGGAAAAGTAACTGTACAGACTAGTTTGACTGGCTTAATTTGGCCATACAAGTAGTTTGGATATGGGACAGCTTCCAGTCCTCCTTTCATAAATAAGCAACAGAGAAATGCCTTCTTTAAAGTATCTCTTTTATGTTTGATAATTTAGCTTGTTTAAATTCAGTGTAAAATTAAGATGTTTAAAATGCCTATATAAGAACTTTATATAACTTTCTTGAAATGCATATCCATACTGACAAAACAGGAACTCCATGCTCAGAATTCTGGTGAAAATTCTGAGGTTTAATTTGGTCATGAAAATTTGCACTGAAGTGAAATTTGACAGCCAATACCAAGATTACTAATTTCTTTTATTAGCTTTTTAATATGGCAAATTTTAGTTTACAAAAGAACAAGCAAAATAGATTAAATACAATATTTAGAAAATAATCCAGCTACTCAATCCACAATGTGAAATAGAAGTACCTTTTATTTTAGAGGGAAGTTTTCGGCACAGGAAAATCTCTTCTATCTATATGTACATCTGTGGAGTTCTTCCAGTATGTTAAGTAAGACACCTGAATTCGTTATTTTCGTGTTTTAAAAATAATTACTTGGCTTTCTAATAAAGTAGAGGAGAACAGAGGACTTAAAATCGTCCTGAAAATGTAAAATATGGTACCTGAAAATGCATCTCTGATGCACCATTTATGTGTAACAGACTTTTGTAGGAGATTAAAAGAATTATAGAGTATGCTAATTATATTGACACTAATTCTTTTTCAGTCAAAATCAGGTTTCCACTATTCAAGGGTAATAATATTCAAAAGCCACTCTTGTCTACCAAATTTTAGTTTTGACAGAGAAAAAGGAAATAGCCATCTCAAATATCTCTAAGAAATATGTAAAATAGGTGAGGCATTACCCTTTGGCCAGCGCCCACTTCTCTGTCTCTCTGGTGAATGCAGTGTTCGCAGGTAGGTAGCATAGATGGAAAACCTAATTTTTGTATAGCTGCAGTTGGATGGAGTGAGTCCCACCTCACGTATGCTACAAAGCTGTTCACACAGTCTGCTTGTTGGCACATCTCTTTCAAGACCTTGAAGCTCCTTCAAGTTTTTTCTTCCAGAATGAAGCCTTTCTTTTCAACAGGTAGTCTGACATTGTTCTTGTGAGTTATGACTCATTTATATGCAGGCAAACGGAAATGAAAGACTGGGGCTCAGTAGGTCTGTTTCAAAGCCTGTTGGGGTCAGTGTGAGTCTCTAGTCCTTAGCCTCTTTTTTTTTTTTTTTTCTCTTTGACAAAGCATCAGGCTTGGAGTGTATCACAATCTGATTCATCCAACAGGCTCGAGTGTAAATTCTCACATGCATGAGCACTTCACTGTCTCAGTGAATTGCCTTTTCTCCTTCTCATGCTCCCACTGAAAAGGGGCTTTGTAACACAGATGATTGCACAACTGCAAGCACCTTCAGATGGGGCTCCCCAAAAGGAAAAGTTATAAATTTTTTGGCTGTTTAGATAGCACCTTTTTTCCTTTCAAAATTGGTTACCATATTTTGCAGAGTTGGGATTACTTTCCTAACCTGCATGTGATTTTCATAAAAAACTTTACATTGGAAATTACTATCAAAGCTGGCATGTCCTCTTCCTACCAGTCCAAAGACAGAAGGTTGTGTTTTATGTCAGTTTCATGACAAAGGATCCCCTCTAGTTGACCAACAGGTAAGTAAGTATTTGGTCATTTAGACTGGAGAGGCAAAACTGTCTAATAGTCACATAACTAGACTAACAAGCTGGACACTTGTAATTCATCTAGCTCACTGAGACCCTTGAGGCACCATACAATGATATACAATTGTACACATGGGGAAATAAACACTTGTTGCATTTAAACTGAATAGTTTGAACTGCATTTGTGGCACTCCTTCTGAAGGAAATCTGAATATTGACTATAATACAGATTAACTGATTAATCATTCGTATTTCACAGACCAAAGAAAATCCTAGGTTAGGGAACAATGTGCTACCTCCACTTGAGCAGACTTTTAAAATGCCTAAAAACCTCATAGATCATTTTCTTTAATACATTAATCCATTCATATTCATTTTGGAAGACAGACTACGAAGTAAAGTTACTGTAATCTGTAAAATTGCTAGTGAATATTTATTTTTTGGTGATGCCATACGTCTCAGTAAGGTCTTAGTCAATTGCATGAATATTGCAACAGAAGTAAGACAATATTGTCACCTATTAGGGAAATTACAATGAGAAGAAATAGAATATATGTGCCTATGTGTATACAAGAACAAAGAAAACCTTGTCAATGTTTACTAATTTTACTTTTGGTTTTATTGCTTATAGCACAGACTAAGTTATGCAGCCCCTCAGTTTACCCCAACTGACTCACAGGCTCTTCAGAGAGCACTACAGTGTTTCTTGAAACTGTCATAGCAGAGGTTGACCTTTAGGAGGTATTTGAAATAAGGGAAAGGAATTGTGGAGAAAAAATGTTTGTCTGAAGGAGGGTGGTCTTTCGAACCAAATCAAAGCTGACCAAAACTTAAAGCATATCCAAATGCCTCTTAAACATCAACAGACTTGGAGCATTGACCACCTCTCTAGGAAGCTTTTCCAAGGAGATCAAAGAACACAGCTGGTGGAACAGATTACTTCTGTATAGTATTGAGAGAAAGAACTGAGTGCAAATGGAGAATAACTTGAGCAGAGCTAACACTGGAGTAAAAAAATACTTGCTGCAGTTTATATGTCTTAAGTCAAATGTTGCTACCATGAAATCCAGAGGGACACCTCAGAGGAATAGGTAAAGCATGTGACGAAGGTTAAAAATACAGAGACAGGTCTAGTGGCCACAGAGGTTGGAGGAGAACAAAGAAAGAATAGTCACAAAAAAAACCAAGGTGGGACAATATTTTCACTTATATATGACTGTTAAACAGGGATAAAATAATCAAAGGATAGAGCAGCTAGCCTAAGAGAACAGTACTGATATGGACAGCTTCTGTGGAGGCAGTAGCAATGAAAGCAAATAATCAAGTTTGAAGATGAAATTAAAACACACACCATTTCTTCAACAGATGAAGGAACAGAAAAGCAGATGAGTAGATAGGACCTGATGACCAGAGATCAACAAATAAGATAGGAAGAATAAATGTGTTTTTCTGATGTTAGTGACAGAAGGAAGAGAATGCTGGAAAGAGGAAGAGGGAAATCACACCAGATCATATGAGCTTTTTTTGGTTTTGTTGTTGTAAGGGAAAAAATAGGGGATTTTATTTTATTATATTTAAAAATTAGTAGATGGTCATCATTTCCACCGATTGCAAGGCCAGAGTTTTAGAGCTGTGTGAGAAGGCAGGCAACAATATAAGCGTTTGTTCACGTAATGGAAATCTGACAGCTGTACAAAAGGCTGTTACAAAGGTTCAGCAAGAGGAAACACATGTCATTTCTCGCCACTTCCTGATAAAGCATGTTTCTTCTTTTTTTTTTTTTCCTTTAGCACACAGAAGCAAAACTGCAGCATTGGAGGTGCTGTGCATCTTTTAAACAAAAAATGAAAATGCTAGGGCGCCAGCCTAGGCAAAACTATTCTACGTATAGCTCCAAGAATATAGGACTAGAAAAACAACAAAGGCAAAGGCTTGTCTATGGTTATGGCTACCCACTTTTGCCTAGAAGGGTGGCTCTGGAGTAAAGCTGCAGAGAGCAGATGCTGCCTGAGGTGGCTCACCCCACTGCTCAACAGTAATGTCAGAAGTAGGCGTGTGCAAGTACAGCACTGATTCGGTTTCTTTACAGAAACAATTATTAGATCTTTGCAAATACATCCCTTCTCTAAGACTGAAGGGCAGAGAAGGCAGACTGAGGACGAAAGTGCCGTCAACCACAAATGGCTGCTGCAAACCACAGATAAAAATATTCTTGTTTTTATCAAAACCCTTAGGAATCTCTGGCAAACCCGATAAAGATATGAAGAAATTAGGGTTTGGAAAGCACGGTGCAAAGAATAGCAACCTGGAATACATCTCAGACAGTGTAGATTTACAAACATGTTCTACAAATATTCTTGGGACAACAGACTGAGAAGTTGCAGAAGCTTCTTGTAGCAAAGGTCTTGTCCTACTGCTGGGTATGATCCTTATCCAAAGACCAATGAAGCCAAATTTAGAGTTCTCACAAGAGGAATAGACATTTTGCATTAAGTCTTTCATAAAGTTGCATATCCACTGTGTGATAGCAAGTGAATAAAGAGTTGGGGATCTGGAGACGTTAAAACAACAATTGAAACAGGAAGTAATTTAATTTGGAAGCGATCTCTGAAGGTCACCAAATCATAATCCCTGCTCAAAGCAGGTGCAATCCACACTAAATTCAGATAAGCCAATAGCCTTTTATTGGCAGAATTTGTTTGCTTTCTTCCTAAAAGAATGAAAATTAATGCCTTAGCATGCATCTCTCATCCTACTCCGCTCACCTGTGCCCTTCACCCTTCACACATATACACAGACAACATTTAGGAGTATTGATGTATAGGTTTAGAAACTGCTCACTTCATTGCCCACATATGCAAATGTTACACCACAGGTCTCAGTATCTGACTTCAGTAGGAGTTCAGCCTCTTAACAGAGCTCTGAATCATCATTTTAAATTTGAGGCCTGGAAATTTCTAAACCACTTTTTTTTCTGCCTACCAAAATGTTAAATTCATCTTGGAATTTTTGTTTGCCACTTACATGTTACAACCATGCACTTGGCTGGTTTCATTTAGAGTGGCACAAAGTGAAAGGTGATTTCCCTAAAATCTCTAAATTAGATCACAGTCTTACTATGACATTTTAACTTCCTCTTAAAACATGTGTTAGTAAGAGTAGGGAAGTTATAAAAGTACATAAGTTTCTTTAAATTTACATACAAAAAAGATCTCCAAATTCAGTCTTATATATAATGTCTCGGTTCCCATATTGTTTTTCTTGTTACTTTTTTTTTTCTTAAACAGTGGTAATTTTATTTTTTTTTAAAGTAGTCACTGGGAGACCAAACAGAAAACAAATGAGATTCAACCATTTCTGACCTCTGCCCAGGAGCTGATACTTTATTTTAGAAAGGTGGAGAAAGGAAAATATATTTCAATCAAGCCATACTTAGCAGAGAACTAACTGGGCACTACTCAGGCCTTTTTAAACCTGCTTGGAATGACTGTCTCAACTATTCCATCCTTGTTACTCATGTAAGTAACTGAAAATTGTAGAAAAATTTCAGATAATTGGATATACAATGAAGAGTCTCTATCCTTCCTTCCACTGAGTGCATTTTTATTTCCTTTGCAGTTTTTGAAATATTTTAGAATATTACTGGTTTCTAAAATTGTGTTTTTCTTGTTTTCAGGAGAAAGCTGAAAGAAGTTAAAAAGATTTTTGAAAAAAAGTTCAGCTTTGGCCAAAAAAATTCAGCACTTGTTAATTTTATGGTCAAAGCATCAGTGACTGAGTAATATGAAATAGAGATTAGCAAACAATATACTGTTCAACACAGGCAATTATAATCATTAATCTTATTCTGATCTACTGGAACGAGGGTGTAGGAGCCCTGCATGTGGGTCCTACACCAGCAACTAAATCTGTCCAACAGGTTTTCTCCCTACTCAATGCTCATTTATTCCAGAATCCAAAGGAATATTTCTTGCTTAATTACAAACATTGCATACTGATAAAACCATGATTCTTTCTTACGTATTTCTTACATCCTGTTAAACAGTCAGCTGTCCTCATAAGCATTTTGATTTAAGTGAAAATAAACTCATTTCTGCTTTTGTTTATCTTGGGTTCTCAACATTTTGAGGAACTTGGTTGATATTAAAAGTCTTTATTAACTGATTTCTAAAGAGATACAAAATTAGGCAAGGCCATGCTACAGTCTGGATTCCTTGTGTTCAATGCAAGTAAAACAGCAACATAAAAAAGCAAAATATGCAGTAAGTAGGATGATAAAAGTCCCTCAGAGAAGAAGAATGGTGAATGTGCTCTAGTTCTCTTATAAAAGTAACTAAAAAAATTGCAGGTTCAACTGTTTCTAAATCTACAGCAGACAATTCCTATGTATTTAACGAGCTGCAATCTTTTTTCCTCTGATGTCTGTCGTTTCTCTGACATGATTTTTTTTTTGCATGCCTTTCTGTTTTTTTCTTTTTTCTCTTTTTTAGGTACATCAAGGGAAAAACCCAGCGGTTTCAGTTCTTTATGTCACATACACCATTCTCTGGAGTTCTTCTGTAGGCTATATGTTGTTAATGCTAATCGTGATAGGGGTTTTACCTCTGACTGACTCCTACATATTAGCATTAACACTGTATCATGCCTCTTACCAGAACTCACATGGAAAAATCTGCTGCTGTGGGAGGAGAACAGAAATCATGAATCAATCAGTGCTATGCTGGGAAAACCTTCCTTCTACATGTAAAAAGACAAGTTGTCCTGCATACAGACATGCTTGCTAAAATGTTTACTAGGTTTACAGTCACTGGAAAAAGGAAAGAAAAAAGCAGCTCTGCGTATCAATAAGTCCTTACTACAATGTAGAACATGTAACATTTTGAGTGCAACAACCTGGGGTGTTTTTAATGGCTTTTCAGCTCTTCTAGCTTTGCTTCCCACACAAATATTTCACTTTTGCATTTTATTTAGGATAGAAAAATGATGAATTAAACTTTCAGCATGCATAACTCTGCATTCTATGTATTTCTACTGAATTTTATTATACATCGGGGAAAAAAATGATGGAAAATGTTTCTCTGAGGTTTTATTGTCAGTTCAGGAGAAATGGGTCGATGGTTCATCAGGAGAAAATTTAAATATATTCATTTTACTTTAGGATTGTCAGTTAATTCCAAACTTTTAGACTAAGTCTTTAAAAATTCTAAATAAATAGGAAAGTATTGTAATATTCATTTTGTGGAAGGTCAAAATAGATGCTGAATACTCACAATCACAAAAACTGATAGGGTCAGTCTTTAAAACTCTCTATCTTATGCTCTAATTAAATCTGCTTAATGAATAGTCTAGTTATGAGACATTAATTTGATGGAGAAGCAGAAACAAAAGAGTCTCAAAGTACTTACCATTATTTAAGAAATAAGGTCAATGTTTGTGCTGTAACAGTATGTATACCATTCTAACAGTGTTTACTCCCAGCATGAGGCATGATTACAGAGCACCTTCAGATCGCAGACCCTTATGAGTCAATGGTCTCACATATAAATCGGTCTCACATATAAATTAGTCTCACATATTAACGGTCTCACTGAATGTGATTTTTCCACTCAGATAGAACTGCTGCAGGGTATGAATGTTTTCAAAACAGACTACAAGTCCAGTGGCTCCTCCATGGATGCACACAGCCACGGGCCATGACCACCAGAAAAAGAAAAAGCCAGCTTCATCCATTTCAAAGTCAGAGCCATAGCTTTGAGAGGGTATTTTCAATGTGGTGAAGAACATTCTGTTAAAGAAAAGTGTATTCCTATTCATTTTGCAGGAAAAATAGCTTTGAAAGTGTGGAGGAAATTGTGGAGAGGACAAGTCAATAAAGATTTTCATTTCTTGAGATAAGAGTGAAACAGTGAAGCATAGCTTGATATCCTACTCCATTTGAGACAAAGTTTGGCAATACCAGTCCTTTCACTGAAACCAAGGTGGTCCTTGAGCCCCTAGAAGCAAAGGAGTCACTGCTACTTGTCTTCCCCATGGTGTAGTTACCAGAGTATCAGCAGTTAGCACAGTCTTGCCTTGACATGGTTGCAGTACTTACAGAACACCTAGTTGCATGATTGACATAAACAATTTTAAAGCTAAGATTTCTGTGAAACACAGAAACCTAGAGATGATGTTGAGCTTGTCTACAGAACTTCAATCTATACATCCCATGGAGGAAGTTAAGTAAAGTATCAATGAAGTGACCACATTTATTTTGTCTTTTGTGTTCACAAAAGGAAGATGTTAAATGATGTTTTCCTTGGTTCCTCATTGCATTCAAAGAAGTCTCATTTACCGCACAACATCCCAAGCCTGCAACCAGCAGGAGATTTTTTTTCTCTTCTTCAAAGGCTTTAATTAACATCACAGTGCTGTACCTGAAGTATGCACTGTCTTCAGTGCTTGTGAATGACGTGGTACTGAAACAATGACCTGCTGTGACTTTCTTACTTCATCCCGCCTTTCCAGTCCCCAGCCCAGAATTCTCATTTCTATCCTATATAGACACATGCCAACAGAAGGTATAGAAAGGAAGAAAGTGGGTCTTGCCACTCACCATTATGATCCATAGTCAGGCTATAAAAAGAAAATGTAAGTTCCCTTACATTTTATCTCTTCAACCTGAAAACTTAAGAAACAGCAAATATAAATACAGTCATTAGACCATTTATATGAGGGTTTTTTCTGCACAGCTGATTCCCCAGAAAAGCAAGTTGCAAATATTATATTAGCAGATATTTTTTAAAATAGGGTTTCTTTTTACTCTGAAAAAATGTTAATGCTGCCCGTGACTGGGGTTAAGTCTTGCGAAAGACCACAGCATGATAGCATTACCATTTTCAGATCGTTGGTGTTCTTCAAGAAATATTCACTGCTAACTCTTCCCATTGAACATCTCTGTGATCTTGAATTTCTGAGTTCCTAGAAAAATAATAAAATAAGTGTGGCTGCGCTAACAAATTCAGTGGCTTCAAACATAACAAAGGATTGCGATAAGCTGGGTGGTACAGCCTTAGACAAGTTACCAAAGAGCAGTAAGAGATTACTTCTTGACAGAGGTTAAAACAGAAAGGGAAGCTCATTCTGGTTGCTGTCATAAAAGGACTTGAGGTCTACTGATGATTGAGCGTTTTCATCACTCGCATGTGTTCAATTTCCCAGGGAAGAGTTTTGTTTCCTTGGTAAGAAAAAAAAAACAAACAACAACTCACTCTTGACATTTAATCCCTTCTATTACGAAGGAAGTCAGACTATATCATAATTGCTTTTTCTGTCTCCAAAATCCTTGATAATATGAGTTACAAAAAATCTCAGTTGGTCTGATAACATGTTTACAAAGGTGGAAGTGACTCAGCTCAATCTTCCTATCAACATCTCCTAGGATCAAGGCACCAAGGATCAAGGGTTTTATCCTTGGTACAGAGTTTTCTTTTTTGATAAATCTGATCAAAAAATGGGAGTCTCGGGAGTCCTAAGCTCACACCAAAAATTCTGCAATTTGGAAAAGTTTTAATTCTTTCAAAGAAGTAGTAGGAAGAACAACTTGAGTGTGAGAAGCCATGGAGTTACTACTGAGATGCACAAGGAAGAAGGCTTCAGTTCCTGCCTTTTTTCCTATCATCATAGAGTGGATTTGGTTGGAAGGGACTTTAGAGATCCTCTAGTTCCTCTCCCTCAGACATAGGTAGCAACACTTTCCACTAGACCAGGTTGCTCAAAGCCTCCTCCAGCCTGGCCTGGAACACTTCCAGGGCTGGGGTATTCACAGCTCTTCTGGACAACCTGTTCCAGTCCCTCACTGTCTTAAAAAAAAAAAAATCTTCCGCATTTATTCCTCAAGAGAATTTGTCCAGCGTTATTTTCTGCTCATGTATGTTGGCCTAAATCACTCCATTCTCCCCTTTCTCTGTCATCTGTATAGTGTCTTTATAGATGTTTCCTTACTTTGACTGTCTCTGCATTCTTTTACTGAACAGATAACTGCACAAACTGCCTCTTTATAGCTGAAAAGCAATTTAATACAAACAAGAAATAGCCAAGGAGGAGACTTTGTTAATTCTGCAGTCTCCTTTGTCCATCTACCCTCCCCTATCCCCCGTATTTTCTGAGGTCTATAGCATTCAGTATGGAGAAATAACTGTACCTACTTTCTTGTCTGTTTTTGAACTGACCTACAGTGGAGACTGGGCCATGGCCCATGGTTGATGGGACAGCACACAAACATCTAGAATCCACACAAAGTCAGAGCTTTTCCATACCCAACCTCATTTTGTTATTATTACCTCAGAGCTTTAAGTTTGGTATATATATATTTAGGGCTACAAAGATGATCAGGGGACTGGAATATCTTTCTTATGACGAAAGGCTGTGGGCTGTTTAGACTGGAGAATATTGACATAAGACCTTATCAACACTTACAGGTACCTAAAGGGTAGCTGTCAAGAGGATGGGGTGACACTACTTTCTGTAGTGTCCAGTGACAGGACTAGGGGTAACAGGCACAAGCTGGAACACACAAAGTTACACTTAAACACAAGGCAAAACTTCTCTCCTGTCAGGGTGAGGGAGCCATGGCACAGGTTGCCCAGGGAGGGTGTGGAGTCTCTTTCTCTGGAGGTTTCAAAATTCACCTGGATATGTTCCTGTGATCTAGGTGAACCTTCTTTATCAGAGGGGTTGGGCTAGATGATCTCTAGAGGTCTCTTCCAACCTCTGCCATCCCATTTTATTCTATGATATAGTTGAGGTGTATGACATAGAACCAAATAGACAGCCAGTCTTGTACCATCCTGCATCTCAGTTAAAGCTCAGAAATCCTTAAGCCAAAAAGAGAAGGGAAGCATTAATCTGGCTTAGCTGTTGCAACATTCCTCCTGGTAGACAATTTCAGCATTTTATTTGCCAGCAATTAATGATAACATGCATAACATCTGAGCTCCCAGATCAGATCTTCCTGCTGCTCCATGCCTGCCATGAGCCCTGTGCACTGTTTCCACCTGTTCTCCTGCTTGTCCTGCTCTGCTCATTTCTAGTAGCGGCATCACTTCACACAGATTGGTTAGGGAGTACTCAAAGTACCTTATGACCCACCCCCCCCAAAAAAAAAATCCACAGACATTTCCCTCTGCAAGTGTGACACTGAATCTCTCTGTGATAATTGGATCTACATCTCCTGCTTTGAAAAGTGCTATCAGCACCACGTCAGTGGTAAGAAAGGATACAACTTTTTAATACCCAGTTCTCTTTCAACTGCTGTTGCTCTCTGTGAGAATCTTGGTGCTTTTCATCCTCCAGGTCTCTCTTCTCCCACACAGGAAGATCTGCCTCCTGGAGCCCACCTAAGATGAGCTAGCACTGAGTTCTGCAGAAGTTTGAGTTTCCACCTTTTCATGTACAGATCTCCAGGGAATGAGGTGGGGAAGTTTAACCTTGAGTAAGCATCAGCTGTCAGCCCTCAACCACATTTTCAATAACGTAGTTCTGCAGTTGCAAAAGTCCCTTCCACGGGGATTCACCCATGTCCCCGTAGGATGACTCTTACTCCTCACCCACTGGCAGGGCAGCATCTCTCTCCCTTCAGGCCACTGCTCCCACCTAGCGGCAGGAGCTCTGCCAAGAAGGCCCCTGACAGCCCCACACACGCTTGCCTTACACCTAGTATGGGTCTGGAAATTCCCTCTCAAGACTACTCAGCCTAGCTATGCACCTTTCAAACCATTTCTTACACTGCCCACTTTTAAAAGACAGGTTTATTCCTACTCAAAAAAAATCCCAAAAAAACAGACAAGGTCTGAAACATGAAATTCCAGACAAGGTTAAAATTTTCCTAAGGGGAAGCAGCATTCTCACTTTCCTCTGCAGGTGGTGGAATCCAGCAGAAATTCTGGACTCCCAAAATACAGAGCAGACATCAGAAATCTGTGTGGGTTGGTGTTAGAACTGGCTCAAGATTCAAAACAGACCACCTAGATCAAATCCCACTGACACAGTTTCACTATGGTCTGGGGTTAATCAGAAGTGGCAGGTACCTGGGAAAAACAAAACAAAAAAAAATCCGAAAATTTTGTGTTCCTCAAGACAGGAATCAATGCCTGCTTTTTCAGTAGCACCAGAGCAGCATGTTTAAAGTCAAACTATACTGCAGAAGGTGAGGTTTAAAAGAAACATAAATCTTTGAAGTCCAGTGCAAAGATCAGTCTTAAGAAAGCATATAGAATGTGTGTGTATTCTTAAAGTAAGCCTTCAGTCAAGAATCTTATTTTAAAAAATAAGCATGATACCATTATAATTAAAGTTCGCTGCAACATTAATCAGCAGGAAATGGGTTCAAGTTGCACCAGGGGATGTTTAGATTGGACATGAGGAAGAATATTTTCACCAAGCATTGTAACGGGCTGCCCAGGGAGGTGGTGGAGTCACCATTCTGAGATATTTAAAAGATGTGTAGATGAGGTGCTGAGGGATATGGTTTAGTTTAGAGATGGGCTTGGCAGTGTGAGGTTAGTGGTTGAATTCAATGATCTTAAAGGTCTTTCCCAACCAAAATGGTTCTATGATTCCAAGGCACGGGTTACGGGTTAAAGGTACGATATATTTAACAGGAAACTAAACCAGAGCTCATTGCCTGTTAACACACTGACAGACAGAATTCTAACTTCACTGCATGACAGTGAATCTGAAGAGCCATGGATCCCATCAAGCACACAAATGAGTAGGAGTAAACATATTTTAACACATATCTTAAGCAGATTTCTCCATTTTCTACAAAATCTACTTTTACCACTTGCATTTTTTTCTTCTGTGACACATTCAGCATTTCCTTACTTATTATTTAGCTCAATTAAGCCAGGTAAGACCTCCTTACCTCAATGGGTTTTACTGAACTGCTACCCTGCTCTTACAAAACTATTGCACTGACTGATTAGAAAGCAAGTGATGAAGTTAATGGTAAAAATAGTAATTGGGATTAAATCCAGAGAAAATATTTGCACTTGAAGAAGTAATAAAAATCTCTTCTGGCATAATGAGAACAGCTCTAATGAGCTAGGGGTGGAAATATCAAATGTCAGAAAAAATCACCTAACAGAACCCTCTTGTGAAATTTAATTGAAATCACCATATTTAAATATCAAGGAATGAAAACTCATAATAAATCTTACTACGCTGGGGATGCAAGTAATAGACTACACCCCAGGTACTATTCTGGAAAATTATCTTTAACTGCACTTGTACAACAGAAAATATTAAACTCAATGAACTTCTCAGCTTTTACATTCTGCTATTTCTGTATTAGTAAAACAATGGCAATTACACAGTTGGCTACTGAATGGACTCTTTTGAAGCGGAAACACAATGAAGTACCTAATTTCAATTATGGCAGGAAATCCATATAAGTACAATATTTTGCAACCCTTTAAGGGCTTCTGAAAGGGCACTATTTTTTTTTTGAAGATAATGTTTGTTTCAACTTTCTATTGCAGTAGGCAAATAACTCAGTGGAGTTTCATCAGGAAGTTCCAGCAAGAAACAAATACATCAGGTCTGAACTTCGAAATAAATACTTTCTTCATGGACAACAAAATAAGGGGTCTTGAAATGATACCAAGCTAAAGGGGACATCCTCTCCACCTGCCAGCTCCACTACTATCTATAGGGCAAACTGCCCTCACGACAGAGAACATAAAGTCACATAATAATTCTTGAATTAAAGAAAAGGGTAATTTGCAAAATGAGTGAATTCTTCAAAGTGGACTGAAATACCTGGCAACAGCTTTGTATCTATCTGTGACACAGGCCCCCAGCATTTAAATAAATAAGTTATTTTTACATGCAGTACAGTAAGTAATGTAAAAAATACATATTTTATTATGTACATTTAGAGGTTAAATTTAATTTAAATTGATAGATCTTTTCCTTCTTCAGTTCCATCTTTCGCCTCATGACATTCTGCTGCTGCCGCTGCTGCTTCCAAATATTTCTCTTCAGTGACCTGCAGAAACATATTAATTTTGCTATATTTTAAAAAATTATTTAATTCTCCTTAATCCTGGAAATCCTCCCCTCATACTGTCACTTTAACAAGAAAGGACAAAGATAAATTATTACAAGCATCTTCAAACTGAAAAATAACAGAAAAATAGCACAGACTAGGCTCTGAACACATTCTTGGCTAACAAGTTTCAGTAGGCATATAGTACACTTCTCTCTCTAGCCACACAACTAATTAAAATATTTGATAGGAAGGCTCAAAAACATATGTGGCTCAGTTCTTATGAACATTTCCTACATTCAAGCATGCCTTGACAGTGAGTCTCTGGCTATATGTGGCTTGTGATACTTCATAGTTCCACTTCATAGTTCTACCTTTCTTAAAAACTTGACTTTTGCATTTACTCAGTCATTGTAAAGCTTCTCTGGGATAAGTACGTTTCAACTTTGAAAAACATGTTGTTTCATGACAGTGAAGTTTGCTAGAAACTCTCATTTTCCATGTAGGTTTTAAACAAAAAGTACTCAAACTAATGCATTTATACTGTTTATTGAAATACCATTCCCTTTTATCTCCAGTAACTTCTGTCTAAGTTTAGATGGTATCAGGTTTTATCCCCATATTCAATTATAAGGAACATGTTCCCGTGTTCTTTCACACCTGTGTCAGAAAACTTTATTACCTAAAACTTTATTACCTAAAACCTACATAAGTTTAAATACACTATTCCATTTTTTTGTTCTCTTCATTCATGTTCACAACTAAAACGGGAAAAAGAAATGTTACATTTTACACACATGTGATACCAGTATTAGTTCTGGAGACAAATTTTAAAAATACTAATACAGTTTAGAGTGATAATTAACAACACCTTAGAGAGAGTGATTATTGCAAAAAGCAAAGGGATTCTCAGAAGCAGACAGCTTCAGTGCCACAGATAGAAAGTACGATATAATTTACTCCAAGGTTTTTTTAATAGTACAAATCACATCAATTGAATAGTGTATGGGTCTTTTTATAACAGTGCAATGCATTTGATAACCAGACTTCAGAAACAATACTAGCATGTCCCCTACTACACAGTAAAGATTTCCTGCTCATCTCATTTTTCTTCACCTGTCAACATTTCCATTCATAAAGATATGCCCTTGAATACACTACCCATCTCTAATCATTCAAATTATACTCTAATACAGCATATCTTTACATTTGGTAAGCTCTGCTTCATCACTTAACAAGACTTACCAGCTTCTTTGATCTTTCCAGCAGCCTGTGCCACACGGTGTGGTGAGCCTGTATTAAATGATGTTAGAGGAGGTTAAAAAATAAATCTTATTGTAGCATAGATTCTGGCAAATGTACAGAAATACTGGCACAAAACCATAACAATCCTTAAGTCATATTTTATAGCTTATGATTTCAGTGTTCAAGTTGCCTATACTCCTTTGGGGGACTTGAATAAATGTCTGCTGTTCATAGCCATTCACAGTGTGGAACACCGAGGAAGTAATGGGTAAAAACGGGAATTAAAATCTCTAGAGGAAGGGAACACAGAGATGAGGTGAGGAACTCAGTGTCCACTTGTCCCTTGCAAACTTCCCCAGCTGAGACAAGAGCAAATACACTAGACCACAGGTCAAAATCATTTAAGTCAACAGGAGTGGGTAGAAAGAGCCCTGCCTCCACTTACAGCTCTGCAAAGCCTGTAAGACTGATTAATGGCAGGATTTCTTTTGTTACTGTTAAGTCTTACTTTGGAATCATAAAAGACTTTGAAATGGTATCCTTTAAGTTCAAAGTTCTGCTCTTTCCTGCATTTGAATAAGCACTCTCAGCACGATTATTAGCATGCACAAATAAGGTAAGGTGAATGAAACATCCATACGGAAATCATACAACCAAAAAACTGTCAGTAATGAAAATAACATCAAGAACCCTCTGATGCCCTGTTTTACTCTGATTTAACATCCACAATAGTTCTAAGAAAAGAAACTCCAAATATCCAACCTAGTCATCAGTGTGGGCCCCCACTTCCTGCTAACTAATTCACCTCTCAATTACATTTGACTATCAGTTAGGCATGTAATAAAGATTGGAAAGTAAGCCAATGTCCTAACTTAAAGAAGGAAAACCTGTGCAAATTGGATTAGTTACCTTCAAACAGACTGGCAGAGACACACCCTGGAATCTCCTAATCAATTCAGATTGGTCAGTCTGAAGATTATGGGCTGCTGTTATCTCATACTGGAAACAGAAACTTGTCCTTGGAATATGAGGGCCTTCACTAACATCTACAAAATCACCAAACCTGATGGGAGCAAATAAAAATGTCAAGTTCACACAGGGAGAAGTACAAGCCTGTTTGTTTTAATTTTTGATTAGCAAATTCCTGTCTACAGAACAGATGAAAGAAAATCCACACAAATCCCAAACCAAATCTAAACAAATCTTCAGTTCAGCATTTCAAGGTTTCCTGAAACAAATGTACAGGTCACACAATTTCCCAAAATGAACTTAGAAAATGTAAACCTCAAGTCTACAGAGAGGATCCTAGGTTTAAGAAATCTTTGAAGCCACGTTGGCTTTACAAGTGGGGTAACTGTCATTCAGCAGAAAAAGATTTGTCTCCATGGTCACATATTTTACACAGTGCAGTGTTTACAACCTGCACAGGTACTTCCCTTTCAGGTCTTAAAAAACTTCAAATTAATTAAGAAAAGTGAGAGATAAAAAGATGCACAGCAAAAGCATACTCAAACCAAACCTCTACCAGAAATCAATTGGTAGGCCCATTTTCCCTCTTATTGACCAAATTAGAGAGCAAGAGGAAGGAGAGAACAGACACGTCATTCTAAAATTTCAAGATGTAGAGATGTATTCAGATTTTATGTAAAAGCATTTAAAGCAGTAAGACTTCTCTGATATTTACCACCTTTAAAGTAACAAGAAAAGGAAATGCAGTGAGATCCACTAAGTGTTAAGTATCCCAAAACCATGGTTAAACTAAAAAAAAAAGCCAACCCACGTCCAAACAACTCAAGACATACTACAGACAGCAATGAATACAAGGGATTTCTCAATTGATAAACATTACCAGTAACTTACTCTGCTTACTCACAGAGAGTACTTGCAATATAATCAAATCTTGCAGAGATTCAGTGCAGATTTGAGAGTTCAGTTTTGCTCACCTGTGTAATGTTACAATTCCTTCCGTGTTCTGAGAAGCTTTTTGTTCTATCATCTCCATTTTGTGTCTGAACAAGACAAAAACAAAAAAGATTAAAAAAACCTCTCACCTTTAACATCTAGTTCTTATAAGAATATTTAAGAGATCAATTTAAGGAGCATTCTTAAAAATCATGCTCATATTTATGTGAGCTCTGAAACAGGTTTCACACAGAATCAGAGAATGGTAGAGGTTAGAAGAGACCTTTAGAGATCATCTAGTCCAGCCTCCCTGATTAAACAGGTTCACCTAAATCAGGTCACACACGAACATAATTCAGGCAGCTCTTGAAAACCTCCAAAGAAGGAAACTCCAAACCCTCCCTGGGCAGCCTGTGCCAGACCTCCCTCACCCTGAAATAGTTTTTCCTTATATTTAAATGGAACTTTCTGTGTTCTAGCTTTTTTCCCATTACCCCTTGTCCTGTCACTAGATACAACAGAAAAAAGTGGTGCCCCAACCTCCTGACATCCACGATTTAGATATTTGTAACTATTAATGAGATTCCCCCCTCACTCTCCTCTTCTCTAGACTAAACAGCCCTACTTCCAGCAGTCTTTCCTCATAAGGAAGATGATCCAGTCCTTTGATCATCTTGGTGGCCCTGCCCTGGACTTTCTCCAGAAGTTCTCTGTCCTTTTGAGCTGAGGAGCCCAGAACTGGACACAGGACTCCAGATGAGGTCTCATCAGGGCAGAGTAGAGAGGGAGCAGAACCTTGACCTGCTGGCCACACTCTTCTTCATGAATCCCACCCAGGATGCCATTGGCCTTCTTGGTCACAAGGGCACGCTGCTGGCTTAGGTTTAGTTTATTATCAACCAGGACTCCCAGGTCCCTCTCTGCAGGTCTTCTCTGCAGCAGGTCAACTCCTAGCCTGTACATGGGGTTGTTACTCCTGAAGTGCAGGACTCTGCACTTACCCTTGTTGAACCACATGAGGTTTCTCTATACTCAGCTCTCAAGCTGGTCAGGTTTAAATTCTTAATTTTATATTACAACATATATCGACATGTTTCATAAAGCATATCACACAGACCTGTTAGTGTAACCTCAGTTCATGCAAAAATTATGAAGATCATACTGACTACTATTGAAGGGCATTTAAAGACAAATGCAATCACCAGGCTCAGTCAATATGGGTTCAAAAAAAGAAAGTCCTATTTAACAAATTTCATATCCTTCTATGATAAGATCACCTGCCTAGTGGATGAAGGGAAGACAGTGGATGCAGCTTTTCTGACCAAATGCTGGATTCTGCCCCTGGGAGGGAATAACACCAGGCACAAGTATAAACTGAGAGAAGAGTGACTGGCAAGCAGCCCTGCAAAAAAGGATGTGGAGGTACTGGTGGGCAGCAGGCTCAGTGTGAGCCAGCAATGTGCCCTGGCAGCCAACAGGACATATCCCATCCTGGGGCGCACCAAACACAGCAGGAACAGCTAGTCAAAAGAGGTGATCATCCCACTGTATTCTGCATTGGTGTGGCCTCACCTGGAGCACTGCATGCAGTTCTGGGGAACCACAAATTAAGAAGGATGTAAAGGTCCTTGAATGCATCCAGAAGAGGACAGCAAAGCTGGTGAAAAGGGCAGAAAAGCATGTCCCATGAGGAGTGGTGAAGTACTTTGGGCTTGTCTAGTTTGGAGAAAATGAGCCTGAGGGGCAACCTCATGGCTCTCTGCAGCTCTCTGAGGAGGGGACATAGAAAGGAAGGTGCTGATCTCACCTCCCAGGTATCCTATGATAAAATGTGTGAGCATGGTTCAAATCTGCACCATGGGAGGTTTAGACTGGACATTAGGAAGCATTTCGTTATGGAGCCAGTAGTCAAAGACTGTAACTGGCTTCCAAGAGAGGTGGTCAATGCCCCATATCTGTCAGTGTTTAAGAGGTATTTGGATAACACCCTTAATAACACGCTTGAAATTTTGGTCAGCCCTGAATCAGTCAGGCAGTTGGGCTAAATTATCACTGTAGAGCCCTCCCCACTGAAAGTTTATGTAGATGTTATAGGAGGGCCATGTTCTCTCAAGCAGTTTCATTCAGAAAGATAAAATGAACCTACTACTTCAAGTAAAAATAGATTCTGAAGTCACAGGTGAGACTAGGAGAAACTAGCAGATAACCTAAACTGATTTTATGCAATGTGTGGTCCTTGATAGATGGTCATCTGCCAGACAGCAGTGTTCTCTGCTCTTTCCACATACACACAAATACATATATAATGTCTAAAGCTGTTATCAAAAGTCAACACCCACCTGCTGTCAATGCCTGCCAGCCAACATGGCAAAGAGATGTTAATCATGCCACATTGATAATCAACTTCACTAGCAAACTAAAAAAAAATGATATTTTTGCAACTTTAGCTTTAGCATCATTTTTTTTTGGTTCATAAAATTCTAAGTTACTTATCATTTATCCCCACCTCTCTGTAACTGCCAAAAAGCTGTAGACCAGAGAATTTTTTTTCCAAAACATTGCTTAAGTGGTTCTTCAGCAGAGAAGACTGAAGAGTTCTGAACAAGCCTTCTTTTGCAGCACAGCCCAGAGTATTTTACCCATTTTCCCCTCTGCAGAGCATAAAAACTGCATTTCACCAAATCTTCCTTTGAAGATACCAAGATACGAAAAGCCTACGTTTCTTTGAACTCGAAAGCCTTTCAGCAAAGGTTGAGAGGAACTAGCATGCCAAGTCTAACTACCAGAGTTTCAATTCAGAAAGAGTGAATTCGATAAGCTCACTATTAAACTAAGAAGTCCACAGACTGTCAATTTGTCACAAAACTATATCCAGTAAAGGGCTGGCCTCAGGAGAGACAACATGAGATGAAATATGGCAAAATGAAAAATTAAATGTGGTGGTGTGACAGAGAGAATGGAGGTGGGCTCATCCAGAGTAGCAGAAGTATCTTACTTTGACTCTCACATCTTGTTTTAGATTACAAAATCAAGCACAAATTTAACTGAATTTCTAATTGTCTTTCTAAAAGAAAGGCAAATTCAGACACCTACCTGTTATGCTGAAACATTTCACACGCTACTTTTGCCTCAACGTGCAGGGTTTCAAACGGCAGGTCTTTATCAATGAGCTTTCTGGCATCTCTTGTAAGAGAACGGAAGTTTTCCTAAAAAAACAGTTGGTACATATAAAACTGTCACCACTCTGTCACAACTGTACTGTGATGTAAGCACAGGAAACACTAAATATTAGTCAAAACAATTAGGACCACCTACTATACCTTCTAAACAGAAGAACGTTGCTGTACAACTCCTACTATTTATCTGCAACAGATTGCTACAGATCATCGCTGTTGGAAGGGAAGGATTCAATGCCCAGTAAAATCAACAAGCATTTTTCTATTAGAAACTGTACTTATTAATTGCAGCTAAACTTCTCGGGTTTCCCCAATGTGATAGATACAGACATAGTCTTATTACTGTTAAATATTCATCCATATATCTTGTTTCCCATGATTCCACTTACAAATGGCCTCTACTCTGATGCAAATAACAGAAGAAAGTACTGAAAAACTAATAAATATACACTGATCATCTTGGTCCAAAATCCAAAGCTCTGCCTACTCAGATTTGTCAATAAAGAAGAAACTACATCTATAACTTCACTTAGAAAACATTTAGAAGAAAGTTACTTCAAATACAAGATCATATTGAAGAGAAATTCTGCACTGTACCAACATTGCTTTGTTAGCCATACCTCTGCTAATATTTGGGCATGAGAATCAGAATGGGCACCAGATGAGTAAAATACTCATGATCACATCAGCTACTAAACTAAACAGTTCTGAGACTTAACGGTTTTAGATTATTAGATTTACCAAACAGCTTTTGTGAAACATAAGTAAGCTATTAAGGAAAGCTTTGGTTGAATATGGTTATGGTTCTTTTACTACAATAAACTGATTATGCTGTAAACCACTAGGTGAAAATACACATATTAGACACACTTTCCTTTTGAGAGGTGTCTACTCACACAAAGGCTATTAAGCCACGGTTGCATCTACATTACCAAGAGTGGCTGGGGAGGAGCAGATCTATATAGGAACAAAGATGGCACTGAGGTCCCAACAGCCATTCCAGCTATTCTAGGTATACCATTTCAGACTAGAGCTACTCTAGCCCCACACACTTAAAACCTCGAAGCATTTGGAAGATAGCTCTACATTTCATTTCATCTGAAAGGAACTCAGTTTGTGTGCTCCAAGATTTCTCTGCATTTACCACATGTTGGCTTTCATGGCAGAGTGTAGTTCCCAAAGAATACTCCTGACCTAAAATAAAATACTATTATTGATATATCCTATGAAAAGAAAAAAACAACTTGCTGCGTCCTCTCTCCTGTCAGAAAAAAACAGACTGAACACAGATACAAGCTTTATAACTTTTTGAGGAGGAAGTTGTTGTGCTTACATTTGTCGGTTTCCAGTCGTTAAGCCTGTTGTCCAAAATCACATCATAACAGAAAGCTCCAGAGATCACTGCAATCCCAATTCCAAAGAGAAAAATACTCATGTTTGTAACAAAGTACGTATTTGACTGCCATAATACACTTATAAATATATCACAGCTGTGATTATAGAGCCAAAAACCAGATCACACCTGTATCAGATCACAGATGAACAACAGTTGTTACTAGCCCTGTATTTAAATAATCTTCCAATGTGATGTATACGTAAATTTTTAGTAAATCAGGTGCTCATAAAGTTATGCAGTTATTAATGTAAAATCACAGAAACACATCACATCTTCTAAATACCTTATTCATGTAAGTTCACAATAAAAAGGTTATGTACTCAAGTTTCAAACTTAGCTTATGAAATCCTAAGTAGTCTTTACAGTTGCCACAGACTAATTTTCTGTGTACTTTTTTCTGTATTTTGATAACAAAATTTGTTTTCAGTGTGATTGTTATCAATTAAAGGCCACAACAACAGTATGAAATACACAAATCAATGCTAAGTATCTTCAATCATTGGAAAAGTTTTTTTCATAACACTATTAGACACTCACAATGTAGCAAAAGACTAGATAATAAATATAAAACACTTATATCACCTGGCACTTCTGGAGCTTTGATCAGACTCACTGAGTACTCATCTTTGAATGCCCGCTTTAACACACATGCCATGATCATGGCACAGGAGCGCCAATAGGCCTGTGAGGAGAATTTCAAAAGAAAGGTTTATAGCCCAGAAGCAAGCAACCCACACCAGATGAACGTCAGCTACTTATTCCAAAATAATATCAGCATTTAACTGAATGATGCACAAACCTAGCTGTCAACCCAAGCATTACTTTCTTTAGTGTATAAACTTCCATTTGATGATGATTCTTCATAGAAAAGCTATCAAAAGAAAAAAAAAAATCAAAACTGTTCTTAAAATGCCACCCAGATGTTTCCCCGGAGACATTTAAATCTGAATTCACAGACTAATGCATCAACACAGATTGAAAGGGATTCCTGTAAATCACTTTCAGCCCACATCCTGGTACAGCTAATGATAACCATGACACAACAACCAAGTATTAAAAATATCTGAACTTCCACAACAATAATGCTCGAGAAAGCAGACAGAGATGGAACTAAAAAACGCATATGAAAAGAAGTGGTCATAATCAGGATCATCTACAATGGGATAAGATACAGACTTGCCTTGTTTACTTCTTCTGGATCTTCGTCTTTGAAAGTAAGGAACTGAATTTCACATGATTTGGTCAAGGGTCTGTACATATCCCACACTTCACCATCCACAAGAGCTAGAATGGATTTCTTGCAGTGCCATTCACTTAAGTCTAAAGAAACCAAAAAAAGGTATTACACAGTTTAGACTTCTGTGTTTGGGGGTTTGCAACAATAAACTCTAAGTTTCACTTTAACTGATTTGAACCAATGAGCTGTTAACAGAGCCTCCAAAACTTATCTCTATTTCTGACGTATTTTAGTACAAAAGTACTTTAAACTTGCCAAACACAAATATTCTGAATGCATGTCTGCTATCTTGGTCATTAAAGTGTCATTAACAGTAACATTTTTAATTGAGATCAGCAAGTACTGCAATTTTCATCAGTGTCGCAAGGTTAAAGAGTCCATTCACTTACGCATGGCACAATTGTATGGTGTGGACAAAGCCTTGTTCATCACAAACACACTGCCAGGGTGCGATTTCCCAATGTATTTTACTTCGATTTTCTCAATCCGTGGATAAAGAGACAACTGTCGCTCCTTCTCTTTGGTGAAGAGCTCATTACGCATCTGAATCACGTCATCTGATGTCAGTCGAGAAACAGTTGCTGTGGAGATGAACCCTGGTAAGGGGAATGATAGAAAATAAGCAATAAGGAGTTTTTGAGGCCTCTTTAGAAGGTGTTAGTTTTAAACAAAGGCAAACCTGACACTATACTGCTAACCCGTGTGTTCGTCCCGCTGTGCACAAGGTGAGCACTTGAGCAGCTCCCAGTGCCCGTCTGCTCTTTGCCCCTGCAGTGCCTGCACACAGCCATGACACAAAACTCTGCAGACACAGAAGCTTCACGGCGCTCTAAGACTACCAAGGCCCTTCCCTCAGAAAACCCGTCCGCACCTCCCGGCAGCGGCCACGGCCGCCCCGGCCCGGCCCGCACGCACATCGGCCTCCACAGTCCGGTGGGACGTAGACCCCAGCATCCGGGCCTCCCCGCACGGCCAGGTCGGGCCGGGCCCCTCAAAGCACCGGCACAGGAGGAGCACGTCCTGGCCCCGCGCCCACCCAGCGCCCCGCTGCGCCCGCGGTCCGCCCGACCCGGCCCGGCGCTACTCACGGCGTCCCTGGCGCCCGCCCCACAGGCAGCGCCCAGCCAAGCGCGCCGCCATGTTCCGCCAAGTCCCGCCGCCACCCCGGTGCCTCCTCCACGGCTCCGGCGGAAACACCGGCGGCGGCAGCGCGGTTCCGATTGGCTTTTCGCTCACGGCCGCCAGGCGGCACCGAGGGGCCGGAGTCGGAGACGCAGCGCGGGGGCAGCGAGGACTCGGGGCTTCAGGAGCTTGCCCTCCTGGCCCTCAGCTTGTCACTGTTTCTTCAGAGGCCCTATGGTCTGTGTTCCGCCACGCTGTGGGTGAACGCATGGCCCCTTGCCACTCCTTTGACACAACATTTGGTGAATGGAGTTAAATCCAGTTAGCAGTCACCACTGGTGTTCCCAGGGCTCAGTGTTGGGACCTGTTCTGTTTAACATCTTTATCAATGATCTAGATGAGGGGACTGAGTGCACCCTCAGTAAATTCGCAGTTGACACCACACTATGTGGGTGCATAGACCTGTTTGAGGACAGGAAGTCTCTTCAGAGGGACCTGGACAGGCTGGATCGATGGGCTGAGGCCAATTGCGTGAAGTTCAACAAGACCAAGTGCAGGGATCCTGCACTTCAGCCACAACAATCCCATGCAACACTGCAGTCCTGGGACAGAGTGGCTGGAAAGCTGTCCTGCAGAAAGGACCTGGGAATGTTAATCAACAGCTGGCTGAATATGAGCCAGCAGTTTGCCCAGGTGGCCAAGAAAGCCAATGGCATCCTGGCTTGTATCAGCAATAGTATGGCCAGCAGGACTATGGGAAAGTGATTGTACCCTTATGCTCTGTGCTGCTGAGGCCACACCTTGAATACTATGTTCATTTTGGGGCCTTTCACTTCAAGAAGGATGTGGAGGTGCTGGAGCATGTCCAGAGACAGGCAATGAAGTTGGCAAAGAGTCTGGAGCACAAAACTTATGTGGAGTGGCTGAGAGAGCTGGAGCTGTTTAGCTCAGAGAAGAGGAGGCTGAGGGGAGACATGATCACTCTCTACAACTACGTGAAAGGGAGTTTTAGTGAGGTAGGGGTCAGTCTCTTCAGTAATGAATGATAGGACACAAGGAAATGGGCTCAAGTTGCACCGGGGAGGTTTAGATTGGAGATGAGGAAGAACTTTTTCACTGAGAGAGTTATTAAGCATTGGAACAGGCTGCCCAGGGAAGGAGTGCGGTCACCATCCCTGGAGATATTTAAAAGGCTTGTAGGTGAGGTGCTGAGGGACACAGGCTTGGCAGCGTGAGGTTAGCGATTGGGACTTGATGAGCTTAAAGTTCTTTTCCAACCAAAATGATTCTAGGATTGTAACAGGCCTCATTACCCTGGACAGTAAGGTCATCCCCAAAACTGGCATCTTTTGGAAGAATGTGCTGTTGGCTGATAGAAAGGGTCTTTGGGGCCCAGCTCCGTGCTGTGGGAAAGCCACAGGCCAGGTCACGCCATGCTCAAGCCACTGAGTTTCCACATAACTCCAGCTCCTCATTGCCAGCTCCCTTTTAACATCACTGACATCCTGTATTGGGTTTGTATGGCCAGGTTTTAGTAGCAGGGGGCTACAGAGGTGGTTTCCACAGGAAGCTGTTAGAAGCAGGAGGTCCACCTGCAGCCCATGGAAGACCCCATGACAGAGCAAGTGGATATGCTCAAAGAAGGCTATGACTGTTCCCACACTGCAGCAGCTGCAGCTCCTGGCAGGACTGGTGACACGGAGTGAGACTCACCCTGAAGCAATCTGTTCCTGAAGGACTGAACCACATGGAAAATTCCCGTGCTGGCTCCAGTTCATGTGAAGGACTCATTGTAGAAGTTCATTGAGGACTGTCTCCCAGGGGAGGAACCCCACACTAGAGGAGGAGAAAAGAGTGGCAAAGATAATACGTGATGAACTGACCATGATCCCCATTATCTGTTCCTCTGCTCAGAGAGAAAAGTTAGAGAAATAGAGATCACAATTGAGTAATGGAAGAGGGGAGGTGTGAGGGGAAGATGTTTTAAGGTTTGTTTTTATTTCTCATTACCCTGCTCTGGTTTGATTGGTAATAAACTATTTTCCCCAAGTTGAGTCTGTTTTGTCTGTGAACGTAATTGGTGAATGATCTCTGCATGTCTGTATCTTGACTCATGATCCTGTCACCATATTTCTCTCCCCCTGTCCAGCTGAGGAGGATAGTGATAAAGCAGCATGGTGGGGACCTTGCATCCAGCCAGAGTCAACCCAGCAAACCCCTCTGCCAACTTTCTTCCTCAAAAGATTGAAGCCAAGCAGAAATTAGCTACTGCCTCTGTAGGAAACCCATGGTTTGCAATAAAATGTATTCAATTTGTGGAAATAACTCAAATTTTTTTCAACGATTTACAATTTAGTTGATGGTGGTCTTCATCCCAATCCCCAGTTGGCAAAAATATAACAACAGCCATCAAGAATGCCAATGTCAAATGCTTACACTGAATTAGTGCCAATAGAGCTAAAGGATGTAATCCAACACAGCGTCAAGAAAATAAATGTACTAATACTGGCAAGGGCCAGTCATAGACGAGGAATTTTCCTCTGTGTGAACATGTCTGCAGAGCAGCAGGACAGCTGGCTCTTGTTTTGCTACTTGGTGCTGGCTTTCCTGCATACCCGGGCTCTCATCCAGAAAAACAGGTGCATAAAACTACAGTAGCTATTCAGTGCCCTTCATTGCATTATTTGATAGACTAAGAATTTCAGCAGGTCAGTCATCCTGCTGTTTTGTTTCACAGAAATCCAGAACGGCAGGGCTTGGAAAGGACCTCTAGAGATCATCCAGCCCCACCCTCTGCTAAAACAGGTTCATCTCAATAAGGTCACACAGAAACACATCCAGGTGGGTTTTGAAACCTCCAGAGAAGGAGACTCTTCAGCCTTCCTGGGCAGCCTGTGCCAGGGCTCCCTCACCCTCACATGAAAGAAGTTTCTCCTCATGATCAAGTGGAACTTCTTGTGTTCCAGCTTGTGTCCATTACCCCTTGTCCTGTCACTGGGTGTTACAGAAAAAAGAATTGTCCCGTCCTCTTGACACTCACCCTTTAGGCCTTTATAAGTGTTGATAAGGTCCTCTCTCAACCTTCTCCAGGCTAAATAGCCCCAGGTCTGTTAGCCTTTCCCCATAAGAGAGAGGCTTCAGTCCTCTACTAATCTTTGTAACCCTACATTGCTGTAATTGTTTGACTACAACTTACTCTTTAGGGCACCAGGCTTACTGTAGCATATATAAAACAGTTTATGTAGCCTTGAGGTGAAAAGTCATGAGAAAACACAAAGATGTTATTATTATTTATGTCATTTTACCACGTCATTTCTATTAGCTTTCTATTCTGCTGGAGAGCAGCTCTGCGGAGAGAGATCTGGGAGTCCTGGTTGATAATAAACTGAACATGAGCCAGCAATGTGCCCTTGTGGCCAAGAAGGCCAATGGCATCCTGGGTGGGATTCATGAAGAAGAGTGTGGCCAGCAGGTCGAGGGAGGTTCTGCTCCCCCTCTCCTCTGTCCTACCGAGTCCTCATCTGGAGTTCTGTGTCCAGTTCTGGGCTCCTCAGCTCAAGAGGGACAGAGAACTTCTGGAGAGAGTCCAGCTCAGGGCCACCAAGATGATCAGCGGACTGGAGCATCTTCCTTATGAGGAAAGGCTGCGGGAACTAGGGCTATTTAGTCTAGAAAAGAGGAGACTGAGAGGTGATCTTATTAATATTTACAAATATCTAAATGGTGGGTGTCAGGAGGTTGGGGGCACCACTTTTTTTGATGGTATCTAGCAATAGGACAAGGGATAATAGGATGAAGCTGGAACACGGAAAGGTCCATTTAAACATAAGAAAAAACTATTTTAGTATGAGGGTGAGAGAGCCCTGGCACAGGCTGCCCAGGGAGGGTGTGGAGTCTCCTTCCTTGGAGGTCTTCAAGACCCACCTGGACACGTTCCTTTGTGACCTGATCTAGGTGAACCTGCTTCTGCGGGGCAGTTGGACCAGATGATCTCTAAAGGTCCCTTCCAAGCCCTACCATTCTATGATTATATGATTCTGTTCTGTGGCTTGAGGAGTCACAGGCAGTCAATTATCACATCACTTAACTCTTTTGGTTTAAATAGTAAGAAAAAACTCACCAAAGATCACAGTGTAAAGTATAAAAAGAACATTTTTACTGTATGACGAGTGTATTGGGACTGACTGAGAATGTGGTAATTTCCATAGCAGCCCTCAAAGTGCTGTGCCTTTTACTGGTAGCTAGAAATGTGTTGACAGCACGCCAGTGTTTTGGCTACTGCTCACACAATATGGAGGCTGCCTCTCTGACACTTCTTCCCCCTAGCTTTACTGGTAGGCTAGGGGTGGGCAGGATCCTGGGAGGAGACATGGCCAGGACAGCTGACCCAGGCTGACCTAAGAGATACTTCATACCATATGATGTCAGCTTAGAAATATAAACTCAAGGAGAGGAGGAGGAAGAGGCAGTCCTCATGATTTACGTTTGTCTTTAGAGGCAACCACTCTGCGTGTTGTAACCCTGCTGCCTGGGGAGTGGCCAGACATCACTGCTGATGGGAAGGAGATAGTCACATCTTCATTTCCCCCTGCTTTCATGTGCATGGCCTTGCCTACTACTTTATTAAACTGTCTTTATTTCAACCCATGAGGCTTCCATCTTATTTTCTCTTCTCCCTGGCTTGCTGAGGAGGGTGGTGATAGAGCAGCTTGGAGGACACCTGGTATCCAGCAAAACTCAACCCATCACAGTCCTTTTTGGCACACAGTGTGGGGCTCAAGGATTATGAGGATTTCAAGATAAAGACAGTAATTGAGAGAAGTAATGGGCAAAACATGGACTAAGTGATATTAGAAAATGGAATGGTCATGAAGAATTTTGGTTATTTGTGGTGAAGGGATGAGGGGTGGATTGTCTGTAAATTGTCCACTTTCATTCGATGTTGTGATGATGTTATTTTCATTTTGGTGTGGTGACTTGTTTTTTTGTTAATGTGAGTGAAGATTGTGTGACAAATGAGGATTTTTATGATAATTGTTAGATACATGATTCACAAAGGTGAGGGGTGGTTTTGTGTGACCATATTTCTTTTAAAAAGAGCTGCTAGAAGTTTCCCCTGTAGCTTATAGAGCCAGTGCCAGCCAGTTTTAAGATAGACCTACACTGACCAAGGCCTGGCCAATTAGTGACTGAGGTAATGCCTCTGTGATTAATGTATTTGAGAAGGGGAAGAAGTTGCTATGCAGGTGCTAAACTGCAGCAGCAGCAGAAGGGAGTCAGAATGTGAGAACAACATCACATACACCAAGGTCAGTAGAGAGGAGGGGGAGGAGGTGCCCAGGCACTGGAAGAGAGACTCCCCTGTGAGCTTTGGTGCAGGCCGTGGTGAGGTAGCTGCGCTCTTGCAGTCCCTGGAGGCCACTGGGAAGCAGAGATTCACTCACAGCCCATGAAGGACCCCACACTGGAGCGGGTGGATGCCTGAAGGAGGCTGTGACTCCATGGGAAGCTCACCCTGGAGCAAGTTCCTGGTAGGACCTGGGAACATGTGGAGAAAGGAGTCCACACCAGACCACGTTTGCTGGAAGGATTTGTGACTCCATGGGGGACCCTTACTGGAGCACTCTGTTCCTGAAGGACTGTTCTCCGCGTGGATGACCCACGCTTGGGCAGTTTGTGAAGAACTGTAGCCCGCGGGAGAGACCCCACGCTGCAACACTGGGTAGTGTGAGAAGTCCAACTCCTGAGAAAAAGCAGCAGTGAAGTCCACCTGTAATGAACTGCCTGTAACTCCATTCCTCATCCCTCTATGCTGCTGAGGGGGAGGAAGAAGGGAGAGTCCAAGAAAGAGGTGGCACTGGGGGACGTGTTTTAAGTTGGGTTTTTTTTTTTCTTATTTCCCAGCTCTGTTTTGATGGTTCATTAATAAATCAAACCAATTCTCCCCAAATTGAGTCTGTTTTGCCCACAACGCTAATTGGTGAGCAGCCTCCCTGTGCTTACCTTGACGCAGAAGCCCTTTGTTGTATTTCTATCTCCCCTTGTCCAGTTGAGGAGGGAGAATGATAGAATGACTTGGTGGGCATCTGACACCCAGCCAGGGCTAAACCACCCCAAGGAGATAAATTCAAAATGTTCAGACAATGAAAGACAGAAACAAACCTACTCTGTCATGCTGAAGAAGTCTTGAACAACAAGAGTAAAATGCTATTTGATACTCAACTATATGTCTGTCCCTCTGTTTTAAACTGACACTTTATAATCTCTATGTCTTTTGTACAAGTATTTTCAACTCTTTATTCAGCTTAATCTTCAGAAAAATTGTGGTAGAATATCCGTTCCTTCCTTCCATTTGTTTGATGTCACTCTGGAAGCACAATGCAAATAAAATTCTGTTTGGGGCTTGTAACACGATGAAAACTACAGGTGGAGCACAATCATAGCTTTCTGCCTTCGCTAATCCTCAGACAAGAGTGACACTGCAAAGATTTACACACACCTCCCAGTGGAAACCAAAAGATATCCAAAGCTGCTGGAAATTTCATCCAGGTTTTGGCTGGCATTTCTTCAGCCCTTGGACAAAAGCAGAAAAGAGAAACATTAACATAGTTTTGGGGCTAATTAAAAAGTTCAGTCTTTAAGCTTATTTTTGATAAGCATATTTTTAATAAGCTGGCATAGCTGGATCACAACTGTAATACAATTTCTTTGTTTACTACAGCATATTTACTTGAGGCTCCTGTGAGAGGAGTTTTAAAATGCCCTGGGTCAAATCCCATGGACTGAGCTGAGGGCCAGCCAGGGGGTTATTCTCAGCTGCCAAACGTGGTTCTGTCAGCAGCCTTGGGGGGAACATACAGGCCTTTGGCAATTCCCAGCTACTGATACCTCGATGCCAAAAGAATAAAAAGCTTTCTAACTGAGAAGTACTCTCAGAAGGGTCTGGTTGAAATCCAGTAGCTTTTAGTGTGTTGCAACACTGAGCATGTTTGTGGTAGGCAGAAAAGATGGGTAACAAAACTGTCCAAGAATAATTACAACATATTGGTCTTCATAAAATTGTTTGACTTTCAAGAAAACCATAGATGTTATTTTATAATTGGCAGAAAATTAGAGGTTGTCCTAGAAGACAATAGGAACCCCATAACTGCTCTTATGCCATAGTATGTGACCCAACACTAATGCATAAATTATAAACTGACAGTTTATTGCCTTAAAGCCAGTTCTGAGCTCACTTACACATTGCTTCAAAACCAAAACTGGCTTAAAAGTTCTAGCCCTCTCCATCCTTCTTTGCCATTCTCAGTGGTTTCTCACTGCTTACCCTCTAGGTAGACAACTGTAGCAGAGCTATGCAAGGTGCTGAACATAAGATCATGGAAGTGATACAAATTGCAGGATAAATATTGCTAAGAGATTTTGACTTATTCATATTATTTCAGTGACCTGGCTTGAAGTACAGCTTTATATGCTCGTTTCTGTGAACAAGTGAAAGAGTAGCAGTAATCCATAGCCAGAGGCAGCAATTTCCTTGGAAGACCACATGGTGTGCAACTACATCTTAAGAGCTGTATTCTTCATGACATCACGGAGCAGTAGAAAAATAGATGTAGGGTGATTTGATTTTGTTCTCCCTGCAAAAACAAAAACCCATTTTGAGTGGAGAAAACATCAGAAAGCGTATTTTCTTAATATAGGTTAATTTCTCTATATTCATTTTTATCATCCTCTAGCTGAGAAAAATGAAACATTCCCAAAGTGAAGAGCTGGAGTTTTGGCTTAAAGTGTTTCACAGAATTTTTGCAAATTATTTTTAAAAACTGTTTTTTCACAACGCTCTTTAAAAGAGTGATGGTACCATAATAAAAAGAGTAAACTTGTATTGTTAGAACAGATTATCACCAGCACTCCAGATTTGCAATAGAAAGTTTCATTAAAAGGGGAAGGAATTCCACTGCGGTGTAAGAATGTAGATTTATCTAAAATACCATATAACAAAATGGGAGTCATCTTTTGGTTTATGAATTACTGAGATCATTAAGAAGCATCCGAGTCTTGAAATCAAGTTGCACTTCCACACAATTCTTAAAGGCTTTTCTTCACAAAGAACTTGACTAGAATAGTTATTACAAAATAAGATAGCTATTCTTGACTGGTATCCTCTGTGCAGATGTTAATTATAGACTATTTTTATTATTCCAAAGAGGAATCTCTATGGAAAGCTCTCCAAGAATAACTGTTAAACTAAGCATCTCAGATGAATCCTTCCATGTTGGGCTCTATCTGCTGTTTAATGAAAATACTTTACTATATTTAGCTTAAGATTAGAAATATGGATAACAGTCTTTTGTAACAAAGTACCTGACAGTATTTTGAAGAGTACCATTGTTCAGCAAACACAGAACAAGTACCTATATTAAATGTACTATATGCACTACACCCACTTTTACAGTAATTCTTTAAATGCATTCAGAATATTCGTATTTAGTTGCTGATGTTTCCTGCAGTTGTATGAAGCAAGCAGAGAAATGGTGATATAGTTATTGCTGAAATAAAAGAGAGTAATGTAAAGAAACTGTGACAGTACTAGAAAGTCAGAGAAACATGGAGAAGACAACCCTGTACACTACTTCACTTGCCCTGTACACTACTTCACTTGCAAGGGAAACAAAACAGTGAACAGAAAAATGACCTCATATGTATGTAAACGTATTCATTTAAGTGGATTTATTGTGGTATGAGTCATGTTAATGAAATCCAAATTAAATCCTCATTATGAGTCTATGTAGCTAGACAGTTATAACTGAATGTTTACTGTGGTGGAAAGGCTACTGTGCTAGCCTAACCTTCATCTCATTGTCAAATGGGATACTTTCTCCTCATGAGTAATCTCTTCATTCCCCTCATTGATTCATTGTCATTGCATCAGCTTTAGGAGTCATCCTATCAGCTGTGTCTTCACTTAATTTAATTACAAACTCCCATTTCTTAACATTCCCCATCTCTATACTTTTTCTCTCATACATTTAAATTTTGTATCAACACAGCATTTCAGTCACTGTGTGCCTCTGAACAATAAAGCAGTCCTACAGCAATCAATTAAATGTTGTGTTATGCTTAAAGTTACCATGTGCTGGGCCGCTCAAAGAACTTTTCTGTTGCCTATGGAATAGTTTTCATTTTCTTAAATGCATATCACTGTTGTACTGCCAATATATACTGGACTTCTCCCCCTCTACTCTGCCCTTGTGAGACACCTGGAATATTGTGTCCAGTTCTGGGCCCCTCAGTTCAAGAAGGACAAGGAGCTGCTGGAGAGAGTTCAGCGCAGGGCCACCAAGATGATGGAGTGGAGCATCTCCCTTATGATGAAAGGCTGAGGGAGCTGGAGCTCTTCAGCTTGAAGGAGACTAAGGGTTGGCCTCATTAATGTTTACAAATACAGAAAGGGCGAGTGTCAGGAGGATGGAGCCAGGCTGTTCTCAGTGATGTCCAATGAAAGAACAAAGGGCAATAGGTTCAAGCTGGAATATAAGAGGTTCCAAAGAAACACAGGGAAAAAACTTCACTGTAAGGTTGAATGAACACTGGAATGAGCTGCCCAGATGGATCGTGGAGTCTCCTTCTCTGGAGACATTCAAAACCTCCCTGGATGAGTTCCTGTGTGACCTACTCTAGGTGGTCCCGCTCTGGCAGGTGGGTTGGACTAGATGATCTTTCGAGGTCCCTTCCAACCCTTATGATTCTATGATAAATACAATTTAAAAAAAAAATATTACTTGTATTCTAAACACGTGAAAAAAATAAGCTAATAAGATTTGACATGAGGAGCACCATGGTATCCAACTTTTTTAGTCTCCGTTAAAATAGCTGTTAGAGATTTTATTTATAAATAGTATTTTCTCATTTTGCTACAGTCTAACAAAATCTAGCCAATGTTGCTGCTCTGAGTATCAGATAAATGCTTTTCTTGTCATAGAACTGTATTACATCAGTGGTAATGTATTTTTAAGATGTCATTAGAAGCTACTCAGATGCACAGTTAACTGTCACAATGAGTAATTTTCCTCAATTCATAAATTTAAAGGGCCATTGCACCTCTTGTATATTTCATCAAGAATCTCCGAGGCTGGTATAAACTAACAGTTACAAAGGCTTTACAGGTCATGGCATAGCCCATCTTCTGCCAGTTAACAAGACTGGCCCATGGGTCGGTGGGGCTTTTTCCATCCCAGCAGCACAGGCACAAGGAGCTACTGTGGCTTCGTTTACAGCCTTAAAACAGTAACTCGTCACTACATCGCTCTCTTCTCATTCGGATCATCTTTTGCTTCGTGATTTCACCGTTATTCCTACTTCCACCCCAGTTAGGGCTGACGTCGGGAAATGTACCAACAGGGCCTATGGTTTTCTTTGTGAAGCTTAAGCTTTTCGTGATGAAAAGTTTATTCTGTTGCAACAAATGTCCTTGAGCTTGTGAGGATCTCACAGTTTAAAATAAAGAAACAAGGAAGGGGAAAAAGCTGCTGAATACAACACAATACAGCCCCGGGATGCGCGGGGGCTGAGAAGGAAGACGATGCGATCGGAGCTGGCGCGGAGCTGCCTCCCGCCGCGGCCCCCGCTCCGAAGCGCCCTGGGGAAGGGCGGGCGGGCGGGCGGCCAGAGCGCAGCCCCGCCGCGGCTCCCGCCGCTCGCAGCCGCCTCCTCGGACACGTTAAAAGTTTTGCGGTGGCTGCGGAGGATGAGGCAGAGATTAGCGGACCGTGTGCTCGAGCAGCAGCACCTGCTGACAGTTGCCTCCCCCAGGGCGAAGCGAGGCCGGGCCGGGCCGGGCCGGGCCGGGCCGAGCCGAGCCAGCCGCCCGCCCGCCTCCCCCCCCCAGTCCCTCCCCTCCCCGGCCGCGCCTCACACCCCGCCGCCGCTGCCGTCGCCCGGCGGTTATTAGGAACTGCCGCCGGTGGGGAGCGGCCGTCGCCGGGAAGATGGCGAGTCAGAGTCTCCGCCTGCTGCTTCTCGGTTACTTGGGGGTCCTGAGCTGTAAGTGGCCGCGTCCGTTTCCCGCGGAGCGGGTGCTTGAAGGCTGTCGCGTACCGCTCGCTCCGGCGGTGGCCCTGCGGCCGCTGGGCTTCCTTAGCCGCGGGGTGCGGTCCCGCCTAAGGCTGCGTTGAGGGGAAAGGACTCGGCCCCGGGGCTGCCGGCTCGCCCTTCCCCGGCCGCCGCCCCGGCCCTGCCCTGCCGCGCCCCGCTGAGAGCCGCCCCCGCGGCGGCGCTGCCCGGCCCGGGGTGTCTGCAGACTGGGCGAGGGGAGTCGCAGCGGCAGGTCACTTCAACCTCCCGTGCCGCCGGGGCGAGAGGAGCCGAGTCCGCGCTCCAACAGGGAATCGCGAGCGATCGCACCCTTCGCTGCTACCGAGGGAGTGCGCGCTGATAATTTCCATGTGTCTCGTGTTTTCACACAGCTGTAACCTCTTTAAGCCGGGCCTGTTCCAGCACAAGGCAGTGGCGTTCTGAACGCACTTACATTCCCAGTATATTTATGGCCCTATTGTCTAAGCCGTTAGAAATAAAAGGGGAGTGTGGAAGTAAAAATAAGTTGCCAAAAGCTGCCTCATCCCGAAAACACATGGGGGAAAAAAAGAAAAAACTCAGCAAAACCCCAGATCATGGGGTGACACACCTGTGAAGAAGCAGTGAGTCAATATACAGCATTAACAGTACCAGTTGTGTGTTCAGGCTGTCACTTGGTGACACACACACACATCTTAGTATGCTCTTGTTGTATGCTACTTCTTGTGTTGTTGGTATTGTAAGGAAAGAGTCTGTCCGTGGCATTAATGGCTCAAAAAGAATTATGTAGTGCAGCCTTGCAACGAAGAGTCTGTCTGCGGCCAGCCTGGGATGGTTCTCAGTCTGTTCTGGATGTGGCACTGAGGCTGTGTATGTTTTGTAGTTTCCTTTTCATTCCTCCTTGCCCAACAGAACTTGTGTGGAAGCTCTTTTTGTAGCGGAGGGTTGAGTCCTATCAAGGAAAGGCTTGAAATGATGAGTGGTCTGTTAGGTCTCTGATTTGGCGGCATTTTTCTTTCCCTTTCTCTTTGTTCCAGTGAGCCCTTGTAGGAAATTTTGGGCTGTTAGATAAGCAGCTAGCGCAGCATTTCTAATTCCTATAGTAAATAATAATAAGACTTATTTTCTTTGCTTTTTTTCTTTTTTCCTTCATTTGTTGATAGTTGCATGGGTATATCTGAGCCCATAAGGCTGCTGTGGGGGTTTTTTTGGTGACAAGTTTCCATGTATTCAGGCTGCTTAGCTTTCTGGTTAGTTGTGTCTGTTAGTGATGCTGGCTTTGACTAGTGAGGAAATGATAGAGGGTGGTTTGGAAGCAGTACAGCATATCAAAGTCTGGTGCCTACATTGTTGTCAGACTTGCTCATTTCTTTTCCTCTTCCTGTCCCAATTCCCAAGAAATGCCAGGTGGGGAGAAAGTTTACCAGCAAGATGCTGATAAGAAGTTGTCACATGAAGAAAGTGACTGTAGGTGGGTGTGGAAATGCTGATTGTTTGTGTGATCCAGAGGAAATCCAGGCAGAAATCCAGGCAATTGGGAGTCTGCTGCTGCTCTTAAGACTGCAGTATGTTCACATGAACAGTAAGACTGACATCGAAGTCAGATATATGGGCTTCTCAGTCTCTTATGTGGGACCCACATGCTCTGGAGATAACGGTGAATGGGCTGAAACTAATGAGGAAAAGCGGGTAGTAGTTGATACTTGAACTGTGTGAGAATTGTAGTGTGGAGCAGGCATAGACAACTTAGTAGTTTAGCTACAGAAATTAGGAGCTATATAAGTTAAATAGAGAACATCAGTGTAGCCAAGAACAATGTTGAGGTATGTGAGGTTTGGATTTTTTTTCAGTGAGAACTTACTAAGAAGTATTAGTGACCCTCAAAAATAGTGGGTTTTTTGTGAGTTAAACTTTCTCTTTGACCTTTAATTTAGGGGAAAGTAAGGGAGTTGGAGGTCATCAGTCATATTCTCTGTCAGCATGAGCTCCTGAAACTCTGGCATCTTTTGAAACTTTCCAAATAACGTCAAAGAAAGACTTGTGAGTTCTGACGGCAAAACAATTAGTAAGTATACAGAAATTAATGTTGTTAAATATCATGGCTGCTCTGGAGGAGATTGTATTTACAGATGATTTGGCCCTTTTGTGAGCCTTCTAGGTGTGATTTTTACTTGCATTACTGTACATTAGAAATTAAACTTGCAGGTGCTGGAAGCAAATCCAGTAAAATGTGGCTGTGTGAGGACAATGCAGAGGCAATAAATAGTCTTGCATAAACATGATGGAGTTCACTGGTGTAGTTTGAGCAATAAATAAGGTGAGATTTTGTTTCCTTGTTTTGGTTGGAGCTTTTTCACTTTAAAACAAACATTCCTTAGTGCTCAGGAGTCTTTCAGCCACGTACAAAAGGCTTTTTTGGTCTAGAACCTCTGTATCTTCACTCCTGCCCCTGACAAGAATTTGTAAAGCGTGACAGCAATGGCTATAGAAATTTACAGTGAAAGTCTTTGTGTTTTTTCTGATTATATGTTAGTGTATAACTCATGTACTCAAAACTGAGAATACTGTCAACTCCCAGTCTTCTGCCGAACCCTCTTTGTTTACTGGGTTAACTTGATAGGGACTTACTGTGATCTCTAAATTGGAGTGTTTGTTTAGGTGAGATGGGGTGTCTTATATAAGACTGTGTACTTCTCTAGTAACACCTGTACAACATAATACTATAAGCCAGACTACCTATTTTTTGGAGAGGAAGTGGGGAGATGTCAAAGGAAAATTTCTCCTCTTGCTGTTTTGAGAAGCAACATTTCTTTGCTAGAGTTTGCTAGTGGTCTGCAAACCTGCATAGACTCTTGGGTACCATAACAGAGACTGTGAGATGAGAGCAAACATCTTAAATATAAGCAAGTAAATGAAAGTTAACAACAGAAAAGCAATGTTTTTTTTCTAATGTTCAACCTAACTTTTTTTTGCACTGCACAAGATACCTGAATGCTTCTAAAATGACAGAATTGAGAATTGGTGTGGAAGCCCTTCTTATCTTTAAAAGGAGGATGTGCTCCTCCCTCTATCTTGTTATAACCTTCATAATTTTACCCTTTTGGTTAGATCCTCATGGCTCAGAGGAAATTTCAGCTGTGAGTTATTTGCACTTCTCTCAGAAATCATGATCTTTGCTGCATTTGACCAAGTCATGCTATTTCACTTTAAACCTCGGCCTGCTACTTGAAAGAAGACAGAAGCAGTGCTGTTCTGTGGCAAGGGCTTTGTCTCTCTCCTCTTTCTCCATCTGAGAGGAAGCAGAGAGAGCTGATCCCTGGCTGGCCCTGTGGTGTCCTTAGTTCAGGTTACTGGCCTCACAGCCTACTACTGGATGTACAAAACTAAAAACTGAGTTACTGTTTGCTCAGTGTTAACACTGCAACAATTCTTTGGTCATGTCAAAGAACATATATTTTCAGTAACTGTGGCTACTGTAGGGGATCTGGCATTAATAATGGGAGAACTACCGCTGTAATTAGCAGATGTGATTGAGCCTGGACAAGCTCTTCTTTGTGTAATTCAATTAAATAGATGAGATGTTTTTGCAATTGTTTCCTGTATTATACCTGTGTTTCCTACTGCAGGCTGTTTTGGCAGCAACATGGTAGCTACAGGGTTCTGCTGTAGAAACCGATGACATCACAGATGACTAGGTCAGAACTCGCAAGTAGTTGAACATTGACTTCACCTTTTCTCTTCAGCTGACTGACTTCACAAAACGTGTAGGATCTTTTGTGACCTAAAGCTACCAAACTTGTCTGTGACCACTAACTGACCCCTACTATTATTGAGGGGTGGGTGCAGACCTATTTTTAAAGTGAGTTAAAAATGATAGACATAGACAAGGCTTTTAACTGTTCTGCACAGGGTGCCCCAAGTGCTTCAACTTCTCAAATGCTTGTAGTCACCAGAGAGAAGTCCTCAAGTATGGGAGAATCTTCTTGTACAAGTGATAATAAGAAAATTAATAAGCAGTGGGTTGGAGATGGGTTTTCTTTCTTCCTCCAACAATCAAATAATAGTGATACTTTTTCACAAAGATGAACAATGACATCCATGCGGGGCTTCTGCAGCAGCAGTGAGCAAGCTCCCTGTTTTGGACAGGAGTGTACGTTTGTGTTGTCAGTACTTTCGGAGGGGTGGGAACAGCTAGTAATTTAATTCTGAAACTGAGATTGAAAAGTTTACATATGGGATGATCTACTTAGAGTCCATTAAAACTCAAAATGTCATCTTTGTCGTGGTGTGCTTCTGAAGACAGTCAGTTTATCATTGGTTCCCTGCAGTTGTTTGGAAACGTTTTTCTTAAAAGTAAGACTTACTTTCCCTCAGCAATGCTAGAGGTGACTCCAGTGTAAATGCTTACATAAAGGAAGATTACTGAGAAATGTTCACACAGCTAGAAATGTCCACGTTGCAATATAAATATCTTGTAAATCAAAACAATTGAAGCACAAGGCAGACATTCCTATTTGTCATTGCAGAATTTTTTGCCAGGGCCATATGGAATTGTTAAATTAAGGTTCCCTTGAAGTTGTACAATGATATCAAACAAAAAAGAATTTGCTCAAAATACTATCCCTGTGGATGTATACAATGAATTACCTTAGTGTTGTTTTTTCTTGTTTTTCTGGTTGCTTTTCTTTTTCTCCGTCCTAGTAACCTTGTGGCAGTATTACATATATGTAGGAAAATAGATGGTTTACAAGTTCTTACTTTCTAGTTTAGTAGGTAATTTAGAATGGAGCGAGCACTTTAAAGGGAAATGTTATTTGGAAGCTGAAAGGCAATTTATTTGCCAGAAGTTAATTCTATTCCAACTAGCTCACCTTCCTGCTCCCCTCTCCTGCCCCCAGCAATGTTGTAAAGCTACCTTTGTTACAGTTTTACTTTCTGGCATGTATTTTTCCATCCCCAGTACTTTTTAAAGAACCATCAGTTTAACAAAATATTTCTTCAGAAAATTCTGTATATGATTGTGCTGTAATTTTACCACAGGAAGCTTAAAGCAAATATTATGGTGTCTTGTAAACAAGACAAATGATTGATTTTCCTTCATCTAAATGCTGGGGTTTTTTTAGAGAAATGAATATGTATTTCAAAGAATGGGACAGCAAGTAAGTCTGGAGGAGCATTTGGATGTTTGCCAGTGCTTGTGCTCACCTGCATTTCCAAAGCCACTTTATTTTGGAGGACTCCGATGAGTTATGTCACATCCTGTGCTCACAGTATATCATTGAGCACTCAAATGCTTATATAAAATTTATTGAACCAGGCAGAAGGTGAGCTTGGCAGCTGAACATCTGGTCCTGTTCACTTGTCACTTTCCAACACACAGTGGGAGGTGAAGGAGCTGGAAGAAGAAAATAGCCATTTCTGACCAACAGCAAGTCATAGCAGTGGTAGTTTTTGAACCACTAATAAGTCTGTAACCCCTACTGGTTAATAGGAATTAAAGTTTGCATCCAGTTTCTCGCAAAGTTTATTTGCAGAGGGAACAATGACAAAAAACTGGCAATAAGCCTTTTTGGACATGCTTTCTTACAAGTTCAAAACTTACCAGTTTTCAGTAAGAGATAGGAAAATGAAACTTGCATTGAAATAGCTAAAACTAGATCCTGGCTGTTTTAAAAAGAAATAGGTAGACTTGAGCTGGAAAGAACAGACCCTACAGGTGTGCAGTTTCAACAGATATATTTACTTTCGTTTTGATTGACTTCTTAAGAGTTGAACATGCTCTCAAGAATCGCTGTCCAAATCACTGGATCAGACTCAAAGGAAAACAAAGCGTATTATTGTCTGGATGGAAGGTGATGTATTAAAGGGTTTAGTACCAAATAACATTTACAATAGGGGCTATATTTATTGTTAGCAAACAGTACATAGTGCTTAGAGGTAATGATGGAGCATGCGTTCTTGAGAAGTGAGTTTTGCTCAAATTGATATAATAAACTGAAATGATTGTGTAGTCTATCTCAGTCTGCAGAAAGTGCCCAGTATGAACTAGGAGAAATTCTTGGGGGTAGTATTCTAAGGACTTGTGTGTGTTGGCTAGAGCTGGATTAGAATTGGAGAGATGTTTGTGCTTAGCATACTTGTAAACATACAAGCAAATGATATGCAGAAAACTAGAGTTTGAATATGTATTATGTGCTTTAGACAGCAGTTTAGCACTTGAATGTACAGTACTTAACTCCAGGAGGCCCTGGTTAATAACTGAAGCCTTCTGGTAGCTCTACTGGCGAAAAATGAGTAAAAACGCATATTCTGGTATATCTGTATAGTGTTTAGATGTGTTTAAGTGAGTCTTATGGCTAGCTTTTGTGCTTCAGTACCTCTTCATTTCTATGAATTGGTCTGAAGAAGTAAATATCAATTTTTTGCCCCTTGACTATTAGGCTGCATAAACTCATTTTACATGCCTCCTCCAGTCTTCAAGCTAGTCAACCACAAAGGTGAGAAATCCTATCTTAAACTCTTGGCTTCTTCTTTGTGACTCTCATTTTATGTACCTTTGTGCCAAGTTGAGTGATATTTCAAGGAGTGTGACAGGGCTTTGATGCAGCCTTGACGCTGTTCAGATTGGTGGTGATGAGCACTTCTGAAACTGAGGTTCAAGCAAGCTGTCCCATGTATTTAATAGTGAAGGACTATGTATTTGGGGAGGCCACTTTCCTGCGTAAATACAGAAAAATCTGAGATGGCACAGTGGCAGGGGATGAGAAATAATGGCTTTGGGGTTCCAGGACTCATGGGGGATTACTGGCTGGGAGCCCATGCAGCTCTGACTTGAGGCAGTGCTCAGTGGCACTGGCTGGGGCATTCCGAGCTGCTGTTTTCATGCTATAGAGCTTTACTGGGTCCAGTTTATTGGTATTGGGGTGTTGAGCTCGCTTGAGAGCCTGAATGTTTTTTAAAAATGTACATTATTGGGAAAATCAGGCCCTCCTGAGAATAAAGCACTTAGCTGAACCATACTGTATGAAAGCGGAGTGTGTGTTAATGAACTCTTTAAGTTGTACAAATTAATTCTAAACAAATACATGCTTTCTGTAACAAATGTGACATGATTGAAGACTTTAAATGCTGAATTAAACAAATTTTAATGTGATGTCTTGCCAATTAAGATGTTATGTCAAGATTTGGAAAGGGGTATAAATTTTAGTAACTTAGATAATGCATGTATTTCATTGTTTGAGACAGAAGATTATAACTAATCCTTAGTTTATACTGCACATAAACAACTCCAGCGTCTTTCAGATGTTCAGAACTCCTAACTGTACAAATAGTGAAATGGAGGACCTTTAAAACCAAAGTAGGAGGGTATCAATGAAGACATCACTGATGCTTAGCACTGTTCAGAAACAAAAATACATGCTAAATGATGCTGGTTTGAGTTCTGTTGTCTTGTTGGTTTGTGGTGTGTGTTTTGTGCCCCTGTCTAAAGAACAAACGTGTATCATATGTTTGTCCTTGGTAAGTGAGGAAATGATGTATCTTTTTCTTTCTTTCTCCTCCTATGTCCACATAAAGGCTAATTAAAAGATCACTTGTAACCGTGCTTAGATGTTGGAAGAGTTTCTACAGTAAAGGTCTTTGCCCTCTGAGAGGACTTAGTACTTCTCCATTTAGAGGTCAGTAAATATTTTAGGTAAAAGGTAAATGTAGGGTTTTTTTTAGTCACTGTTCTGAGTATTCTTTGTATCTTTCAATGGATGTCATTGTTGCCTTCTGTTCACCAACATAATGGTCCTCTCTGGTGTAATATGATTTACTGATACACAAGAGTATTATAATAATTTGAGAGGATCCTAAAAGGAAAATGGGTATTTCAATATTGGAATAGACGACTACAGCATATGAAACTGTAGAAGAGAGGGATGATTAGGACAGACAGGTAGTAGCAAGGGCTCATAAGATTTTTAAGATTATGATGTTGTAGTGTTAGAGCAACTAGTAAAGCAAACAAATTCAGATTCAAACAATGTGGAAGTATGCTTAGACATCAAGAAGTGACCTTTTATGTTATGTTACTGTATGCTACTTGCCGATACAGTCTGAGGCTTTCACTTTTTTTTCCACTTTTCTAAATGAAACTTATATTCTGGACATCAACTAGCACTGTTTGAATCAAATTATACAGAAGTCTTCTGAAATGTATTGAGCATAAAAAGTAATTGTGATTCTTCTCTTTCTATATGTTAGTTTTAAATGTTGTTGAAATGATGGCACAGGGGTACTTCTAGAAGTTTACTTATTGAAGTCAAGTGCTGTAAGTACATAATGTTCTAGGTGATAAGTCATTCAGGGAAGCTGTTTATCAGCAGGGAATTGGCACTATATGTAGATAGATTAACTAAAAAATTGGGTTTCAGCTCTACTTTTCCCCTGTCACTGTATACTCTATTTCTTATTTCAATCATGTTCCAATTCAATCTCTAGCTGAGTCCTCGAAACTGTAGCAATCCACATGCAGTTGCTGTTCACTCCCCAGCTGTGTTCAAATTCAAGGGAGAGGAAACTGTGCTACAAAAGTTTTGCCCAGTCACCAAAAAGTGTAGTGACTTTCTAACATAAATAGCTGCTGGGAGAATGCACTGACTTTTGTGAGAGAAGAATGAAGTAATGTCTCTTTGTAAGCATTTAAACTTATTTAAAGTTTATTCAAAGCTTTTGAAAGCTATGTAAACAGAGAAAGAGGAGGGGGATGGCTTTCAGGTCCAGAACATTTTTCTTGAGTCAAAGCAAACTAAATGTCTTCTATGGAACATCAAAACTGAACAGAAGTCTTTTTCTTACCTTTTTAAACTAGTCTTCAGTCATAGACTCATAGAATCATAGAATGGTAGGGGTTGGAAGGGACCTTTTAGAGATCATCTAGTCCACCCCCCGGAAGAAGCAGGTTCACCCAGGCCAGGTCGCATAGAAACATGTCCAGGAGGGTCTTGAAGACCTCCAAGGAAGGAGACTCTATAACCCCTCTGGGCATAAAAAAGTCACAGAAAAATTGTTTTCTCATGAAAAGTTAATAAAACGCTTAAGACAGATACTTAGTCTTCTTGTAAAATGATAGAACCTGAAACAATATCTATATTACAAAATCTGCTAAGCCCAAAAGTTTACATTTCGCTTTGTAAAGCTGGAAATGAGTCAATAGTTAGGATCAGACTAGCATTTGATAAGCTCTGAACGCAACTAGTTTTAACTTCATCTGATTTTGGAGGTAGGCAGAATTTAACTTGGATCTTATTGGCATCTTTAACAGTTGATCATACACGTCAGTGTATGCTCCCCTTGCCTCCAAAGCAAAAGAACAGCTTGGTGGTGGAACAGTTAATTTACCCATCATCTGAAACTAAATTATCTCATGTTGGATGAATACAAAGAAGAAAGGGACAAATTGTAACTAGAGAGAATGACAATCAAAATAACAGTGTAGATTATGTGTCCAATGTGTTCATAAAGAAGCTGCCTGGAGTCCTAGTAACCCTGTTCATAGGTATACTATTTAAAATGTGATATCCAGTGTAGATACGTTAGTAACTTAAACACCTTCAGTTTTGAGATGCAACTAATCCTCTGGAAACCAGAAATATAAATCTTCCACATCATATTGCTGTTAAGGCTGAAATCATTCACCTATATGTTGCATTTGAATCCCTAATAACTTTATGGACCCCTGCCGAAATTTTTTACATGAAAATGTGGTGTGAAAGGTGATCATTTTAGATAGTTGGTTGTGGTGACTGAAGGGTAGATGGTCCATGTTCTTTAGCTGCCTCTGCCATGGGATGAAAAATGTATGCTGGATGGACAGATAGTATCCAAGGAAGCTCCTATGGCTGAACTTTGAAGACCTTATTTTGTGTTTGGATTCTATGTGATCACAGCATTTATGCTGATGTACATCTGCCTGTATAATGTCACCATAGGTGTTGGCCTGTTGTTGAGTCATCATTCCCAAAAAGTGATTCCTAAATTCAAATCGGTTGACCTGAGTTGAAGGAGCACAAGCACCTTCAAAGTGGTCTTATTTATCCTTTTTTTCTAAAGGAAACTTTAGTTTAAGGAATAATAGTGTCATGCAAGTTTCTAGAGCATCAATGTCTCAGTGGTTATAAAGGCAATACAGGCAGAAGTAAGCAAAGCAGATGGCAAAACAATAGTTATAGCAGAATGCATGCCTGTCGGGGGGTCCTAGTTTCATGGAATGTGTTCTATTGACTGTAACAAGTATTCTAGAAATGTAACATGGTTTTTGATATTCTACAGTGCATATAAGATAGAATGTTCCAGATACAGCCATTTTAATCATCAGACTTTTAATCACCAATTGTGCTTGAGAAGGTAGTGACGCAGGGGGCTGAATCCTTAATAAAGTATGGTTTATTTTTTTTAAAGAGTATGTACGTAATAAGTTTAAAAGAAAATTATTCTAAAATTCTCAGCTCTGTGTTCCTGGTACTATTTCTGTGTCTGAACTGTCACAGATGGACTGCTTAATTCTGACAGGTTTGTCTTCCATACAAATCATTCTGTCTCCTGGATTATGTTTTGTTGTAGTATTATAGAATTGGTGACATCTTTTTTTTTGTTTCCTTTTTGTGAGAATGAAACAACTTTAGTTTAAGTACCTGCAGACAAGATCATCAAATCTGATTACACACAGCAAACCACTGAATTGTGAATGTTAGCTCACATACTGAGCTTTTGCTGCTTCTGATGCAAGATAGCAGTGTTTCATTAGTGAGCCTTACCCAGATATTCTTGAGGATGTGGCAGCTGACACATCCCTTCTGTTGAAAAAGCTGTGATCACCACTGATTTAAAAATAAATAAAGCAAGCACAGAGTTAACTTACTATGTTTATTCCTGTTTCCCGAGTAACTTTCCAGTGTTGTTTTTTCTAATGTTTTCTAATCTGAATACCCATATGTTGTTTTGCTTATGTAGCTTTTAATGTGGTGAAGAATGTAGTGCAGTTTTGTTGTTGTGTTGGATTTTCTTAACTTTCTTCATCCCCTTGAAGGAAAACTTGGCACCTATTATAGTGTGACCTATTGTTCCTAGCTCTACCTTCCGGAGGATTTCTTCTAATCACCCTCCTCCTGCAAGCTTGCAAAACATCTTCTGTTTGTTCTAGCTCTTCTTGTTACATATCTGCCTTAGTTGAATTGAAGGAGCAATTTCAGTTGTGTTTAACTGTGCCGGAAGGTGCTTCTGTATAGTTTTATATTAAAGAAATACATTATCTATTAAAGGCCTGCAGAATCAAGGCTAAAGATATACATGTGTACTGTAAACTGTGATGTTCATTGGAAATAATAGTCACAAAACATGACGGGGGAAGACTATTAAGCAAACTTGGCAGTGTAAGAGATCATGTGTGAATGAAAATGGGATGAGCTAATTTGGCAGTAGCATTTGGATGATTAGGAGGGGTTCATCAAATTGGCCAGGAGAGAAGTGGTCATCATGTTCCCAGCCTGCATTAACAAAGATTTTGGTCTCTATTCTGGATGAAAAAAAGTTTAAAAACTGTTACTTGCTAGTAGGATGCGGTCCTGTAATTCATGGTTGGAGAGAACTTTGCTCAAGTGAATACACTCCTGTCGCCCCTGGATAGTGGAGACATCTCCTGAGATCCCTAATTTACAAAGCATTGCACAATGCACTTGCTGAGTATTTGTGTTTAAGAGCATACTACTGGTTTTGGAAATAATCTGACTTTTTTTTTTTTTAATGGACATGTTAGTTAGAATGAAGCCATGATATGTCCCAAAGTCAGTAAAAATTGAATAGGGAAAAAAAACTATTTAAAGCCCTTTTAAAAAACTCAGCACAAGGCATATTTTTACATCTGTTGCATATTAGTATATAAGTATTTTCAAGGTCAATATTTGCTTCAGAGAGAACTAGAAAAAAATTAATGTATTTCAGATGTATTATCTCCTTTAGGGGGGGATGTAAGTTGGCAATGCTGACTTGGCTTTGATTATTACACCTTGCTGAAAATGAGACTTTTGGATGTAGTTGCTCAAATTAGCTATCCCACCTGCTACTTAGGATCTGTTTGCAATGCACAATTCTAGTTAGTTAGCTACTCCTATACCTTTAGAAACCAGGACTTCATACATACTCATATGTACTCATCCTCTGCAGTGAATGTGCTTTGTAGAAGTACTTAGATTAATCAGAAAGGGATTGAAGATCTACTGAGGAAAAACTGCTATAGCCTTGACAAGGGACTGATGATTCACAAGAAATTTGTTTCCAGCTTAAATGAATAAGACTAACTATGAGAAGAGACATTCCGTCTCTATAACAATGGATTTACTTACAACAAAATCAAATTTTATCATCTTAATGTTCTTCCTATCATCTGGCAACATGATCCTACAGTGAGGGGGCTGAATGACTTCACTGTTTCTGAATGAGCAGTTTCACCAGTTTCATTTGGTGCTTCCTGGCATTGTAACCAATGCTGGTTGGAAATTGGAAAGTAAACTAAATTTGTTTTCAGGCTTTGTTAGTTAAGTAATGTGGGTATCTGTAGATATATAAATGACACCTTGAAAATATTTATACTTTTCAATGGCTTAGCAATTCCAGCAAAAGTCACTTAAATGTTGTGGGAGATTTCAGAGATCTTTATCTTAATTTGTAGGCCAGATTGGTTGTGGTAGTTTTGGAGGAGATGATTTCTTCTGGTTTCTCACAGATGGGTGTTTCAGGGCTCATTTTACTGTTTTTGTAAAACAGTTTAGTACTATTGACTTCAGAGGAACATGCTAGTTTGCAATGGGTAGTCAGTTTTATTGAGTTGGTACACCTAGTAATGCAACTGGAAGCCTCTTTCTTTAGATTGCTACCATAGTGTGTGATATGAGGTGGGCAGGATGGCAGTGGCAATGGGCTTCTACTCCCATAGTCTGCTCTCATGATCTTTAGAAAGATGATGGTACCAGACACAAGTCGTCAGCATCCTGGTACATCTTAAAATAAGGAACAACTGAAGCAGTGATAGGGTTGCACTACATTTACAAGCTGTCTTTGAGCTGCAACTGAGTTGCCGTGGAAACCAAAGTTGAGCAGGGGTGAGAGAGGGCTGGAAAATAGGCTGCTTTTTTTTTTTTTTTTAATGGGAGTATAACTACTTTAAAACCCCATCCCCCATCTTCAGAAGCTCCCTCTGAATTACCATGGAGACAAAAAGAGTAGCAGAGTTTGGAGTCTTGTAAAAGTGCAAACTATAAATATTTGGCTGATAGCATATGCTTTCTGGATTATCTTTCTGTTGGAGTGATCTCCATGCTACATTGAATCTTTGCAAGCTGTGAATTCAGACTGTTCCTCTCATCTGTGTGAGTAGAAAAAGAGGAGACAAAAAAAAAAGGGGGGAATTCAGTTTTATGTTTTGACAATTATATATATATATTTTTTCTCCTCCAGAATTTACCACCCCATTTCATGCAGTAATCTTTCAGTATTTGGACTGCTGAAAGCACTGGGGAGGCTGTTCAGTTTATCTGGAATTGTTGTGCTTTAGTGCTGAGTTTCTTCAAAAAGGCTGACCTAAATAATCTCTTCCTTTCTTGTCTCATGCCACTTCATTTTCATTCCCTACTTTCTCCTCTACACACACTTCTAGTTTTGAGTTTCCAGGGCCAACAGAGCTCTGCTCTGAAATGGAGCATTAACATGATCTTAAATTCTTAGGACTACTACTGATAACTTTAGATAATCGGCTCTGAAAAATCTCTATCTTACTACTTTTCCTTTTGAGGTGATTTTTTGGTGTGTGGTTTGGTGGTTTTTTTTTTTTTTTGCTTAACTTTGAAAATTAAGGATTAGGGTACTGTCAACTGTATACTAGCCTACCAGATTACACTAAACAGTACACAAAGCCAAGGATTAACTCCTCCTTAGGTTGGTATTATAACTGAAAAAATCTTTGCTAGTCTGCTCTACTTGAGGCATTTAACACAAGAATTTCTTCTCCCTGTGAGACTGAGAGCTCATCCAATATCAGCTTTTAATACAGGTAGAAATCCTGCTCTTAGTCACTTCTTGGCAAAGCTTTTCTTTCTCTAAGTAACTCCTGGATAGATGAAAATGCAGTTCTTCATTCTGTTTCTCATGTGATTTCCATTATGAAGGCAGACTTGAAGCTTATTTAACAACTATTCTCTGTAACAAATGAGTGTGAAGGATTGTTTTTATTGTTATGCTGTATCTAAATAAAATAGCACTTTTTGTATTGGGCTCTAGACCTCTGGGTATGTAATAAATAGTAAATCCAAGAAAAACTATTTGAACTTGAGTAGCTTGGCCATTGAAACTCCGTACTTTTTTGCCTAAGTTTCAGGGGTGTGTTTTGTGGTTTTGTTTGCTTTTTTTTTCCTGAAGTATCTTTTACTTGTCCAGTTTTACTGTCTGTAGGAACCACCCTAAGTGCACTTTAGGGTGAGACCTTGCTTTGTTGCAATAGAGGTCCTGCAGGCAGGATACCTTAAAACTTGACTGCTTTGTCTTACTTAATGTTTTTAAAATTCTACTGTTATTTATATGACTGCTTCTACCCTTCATTTATGATCTTTTAATAAAAACAAGTGAAAAGAGAAGCTACTAATTTCCCAATAAGATACTTACTGTATATGTTGTATATCTAACCAAACTACCATCTGGATGGTAGCCTTGTTAACTGCTTCAAAGGTATAGCTCTGCTCAGGAGAGCAAATAGAGTGGAGATTTACTCCACTGTTTATGCGTTAAAGCCTGGGCTGGAAGATGGGAAAATGCCTTTGGGTTTTGGGAGATACTTTTGGTTGTGCTGGGGGTGGGGGGAAGGCCAATTTTATGTGTCAGATACTCAGCTGTAAGGATGGAATTTTAGTTTGTAATAGCTGCTCTTCCAAAAGACAATCCAAAATAAATACAGGTTTTAGCTACTCTTACTGCCCAAGCTCTTCCCTTTCTCTGAAAGCCTAGTCTATTTCTCCATGAATAAAAAAAGTGTCAGAAGTTAGAAGAGGGCTTGTATAAAAAGAGGGAAGGGAAAGTAACCAGGTATCTATGTGCACAAATTACAGTTGATTACAAGCCTTTTCATGAGGTTATTAATACATCTCCTTATGGAAAAGGCACTGCTTACAACACAGAAGTAAAGCTGTGTTACTCTGCAGATGAGCTTTAATTCTCTGCATCCCACTGTCCTTTGAGCCTTCTAAGCCTGCTGCTTCTGCTCTATCTGTATCACTCACAAGAGTCAAGACCAAGATACTGCATTTATAGTACTGTCTAAATACTGAAAATAACTATCAGTGGGTTTTTTTTTCCTGATACTTGAAACACTATCTGCACAGACACATTAGAACAACTTCTTCATAGTGCCAGGAAACCAGCATCACATTTGCTTGCATTGAGGAAGATTTTTCCTTATAGTTGTAAGAAATAAGAACTTAACTTTTTTTTAGTAGTTTCTCCAAGGTGCTAGAAGAACTTTTCTCATTTGCCACTGATGTAGGGAACTGATGTACTTACATAGGGTAAGATCCCTAGGTTTTCTTCTTTGACTGAAAACATTTGCAAGGTCTGTCCGAATTAGGTGGTAAGAGTGCTGGAAATCTTGCCACAAATTTCAATGTGTTAAACTACTCTCTAGACTTCTATATATATCCACCAGGTCTCATAGCTGCAGCAGCTCCAGGGTGAAAACAACTAAAACTTGCTGTGTTTAGGTCGACTAGTTGACAGCAACACTTCTGTCATGTTTTGACAGCTACCACATAAATGAAGGGATGGCTAAGAATCTCTTTTAAGTTCCTTTTGTGTTTTTTAAACCCTTTTAGCTGGTCAGACAGAAAATGTGTGTTCTCTTTGGCATGTTGGGATGCATCAAGAAGAGTGCAGCCAGCAGGTCAAGGGAGGTTCTTCTCCCCCTCTACTCTGCCCTGGTGAGGCCTCATCTGGAGTCCTGTGTCCAGTTCTGGGCTCCTCAGCTTAAGAGGGACTAAAGAATTTCAAGTGCTGGAAAGAGTCCAGCAAAGGGCCACCAAGATGATCAGGGGACTGGAACATCTTTCATGAGGAAAGGCTGCAGGAACTGGGACTGTTTAGTCCAGAAGAGAGTGGACTGAGAGGAGAATTGTAGAATCATAGAATGGTAGGGGTTGGAAGGGACCTTTAGAGATCATCTAGTCCAACCCCCAAGGAGATCTTATTAACATTTATAAATATCTAAAGGATGGGTGTCTGGAGGTTGGGACATCCCTTTTTTCTGTAGTAGCTAGCAATGGAACAAGGGGTAATGGGATGAAGCTGGAACACAAAAAGTTCAACTTAAATACAAGAAAAAACTATTTCACTGTGAGGGTGAGGGAGCAGTGGCACAGGCTGCCCAGAGGGGTTGTGGAGTCTCCTTCCTTGGAGGTCTTCAAGACCTGCCTGGACATGTTCCTATGCAACCTGATCTAGGTGAACCTTCTTCTGCAGGGGGATTGAACTAGATGATCTCTAAAGGTCCCTTCCAATCCCTACCATTATGTGATTCTTGGGTTACCATCCTTCATGCAGTCACATCACACCTATTAAAATACAAACTTGCTCTCCACATCTGGGTTTAGATGGGCTTATTCCCACCCTACAGACTCCCTCTTCAGACTCCTCCCTTATTTGTTTTCTGTGGCTGAAGATATTCAGGATTGGGTTGGGGTTTTTTTTAATTTTTTTTGGATATCCTCTGCCAAAAGTAAATCCTGTTTTGTTGTTATTCTTTGAGAGTCAAGAAACTTTGTAACTCAAAATAACTGAAAGACTGAAGCTAAGCTCCTTTATCTTTTTTTTTTCTTTTTCCCCACCATGATGTGAAATAATTTCTTCTAGCCTTTGACCAAAATTTGAATTCTTAATGCCATGCTCATGTTACATTTATGTAATGAAGCTGGGTTTACTCCAGTTATTTCAGTCTATGGTTTGGTGCCTAAATCACGGGTTTCAGAGATTGATTAAAGACTCTGGCCAACACAGGAGGCTCCTGCAGAGGCTGGGAATATTCCCAATCTCTCTCCTGCATGTTTGCTGGAGGTCAGTGTTCACCTAGCAGAACTGAGGAATGGTGAAGACTGCTTAAAGACTGACTGCTAACAGCAGTGTGGTTGGGAAAATTGTTGGGTCTGAGCCCTGGCTGTCTGTTAACTGTCAGTTAACATAGTTTAGCCTGCCAGTGTGACTGTTAGCAGGGTTGGTAGCTTTTCAGTTGTAGCAGCTGCATCTTAGACTATTCGGAAGAATGAATGGGGGTTAGTCTTTTTTTTACTTAGGGTTTTTTTATTTTTTTGTAGGTGATTTGCAACTAATTCTGTCCAAATGTGGATAACTTCTCCTCTGCCTTCCCCATTTATGGACTATGTTACCTGTTGACTAAATGTCTGTTGACTACTCTTAGGAAAAGAATTTGGCAATGGAAGAGTCAGAAGAGATGAGAGTGTTTAAATGCTGTGACTATGACAAAACTCTAGGTACTATTTGAGTATCTCATGCTAGGTCATTACAAAGCTGACAAGCCTGCATCAGTATCTAAGCACATTGCTGATGATTTGTCCTGAGGTGGTCCTGTGTCTGAAGGATGCTAATGCCAAACAGATGTCTGGCTTTCTGTTCTCTTTCAGGGATTGTATTATTTCATTCTCTTTCAGGGACTTCATTATTTCTTTATTCTTGGGACATCAAACTTCCTAAATTAGAGTATCCTCTGAAATCCTTTGTTATGTTTTGCTTTAGACCACCTGCTATTTAGAACTTGGCAAAACAAATAGCACAAGACTGCTTTTTCTCTTGTACTTTGTTTTTATTCCGTTCTCATGTAATTTCCTCCAGGCACACTGTTTCCTTTGATTTGATTAATATGCTTTTCCTTAATGATTCCTCCAGCTAGGAGTGTCACTTTATAGCTATGTGAGTGATTATCAGACAGAAAGTGTGTATTCTGTGGATTTACTTCCAAATGAAGTCACTGAGATATAAGAGTAGGGGTAGATTTGTTCGTTCTATGTAAAAGTGTTTAATAAAAAGTTTACTAGTGCAGTAATATGGGGGTTTTTTTCACTTGCTTTTTATATGGTGAATTAAAATCCAAACTAAATTCTGAACAATTGGTGGAGACATTTCTAAAAAGACATTTTAAGGGATAAGTGCTTTAGTTTTTAAGTCATTCTGCTTGATGAGCATATATGAAAGTTTTAATTTAGTCAGCTGTCTCTGTACCACCTTAAGATACTTGGAGTTGTTTTGACTGTACTGCTTCTTGAAGAGCATCATGTATATTTGTGGTGTGTGTGTGAGGAGGGGAGCTTTGTGTATGCTGAACATTTTTTTGTGACATATCTTGCACTTACTGCATTGCATAATAGCATCTTCATGTATTCTGTAAATTCCTTGATGCAAGGGGAAGTATGGAGACTTTGTGTAATTGCAGGTTCTCAATGCAAAGTATGCAAAGTAATTTCATTTTAACTTCCACAATGAGAAGGGCCATGATCTTGCCCCAGAAGTCATAAAAGTCACAATAAGAAAATGAGTTTTACCTTATAAATATTTAGACCATGACAGTGAGCTATGTGACAGCTGTATTAAAGAGGAGATAAATTTCCAGGTGAATTACAGTGAATGCAATTCAGTGATGAATTGCATACATTTGAGATGTTTTCTGTGCAGACAGAGAGGCTGATGTGACAGTCATTTATAAATTACTTTACTCACATCATGGAGTCATAGAAATGCTTCCTACATAAGTGTTAGTAAATGCTGGCTGCTGTCAGAGCTTCAGAATAAAATGCTCCTCCCCATCATGAATATGTGAAGGAAGATGTTAATAAACAGCATTTATTATCTGTTGACATATATAGAATGAGGGGATGTGTGTATTGTTCTAGAAACAACATGGTTTGGGTGAAAGTCAAAAGTTCATTTTATTTCCCTAAAACTGAACAGAGCTTAATAGATTAAAAGGAAGATGACTTAATGACTTCAGGCTTTATTCTAGACTAAGCTTGGACAAAAGCAAAGAGATGGGCTCCGTGTGGATGTGCAGGAGAAATCCTAGCTTGGGAGGTGTTGGAGAAACAGTTACCTCATCCGATTTCAACAGGGGATGTGTGTGGGAGTGGTCATTTTGGGGTTTTTTAATTCTTTAGTTCAAGTCCAACACAAAAGTTTTATTTCTTGATGCCATGGAAAAAAACTTCAAGTGCTATTTGTAATGCAAATATTTTTTGCTATTTCAATATTTTAAGGGCACATCAATGGCATTGCTGGAATTGTCTTATTCACTTACTTATTTTTTATATTATAAACTTCTGTTGTAACTATTTTGAGGTAACACAAAGGTGACAAAACTAAAACATTAAAAACAGGATAGTTGCACACAAATTTGGATGTCAGTTATGTGCACATATGAAAATTCACTTTATATTGTGTGTTCACATGCAGGTGTGAAACTGTATTCTCATAGAAACAAGAAATATTGGACATGCACATTTGGAAGGGGGAAAGTAGATGGTGAGATCTAGAAAACCATAGCTCTGAAGAGTAGTACGGGGTGGGGGGGGCACATTGGTGGTGCATAGGAGCTGTGAGGAGCTGCAGGCCGACTGCTGTGAGGAGAGGCCAGGGCTACCCTGTGCCAGATACAGATGGTTCCAGTGGGCTCCAACCCACCCACCACAGGACATGGCTGAGCCCTGCAACCACCATAGCAGTGCCCAGGGAAAGCCTGTGTGAGGAAAATGCTGCCCAGCTCTGAGGCAAAACAGCCCTGTGAGCACCCAGGGGAGAGCAGGAGAATCCTCTCTAGCCCATGGAGTAACTGATGGAGCAGGTATTGCTCTGTAGCCCGTGGAGGACCATGCTAGAGCAGATGTCTGAGCTGCAGCCCATGGAGGATCCCACACCAGAACGAGTAGATATACTGTAGAGGAAGCTGAAATGCATGGACAATCCATCTTGGAGCAGGCTCTTGACTGTCCACGTTGGAAGATGGGAAAAGTGCGTGAAGGAAAGAATGGCAGAGAGGAGCTGTTACAGACTGACCACAACTCTCATTCCCCAAAAGCCCTGCACTTACTCTCTTTTTAATTGACAATAAACAATTAACTTTCCCTCCGTTGAGTCTAGTTGGCCTGTATTGGTGATTTGCAAAGTGATTTCCCTGCCTTTCTCTTGACCCCAGAGCTTTTTCATTTTATTTTCTCTCCTATGATGTTGAGGACCTACATCCTACGCTCTGTCATGCCCTGGCTTGGCATGTGTCAGCTGGCCAAGGTCAATTCACCATAAAAGGATACAGTGAATGAGTTACTAAACTTTTGTTACAGTTCTGGAGACTCAAACATCTATTCTAACTGTGGTTCCATGACTTTGAGGCAATGGTTATAGATACCAGTAGAACCACAATCTATATTTTTTTTAAAGATGCTGTAAGATAGACAGTTATGGAGAGGAAGGACTGTGGTGACCATATGGATGGAGAATTCCCTCTTTTGTGCCAAACTTGAATGATAAGGAATCATCTTTAACTGAGAAGAAAGCCATGGTGGTGTATGGGACCAGCGCTGTTTAGTCAGACAGTGGGATCAAGTGCACCCTCAGCAAGTTTGCAGGTGACACCAAGTAGTGCAGTTGACATGCCTGAGGGATGAGATGCCATCTATGGGGACTTGGACAAGCCTGAGAAGTGGGCCCATGTGAACCTCATGAAGTTCAACGGGTGAAGTGCAAGGTTGGAGGATAAGTGGATTGAGAGCAGCCCTGCCAAGAAGAGCATGAAACGCTGGATATAAGCTGGCAACATGTACTCAGCCCAGAAAGCCAGCCATATCCTGGGCGACATGAAAAGAAGTGTGGCCAGCAGTTTGAGTGAGATGATTCTCCTCCTCTGCTCTGGCAAGACCCTACAGGGATCAGTTCTTGTTCATACCCTCTGTAACAATTGTTCAATTGGCTAATGTGAACGGAGCATGTGGACTGCATTAGGAGTGTCCATGCTGTCTTCAAAACTGGTCTTAATCCCAAGAGAACTTTTGGGAAAGAAAAAAAAAAGTTAATGTAAATGTGTGTGAAGAACTCTATTTAGCTGTTCTTAAGCACTTGGTAGACTTGTAGCCTGCCAGGGAATAATCAGAATAACTGTGACTGACTTTTGAGCTTTGCAGGAATGCTTCTGAATCATGAGTGAACACAGTGGACTCCTTTCCTGGGAGGAGAGGAGGTCTTAAGGGAGAATGTATAGTGAACTGCAGTGGGATGGGGAGATAGCTGGGTGGGGGCTGATGTAGGCCTAGTGGTTATTTCACTTGTTCTCTCTGGAATATCAGTACTCCCAACACAAGAGATATTCAAGAATGTGTGGGGTTTTTTTTCTCTCCTTTATGCAAAACTACATAAATGTTGACTACTGTTTTCATTTCAACAACAATTTGAGGTAACTGTCAGTTACCGCACATTTGGTTTTGATTTGTTTTTTTTACCTTGTAGAAGCTGTACAAGATTTTCTTCTGCCTTATAATAGGTATCTCTTCAGTTAGAAACAGACTGAGACACTACCCCAGTATAAAACAACACCTACTGTTTACATAGAACTTATACATGTAAATATTACCAAGCTACTGCAGAAGAGAAATATTACTGGTTTTTTTTACAGGTACCACTGCATGGAGAGTAGAAGGTGAATTGTTGAAGGCCACCCACATGGCCAGCTCTGTTTAAGCTTTTAGTCCTGTGCTCTCTATACTAGACAATATCTAATCTATCCAGTATAAAGGAGGTCTTGAAAATACTGCTTGTAGTTGCTGAAGCTGATTTTTATTTTTTTATGTCCTCTTGCAGATCATAAAGTGTCTGGAATTTCCATTGAAACGGACAACAAAAACGTAAAAGCAGAAGAGTTTAAGGGTACTGTATGGGCATTGCTGGAAATATTTTTAATACATAGAATACAAGCAAACAATGAATACAGAAACTATGCAGCTGTTAAGACTGTCTTCCTCTTTCCTAAGGGGTCCTGCTTCTACCTTCTTCATTGATTCTTTTTGTAATCTTGGTCTCTTTTCTTTCATGGGCTTGGCCTAGGTGTTCCCCAGAGGTCCTTTTCTACCTCACTTCTTCTATGATTTATTTGTCAGTCCTGGTAGCTCACTCTGGAACTTCTGCTTGGTTTCCTTCCACTCAAAATAATGGGAACTAATAGAAAACAGAAGTGTTAATTGTCTTGCAGTACAGAGAGGTGGGAGACTAGAGAGAGAACAACTGTAGGTCAGTGAATTGTCAGTAACTGTAGTTCAATGCCTATTTTAATTGTCTGTAACTATAATGGCTATTTACATATTTATATATACATATGTCATATGTAAAGTGAAAAATTACTTCTAATAATGTGCCATAGAAGTTGAGGAGGCAGGGAAGAAAATGTTTGCTGGGTAGATAAGAAAGGGATCCTAGAGGTGCATATGTCTGGTTTGTGGGTTTGTTTGGTTTTTTTGCATTTGGTTGACAGAGCCTGTGCTGATGCAATGCCCTGTGGGCCTACCTTAATGGAAATCAAGTAGACCTGTTCTGAAGAATACCTCTTGCTGAACCCATTAGTATGGGGCAAAACATGAGAGAGGAACTATAAGGAGGGTTTTATTATGTTGGCTCTGCTCTGCATGTGGTCCCTTTTTTACATTCTGTTTCCTTTCTCTGAATAAGATTAGTGTGAGAGTATCAATGCTGCTTTTTTCTGAACCAAAATATTGTGGCATGCAAGAAAGGGGCAGGTCATTAAAGACTGAGGTGACTTGTTCAGCTGAGAACACTTTGTCTGAGCTGTCTCTATGTCACCTAATATAGCTCATGAGACCAGCCAGCTGTCACAAGGTCAGCAGCAAAAGCAAACTGAGGTTGAATGATGATTTTTCTTTGTTAGAAGGATACAAAAACAAAATTGAAAGGAAACTTCAGCAAATCTTAAGATTCAGGAAGCCTCCACCCATCCACTCAACCTGAAGTCAGGAACCTCTGGCTTCCTGAGTGCACAGTGTGTTTCTTGAAGTGGCTGGTATAACATGTTTCTGGCCAAGAATGCCCTCCTGCCTCAATTTTTCTTTCAAGTCTAGGCAATTTTTTTTTTTCCCCCTTGTGATATCACAAAGGCTACCAGTCTGGCCCCTTGGATGCTCTTTGCTTCCCTACAGAACAGACCTGGGAAATCAGACTTTAAAGGGTGAGTGAGTAGATCTGTTGGTAGCTCTTAATTGCCCTTTCAGCCTTGTTTGAGACTGGAAATGAGGGTGCTAGTTAATGCAGATTGACTGTGTTTAAGCAGTAGCTGTTTGTCTCTTGAAAGCTAGATAGACATTGCCAAATATATAAAGGTTTTTGATCCTTGATACTCTGGAAGATACTATTGGAAGATGAGCAGCCCTAAAATAGTCAAAATCAACATTGTATTTGTTTCTTTTACAGAAGTGTCTGAGATACACCAAATTTAAATTTCTTAATAGATCTGGAGCCAGTCAGAGGTGTGATTTGATTCTTTCCTCTGATGTTTGCCTCTGTTGTTATTAATGCCGTAAGAGCTATTTCACCGGGGGGGGGGGGGGGGGGGGCAATTCAACATGCTCTTCCATGAAGAATGATGCTACTGAAACGCTGAGTTTGTCCTAGTAACTCACCTATACAGTTTGTTATATCATCTTTCCCTCTTTCATTTCTCCATAATAACTATGTGCTTGACCATAGTCCACAATTACTATGATGCAAGCTATATATTAGTGATGGTGTATGCTGATCCTCTGCTGTGATAGAGGAGAAAAGAACAGTTGAGATCTCAGCATGATATGTTCTTCATCAGGTGCACTAGTTTTGGTCTATTTCCTACCCAGTTGTGACAACTTGAGCAATAATCAGTAACCTTGAAATCTCAGCCTCTCTGTGAAATTAGGTTGGTGATGCCCCCTATTTGTAAATCAGGGAAACCTGAGTGGACAAACAGGAAGGTGAACAATGTCTTTCTTTTCTTGAGAATTCAAGAAAAATAAGAGGTATCTGCCAAGAGATATTATGAGCAGCATCTGCTGCCAGCAGCTCTGGAGCCTGGGGTTCTTCCTTCCTGAACACTGACCATCTTACTGATGTATTTTTGATCTGTATTCTTATACATTTAAGCAATTAAGCTACTAATACTGAATTCAGAATGGTAATTCACAAAATATTGTTGATAACAAAGTCAGTGACCTTTTCTGATGGTGGCCTGCTCACTGTGATAAGTATTTAAACAAAAAATTGGGGTAGTAATTCAGAATCTGTGCCCCTACAACATGGCAATATCTAGTTCCCAACATCTGAAGTTTGATCAAAGGCAGTTGAAGTATGGGAAAATTACTAGTTTCTGTTTGTCTTAGAATCATGGAATTGTTTTGGTTGGAAAAGACTTTCAAGATGATCAGGCCATGGTTTAGGCCCAGCTGGCAACAAAGCACCGTGTGGCTGCTGATTCACTCCTCTTCACATTTGGTGAGATGGGGAGGAGAATCTGAAGAAAAAGGTAAAAACTCATGGACTGAGATAAGGAGATTTTACTAGGACAACACACAGAGAGAAGAAATAATAACAATAACACTAATACAAGAAAATATGAAGTGATGCACAATGCAACTGCTCATCATGTGCAAAATGATGCCCAGCCTGTTCTGAGCTGTAATGTGCACCTCTCTCCCTGACAGCTCCCCTAGTTTATATGCTGAGCATGAGGTCATAGGTATGGAATATCCCCGTGGCTGGTCCAAGTCAGCAGTCCTCATGTGTCCCCCCAGTTAATTTCTGAAAATTAACTATCTCAGTCCAAACTTGGGACACTACAGTTTCCCCACTGTATTTCTTTAAATCTGAAGAAGGCCTTGTGGCATCACTTTCAGTAGATCTGGCCCTTGCTGACTGTCCACGGTCTTTCAAAAGGGGAATATTAATATAATGGAGCTTGAATGTGTACCAAACGTAGAGCAGAAGTCTCTAATTTTCCCATTCGCATTCTTTGTCTTTTTTTCCCTCTAGAGGCTATTCTTAGTTGCAAGCACAAATTTTCAAAAGGGATGAGCTTAAGAATAGAGTGGAAGAAAATCCAGTCTCAAGGAGTCTCATTTGTCTACTACAGTGGTGAATTTACAGGTACAGTACTACAAACTTAGACTGACGGGTTAACATGTCATTCTCTAGCATAGATAGCAACTCTTTCTTGGAGAGCAACATTAGGAAAGTGACTGAAAGATAATGTTCTTAACCCTCCATGCTGCACAGCAGCTATCTTTTTGATGGCGCCATGGCCGTTTCCCCACACAATCCCTTGCCTGTCTGGGCTCATTCACACGGAGCTGCTGGTGGCTCTCAGTCCTGCCATGGCCCTGCATGGGTTGCAGGGGCACAGCCTGCGTTCTTGCCATGGCTTGCAGTGGGGTCTCTGGTCTGGTGCTTCTCCATCCTTCCTCCTTCTCTGACTGTGGGGTCCATGTGGCCGCCTCCATCTTGTATCACTCTTACACCTCCTGCCAGCACTTCAAATTCCCGTCCCTAAATAGTGATCGCAGAGGCGCCAGATTGGCCCAGCCCGGCCAGAGGTGGGTCTGAACCCAGGAGATGGAGGAGAGTCCAAAAACTCTTTATCAGGTCTTCACTGCAACCCCCTCCCCCTTTTACCAAGCAAAAGCTGCTCCTTGGTAAACCATGACAAATCATCAATGATTAATTATATTTTAATGAAGTTAAATAGAACAAAACTCAAGAAAAAATGGCACTGCATAATCCTTGGTATTTTTCGAAAGTGAAATTGTATTCAGATCTAAGCTCCTCCAAACTACTGCAAGCTCTGCACTCCTGTCCTACAGAGAGGTTTCTGAAGCCTCCTGTAGAGCATGCGACCAAGATATGAATAATGCAGCAGTTTTTATATACATAAAATATAAACTCAGCTGTATATTTTAAATTATTTGTACTCTTTTTAGAAGCAGAATGTCTTTATATGTTCTGAAAAAAGACTTGCCTCAGTTTTGTGTTGAAGATAATGTGGGTCTGGTACCTCATACACAATAAATAAAGGTCGAGAAGTAAAATAGAAGCACAGCAATTTTGTTAGTTTGTAGAGCATGCAAGACATGCTGGTCTTGCTGATGAACTTGGATTTTTCCTGCATACGTTTAACTCAGAGAAACACTGGAGCTCATGACTCCATGTATGCATGTAACTTCATAGCAAGCTGTAGAATGAAAAAAAAATCCACATTTTAAGAAGTCTGGCAATATTTTTGCTAAATCCGTCAAGTTTTTCTTGCCAAGTTAAAATGTCAAATACTTTGCTGTGGTGTCATTAACAATTCTTTCTGTAAGGTAATTAAGTCAGTGATTGCCATCCCTCTAGTGGGAAAGGTCTCTTTTTTTTGGCCACCTGACTACTGTCATACATGTTTTCTTAAAATCCGAAAGCATTCTATCTTACAACTAGAAAATATATAACAGATGTAGGGTTTTTGAATTGAGAGTTTTTTTCTGGACTAAATAGACAAGTTGTGGAAGGTTCTTACTGTCTTGGGAGGAGGATTACATATTGCTCCCTGGTAATAAGTAACTAACGCTGAATAAATGAGCAGTAGTTCATAAATTGGATGTGATTTCAGAACAAGCCAGTGAGACATAGACATTTGCTATAAGCAAAGAGCAAAAAACTCCTCTATCTGTTCTCTCTTAAAGGTGATCTGCGAGGCCGAGCAGAGATGCTAAATACTGGAATCCGTATTAGAAATGTGACCAGAAAGGATTCTGGAACCTACCGCTGTGAAATCAGTGCAAAGAGTGAAGAGGGACAACGCCTGGGAGAGGCTACTATTACACTCACAGTATTGGGTACAAACTTTTTATTACTTGGGCTTCTATAATGAAATGGAATGATAGCAAAGAGTGTTAAAGATAGGGCTGTCCATATGGTGTGTGGCTGCTGGGCTTTTTGGATCATCTTTGGGATGGGTTTGTGAACATGTGTTCATATATTTGTTCTGCAACATACCTTACAAAAGAACTTTACAAAATGCACACTTGCATTGGAAAAGACTTCAACTTGGATTTTGTTGATATAAATGTGGGGTTTAGTTCTCAAAACGTAGCAGGTATGCTGATTTATGTGGTGGTGAAAGTTCCATTTCTGTTAAAACTGAAGTCTCTCAGTGGCTGAGAATCTGGATAAACTGATCACAGTGTATGGCTCTAGAAAGTCAACATCTGTCAACACTTATCAAATATTCCTAAGTAGCTGTTCATTCCAGTATGCTACAGTCTCCTCCTGTTTTTGGAAGGAGAAACTGCTGCAGTGTCTGTGCAATGCCAGCCAGGCACTGTAGACTTCATTTACAGGGTTGATGGTGTTGGCTTGGGGGGGCAGGGGTTGTTCTTTCTGTTTTTTTGTTTTTCTTTTACAGTTGGGAAGGAAAAGTGAATACTGAGCACATTATTCTTTCATTATTCCTGGTGTTTTTCCCAGTGATAGGTGGTAAAGGTTGGCAGTTCTCCCTTTTTCTTTGTATAGCAAGAAAAGAAAATATTTCCTTTTTAGTTTGTATATTGTTTATACATAAAAATAATTGGTCTTTTAAAACTATAAATGAAGTCTCAAAGTTCTTCTTAGAAGTTGATAAATTAATGAACTTCTGATTAGCCTCAACAATGAGGTAACCTCACTTATTCCTTCTTTCTTCCACTCTCAACAGCTTTCCTCTTTTAAAGGCAGCTTCTTCATTTAAAGTAGAAATCTTAGAACCAAAAGGAGAGAGTGCATGTGTATGTGTCTATCTTGCTCACAAATTTTTTGAAAGTTAATCTAAATTAGTGTTTCACTTTTTCTTTATTTTTGCTTTTTATCTTAATCAGACAAGAAGAAAGTCTGTTGAGGTGTCACTTGTGCTTTTAATATTCTGTGTATGCCTCTTCACCCTTAGTTTTCTTCTATTAAGCTTCAAGATACTAAAAAAAAAACCCCTTCCTGTTCACGTAATCAAAATGGGAAAAGAGGCATTCATCTTCAAGGCAGAAGTAACAATCAGTTCTGTGGGAAAGTTTGTTTTTAATTTAAAATGAAATTTAGTAACCAGTCAGCCTGGGATTTACATGACGACTGTGATGGTGGCCAGTCTTGGTAATTTTGACAGTCATTTTTTAAAACCCAGTTGACTTAATTAAAAAATCTTTTCCCTCTTTCTCACTTCTGTTTTTAAATAGGGAGGCAGGGAAGGGAGGATTTTCTGGACTGAAGATTCTCTGAGTTATCCATGCTCCCTCTGTGAGCAGGAGGCCTCATACAAGAAACAAAGTGAAACAAACTCTCTGGGGTTGGATGAGTGTGTATAGATTGGAGACAGGATGACACAGCATGGATGAGCGGGAGGCTGAAAGCAAGCTTCTCTTCCATTTTACTGTGCTCTCCAGTAGCAGGGCTCTGCCTTGAGTGCCTTCCCAGCACCTCATTCTGTTAACATGTGGTAGTTTCTAAGCACATACACAAGTGCTCATCTCCTCACCAGTGACCGTCAAACTGTTGTGGTGTAGACAGTACTGAGGAGACTGTGTAACAGGTGCAATTTCATTGTCCAGTTGCTCCAACTACTCCGGTGTGCGAGGTCCCCAGCTCTGCCATGACGGGGACGGTTGTGGAACTGAGCTGTAAGGAGACTGAGGGGTCTCCTCCGTCGGAGTACCAGTGGTACAAAAATGGTATTGCCTTACTGGAAAAGACAGGAACAGGCAGTGCTAAAGCAGCAAACATAACTTACACCATGAATAAGAAGTCTGGCACTCTGGTAAGTGTAATAGCCAACTCCGTTATCACCAGCTGTCAAGAAGACCAAATTTACTGTTTATAATGATGCACAGGGTCTTAATCCAAAAATGTACAAGGTCTTTGTCAGAGACCAATGTCATGCTGAAATATATGCTAACAAGCATAAAAGGTAGCCTCTGCCTCAAACCAATGACAAGCCATAGAAGCTGAGAGATACAGACAAATTGTGTGACTTGCAAGGCTGCAGGGGTGATAAATGAGGAGAATCTTGAAAATGCATGACAAATTTCACCTTGTCAGTTAGCTAACTAGTGCCAGATGAGAATGATATCTCAGGATGTCAACAGAGTTGTATTTGATAATGCCTTAAAATCTGAAATAGCAACTTAATGCACCTCAATAGGAGTGCAGCACTAAGGGCAGTCCAGGGGCGTTTACAAGTTCTAGCCCAGTAATTGTGAAGTTAGTGGGAATGAATCAGGACTATACATAAGCTTAGTAGCTTTTTGGTTGAGTAGTAGATTTTTTTTCCCCTCAGAACTGGCCATCTTTCTCATCCCGATCCCAATAGCTGATCCTTCTAAAAAGTAATTGAATACATTCTACACACTATGCATTATCAGCTAAGATTTTTCTGCAGAGTTTTTCTAGGAAAACCCTAGAATAGCAGGAGTCGGAAAGGACCTCTAAATATCATCTAGTCCAACCCTAGATCTGCCTAGGTCTGCCTAGATCAAGTCACACATGAACACATCCAGGTGGGTTTTGGAAACCTCCAGAGAAGGGGACTCCACACCCTCCCTGGGCTGCCTGTGCCAGGACTCCCTCACAGTGAAATATTTTTTCCTTATTTTTAAATGGAATTTTCTGTATTTCAGCTTTTTCCCATTACCCCTTGTCCTATCACTAAACACTACAGAAAAAAGCGTTGCCCCATCCCCTTGACATGCACATTTCAAATACTTGGAAATATTAATGAGTTTCCTCTTCAGTCTTCTCCAAGCTGAACAGTCCCAGATCCTGCAGCCTTTCCTCATAAGAAAGATGCTCCAGTCCTCTGATCATCTTGGTAGCCCTGAGCTGGACTCTCTCCAGTTCTCTGTCCCTCTTGAGCTGAGGAACTCAGAACTGGACACAGGACTCCAGATGAGGCCTCACCAGGGCAGAATAGAGGGGGAGCAGAATCTCCCTTGACCTGCTGGCCACACTCTTCTTGATGCACCCCAGGATGCCATTGGCCTTCTTGGCCACGAGGGCACATTGCTGACTCATGTTCAGTTTATTATCAATCAGGACTCCCAGGTCTCTCTCTGCAGAGCTGCTCTCCAGGGGTTTGACCCCCAGCCTGTCCTGGTGCATGGGGTTGTTCCTCCCCAGGTGCAGGACTCTGCACTTGTTGAACCCCATGAGGTTCCTCTCTGCCCAACTCTCAAGCCGATCGAGATCCCGCTGAATGGCAGCACAGCCTTCTGGGGAATCAGCCAGTCCTCCCAGTTTGGTGTCGTCAGCCAACTTGCTGAGGGTACACCCTGTCCCTTCATCCAGGTCGCTGATGCAGATGTTGAACAAGACTGGCCCCAGAACCGATCACTGTGGAACTCCACTGGCCACAGGCCTCCAACTCCATTCTGTGCCATTGATCAACACCCTCTGGGTTCTGCCATTCAGCCAGTTCTCATGGAAAAGTGAAGTGTGACTAAATATTCAGAGGTGCTGTGAAAATTAGGTGAACTACTCAAAATTACTAATGACTTTAGCTTTGAAGTATGTGATATAGTAAAGTGAAAAAAGTGAACAAGTCTAATGATTTAAAAAAATAAATACATAGAAAGATTGGAATTGACGTGAGGTCAGTCTCTGTCCATCTCTTCCTTATTTTCTTTTTGATAGTAATAGGATTCAATAGTAGTTCAGCATTTCTTTATTAGAAGAAGAGAGTAAGTGCCATATTTTTTGTAGTATGTGTTTTTTAAAAATTTGTTGTTGTTTTTGTCAAATAATAAAATATTCCAATTTTAGAGATTCTGAAATTGGATCATGTATAAGAAAATCCATTTTAATGGAAACTACTGATCCACTGAATCTCCTTGTAGATACACTCAATCTAGTTAAAATGTCCATGTAAAAGACCTTCTTAGACCAGAAGCTGTAGTTAAGTGATCTGAATTACGAGGTCAAACTGGAGCAGAATTTCTCGTTCTGTTTCAGATGTTTGTTTAAAAAAAAATGAATCCCCCTTGTTGACATGTCAAAATTTCTATCCCGCAGGAAATTATGAATGTTTTTCTATTGTGATAATGGTTTTGGACTCTGTCTTAACAGCTATTTAACACAGTTACAAAGAACGACACTGGAGAGTATTTCTGTGAAGCCTACAATGGGATTGGATTATCTCAGAAATGCTCAGTGAAACGAATGCAAGTTGGTATGTGTCAAAGAAAATAATGGCAGAAAACAGTTTTGCAGTAGGAATTATTGTATTACATGATGCAACTGAGAAGTTAAGATCAGATTGAATTATCTTATTTTGAGGAAGGAATAATAATTAGTTCCTCATGTGTAGTTGCTGTGGCTCCTTTCTTACAGCACAAACATATCTCACTGCATTTCACAGAAAAGCAGCTAGTTTAGTACCTTTAAATTATTGCAGTTGCCAGCCTTTAGGTTGCTAAACACTGAACTTCATGGAACAGCAGTATCTGTGTGCAAGTTTTAATATTTAAGAATACTTTTGTGGATGGTGTGATGTACTTTTCTTTATGAAAAGTCTCCCTTTTAAGATATGTTCATGTGAGAACTTAATGTAAGAGTTCTGAAATTTAACTGACTCATTTATACCTGCTAGAGGAAGTCAGTGTTATCTTAAAAAAGAAATTAGAGTTGTGCTGCCTGTTTCTTTTCTGCTTGCACAGCATAAGTGTAGCATTGATTAACTAATAAAGAATTTAGCAAAGGCTGGAGATGCATTGTCTGTAATAACCAAAAATGTATGAATGTTTCTGCAGAATTAAAACTAGCTCTTGCAGATGTGATAGGAAAGCAGATGGTAACAGATCCTAGCAAATACTGCACAGAAATTCATGTGCAAGTATTCCATAAAGTAATTGTCTGGTGCTCTCTTAGAACCTAGCCATGATATAGGGATTTTCAGCTATTAATACATTCCTGTTTGATTATGAACACGTATTTGACAAGCTACCAAGACAGAATCCCTCTGCTGTGGAAATACTGAAGTCCTAAATTGGTCCTGTCAACCAATGCACAAAAGTTGATGAGTCTGGGGGTAAAATTCCCAAACATATATTAATGTATGCATGCAGCCAGGATCCAAATAAGTAATTGGACATATAACAAAAAACTATGAAAATGTTTTGGGTTTTATTTTTCTAAAATGGATGACTGTCTGAAGATCTTAGTGATTATATCCAGAAATGGGCAAGGGTCATCACCTTCAAAAGGAAAATGGTGAGATGTTTTGATAGGCCAGTGTAGAGTTTAGACATCTGCACTGAAATATTTGTTGGCCTTCATTGTGTTGAATACTTTTTTAAAAGATTACAATATATCTTCGCTTAGAGACATATGACTTGAGTAATACTTATTGGGGATAGGTATAATGAGGAGTACGTGTCCCTTGACCTCTCTTATTATTTCTTTACTTTTGAGCTAAACTAAGAAACTAAAGTGTATCAAGCACTCCTGTTAATGTGGCTATGATATCATAGTGCTTTTGGACTACTTATCCACATCCAACTGCTACAAATTAACTTGGCAGATTGGGGCCACAGACCACCTATAGATACAAAAGATGCCTGTAGTAATGATGGAAAAAAAAAAATCCAGCCAATGGAAATTCTTACAACATCAGACTTATGTTTTATAATTACAGATGACCTTAATGTAAATGGCATCATCGCTGCTGCAGTAATTGTGGCTCTGGTAATGGCACTGTGTGGCCTTGGAGTATTTTATGCCCAAAAAAAAGGCTACTTTACAAGTAAGTAGAATGAAACCACTTCTCCCCTGTGTCAAAAAAAGAAAATTAAAAAGCCCGTACTTCTGCTGACTATAGTGTGTTGTGCTTTTCCTGAAGGCTCAAACTCCATAGTACTAAAGCTAAACAGTATTGCAACAGCAGCTTTTTGGTGCAGCCATTTTTTTTCTACCAACTTCTACTGCAAAAGATACTTCAAGGATGTCACAGAGATGTTTGTGCAGTTGCATAAGGCTACCAAACAGCAATGTAGGGAAAGCAACGAGCCCAACCCTGGTTCCTGGAGCCTCTGTGCTCTAGTGTTGAGAGGCAATGTGTAAGAAAGGTGAAGTTAAAACAAGCCATGCAAGTTTACTTTTCATCTACAAAATCTGAACGGCCGAGTTCTGATGAACTAAATTAACTGTCTCCCTCTTCTGGGTCGTTGCGAAAGTACACATGCAGAAAGTGCTTTTAAGGCTTGCTGCAAAAAGCTGGGCACCAAGCAACCCTCTCCACAGCGTTTACATTAGTGCATGTACAGTTCAGCACAGCAAGATGAAATGCCAAATGTCAGGGTCTGAGAAAAGTCTGCTGCCTGAAAGTAACAGGCTATCAGAGGTTCTGTTTGGAAGTTCATTGAACTTTGCAAGGCAACTAATCTTTTTTCTGTTTAAACTCATTCGCCAAAGAGATATTTGGTTCACTGAAGACCTGAGTAAGTTGTGAAGAACTATTTAAAAGAACTTTAAATCACCTGAGAAAAATGTTCTTGTGCTAATTTTTTTTTCTTTTTTTTTTTTTCCAGAGGAAAGCTCTTCCCAGTAAGTATTTTGATACAAATAGTACACAAATCACTGTTCACTTAGTTTACATGTCTGAAGATTTAGTATCTGTGATGATTGTTTAAAGCCCGAGGCACTGTACAAGTATCTTGTGAGTGTTTTGAACACTGAAATAAACCTGATGCTACACATCAGCTGTTTCCCTCATTAGAACCAGTGTGCTGGTCAGAAAATTACGCATTATTTCTTGATGAAAGTGCAGAGATGTTGTAGTTTACACCCCTAACTCAGCTACAGGCCTGCATTTGTCTCCTCTTCAGAACAAAGGATGATCAGAACTGTCTTCATATCCATGCCTACAGATTATTTCAGGAAACGTTTTGCAAAAATAAGAGTGGTGGAAACTTTCTGAGGGTGTCTGATCTACTCCTTTTATATGGATTTATTTTAGGCTCTTAAATTTCTTAGCAGTAAGTCCAAATTCCTGAAGCTATTTTAGTCCTCCCACACGAGACTAAAATTGTGTGCTTCATTGGAGACTGGCCTCCAACTTTTATTTTACTCTTTAAGGAAAAGTTTATCTTTGCACTTCTAGGTAATGGCAGGTTAAAAAGAAAGTAACATACTAAATACAAATATTACTTTTAAATAGTATGTGTGTGATTTATCCTGGCCACAAACTGGACAAGATGCGGAACTTGAAAAGACAAGCTATGGAAGTTGACAGTGGTTCATCAGATAATGACTGCTATCTAATAGAATTCAATTGATTTGTTACTTAAATTTTTTTTTTCTAAGAGTGGGACAAAAACTCTTGAGGATTGCTGGAAATCTGGAAAAATGCATTAATAGATAAGGTTTTCAAAGGGTTGAAGCTAACACCAGAAAAGTCACTATTGAACCTACGTTCCTTTCCTGTTCTGTTAACAGAAAGAAGACCAACTATCAATCTACAAGTGAAAAGGCAAGTATCTTGCATTCAGTAGCATGTTTAAAAAGTTTTAGGTGTCGTCAAAATTCCTTAGATCAGTGATGTTTTTACACACAGACCCCTACACACCTGCCAAACCACGCATGCCACCAATACCTGCAGATAACTTCTCTGTTTGCACTTCTAGCTTCCTATTACCCAAGCTCAAGTACCATCCAACTAGTGCCTTGCTCCAGACTTTGCCATGTTTTTCTTTACCACACTATCCAGATTTCTACCTGGTTATCTTTTACCTACTTTTTTTACTACATTTTCCTTTTCTATTGGCTTCTTTCATTCTTTCTTTCCCATTTTCATTATTATTTTCCTGCTAAAGAAGTGAGACCTTTACACTACTTGTCAGTATTTGGACTATAGTGTCCATCTAAGGGTGCCATTCTTGTGAAGAATTCCACTCTGTCTTGCTTGTACACATCACTTAACCAACGAAACTCAACACAGTCCAAGGCAGCAGTGAGAGAAAAAAATAGGCTTTAATGCCTCTAATGTGGGTCAAAAAGCTTGCCTAAACATGAAAGCTAAACTAAGTACTTTTGCCCCCTTCCACTTTGAGTGCTCAAGGATATGTACATGTACATTGCTATAGCAGGAAAAAAATGGAGCTCCAGCTAAAGCTTCAGCTAGGAGCAACTTTATTTCACTATCTAGAGTTTTTAAGGCTACATTAGTTGCCTTAAAAGTTCACCAAAGGCCACTCATTTCTTTAAATCAAAACAGAACATATCAAATAGCAGAAGCTTATTCCTTCACCTGGAATGTATGCAAGAAACTTAGTGAGGCCAGCCACCTGGTTGCTCTGCCTGGGAAGGAGATTTTTGAAGACAAACTGTGTTGTTTATAATATTAATGCACTTACAAATCGGAGGCTTAAAGTGTTGGATACTGGTACTTTTTTTAACGGCCACTACTTCTGTTCTGTGTAGCAGTGCATTCTGTAGACTTCCCTTTCCAGAAGAGAGTTAAACGTTAACTAACAGTGTTTCAGGGATCCTTCTTCTCAGTCTTGATGCCTCAGTTTCTTCTGAAATGTACACCAAAGGTTAGTCTGGTTAGAGTTTTTTAACTATTACTAATGTAACCTTGTTGTCTTTATTTAGGATTTCAAGCATACTGAGTCCTTTGTTATTTAGAAGATTTCAGCCTCTGTGAGGGACATCAAATGACTACTTGTTATACAAAAGTATCAAAGGGATCTTTTGACCTCTACTCTGTAAATATTGTTTCCATGTACTAGATGCTGAAAACAGAAACCGCCAATGTTTAGAGTCAGCCTAATTGTGATTGATTTTTAAAAACACAAAGCCCCAAAAAACTTTTAAGTTAAAGATAGAACTAAATTGAATATAAAAGCCAATTTACGTGAAGATTCTCACCTTGTTAATGTATACATGCCACAATACAGGATTTACCCTTACAGCTTGGAACAATCTATTCAAATAACTTCACACCTTACCTTGCTGCTGCTAACATTTAATGTCTCCACCATTGTCAAGGGCTCAAACCCTCCAGCAATTCTGACTTAGTACCGTGATGCTGTATTAGATCTGCCAAAGCCATTTGTAAGTGCATAAGTCATGATGCAGACTTAAACTCAGTATCCTGACAGAATAAAGCTTCCTGTAATTGAAGCTCAAGCAGTGTTTACTCCTGTCTAATAGAAAATGCCTACAGCTTCTCTGTAACAAGGAAGTGTACCTCTCGCTGTAGACTATAGATTAATTTCATTCTGAAGAAGAATCATGCCAGAACTCAAGCTGTGGTATCCAGACCTTAACTGTTGAAGCATCATTAATAAATGGTTCCTCAAAATCTAAAGTGTTTGTGTCAATAATTCAGTTACTGAAATGTAAATGTCTCAATGTTGTTAACAGGTTGCAGTTGCTTCTTTGAGTGACATAGCATCATCTGTGTGTCCATTGATACAGTGTAAAATCACTGTATTTGTGACTGTAGTTTTGGCTGTACAGGACCATCACTTCTATAGGGCTTTGCTACAGATTTAGAGGTTCATGGGGTTTCTGTGGAAGCTTTTTGGATACAATACACACATAGTTCCTTCTTTGTGTATCATTATCAGTGTTTGTATGTTCTCAGCACTCAATGTAGCTTGGCCAAGGACATGTGTACTTAACACTGAAGAACCCTACTGAGGTGCCTCAGTCACTTAAGCCCACTATGCTCACCATCAGTAAATAACTTATTCACACTTCTGAAATCAAACTGAAATACTGCATTTATTAAGTTACAACTGGTGCTATGTTCAGCAGCTCCATGGATGTACGCTGCTATTTGGTGTACGAGCTGCAGAGATCATTTTGGAGTCTCCTCAAAATTGGGCTCTGAAGGAAGAAGGAGAGGGAGAGAAAAGTCATATTAGTCTCTATTCCAACCTCTTCATCTGCTATTCAAAGAAAACTAAAAGTTAAAGGTGGCAAGCTAAAGCAAGCTCTCACAGATTGCAGTCTACACCAGTATTTACTTTGTTTCAGCATAGGATTGGATGTGGGTAGTGATAAAAAATAAACTACACTGGAGACAGGTCTTTTCCATCTTGGAGAAGTTATGCATAAGGTTTAACCTTACTAAATGTTCTGCCAAAACAGCTTTTAGCAACACCAAGGGTAGGAGAAGGCAGATAAACTGAAATTGTAAACTAGAACGTTACTGGACTCACTACCACTCTTTCCAACATAGCTCTGATGTAAGAGCAGGTAAACAAGCTTTTTTTCCTCTTGATTACAGTTTTAGAGCTGATTAACAGATATTCTCCACATACAAACACTGAGGAAAGAGTTTTTGATGTCAGAGGTGCAAACTCAGAACGGTTATGGCTTTTTACAGGTGGGTTATTAATGCCTGTTCTCCTTGCTACTCAGAGTCTTGAGAAGTAAGGCTCAACTGCCAGTGATCTATTTTCACCCATCTACTCACTGAGTTTTGAAAGCTTGTTGAAATTAGATTAAGGGTGGGCAACAGTGGTAAAAGACCACAGTCTCCCTCCACATTCTTTTGGTCCTGTGGTCACATGAATTATTTCATTAAGAAAGAAATCCTAAACTTTAATATGTCTTGTTTCACATATTAGAACTGAATATAAAGAAACCACATCTCTAAATCTGGGAAATGGAAAAAAACAAAACCCAAACCCCACTACAGACATTACTTTATAGATATTCTATTTTGCATCAGTAACAATCTGATGCCACATTCTTCCTTAATCCAACTGAAATCCCACCAAAACATTTTTAGGTGTTGTTCCTAGTCTAAACTAGACTTTAGAATGCCCAGTTAGTCTGGTCAGAATTACAAGTCACTGACTATGGTGGCTTGACCTTGGCTGGCTGCCAGATGCCCAAAGTGCCTCATTCTTTCTCACTCTTTCCACCACTCCCTCCCTCCCTCCACAAGACAGGTTTGAGGACAGAGACAGCATTTTTCACCCTTTAAAAAATATATTGTTACAGAGTCACCACCAGAATAGCTGAGTGGCTCAGCTGCATCCTGCACTGGGTCTATTTTGGAGCTCGCTCTGAGGTGTGAAGACCCCCTGGCCTCTCCTGGTAAGAGGCCACCCCTGCAGCCTCCCGCTACCAAAGCCTTGCCTTGTAAACCAGTGGCACATTCAAAAGATGCTGAATCCCAGATACCAGCTGCTTACAGCTCATGAAAAAGGCAGCTTACTCCTCTCAAAACCTGACTTCAGATAAAACTGCTTGTGAGTGACAAAGACTTTTAGCTGCACTTAACCAAACAAAAGAAACAAATTATAGAAATGAGCCTGTCAGTAAAAAAATATTGTTGCTTTTACGCCCTAAGGCAGACAAAGTCTGTGGGATGTGTTCCTGATCAGCCAATCCTCACAATCCTCACACTTTGTCATTATCAATCTGGATAATATGAAATTGTGCTAACACAAAATTACAGCAGTTAAAGAGCAGCTGTATTCAAATAACTGAAGAAAATTCATTCACAAAGTGATTGTAAGTAACCAAAGTTCATTTTCTGAAATAATTTTCTGGCTTTAAAATTATAGTCTTGATAACCTCTTTGAGAGGTCACATAATATAGGCCCTGGACTATTTTTATTTATTTTGGGCCTGTTTCTTTAGGGCCTGTGAAGGGCATCTAAGATAGATAGCCTGATCTCACTGCAGATCTTGTTAAGCATCAGTATTAAGAAGTCCACAGCTCTGCTGGAAAAGACCAAATAATAAAAAAAAAATTAAAAACCAGAGAAGTCAGATGGAATCAGATGTGAACTCTGCAAAAGTAAGGAGATTCACTGAAGGCATCTTAAGCAAAATTAACAGTCCAGATAAAAACTAAATAGGAATTAAGAAAACCAGTCAGTGAACATGTCCTTACTTGCAATTAGCAATTCAGTAAGATTGTTAAAACTCACCCTCAAATTTAAATTCTGGAAACTTGGTTAGATCTCCCTCACCATACGCCCGTTGAAGTCTAGCAAGGGACTCATTCATGTCTTTCTGAAACTCGGGGCCTGCATCAACAGGCCCTCCAGCTTGCCTAAAACAAAATCATCAAAAGTTCCGATTAACAGCTCAGTTCTGAAAAGTCATGTGGAAATTCTACATTTTCATGGCCACTTACAAATTAAAAACCTTTTGGACAACCAACTAAAACAAATAATTTAAAAACATTTCCAAAAAAGACACACCTTAGGGCCTACTTACCTTACACATAAACAATATTCTTGGGTGAAGTTCAGGCTTTCTACTACCAATGATGAAAATCCAAGCTAAAGAGGTAGCCTTATGATACACAAAACTACATTGAGTATCCAGGCTTTCAGGGCTCTTAGTTTCACTTGTTCTAGGTGTGATTTCCTAATAAAATTGCGATTTATACGTCTGCTACTGCCTGAGCAGATGTTTTGAATACTAAACAAGCAAAAAAAAAAAAAAAACCCACCCCAAGAAACAGGGTTTGCATTCATATAGATTCAACCAGGAATTTCTTGGGATAAAAATATAAAATAATTAAAATAGTCACTCTTTAGACTACTTAATGCTCAGTTCTACCAACACAGGTAACACGCTTGGGAAAGCCACCAAAAATATACCTCCATACAAAAGCCTCTTTGTACGTGTGCAAATACACATCTTCCTCCAGTAGAACTAAGAAGTAGCTTATTTCTTCCCCAGGAATAAATTAGACAGAAGTACTATAGTTTTAAGTAGTTCATTCAGATGTTACAAGAATCTAAAATTCCATTTGAACGAATTGCTTATTAACTTTAGATGTTTACTATATCTGCCTCATAGTTCTGTAAATTCTCAGTTGCTTTTGGAGGCTATTTCCATTCAGCTTCTGGAAACAAGACAAAAACAGCTGTTTTCCCCAGATGGAAAAAGAAGGGGATTAAGGGCTTTTTTTTTCTTTCTATTTAGAGAGCACACGGAGAAGTAAAAGTTAACATACTGGTATGTTCACATCCTCTGTAAATAAACTTAATTGAGTGCCTTAACCCCTAAGAAAAATAACATCACTTTTGGGTTGGTTTTTTTTGTAAGGGGCTAAAAATGGGACATTTTCTGTCACATATGCAACAACAAGCATTCCTACTTTGCAAGAGTGCAAACCTTAAGTATTTAGCGGCCAAACTACAAAGCTAACATATTTTAGTATTTGTCAACATTTTCCCTCCTTTTGTCTTCATTTATTTTCCTTTACTTACTTGCTCTTTGTGGTGTACTCTCTGATCTTGTCTACGAAGAGCTTCTGAACTGGATCAAGCTCTTTTGCCTTATTAAAGACAACGGCAGAGAATCCTATGTTTCTGCGCAACTGAATGGAAATAGCAGAGCGCAAAATGGAAGAAAGTCGCAGAATCTGATGCATATTCATGATGACAGTAGTGGTTGAGCTAAAAAAATAATAAATCAGCCAGAACACACAGAATTAGTTAGCTCTTCCTGCAATGTATATGCATTAAGAAGCTAAATAAACCAGATTTAGTCCGGAGATAGGGCTTAAACCAGAAAGAATGTTTAAACCGGTGTGCAATCTGGGGTAAAGACTCGGGCAGACGCTGAACCCAGAGTGCACGGTGGCACCGCGGCTGCTGTGGCACGGCCTGTTCAATGAGGCGGCTGCTCACACCTTTGCTCGCACCGCCACCGGGACAAACGGAGAACTCCAGCTTTTGCCTTGTTACCAGAAAAAATAACAATTTTAAACCAGCCAAAGCCAGTGGCGGCCGGTCCTCCCTCCCTCGCTTTTTCACGCCTCTAGCCGCTGTCCCCGTTTCGACCTCCCCCGCCCCGGGCAACCTCCTGCGGGCCGGCGGGGCCATGTAGCACAAAGGCCCGGATGCACCAACAGCAAACAGGAGTCGCACAGGCTACACATCGCCCGCACCCACCGGGGCCACTGCCAGAAGGTGCAGGGCACAGCTGGCCACCCGCACCCGTTCCAGTCACCTTGGGAGAGTCGCCGCCACCGCCGTCCCGATCCGCCCTGCCCCGCCTCCCCGCGCAAGGCACGCCGGGAATCGCACCGGCCGCGCGCTCCGGTACTACCACAGCGCTAAGCCCCGCGGCCGCGCACACGGAGGTCCCGGGGCGGCGGCACCCGCGTCCCTCGCGTCCCTCGCGTCCGCCCGGTCCGACGCAGCCGCCCACCGTGGCGAGAGGGCAGCACGGACGCCTCGCCACCCGCCGGTGGCGCCGGAAGCGGGCCATACGCTTCCGGGCGAAGAGGAGCGACGGGGAGTGCCAGGCGCCGCCTCGGGGGCTGCCGGGAGCTGTAGTTCCGTCGGGCGCGCGGGGGGGTGTCGGTGTGGGCGCGCCCTCCCCGCCCGGGCCCGCGCTCGGCCGCGCCGCCCAATCCCCAGCGCGCGACGGTGCCCTCAGGGCGGCGGTGGCGGCGGGACGAGCGAGAGCTGCGGGACCGCGGCGGTGGGAGCTGCTGTGCGGCCGCTCCGCTCGGGGCCGGCGCGGCGGACGGCTGGACGGACGGCGGCGGGTGAGTGTGGCGCGGCCCGGAGGCCCGGCCCGTGTTTTGTTTCCGTTTCTCCCCGGCACCGCGAGTCTCATTTCCGTTTCGGGTTCAAACAACGATGAGGCGCCGCGAGGAGGAGGAGGAGGAGGGAGGGGGGAAGCGGGAGGCTGGCGGAACCGGGTCTCCTGTGGGGAGGAGCGGCCTCGCCCGGCCGCGGGTCCGCACCGGCCGCCGGCCTGGCTGAGCCGCCGCCTGCCCGCCCGTGGGAGGGCCTGTGGCGGCGGCCCCGCAGCCGGAGGAGCGGCCCTATCCCCAGGATCCTCGGCGCCTCCGGGCCAGGTCGGCGGCCGCCGGCTGCGGCGGAACGCAGGGAAGGGCCCCTCGAGCAGCGCGGCGGACGCCCGAGGCGGGAGGAAGGTTAATCCTCCCGCCGCAGGTCCTGCCGTGGCGGCGGAGGGCCGGTCGGGCAGCCCGGGCCGAGGTCCACGAGTTCTCTCCAGGGCGTAAAAACTCTATCGGTGAAAAATCACTTTGGAGGAAAACTTAAGAGGGAATTCAGCATCTTGCATAGTTTGCGTCCTGGTGTTCGGCCAGGTACGTGCTGCACAGCCACTTTTCCCGGTTGGGATTTGTTCGCCAACTTCTGGCTGTTGATAAGAGAGGAGAACACTTGAAACTGGGCATGGCCCCACGCCCTTTAGTGGTCCACTGTCTGTTGTCTTAGATCCCAGCAGGCTGGTAACTTGAAAAAAAAAGGTGAAGGGTAGAGTGTCTTGTTCATTTACCAAATTAAAATGGTAAGAGGGGTGGGTAGTACCAAACTTTCCATGAACAACTGAAACACCAGAGCATCTTGGGAGCACAAATACCTTCAGAGATGGGGCTTATCAGTTGATAATGGGCTCCAGTAATTGCCCCTACTTCACAGTTACCTGGTAGAATAAAACCCACTAATTCTAGTAGTAGAGCTTGTGCCCAGATTGTAGCGGGCTTATTACTTGCTTGATTTCTTGTGTCCCAAGAGAAAAAAAAAAAGTCTGAAGGGAACAATGGGACTTCTCCCTTGTCTGCAAAGGCCAAACTGGAAAAGATGCTGGAGTAGCACTGGGCTGTTGTGCGGGGAGAAAAAAAGGCTCCTATGACAAGTGTCTTCTTTTACATTAGTGGAGCTCTCTGTCAGGCATTATGGTAAGATTCTGTCTTGTATAACAGGTAAGTCTTCGGGCTTTTTAGGTTGAAGGAAAAATACTGCTCCAGTAGGCAATACCTTCCACAAACCAAGCACAGTTTTAAGATGTTCCTTCAAACAAATGTTTGAGTTCCCTAGTTTCTCAGTAACCTTCAGGGAAGACTGAAGAAGCTGAGTCCCATCTGAACCTATGTACACATTCAACTCTGTCATCCTGCAGCAACAAATTTTGCTAGACTTTCTGTGAAATGTTTATATCATCAGGACTCTATTCTAGCATAGGAAAGACTGAATAATTTTCCCCATTAGGTTTCTCTGAGCTATTGATGACTTTACATACTTTCATGATGTCGCTCTTCCTTGTTCCACCTGTCATCTGCTTTTCTAGCACCTGTGCTCAATGGAACCATCTTCCTTCCTCTTTCTGTACCTGCTGCCTGTGCTCCCCTCTCCTGCCTTGCTAGGGTAACCAGAAATGTAGTAGAGCTTGCCACGTGCAACTGTAAATTGCCTTTGAAGACTGAGTTGAACAGTTCCTACTCCAGCTGCCAATTTGGAGTCCAATCCATAGGGACTTCCAAATGTCTTATCTACTTTTCACAAAGTTGCTATGGTATTACAATATTTACTCACTGTGCATGACTTTGCATTTACCAATATTGAATATTTTCTGCCAGAAATCACTTGAGATGGTAGGATTTTTCTTCAGTTTGACATGATTTTCTCAACAAATACCTTATGAATATATCAAAGAGCAGAAATTATAGCTTCAACCCCTTTTGTGACATTACTGGTAAAGTCACACACAGACACACACGACTTATTTTTCTTGTTCAGGGTTTTTTGTCTGATTGCTGATATAGGAAAGAATTTTCTCTCCTTTTTTATGATACCAGTTAGCTTTGGGAGTTTTCAGTAAAGGACTTTGCTCAAACCTTAAGTTTGAAAAACCTGTTAAGAATCAACCAGATCACTTGTAACCACACAGATATCGGTTCTTTCAGACAGTTATTTAGGATGCCTACAGTCTTTAGAAGTGGTGTTGCATTCTTCCCCATTTATCATGAAAATAAATATACAAGAAGAAGTGGTTTGGGAACTGGTCTCTCAGAGCTCTGTTCAGGGGACACTACCACATGTCCTGGCAGTCAGGGGATTTTCATGGTTCCAGGTATGTGAGCAGAACAGATTCTAGTTTTGCTTCTAGTGGTGAGATATTAATGAGGTGCTGTTCACTTCCTGTCTAGTCCTGATACCTTCTTACAGATTGGTATCATGTGAAGTCCTTGGTTTCTACAAAACTCTTTTTATGTGCTCACGAGGTTCAACAAGGACAAGTGCAGAGCCCTGCATCTGGGAAGGAACAACCCCCTGTACCAGTACAGGCTGGGGGTCAAACTGCTGAAGAGCAGCTCTGCAGAGAGAGACCTGGGAGTCCTGATTGATAATAAGCTAAATGTGAGCCAGCAATGTGCCCTCGTGGCCAAGAAGGCCAATGGCATCCTGGGATGCATCAAGAGTGTGGCCAGCAGGTCAAGGGAGGTTCTTCTCCCCCTCTACTCTGCCCTGGTGAGGCCTCATCTGGAGTCCTGTGTCCAGTTGTGGGCTCCTCAGCTCAAGAGGGACAGGGAAGTGCTGGAGAGAGTCCAGCGCAGGGCCACCAAGATGATCAAGGGACTGGAACATCTTTCATATGAGGAAAGGCTGCGGGAACTGGGACGGTTTAGCCTGCAGAAGAGGAGATGGAGGTGAGATCTTATTAACATTTATAAATATCTAAAGGGTGAGTGTCAGGTGGTTGGGACATCCCTTTTTTCTGTAGTAGCTAGCAACAGGACAAGGGGTAATGGGATGAAACTGGAACACAAAAAGTTCCACTTAAACATAAGAAAAAACTATTTTGCTGTGAGGGTGAGGGAGCAGTGGCACAGGCTGCCCAGAGGGGTTGTGGAGTCTCCTTCCTTGGAGGTCTTCAAGACCCACCTGGACATGTTCCTATGCGGCCTTATCTAGGTGAACCTGCTTCTGCAGGGGAGTTGGACTAGACAGTCTCTAAAGGTCCCTTCCAACCCCTACCATTCTATGATTCTATGATAGCTTTTGAAGGAGTCAATGAAAACTTAAAATTTCTTTAAACTTTTTATGTAACAACCATACAACTTAGTTGATTACTGTTCCTTTTGATAAAGTTTAATAGGATCCCTTATTAACTTGTCATTAATAAATTCTTTTATCAACAGTTGAGTTTCGGATAGAGGAGTCCCTAGGAAAGAATGATTTCAGCATGGAAACTTTGCTAATCTCTGCTATTGTGCATGCCTAAATAGTAATATGTTTCACTTTTTCTTCTGTGATGTTTTTCTCCTCTTTAGTCCTTTCTACTCATTTTCCTATGAGTTAATGGTGTTATTTCTCATAAAATATTCATTTGGCTTGGCCCAATTCTTTATCACTGGTATTTCATACTTACGATGCATGGGACAGTTCATTTAACATGATAATACTATATGCAATCTGTGACTTTGCAAACCAAATGCTGCAATTCTTTCTTTCCTCCTTACCTTCTGACAGACTCCAGTATTCTACAGGGTGCAAAAATCTGCAGTAAGAATATTGTCACAGAATAGCTTTCCTTTTAATTACTAACATACTGCATTATTTTGGGATTTAGCAAGATGCACTCGTTATGCACATGTCATTGAGCAATCACCCGTGAGAAGGATGGTTGGAAAGATGAGACAATCAATAAGCACTTTATTGTTGAGTTTATTTACCTGTGAGGAAATCATAGATCTTCCGTTGGTCTTCCTGTTGCAGCCTTTTAAGTAAAATGATGTTAAAATTAATAAGCATCAACTTTCAGCCTTTCTAGGAAGGCAATATGTAGTTGAATCTAGTCAGCAAAACAGGTGTAACTTTGAAAGACTTCTCAGTTTTTAGCCAGCCCCTACAAGCTGAGGCTGGCCCATAACAAAAATGTGCAGTAAATTTGGATGCCTCTAAAAAAATCATGCTTTCGTCTGTGTGCTAACGTCCGTTTATAGATCTGGATTTTCCCCCTAGAGCATTTGTTTGAGAAACAGGTATTGCCATCTGTTTTGTGAAATCTATATTAGCTTTTGGCTTTGTTTTTTTTAGGTGAATTCTTATCTTTAAAAAAAACATACTGGTATTTACTTAAAAAAAATGTTTGATAGAAACAATCCATCATGTAGTTTGTCGGTCTGTGACTTACAAAAATACTCTTTTCTGTTCATAGCTCTGTTCTTAAGACATTTTAGCCATGACTAAGAGAGAAGCAGAGGAGCTGATAGAAATCGAAATTGATGGAACTGAGAAGCAGGAATGCACTGAAGAAAGGTATGTATGCCTTTACCTTTGGGGATCCTTAGGCTGTAATTCATTTATTTATTTGCTTTCCTTAGTTGGCTTCAGGTTTATGGCTGTGTGCACTAATTCTATTTATTCAGATTTATTACTAGGTTTTGTGTAATGCTTCGTAACCAAGGCTATGGTTATGAAATAAGTAATTTTAAAGTTACTTAGAAGTAACTTAAAATAAAGAACTTCAAACTGGCAGAAGTAACTGGCTGAATATGATCTCCATAATCCTGCTGTTGATTGTTTCCACAGCTTTTCAACTTTCTTGCTGGGTATGAAGTTCTTAGCTTGTCCTTCCTTCATTTTTTTTCTGTTTCTTAGCTAATTAAATGGTAGTTTTCTTGAAGTGGAACTGTAGCAACTGTAGGAAACCACTATAATGCTATCATATTCTTGAATCTTAATTGCTTAAATCCCAAACCATTTTGTTTCTCTCATAGTAGTTATCTTCCTCTACTTTCATGTCTGTAGGAATATGTCTGCATTTAGATACTACAAACACTTTCAGCTTTGTTTTATCCTTCTCTAATTGAGATGAACCTTTCTGTTTCTCCAGTCCGTATGTTTTGTATCTATTGACTACATTGTTGTTAGGGCCATTGGAACTGTAGGCACCAAAGCAAGATATTCTTTGACTTAATTATCTCAACTTGTTGGGTTTTTTTTTTTTTTTTTCTTCCTAATGCTTCCTCTTGTTTTTTTACAACTCTTTTTGAAAGCAGAGAGGCAGTTGATGTGTTGGATAGTCTTAGCTGAGACTGGTAGGTGACCTGCTCTTTAGGAAACTGCTTTGGAGAACTGACTCAAACCCAGTTATTGGCTGATTTATTATTAAATAATTTATTATTATAGATTATGTATTTATTATGCTGAGCTCCTCGTACATTTTGACTACTTAGAAACTGTCTATGTCTGCATACTTTCAGATTTTCTCCTGTATAAATGTAGAGAGACCGACTGTCTGAGATTGTTAAGACATGAGCCCCATACATTGATGTTTCTGAATGCCTACACCAATACTGTCATCATTTTAATGCAGGACAACCATGACGTGACTAATGTTTCCTTCAAGGCTACATGTTGCTGTAGCTCCTTTTAGATGTCTCTTGTATGCATTAATCTTGTCTTTTCATCTGTCAGCACAAGGATAAAGACAATTAGTCTATATTAAAGTAGATTTAATTTTCCCCCATCAAGTTTCTGTGTTTCGTGTTTTTAAACTTTATTTTACATGTAGTTTAAGCAAGGCTGATAGAATTAGTTTACATGGAAGTTAGTAATGTAGAATATGCTAATGGTGACTTAATCTCTTGAAAATGGTGATCTGAAAACAATCTTGGTATTTAACCTAGCTTTTTAATGGTGATAGGGTAAAAGCTGCACAACTCTAAAATCAATCGAACCAAGTTTAGTAATTAATTCTCTACTCAAGCTAAGAAGTGTTTTTGTGTGATATCAAGATTTCAGAGTCAGTATTACCTTATATGTAGTTTTAACTTTTTTTTGAAGCTTTGCTACACGTGTACCGTTTTAACATGCAGATAATATTTTTGTATATTAATTTGGTATTTAAGCATTGTTGAGCAAACCTACACCACAGCAGAATTTGTGAGTCAAGCTATTGACATCAATGAACCAATTGGAAATCTTAAGAAGTTGTTGGAACCCAGACTGCAGTGTTCCTTGGATGCACATGAAATCTGTCTACAAGATATTCAGGTAAACTGAAAGACTACAAAAGATTTCACCTCTTAATGGGGAAGCATTTTACATACTTTGTCTATTTCTTCCATTGTTTATGGAATTCATGCTTCATTTGGTGAATGAGATCAAAGTACTTTCAAGATTCCTGGGGTGAGGGTAAGAAACAAAAAAATTACCACTTTACAAGTGAAAGAAGAATGAGGGCAACAATACACTCTTTTCTGGGGCAACCCACATGATCTGTTGGTGCCTGAACTTCTGTGAGTCTAACATTGTTTTGAATCTGAATGACGCTAAAAGGTTTTTATACTAATCAGGTGCATAGATATCAAAACATAACTGAAGGAATCCTCCACCTCCCTTATTTTTGCAGGCGCCACCATGTGTTAGACATTATAACTGTTTCTCATTGTGCTTTAAAGACAAGCATTTTTATGAAGATGGTAAAACTGGGAAAAGGAACTATAGGTACTTTTCACAAAGTGAAGGTAGTTCCAGGTATTGGGTTTTTTGTTAGGCTAAAAAATGTCTCTAAGTGAAACTACCTTAAACAGACCAGAGTGGAACGTTTCAAATTCCATTTGAATTCTTTGTCGTGTTCTGTGTCTACATAGTACTAGAAATATTTCCACACTTCTTCAGAAAATGTGCTGCAGACACTAAGTGTTTCTGGTGTTTAAAGGAGAGTAAGTTTCTTGTAACTGTGAGACTAATACTTTTTTTTTTGCATTTGTCAAGCTGGACCCAGACCGAAGCCTTTTTGATCAAGGAGTGAAAACAGATGGAACAGTGCAACTCAGTGTGCAAGTAATATCTAGACAAGGTAAGCAGTTATGTCTGTCTATTGAACGGAGGCTTTTACTATTTTTAGTTTGTAAAGGAACAATTCCTAAGTGTAATGAAACATTGATTTAGATTGAAGAAGCAGTTTGACTAATGTCCTTTCTCTGGCTGTGGTTAATACTAGACATTTCAAGGAAAAAAAGCCACGTTGTCTGTAAGTCAGTCTTAACCCTAGTACATTCTCTAGCTTCAGACAATTAGCAGTGAAGGGGCTTGTACTGGCAACACCTGCATATGTGTTGCTAGCTTATGTACTTGAATTTTTGTACTTTTTGTACCAGTTTTTACTTCTGGAGTCTGTGATATTGTTGCATTATGTTCCATAAATTACGTGCTGTCTAGGGAATACTGGAAAAAAGAAGAGGTGTGAAAGAGATGCAGACAAATCCAATGAATTAATGTTAGTCTAGCCTTGCAGTAGGATAGGTGACAGACTGTTACTTCACAACATTTTTACACAGAGACTTATCACTTTGATCTCTATGTTTGCAATATGGATAAAGCAGTAGATTCACAGTTCTTTTGACATGTAGTTTTTTGACAGCGAATTATTTTGTTGAGCAATAGTGAACTATTCTTCTCTAGAAGCTTTTTTTCTTTACTTTCTTTTTTGAAGATCAAAACCAGAATCTTAACCAGTAGCATTTCTATCTACCTGTGCTATGCATGTTGATATTAGGTGGCCTAGATAAAACATTTACTCTCTAAAGTAAGTTTTTCCTTCCTGTTCACTTCTAATCAACCACTTATTGATTGTCTACATCTATTTTCACTTCCTTAATTTCATAGTGTTGTGTATTGTACTTAACAGTCTTTGTAGCGTTTCCTGTCTGAAAAAGAGTTGCTTTGTTCTTACTGGTACTACAGGTTAGTACTCCATTTGTTTTGCATTAAAAACTGTGAACCGATTGTGGTTTTACCTTTCAAGACTGTCACTTACAGACCCTACGTCTAACATTGAGTTTTAATGTAGATTATCTGGGATGGACACAAAGTGATTGCTTATGGCACAAGGTACCGAAGTTAGTCTGGCCATGTGATGTTCTGTGAATCCTACTGTAAAGTGCTCAACACTCATCAAGGTTTCCCAAGTTGTAATAAAATGAAATTTAATGATATTTTAATGTGCAAATATGTTTGATAAACATCTTGAAAAATGTGGTTGTTAGTTGTGGTTATAAGAGAAATGATATGTCACAAAAATGGAGAGATTTTTTTTCTGTTTAGCATACTATAATGACAAGAAAAATCTTCTCTACAATGTCAGAAATTTGGTGAAGTGCTAGTTGGACAAAACGCCCTCTCAGAAGAGGACAGAGAAGGTGATGATAAAAAGCATTAGTAGCATTAGTGAACGTGTTCTTTATTGCTACAGAATAGATACAGACATATATTCCGACCGTGGTATAGTAGCTTAAATGACAGATCTAAAACCAAAATGTGAATAGCTGAAGAAGCTTAAAACATGAAGAAATTTCAACTTTTCTTTTTACTTTTCATTAAACACATTGCCTTTTGTAGAGTACTGAAAGAAAATATCTGTAGACCCCAAAGATATCAGGGAAATACTGTAAAGGCTGAAAGAAATGCCTCTTGGCTGCAGCAAAGATGCTTGTTCTGGTGGAGGTTTTTTGTTTACTTTCTTTCTTTATTTGAGTATCTTTCTTAGAAACCAAAATATGTGTTCTTTTTGCGCACATGATGAACATTCTGTTCAAGGTATTTGAAATGGATCACCTAAATAGGAGACTGTAATACTGAGAAGGGAAAGAGAGACAGCTTTGTGATCACCTTGCTAAAATATATACAGTATTAAAGAATATGTCATTCTAATTTAGGACACTTGCAGAATTTTGGTGATGCTTTTGTGAAATGCTTCTTTCCTAAGTATGGTAACACCTAATAATCAGAAAGCTTTAAAACCAACATTTTTGTCATATTTGCATTGCTATCTTTATATTTGTTCTTTCTGTACCTAGGGATAGAGCCCAAGTTAAACATCCTTGAAATTGTGAAGCCTGTGGAAACTGTGGAAGTAGTGATTGATCCAGATGCTCATCATGCAGAGGCTGAAGCACATCTTGTTGAGGAAGCTCAAGTGATAACTTTGGATGGAACAAAACATATTACAACAATTTCAGATGAAACATCTGAGCAAGTGACACGATGGGCTGCAGCATTGGAAGGCTACCGAAAGGAGCAGGAGCGTCTTGGGATACCCTACGGTAATAACACACGGCTCTCTGTGTGTGTGTGCACGTGCATGTGTTTGGGTAGTGGCTGGGTTTTCTTGTTTGGAGGATTGGTGTTTTCCATAAATGATAATTAGTTTTGGTTATATAATTGAAGTGCTCCAGTACCTCAGAGAAGGCTTCCTGTGGTATGGGTAAGTACAGGGCAAATATTTGTGTAAGAAAAAGACTGAAGAGAAGTACAGTCAATGTTTGTAGTAGTTGAATTAAAATAATGCTTTTAGTTCCATAACCTTCTTGCCATTGCAGTTTTTAGAAAGCAGTTTTATTCGTTCTCCTCTCCTTAAAAATGTGTGTGTTAGTGATAAAGCTTTTTATGTGTGTCTGAGTTTGAACTGGACTCAGTACTTGGTGGGGGTTGCCTCTAAAGACAGTGAAGCAAGTTGTTCATAGGTTGTAGGATGCTGAGTGTGGTGTTTAAATTAGATTTTGCTTGGAAAGCCATACTTCAACATACCGGAAAAAGATGATTCAGAACTAAATGTAAGTATCCTAGTAGATCATCACATCTTTTGAATTAATGTTACTTAGCAGTTTCCCACAAGCGCACACTGCTGGCTCATGGGATCCCCAGGTCCCTTTCCCCTACAGTACTCTCCAAGAGTTCATTCCCCAATCTGTACTGGTACATGGGGTTGTTATTTCCCAGATGCAACACTCTACACTTGCCCTTGTTGAATTTCATATTTCTCCCCACCAAACTCTCCAGCCCATCCAGGTCTCATTGAATAGCAGCACAGCCATGTACTCTTGAGGCATATTCAGCACACAAAGCTGTAGTATCTAAGCAGACTGCAAAACTGGAATGTATTTGTAAAGTGAGATATTTGGTAGTGTTAAGAAATCCAGTGCAGTCACAGGTCTTTGCAGGAGATGTAGCTTGCCAATACTTTGAATGTATTTTTGATAACTAAAGCAATGTTTTCCCAAAGGATTACATTGCCTGGTTTTAGCTAGCAGCAGTGAAAATGGCATCATGTTACTGTCCTTTGGTAAGCAAAATGGAATTTTTAATTGTTGAAACAAAAACTTGTCAAAGTGACATCTGTTTGGGATATAGCAATTGAGAAGTACATAAATTGTTCCGCTCCTGGTTTTTGCCCTTGAGACAGTGGAAGTAAATATCAGTGCCTTAGTTTGTGTTTCCAGTTTGTACTCATTGACATGTTTTAATATATTGCATATGACATTAACGGTTTTGAAGATGATGCTTAGATTTACTCATCCTCTTTCTAGCTTGTTCACACTAGTACTGCTTTTAAAAAGAATCCCCTAAATAAAATTTTTCAAAAGATCTTCAGAAAAGGTCTTAGCAAGAAATGAGCTCTGGGTTATGCTTGCTTTCTGCTGTGGGTCATCGTTGGTGTTGGTTACAGTAAAGACTGTCTCTGTGTCCTCAGTGAGGAGGAACTGTGCAGTAGATGATGATGTGCCTTTTTGTCCATGTTTTTTCCCAGACCCAGTGCAGTGGTCAACAGACCAGGTGCTCCACTGGGTGGTGTGGGTGATGAAGGAGTTCAGCATGACTGACATAGACCTCAATGGTCTCAGCATGCCTGGGCGGGAGCTCTGCAGCCTCAGTCAAGAAGACTTTTTCCAGCGCGTCCCACGGGGAGAGATCCTCTGGAGCCATTTGGAGCTGCTTCGAAAGTGTATGGCAGATTTTTCTGTACCTGATTGTAGTTACTCCCTCTCCCCACTCCTTTTTTTTTTTTTTTTGGGGGGGGGGGTGCATTTCTTCAAAGATGAAACCGATTGTGAGCAGCTGAGTTTTGTCTGTTTAATAATGTCAGTAAAAAATGAGGGCTTCAGTGCAGGATAGCAGGGGATATTAGTGAGAATCCCTGCTGTTATGAAACATGTCTGCAGCCTAACACTGTTGCCCATCTTTTATCTAACTTTGTAACTAATAGGGAGGAAATAGTGACTGATGATCACTCGTTTGTTTTAATAAAGATTTTTAGTTTGTGCATCTCCTGAATTTGACAGTTTTGTAATTAAATATTGATTGTGAGTTATTTAACGTACACCTCTCTGTCATGTAGAAGTGAAGATTATTATGCATAGCCAATGAAGTCCTTAGATTTGTACACAACACAACCTATAAGTGTTGCATTGTAGGTGTATAATACAATTGTGTGTATGTGCAGTTCAGGTTTACCATGCTTGTCTGTAACTGGCAGACTAAAAACTATTTCCATCTTTACATGATATACCTAAAGGATTTAGGGGATGGACAATGCATGAGAAACCTTGAAATTAACCCTTTACATCCCTATTTCTAAAGACTGAACGACAGACATTGAATGTGTCTGTGCTTGCAAGACCAGGAGCTATGCACGTCTCTTGCAAACAGAAAGTTTTGCAAGAGAATTGCAATTAATCTGCAAATATAAAAGTTTTTGATCTTCAGGTGACTTGAAATTTGTGGTTTAAAAGAAAGCTTTTTTTTCCTTCCTGTTTTGCAGATGTGTTGGCTAGCCAAGAACACTCTGGAGAAATAGCAACTGTGACTATTGATCAGCGTAAGTACTTCTGCCAGCAGTTAATTCACATAATTAACTGTTTGCAGGTTTAGCACTGTACTTTGCTTCAGTGCTAGAATAGTATAACACTTAGAAAATCACTGGAGATAGTAGTTTTCCGTGGTAAGTGGAGGAAAATGTATTTAAAACTTAAAAGCAAAATGCTGGCTTTCTCGATACTTTGTTATTGGCTGGAAGGTGGTGTATGACCTGAACTACTAACCTTTTTAACTTTCGTTGTGGGTGGTAGGTTTTTCAGTCTCTAGAAGTAAGCTGTCTGGGGTACATATATGAGGTCTTGAGTTCTGCTTTTTTAGGTTATGTATTGCATTAGTGAATAGATATATTAAAATGTTATGATTTCAAAAGAAAGCATTCCCAAAAACTGAAAAGAGGTGTAGAAGAGAGGACTTGCTTAGAGACCTATACTAGAAAAAATACCTTAAAGTAACTTCCCAGTTATTTGAAACTCATTCTTGCAGCTGAAGCAGTGTCATCAATTATTAAAATGATTCCGTTTGCAGAAGACTTGTAAGCAGCTTATATGTTAAACGAATAGACTGTGTTAGTAAATCTTGGGTTTGTTTCTAGTTAAAGCCATCTATAGTAGGGCAATTTGCATCCTCTTGTGCCATTACAATAGAAGAGTATTTAGTTGCCATTTGAATAGCAGGTAAGGAGAATTGTACAGCAACTGCCAAGGAAAATGCATTATGATGGATTATAGGAGACTAGCATGAAGATGAAAACAAAGACATGAGAGTGTTGGGGTTTTTTTAATGGAGACACGTAATACACATGATAGTAAACTAAAGCTGATGTTTTATCTGTAATGTGGCATCTCTCTAAGGGTCTAAAACCAGAGTTTCTACTGTAAGAAGTAAAAAGGGTTTAAATTATTCCTAGCAATGTGACTTACACAGTGTGTCTTTTCAGCAAAGCAAAAAACTAGCTCCTACATGTTATGCTAATATGGGTAATAAATTATATATGCCTATTTCTGTGCCAGCAATCTATAATTGATGTTCTGCAATATTCTCTGCTTTACAGCTGTGCAGATTATTCCAGCATCTGTACAGCCTGCCACCCCAACCACCATTAAAGTAATAAACAGCAGTGCAAAAGCAGCTAAAGTACAGAGAGCTCCAAGGATCTCTGGGGAAGACAGAAGCTCCCCCGGGAACAGAACAGGTATCGTCTCCATCGTTTCTAAATACAAATGCAGTGAAGGCTTACTCGTTAATTTGAATTACAGATTTGTGGAACACATCTTTGTCACTCCGAATGCAAGGTTTATATAAGTCCTTGTGGTGCAGAAGGGACTGTAGCTACAAAATATAGTGGAAGCACGTGCAGACCTGGCAGGTTGGTTGGCTCCTGCAGGCACCTTGTTAACATGGTGCCACAGCTTTCGAGTCCTACAGTAAATGAAATGCATAAAATTGTTTCTCTTCCTATAGCTGAACAGTCTGTCATTTCAAATCACTACACTGCATTTATTGAAGCTTTTCACTCCTTTCCATTTTCCATTTACAGAAAGAGGAGAAAATAAACTGTATGTTGTAGCAGTCTAACCTAGCTACTACTTGCTCCACTTGTTTCCCTCCTGCTCCCCACCCCAACCCCCAAATTTGGTGACTTTGAATTTCTTGTTTTGTTAAATGCATACACCTTCTGGAATACTGCACACTAAATCTGCAGTTTCTTTTTGGAATTACTGCCATTAGTACATGCTTTTTGATTATTAATAACTTGTCTCAATTTCTTCATCTTTTTTTTTCTTGCTTTGTGAATTTTTCTCTTAAATCATTTTCTCTCCTTTCCGTTGAATTTTTATTTACTTAAAACTCTCTATAAAAGTCTATTTTGATGTCATGCAGGATTCTTAGGCCAAAATTTTATCACGTGATATCAGTGAGGAATACGCTGTTTCTCCCTTTAGACATAAGGTCTGCTATCTGTATCTCAATGAGAATTAGAAGAAAGTAATTAAGTGCTGGTGTTCCTTGTATTCTATGTTAGTCTGCTCTAATATGTTGGTTGAAAATTTTTAGCTATGAGAGGAAGATAAAAGGACTAACTGAAATGTAATTTATTGTTCCTGTTTCAACAGGAAACAATGGCCAGATCCAGTTGTGGCAGTTTTTATTAGAACTTCTCACTGACAAAGATGCTCGGGACTGTATTTCTTGGGTCGGTGATGAAGGAGAGTTTAAATTGAATCAACCCGAACTGGTTGCACAAAAATGGGGACAGCGCAAAAACAAACCCACAATGAACTATGAGAAACTCAGTCGGGCTTTGAGGTAAGAAATTTTAAGACCTGATCATATGTGAAGTCATTTGCTTCTGCTTGGCTACTTTATTTTTAACTATCATAATGCAAGACTTGCAGCTTTTCTTTTAGTGAAGGAGTAAACACATTCTCTGGAGCTACTTCTTCCGATCAGCCCTAGTACTAGTCTCATGGGCAAGGTATTTATTGGGATTTTTTTTCTGGATTTTCTTTTCTTTTTTAAAGAAGCTAGTACAATAACTTCTTGAACATTTGGAAAAATGTTTTCTTTTTTACAGATTATTGATCAGTGATGTGTTAATTTGGGTAGCTTGCTTTTGGAAATACATTTCTTCTTAACGTATCTTCAGCATTTACTTTTTCAGTGGTGTGCTAAATAATGTTAATTATTGGTGAAAGATGCAGAAATATATGAATATTCTGAGTTACTGCTTTTTTTTATATTTTACTGTTTGATTGTGTTCCTCTTGCTCTAGTTATGGTTTAAAGCAGTAAGTACTTTTCTATACTTACATAATGGCTAGAATGTAACAAAACTTTTTCAGAATTCAAATGGAAGTGTTTCAGGCTGTTTTCATTCCGTTATGATTTTGTAGTTTGTAGATTGGTAAAAGGGACTTGTGTTATTGAATTGTAGGTGATGTGGTTGAGGAGAGGCAAAAATGCAAGTACCTGAATTTTAGACTCTCTTCCCCCTGGTTATTTCGACCTCTGGAATCCTTTGAGAATTCATTCATTTATTCTCTGAAATCATTAAGACTGAACTTTTAATTTCTTATGTTTATATAGTTACAGCTATTTCTCTTGAATAGTTTTCAAGAAAGTTATTTATTGCCTAAGCCCACAAATTATTTAAGCGATTTTAAGATATTAAGTACAGCAAGTTGCAACTTCTGGATGTTTCTGAGCCACAGATCATTGAAAGCAAGGAAAAGCATCATTATATGCTTACTCTACTTTCCTGCTTTCCCTTGGACATCTGCTTTTGGTCTACTGGCATCCACATCTTGTTCTAGATAGATCTTTTTGTCTGGTCTTGTATTGCTGTTCTTGCATTATTTGGATATTAAATTAGAATGTTACTTTTTTCATAGGATCACAGAATCTCTTAGGTAGGAAGGGCCTCAGGAGGTCTCTAGTCCAACCTGCTTCAAAGCAGGGCCTTTCCAGTAGAGCTGCTCCCCAACTTGTATTGTTGCAATACCAGATTTCTGGCCTGGTTTTGTGAATCTCTCCATTTTTGTCCTAAAGGTAGATGTGAAAAACTTCTGGAAGATCAAAATATTGTAAATGATGCTAATGTTTTTGGGGTTTTGTCAACAAACTCCACAGAAGATCTCAAAGGCAGCAGAAGAACTCGAAAATAATGTTCTTATCGCTGGGATGTTAAACAGTTGTCTTCACAGTAGTTTGCATAAATTACTCTTAGAGAAGTTTTGTATTTTAGTCACAGAATTACAAAAATCACACCACTCAAAATATTGCCATTTTGGCAGCTGCATCAATACTGACATGTTTTCTGACACTTAAATGTCTGACGTGATATTGAATGTCTCTTTCTTCCCCCCATGGTAAACACTGTTGTCAAACGAAAGTTTTATTGAAATAGAAACAGTAATACGCTTTGTTCACTAATTGTCATGGTTTGACATGACAGCCTTTTCTGGTATGGGGGAAGGGGCTGCAAAGATGGCTCCTGCAAGAAGTTGCTCACAACTCTCCCCAGCTCAGAAAAGGCTCACTTCTGGGGCTGAGCCAATTAGACGCCTCCACGATCACTTTTTAAGAAGAAGCCGGAAGGGGAGATGTCTTCCTCCATCTTCTTTTCCTTCTTCTGCCCCTTCTTCTCTTCTTCTGGCTGGTGGTGGTGCAAGGAGTAGGAACAGTGAGAGAAACAACCATGCGGACTCCAAGGTCAGTGATGAAAGGGAGGAGGTGTGCTGGAGCAGAGACTCCCCTGCATTCTATGGAGAGAACTGGTGAAGCTGAGATTTATTTTCATTTCTTTAAAGACCCCACATCAGCGGGAGAGACTCATTTTGATAATGAGCCCGCATCAGGGGCAGAGACTCATTTTGCTAAAGCTGACCCCGGACCAGGGGCAGCGATTCACTTCATTAAAGGCCCCGAGCCAGGGACAGTGATTTTGGCCGGAGGAGGCCTTGTCCCGAAGGAGGGGCCCTTTATCACTATGGCCGGAGCAGGCCCTGTCCCGAGGAAGGGACCCAATATCCACAGCTGCAGCTGTGGGGAGGAACCCATGACAAAGCAGCTCATTAAACTTATGCCCAGAAGAGGCCTTGTCCCGAGAGAGGGACCTTGCAACTGCAGAAACTGCAACCGCGGTGAAGAATCCACGTCAGAGATATTCACCAAGGACTGTGTCCCGTGTGAGGGAACCTGTATCGGCAGAAGCCGCAGCTGCTGGGAACAACCCACACCAGAGAAGTTTGTTAAGGACTGTGTCCCGGGGGAGGAACCCCGTGTTGGAGCAGGGGAAGAATGCCAGGAGTCGTCCTCATCTGAGAAGACAGAAGCGGCAGAGCCCATCTGTGAGAGACTGACCACATCCCCCACTCCCTGCCCCCCTGAGCTGTTGCGGGGGGAGGAGGTAGAGATATCGGGAGCAGTGAGCTGGGCCCGGGAAGAAAGGAGGGATGGGGGAGGGAGATCTTAAAGTGCTGGTTGTAATTTTCTCATCATCCTACTCCCTTTTTGCTTTTATTCTGTTCTGTTTCTTGTAGAATAAACTTTCCTACTTTCCTCTCTAAGTCAAGTACTAGAGTCTGTTTTGCCCAGAACCATAATTGGCAGCGAGCCCTCCCTGCCCTTGTCTCAATCCACAACAATCTTGCTTATCTTTTTACTCCCATTTCACTGGATCCTCCGCCATCTTAACGAGGGTGGGGGTGAATGGGGGCATCGAGCGAGAAACTGTCGTGGTGCTGTTGTGCTAGCTGGGCCAAACCATGACACTAATACACTGAAATTAATGTGTCAATAGCTGATTGATACAGAAAATGATGTTGATGTTGTTTGGAAATGTGCCAGATCTTCATTCCAGCTCGAGGAAAATCAGGCAGTATTGCGACTTTGGAGCAGGGTGAAAAAGGGAAGAGCTGCTTTTTATTGCGTATACCTTGGTGAATCTTCAAAAATCAGCATCTGTTTAATTATCCAGTAGGGAAGCAAGTCTTCAAGAAAAATAGTTAATTTCTTGCCCACTTTTTCATTAGAGCTAGAAAACTAAAGTTAGTGTTTTTAATCGCCAGTGAATGCGAATCATCTTTGCTTTATAAGTACGTCACTCGGAGGACTGAATTTTAGTTGAGAAGTCTGGGATTTTTTGTGTGAATTTTGAGGAAATTTGTGTGAATTTTGAGGTTTGTTGGGCTGTTTTTGTTTGATTGGTGGACTTTTGGTTAAGTGGGGTTTGTTGTTGGGTTTGGGTTTTTGGTGGTTTGGATTGGGGTGGGGTTTTTTTGGTGTGAGATTTGTTGGGGTTTTTAGTTTTAGGGTTTTTTCTCAATTTATCACAAGCTTGTTAAGCTCATCAAGTCCAAGATGTATCTCAGCCACTTGGATTTTCTTAATGAGAAATATATTAATGCCCTCAGTGAGACAAGAACAGCAACAAATTGTAAAATTCTAACTTCTGTTCTATTGGTCTTACCTGAAGACTCACAATGTTTCTGGAGCAGTGGGGCATGCAGACTTTCTGTTTTCTCTACTGCATTTCTGTTCAGTCTGAAAACTCTTTTGTGACACAATGTAAGAAGTACTTGTAGTTAGACAAATCGCTTTTAGCTGTAGCTAAAGGCAAAGGATGTAGTTTTATCAGCATGTGAACTATACAAAAAAAAAAGAAGAAACAAAAACCAAAACATGCTTTTATAGTTTCACTTCCATCTTTGAAAGTAATAGGGAGAGAATGGGCTGCTTTAATATCATAGAAGGCACAATGCTAATTTTCAGACTGTTTCCAACATGGATTTCTGCCTTAGAAAATCAAAGACGAGAGTAAAGAAAGCAGAAAACAATAATGAGTCAGGAGATGACCTTTTATATTAAAGTGAAGCACGATATAAAACTTAGTACATGCCTCCCTCCTGCCCCCCAAGCTATTTTTAAACTGCTCAACCTTCATTTCTGAACTGGTGCTTCCTATAGCTGATAAAGTGATTACTGTGTTTTCCTACATCTTAATGTATCGAGGTGCAATGACAACTTTCAACCATCTTCCCTTGGTAAATGAAACTATATGAGAATCATAAGATTCATATTTTGACCTCCAAGTGACCTTAAGTAAATGGCTGAAGTGTAGAAAAGTTACTGATGTTGAAAGTTGACATTGATTATTTCTTTTTCCCTTTTTACAGGTATTACTATGATGGAGACATGATCTGCAAAGTGCAAGGCAAGAGGTTTGTGTACAAATTTGTCTGCGACTTGAAAACTCTCATTGGATACAGCGCAGCAGAGTTGAATCGTTTGGTCACAGAATGTGAGCAGAAAAAACTAGCCAAGATGCAGCTCCATGGCATCGCACAGCCAGTTACAGCAGTGGCACTAGCCACAGCATCCCTGCAAACAGAGAAAGATAATTAAGCACTAGGACTTGAAGGTGGGAGTCTGAGGCCTTTCCTACATAACCAGAGCAGTTGCTGCTCTTAACCTTTATCAGAATTGGAAACTTCTGTTATTTCTTGACAGTACAATATAGTGCATGATTTTCTACAAAGAACTGGGACTCGCTTAAATTTGGATCTTTTAAGAGCATATATTTCCATATATGTTAAGGGATCACCTAAACTTCTGCAACTTGGAGTCAGGGCCTCTGTGGTATGCAATCTGAGGTTAGTGAGAGAGGCTGAACCGGTCAGCACTCTGTGTCCACAGCTGTACAAAGTCATTTTTGCAGCGCTTTTAGGAATGCAGGCAGGCCAATCAGTTGTCTGAACTCAGCCCTCTCCCATCTTTTGTTCTCTGCTGAACTACCAAATGGCATTTGATACTTTCAAAGTTAAACGTGTTTGTTATTCTCATTTAATCAAGCAGAGCCACCAGGCACATTAAATGTTACAGAGCATCAGGTTCTTGAAACAGCTTCTGTGTTTATAAGCAAAGGAAACTAAGACTAGACCGAACTGAAGATCGGTGCCGACGAAGGAGATCCAGGTTTAGAGCTGACTTAGACGAAAAGCCAATTATGGGTATTTCATTGTTACATGTAGATGATATGCATATATGAGGGCAAGTACTTACCTGTTTTAAAAGGCATTGTTAACGCTAGCCATTTAGCAAAAAGCAAATATAAATTTCTTCCCCCACTACCACAAGAGCAGTTTGGTTTTTGGGGGGAGTGGGTTAATGCTCTGCTCTGCAAGGGGCTTATATCTGTGTGGTAGACAACCTTAGTAACTGAAGACTTTAAGTTATTCACAGTCAGTAGTCCCCATTTAAAAACAAAATGCAAGCTCAAAACAGTTCCACAGAAGTTTGGATTTCCAAATTATTGTACAGTCTAACATATATTAAAATACAAAGATGTGGAGTTTTTGTTTAAAATTATTTTCCTTATGAACTTCAAGCATTGTTCTGAAGTGAAGCTTCATAAGCCACATGTGTGCTCCAGAGCTGGGTGTAAATTGAAGTCTGGTTGATGAATTGGAACGTATCCTGAATTCTGGGCAATGGAGAATTACTTCATGCGAACTTACACATGCAGTAAGAAGTAGGCTGCAACTTTTGAGCTTCTGTTACTGATGCCTATTAGACTGTTTCTTTTGATGGCTGCAAATTGGTGCAGTTTTGGTTTTGCGTTTGCCTCTTCGTATTATTAAGGAGTATATTACATCACTGTGCATGTTTTCCAACTTTTTATAGGTGAAATCTCCCCTGGTAACCTTGAACAATTAAAACAGACAAGGGGAAAGCCTTTAATGCTGTGAGGGACTGAGCTACTCTTAAACCTTAAATCAAAAGTGCTTGTACAGTGAGCTTCTAAACATAAAATGCATTGATGCCAAGTAACAAGAGCACTGAACTGTTGCCCTCCTTCCAAAGAGGAACAGTCAGACTGGCAAGCAGTGGGCAGAGAACACAGAAGACGCATGTTTGTGTTAAAGATGCATCAAGGACAGAGCTTTTTTTTTTATAGGTGGATATTCACCTGCAGATATTTTTTGCTTAACTAGAAATGTTGCCTGTAGTTCTAGCCTACTTTTTTCATCATCACCACCACCGCAGCCATAATTTTTTTTTTCTTGCCAGAATCCTTCAGTAATTTAATGTTGTTTTTTCATTCTTGAGCTGTTAAAGCACTTCATCTACTGAGCGTGCTGGTTTCATTCTGGTTTTAAGAAAATCTTAAGCCTTTAGCAAAATGTGTAAGTGCATCTGTGATGAGCGGTCAACCATCACCCCACTTATTGCTGTTGCAGTAGGCTGGTTCCACCAGTTGGCTGGTGTTTGAAGTGGCTTAAGCAAATGGGTGCAGGTTTGTTGAGAATAGGATGAAGCTGATGGTTTGGTGGCAGCAGCTCTGTCTGTAACAGTGCTCAGTTACAGAACAGCAGTCCAATACAAGTCACTAGTTTTATTTAGCAGAGGTCGTGAGAGGCCTCTTTAGTTCAAATATAAAAGGGGAGAAGCTTAAAGGAAAAGCTTTCTAGATCAAACTGAACTATGGGAGGATAAACCAGCAGCAAATTGAAATGCAGTGTCAATACTTGGTGCCCTGGAATGTCCTTGTTTGGGGATAAGCCCTCTAGGGGAAGCTTCTGAAATCACACTTTCTTTGTAAATACATCCAATGGTTATTTGCAGCTTTTTAGTGGGTGTGATAGGCCTTTGGGTTCTTTGTTGTGGGATCATTTGCTTTTCCACCGTGTTCTCATCGTTAAAGAAGGAATCTTTCAAACCGTGTAAAATCAGTCACAGTCTCTGTACTCGAGGAAGAAATCTGTGACTAACTTGATGTCTTCAATAAAAGGAAAGTTGTAGAATATATTGTCAGAGGTTGTTGTGTTGCTGCCAGAAGATAAACACAGAAAAAATATTCCCAGGTTTTTTTTGTAAAACGGAAGGGGTTTTGCATACTTTTTACTCTTTAAATAAAGACACTTATACTCTGCTAATAAAAGTATTTCTTTTGTGTTTTGCATTTTTTGGTAATTTTACATGAAACAATTATTTTCTATTTTTACTCAGATAAAATATTTGTGCATAAAATGTGAATATAGTACAATAAAAATGTTATACAGCTGATGCCTGTTGGCTTCTTAATTTCAGAAAGCCATTTGCGATGTCACGCAGGTGCAGCCAGTTGAAAGATGGATATGTGCACTTTATTCTCGCTTCACTTAAGATCACGAGCTCGTTACAGGAAGAAGGCAGGCGGCCTTTTTTTCTGATGGTACATCTTTGGCTCAACATTTGGCGACCTGTTTCTGCTTTTTAACAGAAACTTGGTGCCCTTCGTTGCTGCAACAGCTTCCTTTAATGTCTTCATTTTTAAGTCTCAAAACAGTGCTTTGATAAAAATACTGAAGGCAACTGAGCAGTGAGTCAAAATGGAGCCTTGTAAAATAGTTAGCTTTGTGTTCTCGGGATTATTTAAATAGGAAAGGTTCATGTTGGTGTGTCACCTTTGGACTTTGTTTCATTCCTGCAAACTGTCCTGCTCAGTTCATGCGGCCCCTTAACTCAATTGTTAGCTCTGTCCTTGTTAAAAAGAAGTTAACGTGTCTCAACAGAAACATTCTCAGTGTACTTCTGAACTCTTCCATGTGGACTGCCAAATACAAAACTGAAATATTTTGCCACTTTTAAACTTACCAGATCACTCGATTGCAAAATGTTTATTGAGTTCAGCAGCAACAGCGTGTTATGGACTGAAAATATCTTTTTGGGTTTTTTTTAGAGCATTTCAGTATATTGTTAGCCTTCTTTTAAAGTACACATACAAATGCTCAATATCTTCTTGACTGAGGACCTTTTGTTTAGTATTAGTGTCTATGCCAGTGAGAGTTTGTTTGGAGATCGCAATGCTCAGCCTGGCATTTTTCTTGGAACAGCATAGGGAATGACAAACTAACAGCTTGCAATTAGCACAGTCTTAAGCAAAATAAGCTGACGTGGGGCTCCATTGCCCAATAATGAAAGAAAGATGATGTAAAAGCCATTGACAGAGATTTGTGGAATTTTTTTGGAGGATAGTTACTCTTTCTTTTAAAGCAGCATGATGTAAAATCTGTTCGGACAGGTCGGGGGGGGGGGCATTTTTACTAACTAGACTGGTGTTTTTTGTTTTTCAAGATCACACACATTCATAAATGAGGTTTTGATATAGCTATATCAGGACTTCTACCATTTATTTGGCTTGATAATTCGGGGTTTTTTTTCTTGTTGGAAAAGTAATTCATAATGAGGATGATGCTAAATGGAAGATTACTTAATAATTGGAGGAATGATTGATTGGTTTAGAGAGTCATGCAAGACCAGATACATTAGACATGTCATGACTCAATTACATTTTGCATCACTATTTTGGGAGAGCATCTAATTAGGCACCAAAGTGAAGTTTTATCATCTTGTAATTTTATGGTATCGACATCTAGCCATTAATAACCTGAAAATAAAAGTTAAAAAATGCTGAGGAGGGAGAAACAACCATTAAGTATCTGCCTCTAATTAAAATTGTTCTTTACCTGTGGGACTCGTCTTCTCGAACAAAATTGTAGTGGTGCTAGTGCCAGTGGTGGTGGAAGATATGTCTGTAACACAAGACACTTCTCACTTACCTGGAAAAACAGAGGAATTGGTGCTTGTGTTTGTGTTTCACGTCACACCACAACCAAGTAGGTTCTTTTGTCAGTGGTGTCTCCTTAAGTGACTAGGACGGGAAAGAAAGAATCCAAAGTTAATTAGTTATTGATCATAGTTGTAAGCAACTTACTTGTGCAGTTACTTCATGAAAATAAAGTAATTTTAAAAGAAGAGATAACGGTATCAGGAAACAGTTGTAATCGTCATGTAAATATAAGAATGAAGAGAAAATAATTCAGTTCAGGAGTACTTTTACTGCAGAGGCATTTTTATGGAGGTTTGTCTTTTCTGCTTCATCAGCCCTTTGGCCCATGGACATTACATCCATGGGGTTGCAAACAATAAAACTTTGGGAGTTCTGTGAAATTGAGGAACAAGTGAAGAGCTGAGTCCATGTAATCATGCTCAAATTGGTGTGCCCAGCTAGGAGAGCATCACTCAGCCTTTTCACAGGCATCGGTGCACTTCTGTGGACTGCCCACTTGCTGGATTGCACTCCAATAGGAAAGAGAAGCAGGAAAAAACAGGAGAGCTGTTGCTCAGGAACATGTGTGTGCTGGGATACTCAGGACTCCATTATTTTGGAGAACAGATTTCAGCAGTTTTTTATGAGTTTTGCTGTTGCTCCTGAAGTATCTTGTCAAAAGGAGGACAGTTCTTTGAGCATGGCAGGTAACCAGGTAGCGCACAGGTACCATACCAATAGCTGAGCTGTGACACTAAACTGCAAACAGCAATATTAGTTTCTGAAAATGGTTGTAAAAAGCTTATAGAACCAGACAGTGGAAATAGAGATGGGTTTTGCCACAGTCCAGAAAGCAAACTGGACCAGGCCAGCAGGTACGAAGAGGACAGACAATCCTGAGCACCCTGCTGGGGTAGCCAATGGACTTTGTATAGTACTGGAGTAAAAGTGGCTTGAGGGACTGAACAGGTCCTGAAAACTGATATGCAAGTTTTTCTATATATATATATATTAAAAAATATATACATATATCTGGGGGGCAGGGTCCAACCTTTGCTTGGTCAGACAATCTTGCACCCTTTGGACTTTACCGTGCGGTAGACAAAGCTTAAACGGAGGAATGCTTTTTATATTTTCTGTTAAGACAGACCTGACTGAAGAAAACAAATTTAAGGAAGCAGTGAAATCTTCTCTAGAGGTACAAAGCAGCTCAGAAATGTCAACTGTGAGGCTGGACGTGTTATTTAATAGACTGAATATAAATGCAGGTGGAGCATTGATGTTGGCTGAAAGTGTGCGCCAAGCCAGAGGAGAGTGACACGGAGCCATCCCTGGAAAACAAAAACGCAGGGAAGCAAAGAAACTCTTGACGTAGCCAAAGCAGCTCTGAGAAAAGTACAGTGAGAGCTGTAACTGCTGCTTGCTGTCTGGGAGCAGCCCAGCACTGTAGGCCAAGGGACTCCTGTTGGCTCCCTGTCTCAGAGGTCCTCTGTAACTAAACCAAATGATGTTAAGGTAGTCCTTGATTACATCCTTGCTAGCTGCTGACCAAGGCAACTGGCGTTCATTATCCCCTTGGGCTAGGAACAGTAAATGAATAAACACAGGTTGCCCTCTTTCAACACTGTACACCTAAAACATTTCTTCTCTCATTATCTGGGTTTCGGTGAAGGGTTTTGAGAAACCTGCTCTGATTAAACCTCAGGCATCCTCTGCAGAATTATTTTCAATATCAGCTAACAAATACGTCCTAGTGGTGATCCCAGGGAGCAGACAGCTTCCAACAGGCTGTTATATTACAGCATTATTCAATGAAGCATTTAAAATGACCCACTTAAAGACTTCAATCCTGAATCCTGTACATACTGAGGAATCTTGCATTTCATTATTTATAAACTGCATTGGGCCTTGTAATTGTGAGGAGCTCTTGCTGGTGAGAAGCCTGCTGTAATGCTCTGTGCTTTTCCTGCAGTTTTCCATTGCTTCAACTGCTGATCACAATTTTCTTTCAGTTAGCAGCAAAATTTTTGCCAGATGTTGTTTGCTGTAGAGAAACTCTCAAACTTCATACCAACTCCATCTGACTCTCATACACAGTTTGAGAATTACTGGAGCAATTTGTCCCATAAGCACTTTGCTCCTTCCCTTTCCTTGTATAACCTTGGAAACTCTTCAGGGAAATGGAAGAACTAAAGGCAAAACCACTCCTTTTTCCTGACGGCAGCCCCAAGGCACCTATCTTTTGACCAAAGGGTATTAGTGCCAGGACAAGTCCCTGAGCGATGCTCTCCTGGGAAACTCAGCTGCTTTCTCTCTCCTAAAAGACATGCTATGTGCAGACTGGGAAATATGAGATGTTTCCATCATCTCTCAAATTAGCTTTTGTCCAGAAAGTTGGGGTTTTTTACTGTGACCTTCAGGGCAATTTGTTTTCTATACAAAAAAGGACAATTTCCCTTTGCAAGCCTGTCACTTGCTGAAACTACAAAATTTTAATCACTAAACAAAATCCTAATCAGAAGCCCTGCTGTCAAGGTTGTGGTGGTTCAGCAAATCAATAATGGATTTGAGAGTAGCAAAAAACATCGTAAGTATTATGAAGTGCTCATACAGCTGCTTTTCCCAAAAGACTAGATCAGCTGTACCTATGGAAATTTTTGACTGAACAATTTCCATAAACATTAATCTCCTGCCCCAAGAAAAAGAAACCTTTTTTCAATGCTGATCTGAGTCTCCAAGGATTTCTTGACCTATCTTCTTCTTTGTGAAGCATTTCTCCAGCTGCATTTATCATGTATTCAGAAATGAGGTATTCTTGACTTCTTGCCAAAGAAAGAAAAATCTCAATATATTTCCTGCTCATGTGTGTACGCCAAAATTGTCCAAGGTGCTTTACAGCAATTGTTGATATCTTTCAGAGGGAAGTAATAGTCCTGAGTTAGGCCTGGATCATATGAAACACATCAGGTTCTTGCATGGTAATATGTGTTGCCAGTCAGAAGCAGAAATCATTCTAAGAATCACTTATTATTGTGGTGCAACTACCTTGTCTTTCAATGGGGAGCCTGTAGTCTTATTAGAACATTAAAATACAATTACTACCACCAGAAGGACCCCTCAAAAAAAACCCTATCAGGCAGCCAGCCCATCAGTATGATAACTGCCACCTCCAGCCCTCACTAGAGCTGGTACTGAAAGAGGGAGTTCATTGGTTGCTTGAAGATTACGGAGAGTTGTCATCTGCCTGGGATTTTTGGATTTCAGAACTGAGATATTATTTTGTGCAGCATCGGGGGGACCTTGCTTTTGGGTGGGAAGAAACTTTAACATGCAGCTCTGCGCCAGTACCAGCTTTTCCCAGCTGATGTCACTCTGTATTCAAGCACAGCAGACAGTTAGAAGCAGTACTCCATAGAACCTAAAGATGCTTCTGAACAGAAAGGACTCTCATCCTGGGGACGTAGGAAGGAGACCTGTTAACACTTGAGGTGGAGCTGAAGGCTCAGTGTGGGCGCCAGCAGTCAGCTGCTGCTGCATGGCCAGCAGACAAGGTGTGGGGTGTTTCCAGGGCAACCAGACCACTGTCTGTGGCCACTTGCCACCCTCAGGGCTCAGCCCTTGCTGGCCCATGGCTCACAGTGCTGTGCAGCAGAGGCCTCTGCTGCAGCCTGGCCTCCAGCACCCTGGGGCTGAGGCTGAGCAGAGGACACAGCCCAGCAGCCTGGTAGCCCACATCCTTCCTGAGAGGAATAGAAGGGGTGGCATGCGATGGCTGAGGGCATTTGGCAGCTCTGTAGCTGAAGTTTCTTCTTGTCCTGATCTCAGTAATCAGGCACTCATATCCCCAGTCCACTATTGCCAGCCAAGACACACATGAATAATGCAGTCAAGGATTTGAGGAAAATTTAATTAAATCCAGAAAAGAGGTAACAAGGAATGTGCTCCAAGGCTTTGCATGTGACCTGGTTGTACTTTGCATCAGAACAAAGCCCAGAAAAATAGAAGATAACGTGCAAATGAATCGAGTTGCATAACCAGGCCTGGAAAGCAAGAGAAAGAGATCTGTAAATCCCAAAGCAAGGAAGTAATTCAAAGTGGGTAGACTTAGCATGTCAGGGTAACATAACAGAAGATTGCCAAGTAATGGCAGGTAGGAAGAAATTCAAAAAAGGGGGAAAAAAAACCCCTTCCTCTTTCTTAGCTGTTGTCAAAACTCTCACTCTTGTTACCAAAGTAAGACCATGTCAAATGCCAAAGTTCTCTGTTGAAGGCAAGCTTTTTTTTTTTTTTCCCCTGTGAGAAAGATATTTGTGTTGGTCAATTACTTATCTGGGTGCCTACAAAATGTCAAGGAGGTGGGTACCACAGGGACAAAGCACTCTCATGGCCCCTGGTCTGAATTTTCAGAGTCTAGCACAACTAAACCGAAAAGTATGAATCACTCACTGGATTTTTGGTAATACTGTTTCACATGATTTTTTGTCACCAAGTCCAGCAGAGGGCTTCCCATTTACTGCTCCTGCACCTTATCCCTTCTGAAGCTGCTGCTTGGGTTGCACCTGCCCAGGTGAATGCACATCTCTCCTTTTTCCTCCTCTTCCTCCCCACTACTTGTGGCTGCTGTCTGTGAGCATACGGCTTTTGCCTTCCCCAGTACAGGCAAAACGTGTCTTCCAGGGCAGCAGGTAGTGAATTCAATGGATGCTGGAAATGGTGATTTTCAACCTGGGCTTTTTCGAGGTATAGGGAAATTGCTCCTGTCCTTTCTAAACAAGCACCTTAGTTTGTCTTCTGTGACACACTCTGGAGATGGCTTGTCATGGTTTCTGAGCTTTGAGCTGAATTAGAGTGAGGATGGTTTAAGGTGACTAGTCAGTGAGACTGGAATCCCAACACTTCTCTCTTCCCTGGTGGGAGACTGACAGGCAGTAGCATTCATACCAGAAAAGCCACTGCAGACGGTATCACTGTCCCTCACTTCACGTGTGAGACGCTGGTGCAAAGCCACCACTCTCCTCTCCTTGATATTGATTTGTTCTCTGACATTTTCAGTGGTGCGCTTGAAGCACTTCCACTGATGTAATGTGGGAGGAAAACCAAAAAGTTGTGAAGCTATAGGGTCTGCGTGCCTCCTGTGTTACAAAACTCTGCTCCTATGTATTTGCTGGAAAGACAACTTAGATTTCCTTGTGACAGTGGGTGTTGCTGCTGCTTTCTCTTCCCTAACCTTGAGTTGTTCTCTCAGCCTCTTGCTGCTAAAATCCCAGGTGTGTGTGCCTGACAAGATGGATGGGGGTATACGTTCTTCTAAGTGCGTATACAAATTATAGGGAAATTAATAGGAGATTGCAGTATCAATAATTTGAATGAAAAAATTACAATGTCATCTTTAAAAATCCTACTCACTTGTGCTTAATTCCCGCTTGCTAATGAGCTGTTTCTAGAGATTTATGGTCTTTTTATTTCTGGCTTCAAAAGCAGGGCTTTCTTAGTAAAAAATCATTTCTGTTACGGTGTCTCACAACTCGATGGTTTAGCACCGAGGAATGGGAAGCTGTAGGAGAAGCAGGGGGACTGCTTTCAGGCTGCAACTCACATGGCAGAAAAGATGCCCTGGCACAGCTGGCCAGAGCTCTGCTGGCTACTCTGCTTCTCCTGAGCAAGGCGAGGCCCTTCAACCTCCAGCAGCCTTTTATTTTTTTTGAGGGGTGGAAGGACTAGGAAGTAAGCACCGCCACCTGCCTGCTCTGCCCTTTTGCAAGTAACTGGCCTGCCCACAGCCACACAGGAGAACAGAAGAATGGGCATCTCTGGGTTTTGCAGGCAGCATCCCTGTGCCTTGTTTGTCCCCATCACCAGGTCTCTGACCATCCAGACAATGAAGGGAAGCACTGGTTCAAATGGGTAATCTTTTGGGTGACTGTCATTGTCATCACCTGGATTTTATGCCTACTGGGTTAGACAAGTGATGTGTCCTGGCTACAGACTGTGAGCTTTGTGTTCCTGAGGTGATGGGATCCAACCCAAAGTCCCAGCTGGAAAGCAGAAACAGAGGCTGAACGAAACTAGCAACAGTGCATGACAGAGGCTTTGTGAAATAGGATTGTGTTAAAAATGCTACACTTCACAGAATCTCAGAATCACGGACTGGTAGGGGTTGGAAGGGAGCTCTAGGGATCATGCAGTCCAATTCCCTTGCTAAAGCAGGTTCACCTTGATCAGATCACACAGGAATGCGTCCAGGCAGGTTTGGAAGACCTCTTGAGAAGGAGACTGCACACCCTCCCTGGGCAGCCTGTGCCAGGGCTCCCTCACCCTCACAGGAAAGAATTCCTCACGTTCAAGTGCAACTTCCTGCATTCCAACCTGTGCCAGTGTCATGGTCTGGCCCAGCTAGCACAGCAGCACCACGACAGTCTTGCTTGGTGCCCCCCATCCACCCCCAACCTTGTTAGGATGGCAGAGGCCCCAGCAAAATGGGAAGAAATACGTTGTTGTGGATTGAGACAAGGGCAGGGAGGGCTCGCTGCCAATTACAGTTCCAGGCAAAACAGACTCCAGTGCTCGACTTAGAGAGGAAGGTAAGAAAGTTTATTCTACAAGAAACAGAACAAAAGCAAAAAAGGGATTAGCATGATTGATATAATTACAACCAGCACTTTAAGATCTCCCTCCCCCATCCCTCCTTTCTTCCCAGGCCCAATTCACTGCTCCTGATATCTCTACCTCCTCTCCTCTCAATGGCTCGGGGCGGGGGGGGCAGAGGGAATGGTCAGTGGTCAGTCTCTCACAAGATGGCCTCTGCCGCTTCTCTCTTGTCAGATGAAGACAACATCTGGCATTCTTCCCCTGCTCCAATACAGGGTTCCTCACATAGGACACAGTCCTTAGTGAATATTTCTGGTGTGGATTCTTTGCCACGGTTGCAGTTTCTGCAGATACAGGGTCCCTCCCTCGGGACATGGCCTCCTCTGGCCACAGTCACTGCCCCTGGCTTAGGGTCTGTAACGAAATGAGTCACTGCCCCTGATATCAGGTCTTCAGCAAAATGAGTCACTGCCCCAATACTGTGTCTTTAGCAAAATGCAAACTAATCTCAGCTTCACCAGTTCTCTCTGTAGAATGCAGGGGAGTCTCTGCTCCAGCACACCTCCTCCTCTCTTTCCTCACTGACCTTGGAGTCCATATGGTTGTTTCTCTCACTCTTCCCACTCCTTGCACCACCACCAGCCAGAAAAGAAGAAGGGACAGAAGAAGAAGGAACAGGAAGAAACCTCCTCTTCTGGCTTCTTCTTAAAAAGTGATCATGGAGGCATCTAATTGGCTCAGCGCCAGAAGTGGGTCTGGCTCAGAGCTGGGGAGAGTTTTGAGCAACTTCTTACAGGAGCCATCTTTACAGCCCCTTTCACCTTACCAGAAATGGCTGTCATGTCAAACCATGACAGCCCATTTCCCCTTGTCCTGTCACTGGGCACTACAGAAAAAAGACTGCCCCCATACTCCCAACACCTGTCCTTTAGGTATCTATATGAGAGAATCCCCTCTCAGTCTTCTCCAGGCTAAACAGCCCCAGGTCTTGCAGCCTTTCCTCATCAGAGAGAGATGCTCTAGTCCCCTGATCATCTTGGTGGCTCTCAGCTGGGCCCTCTGCAGAGGTTCTCTGTCTCTCTGGAACTGGAGAGCACAGAATTGGACACAGTGTTCCAGATGTGGCCTTACCAGAGCAGACAAGAAGTCACAGCAATAAACTCAGTCAGGCTTAAAATGACAAGTTTTGGTGTTTGGGAAGATAAAGTTAAAAAAAAAATGTTTACACATATGAAAACATATGATTACATGTACCTAACACTTGGATAGAATAGATATTTCAAATAACCCTCAAAGTATGTTTTGCTAGGGTTATTATTCAGATGGATCAGTTCTGTGATCCTGGCAGTGACTTGTCCCCTTAGCTGCTGCATGGACTCAGCACAGAAGATTGCATGGGGATAGAAACATCCAGCTGTGTGTGGCAAGCCCAGGCCCTGCTCAGCTTGGATTTGACACCAGTGTCCCTGGAACCAGCACCTGAGTGGTAGTACAGGGCTGGTGCTTCAAGGCACACTCAACTCTTAGTCCTCAACCTTCCAGTTTCTCTTTGTCAGTTTACTGGAAGTGTAGAGAGAACTGAAGGATCAGCCAACACCACTGTGTGCTGTTAGCATTCGCGGTGCTCTACAACTGCCTGCATCTCCTGAATGCCAGCAGCTGCTAAAATTGCACTTGGACTCCAATAGCTGGCCTAGTGCTATTGCCAGACAGTCAGAGGGCATCCTTCTCACCTCTTGTTTCATGAGAAGTGGTAGGCGTCTCTTCTCCGTGTGCTGGCACCGAGTTCTGCTCATGTCACTTAGAGGGTGCCACACTGTCACACGTACAGCAACTGGAAGGAAAAAAACCAACCTTCTCCCCTCACATGCTTTCTCTTGTGTTTTTTTGCTTTTCTTCACCCTCCATTTTAAACCCAGGCTAATTTCTGTTGTTATGAAATGTCACCATGATGGAGCCAGAGCCTATAATTCAATAGCCAGTGGCAGTCACTTCTTGTATCCAGAGTTAGAGCAGGAGGCTGGGTTAGTGGATGCCTAGAGAAAAGATAAAGTGGGATAGCTATTTACAGAGATTGATTCACTTAAGTGCCTCAGTAAGCAGTAATTTGGAGATACAGGAGTCTCACGTCCTGTAACCATTATGATTTAAGCAGATAGAAGGTCCCCCCTTCCTTCAACTGCCATGTTAGCCTTCTATTCTATTAAAACTATGATATTTTTCATTTTCAGAGGCTTCCTACCAGCATCTGAAATCACACTGAACCCCAAGATATCATGGATTTTCTCTTTCTCGAGACATGCAAGGCCAAGAAACCCAAACAGATGACTAGGTGTGTTACTTGCACTGCTGCTTTCTGTTTGGCTCGTGTCAGCAGTCTGTTCCAGCCTCCCAAGCCAAGCAGCACTGACAGACTGAGGCCATGCACGAAGGCAGCGTGGCGCAGAAAAGCTGATGCTCAGACAAGTTCTCACAGCATCTGTAGGTCTGAGCAGCTTGTGTCAAGGTGAAGTTTATTCCCCTTCAACTCTGACTGGCAGCCACTAAAGCTCACCAAGCAGTGAGAAAGCTGGCCTCCTACTCATAAAGGGCAAATATATAGAATCATAGAATCGTTTCAGCTGGAAAAGACCTTTGAGATCATCAAGTCCAGCCTTTGTCCCAGCACTATCAATCACTAGACCATTTCCCTAAGTGCAACATCCAACTGTCTCTTAAATACCTCCAGGGATGGTGACTCCACCACCTCCCTGGGCAGCCCATGCCAACACCTGACAACCCTTTCAGATACTTCATGGGTACAGGTGGTTTTTTTGCATGTGGTGATGTGCAGGTATAAATCACTTTTATATAATTGCTATTAATCACCTTACTCAGCCTTAAAAGAAGAGGCAATATTCAATCAAGGTTATCCTGTTCTCCTACCAGTCTATTTTTTCTGACAAGTTTGATGCATGGATGGAAGTCAGCAAGCCCCCCCCCCAAAGCCTTTATTAGCCTTTCAAGACACCACCTACATATGGTAGAAGGGGAAGCTCAAATATTTTGTCTTAGCAGCCCGCTGCCCTATGCCTGAGTAAGGGACTGCTCAGCAAAAATCTTTGCTCCTGACAGCTCTTAAAGGACATTGTGGTAGCCTGATTGCTTCATCTTTTGTCTTGAGAGTAAAAAGAAGCTAAAAGCAGGATGAAATATTTTCCTACGTGCACAAGCTGTCCATGTAACACTACTTATTATGATTCCATAATACCCGCTTCAAAATTTGCTACTGTCCCTGAGAAGAAGGGTACAAAGGATTTAGAGATAAAGGTTTGTAACCAAGATGAATTGAGCATCAACTGAATCATGCTGAAAGGACTGTGCAAATCATGCAAAAGCAGGACGATAAATACAGGTTGCCAGAGAGATTACTCCTAAAAGCATTTCCTCTGACTGAAATGAGAAAGCCCTGCAATCCTCTCAGGCAGCAGCTTGGAAATATGTGGCTGGGGGACATTTCTGCAGGCTGCAAATGGAGTAGGTTTTCAGGCAGCACAGACACAAATGGATGAGGCGGCTCTCCGCCCAAGGAGGGACCCTGCGTGTGGGCAAGGTGGGTACCCTTGGGCTGCTCTCCCGACTGGGAGCTCTGTGAAAGCTGTGCACCGTCTGAGGAATCGCTCACATGTATCTCCCAGCAGCATCAGAAGGCACATCCTTGTATGGAAGATGTCAGGAGTGATTTTTTGTGTGTCTTTTATCTATGAGTGTCAAGGCAAGACAATTAGTAGTTCTGTAAATAAAGGCATGCCACTGGCAGTCTCATGGCCAAAGCGATACACAGTGACTTAGCCTGTGCTGGCTATTTCTTTCCTCTCTTTTCCTCAGTCTGGCGTGAAATTTGGCAGCCCCACAGGTGACCCTGACAGTGTAAAAACGAGCCTTGGCTTGAACTGGGATTTGGCCAAAGGAATTAGCGAGTCGTTAGTGAAAACTGACAGTCTCCTGCCAGTGTTTGTTTGAGTAATGAAACAGCAATGCAGTTTGTTACAATTGCTGGTTCCAGGCCGGAAAAGGCCCACTCCAGATCAGAAAATCAACGCTGAACCGTGACAGACCAAGGATCACCATGTGCTGCTAGACATTACAAAAGGGAATTAATGCTTGATGCTAATACATCCACTTGTCTCCCTGTGTTTGTGACCTCCAAAGTCACCTGCAGTTATTAAGATACAGAGCAATTTTTTCTTAAGTGTGCATTTTAAATTCAAGTGGGTATTATGGGCTTCCTGTGAAACGGATGGATTCCACACACATGCTTGTCTGTGGAAACATCTGAAGTGTAAAAGGGCCTGTTAAATAAACCTCATTATACATCTGTCTGGTTGAATTTATTCACAGCTTTGCAGAGCAAGAGACATCCTATACCTCATTTTTCTGAGTTAGAGGATAAAAGGACGTGACCAAAAAGGAAAGAAGAAATTTTTCCATGTCAGTATCAGTGCTGGTAGAAACTTGCTGTTGGATTTAGGCTTTTGCTAACAAAATTTTAGTCTCTGAAGCCAATACATGGGTTTGGACTTATCTGTTTTTCCCACTGACACCTCTGTGGATCAGACTTTTTTATTGTTGTTGTCTTCCAAAAATGGTAATATTTTGCCTGAAAAATCTTCATCCAGACTTCTCAATGGAGAAAAAAAACCTGTCTCTCACCCACGCAGGTCATTGATGGAGAGGGGAAACTGTTCTGAGCCCATGTCTCCTGCCCCTCAGCCCACTCTGCAGCAGTGGGGATGGAAAGGATATTTGCTGATGCAAAAGGCAGAGGCAGCTCAAAGCCCTCCCAGAGTGGTTAATGCTGAATTTTGCTGTCCAGGGGACAAAAGGAAAGTCCTCATCTTTGCAGTAACACTATTCAGTGGGTAGGTGGAATGCAGCTGCTCTGCCTGTCCCAAAAGCTGTGCCTGCTGGGCTTGTCTGTGGGATTTTCTACTTGTATTTGGTGTAAACAGAAATAAATACAGATGGGAAATGTTGTCATGAGATAAGTGTCCAGCAGGATGCAGAGAAAGTTTGCCCCATGTCTGAGTGAGTTGGAATGTATTTGAAACATATCTATTACACAGCTGTAAAAAAGCCCTGGGGTCCAAGGTCTGGGATGTGGGACCTCCTTCTCCAGTGAAGCTCTCACAAGTTGACTTTCTCCCCCTGATATTATGCTTGGCTGGAAGAATATTTTTTTTTCCCCCAGGGGACAACAATACCTGATACTGCATCACCAGCTTATTACAAGTGATGGATGGATTGCCAGGAAGGTATTTTCTGAAGATTATTCTATAAAGGGATTGATTTTCTTTCCAATCTGCATAAATAAATCCCTTTGTCTGCAAAGCCAAAACCAGGGGTCCTGAATTTTATATCATCGCATTCTGCCATAGCAAGAAAAGTAATTTTTTTTCCCTTTGTTTTAATGTCATGGAAAGAAGATTAGAAACAGTCCTCTCATAGACCTAGAAACTACCTTCCCTGCCTCTCTCGGGCCTTCACTTGGTCTGTTGAGCCTTATTTCCAACTCTATTAGAACTTTTTCCATCTCTCTGGAGCGCTCTGAGATATAGGTAAATAGTATACACCACCCAGTATGTGGGATAGCAGTCAGGCAGCATCTCAGTCCTGAGCCCTTCTAGGCAGCCTCTGCAGTCACACACCCTCCTTTGTCCATCCCTCCAGTTCTCACAGGAATCAGACATCTCTCAAACAATAAAATTTTACTAAACTCATAAAAAAATAAATGGGAGGGGGTGGGGCAGGGGGGTGGTGTCAGTGTGAGAAATGTGAATGTAGCAGACCTGACTCCTAGGGGCAGAGAGATGAGGATGGCTGATGGGAAGGGAGTCTGCACCAGGGTCAAGAGACTGGTAGTCATCCCAAAAATTTGTTTTGGATCAATCTTTTGAATGCTTTCTCTGCCCCAAGAAACACTGGCAGGACAAAGGAGAATAATACACATGGATATGTCCCAGAAGATTGGGATGTGCAACATCAAATAAGGAAAGCCACCACTTGTGCCACTGTCCACGAGCCATTTTCCCAGTGAGACCAGGGTGCATCCCTTACAGGGGAAGGTGGTTTGTTGTGCTTTAAATGCCCATGGCAGTGCTGCTGGCAGCTGCTTGCCAGGAAGGAGCACATGGCCTTTAGGGGACAGGAAGGTCACTGCTGCTTTTCACCCAGCCCCAAAATTGCCATTCCTTCCCGAGGGCACACAGCTTGTGGCTGTAACATATGCCAGTGGCAATCACTCTTCTATGTCTTTATTGCATGGCATGCAATCACGGGAGGTATGTTGTCTCTTTTAAGGAGTTTAGTGAAAAACCTCTTTCAGGTGCTCCCTGTTTGCCTAACAGATTTATTAGCTCTCACAGGTCTGTCCTCACGTCACCTCAGTGAGTCATCCTGATGCTAGGATCAGTGAAAGCTATCATGCACGGCAGCCCACAGGTTGTCCTAGACCTGCTGCCTGCCTTTAATCAGAGAGTTACCCACTGCTCCTGGGGCGACAGCGTGAGCATGTTGCTACTCAATTCCTTTTTTAAAAAAACTAAAATAAAACCATGTTAAGGAGTCTATTTGCTTGAGCGTTCTATGCTTTCACCCCTACATATGAGAGTAACAGGATAACAGGTTTTATTGGGTTTGTGTGGGGAGACTTTGGTAGCAGAGGTTTACAGGGGTGGTCTATTGATGGCCAAGGGGAAGTCCATCAGTGACAGTGGTAGTGCCTCTGTGATAACATATTTCTGAAGGGAGAAAACCTCCCTGCATAACAGCATCAGCAATCAGAAAAGGGGAGTGAGAATGTGTGAGAACAACAACTCTGCAGACTCCAAGGTCAGTGGAGAAAAACGGGAGGAGGTGCCCAGGCACTGGAGCAGAAATTCCCCTGCAACCCATGGTGCAGCCCATGGTGAGGCCCTGCCCCTGGAGTCCATGGAGGCCACAAAGGAGCGGAGATCCACTTGAAGCCCGTGGAGGAACCCATGCTGGAGCAGATGGATACCTAAAGGAGGCTGTGACCTTGTGGGAAGCCTAGAGCAGGGTCCTGGAAGGATCTGGGAGCCTGTGGGGAGAGAGGAGCCCACGCTGGACCAGGTTTGCTGTGAGGAGTTGTGATCCTGTGGGAGACTCGTGCTGGAGCTGTCTGTTTCTGAAGGACTATTTCCCTTGTGAATGAGACCCACACTGGGGCAGTTTGTGAAGAACTGCATCTCATGCAGAGTATCTTAATGGAGGTGTAGAGAAGGTAATCCCATATTCAAAGGCCCTTTAGTGTTAGAAGACATTTGTTGGTAGGGAAAGTACACACACAGACACAGGTATGAACAAAAAATGACAATACAGGTGGGCATATCACACAGACGGGTGCTCAACAGGAGTACAAGCAGAGAAGCAAGGTCTGTCCTGATACATCCTTAATGGCTACTTGAAGGCAAGTTTGTTAACCTGTGGTCTAAACTATAGCATCACAAAACCCATCTGCAATGGCAGCCTTCGGCAGCTGGTCCCCAGCCTTCAATGCTACTAAGAGCTCTCAGAGAACTCCACATTGCACCCATCCATGTCAGCACCAACAGAGATCAGCTTTCCTTTCTGGTAGGTAGCAGCATGGTGGTCCTGGCCATGGCAGCTCACCTGTCCAGCTCTGGTGATACAACTAGCAGTGCATCACTGGCATCCCTGGTGGCACGTCTTGGCTGCCACAGTGACAGACCGAGACAGTGTGGCATGGACTGGACCTGCATAGAGGGGAAAAGCAAACCACTAGCTCAGCAACATCCCTTGCACTGCACCCCTGGGGCAACGCTCCTGTACTTCCCTCCCTCCCTGCACTGCCTGATTGGAATTTGATCAGTGAAGGGAACACTGACCATGCATAGCCCTAACCTCTCCCTGGTCAGTTTATTCCATGTCAGCACTGTGGCGTTACTCTTCTATTTCTGTACCCACTCCTGCTCCAGGGACACCATCATTTGAATTTTCACATTAATTTTCTAATGCGCATAGGGCAGGAGAAGAGAGCAGAAAAATGTCCCTGCTGGCAATCTCTGCTGTCAATCCATCTGAAATATTACCCCATCTTCTCCAGCACTAGCTGTCTGTGAGAGCCCCTGGGGATAAGAGGTTTAGCAGTGTGATTAAGCAGATCCTGAGGTGGACTGTAAATGTGCTCTTTGCCTCTCACTTTCTGCAGTCACATGGACCTCCCCCCGAAGGTTATTTCTAATGTGACAAATGCCCTCCTGAATCAGATTATTGGGCCATCTCAGCCGCCCAGCATCTTAACTCTGACAGTGACAGCAGGAGATGCCATGTAAGGTGAGCACGTGAGTATGGCTACCAGTGGCAGTCCTTCCTATTCATTCTCCCCACATTCCCAGGTGCTGTCTTTGGGCTGTTAGAGAGTACATGCTCATCTAATCCTCTTGGTATTTATTTATGGACCAGTTGTTGATGAATTTTTCTAGACTTTTTCTGGCCCTGATGGTCCTGTCTGGCCTCTTGAGCTCCCAAGACAATGAGTGTAAGCTGACTGCCTGCCATGTAAAGATGAATGTGCCTCCCCCTATCAACCTGGGACTGATGGCCTGTGAGGTTCAGTAGGTGCTCTCAGACTCTGGCCATACAGGAGGTGGTGGGTAACATTTCTGCAGCCAGCATCAGGACTTTGTAAATGTTGGATCATACACCCTTACCCCAAGGCTTCTCCAAATGACACTTTCTTTGCTTGTTACAAGTGGTTGATGAGCTCTTTGTATTCCCTATGATGGGAAAAGTCATTGGCTTGTTAGTGTTAGGAAGAGATGATGTAGCTAATGTGTGGGATGTGTAAATGCAAGTTAAAAATAGAATCCTGAAATATGGATATCTTGTTGTGCATAATACCACATTTATCTCTTTTGTCTGTCTCCTTACTGAGGTGTCTGTAGGTTGTCACATGTGACTACTCCTGGTTTAGTCCTGTGTTAATTTTGAGTAACGATGCGTTAGTCTGAAATTCCTCCTCTAATGAACTGCATAGTGGAATGTGGATGTTTTAAGCAGACTTTATTTTCCAGATGTGTTTTGGTCTGCTTAAATGAAACAAGAATTTGTCGCCGTCCCTCTCCTCCTCCAACCTGTGCATCACACTGTCGGGTGTATGCTTTGCTTGTGGCTCATTCAAGGGCCAGTGTCAGCAGGCAAAATCGTTTTGTAGTACAAGACAAAATTCTTGTGAGTCATCAGCTAGCTGGAATGTCTTGGAAACTGCAAGTCAGTCTCAGTGGTTTCTTCTCCACTTCTGTTTTTCCCTACAAAGCTACAATCAGGGCTCCCCAGGAAGGAGGAGGATCTTTCCTGGTGCTTCATGCAGCATGCTGATAGCTTGAACCCTCAGTTTCTGTTTTCATTTTCCTTTCCTCCCACCTTAACGTGTTATACCTTTACATCACTTCTCACTTATTCTGCAAAAGCCAGTATTTCTCCATCTGCATCCCCAAAATGCAGCTGCTGTTTAGTCACAACTGAGCTCTTTCTGAGCCTGTGATGCAGCGTGCCTGCAGACAGCCAGCACAGAGGCTGTGCCTGCCTGGGAAAGTTCTGGATCTCATCTCCTCTGCAGCCTCCAGCCCTGAATCATGGGGGGCTATTGAACTCTACCACCCCTGACTCAGCTCCGAAGCTCTGTCTCTGTGTCCACAGGGAGGGCCGGCCTCCTGACTCACAGCCGCAACCTTGTGTGCTGCCATTTCTCCTCCAGTGTGATAAGCGGCATCTACACACCAGCTGTCTAATTAATCATTTGTAGGCATAGAGGTGAAGGTGGTGTCCTACAGTCAAAATAGAAGAGAGGAAAATGTTGCAGCTTTGCACCAATGAATGTTTATTGTTGAGTGAAGCTTTCTGAGGCAGGCATCTAAAGCTTTAAAAACATCCTCGCTGCCCAGGTATTCTAAACAAAAGTTTTAAACTGGTGTCTGTAGAGATTTCTGCTTTTTCTACCCTTGAATTGGACTCCTATATCAGCAAATTTGCCTACTGGGGTCCTTTTTTTTTGCCCAACTGGTGAATACATAATACATTCATGATTGTTTTACAAAGCCTCTAGTTTTGCTAACTGTGCTCTAATTTGGTACTCCTGATTCCAATTTTGAACCAGAGCCTTTGTTGTAGAACTAGTGACCCCTTCAGTTAGCATCCTTAATTAGTCTACTTTGTCTTGCCTCATTCTAAATCTCTGTCTTGTAGCTATGAGTTAACATTGACAGAGTGGGTCCCTAAGGCCCGTGATGGTCTGTCGTGGTTTGGCCCAGCTAGCACAACAGCACCACGACAGTTTCTCGCTCGATGCCCCCATTCACCCCGACCCTCGTTAAGATGGAGGAGGCCCCAGCGAAATGGGAGTAAAAAGATAAGCAAGATTGTTGTGGATTGAGACAAGGGCAGGGAGGGCTCACTGCCAATTATGGTTCTGGGCAAAACAGACTCCAGTACTCGACTTAGAGAGGAAAGTAGGAAAGTTTATTCTACAAGAAACAGAACAGAATAAAAGCAAAAAGGGAGTAGGATGATGAGAAAATTACAACCAGCACTTTAAGATCTCCCTCCCCCATCCCTCCTTTCTTCCCGGGCCCAGCTCACTGCTCCCGATATCTCTACCTCCTCCCCCCCCAACAGCTCAGGGGGGTAGGGAGTGGGGGATGTGGTCAGTCTCTCACAGATGGGCTCTGCTGCTTCTGTCTTCTCAGATGAGGACGACTCCTGGCATTCTTCCCCTGCTCCAACACAGGGTTCCTCACCCGGAACACAGTCCTTAATGAACTTCTCTGGTGTGGGTTGTTCCCAGCAGCTGCGGCTTCTGCCGATGCAGGGTCCCTCACACGGGACGCAGTCCTTGGTGAATATCTCTGGCATGGATTCTTCACCGCGGTTGCAGTTTCTGCACTTGCAAGGTCCCTTCCTCGGGACAGGGCCTGCTCCGGCCATAGTGATAAAGGGCCCCTCCTTTGGGACAAGGCCTCCTCTGGCCAAAATCACTGTCCCTGGCTCGGGGTCTTTAAAGAAATGAAAATAAATCTCAGCTTCACCAGTTCTCTCCATAGAATGCAGGGGAGTCTCTGCTACAGCACACCTCCTCCCTTTCATCACTGACCTTGGAGTCCGCATGGTTGTTTCTCTCACCGTTCCTACTCCTTGCACCACCAGCCAGAAGAAGAGAAAAAGGGGCAGAGGAAGGAAAGAAGATGGAGGAAGACACCTCCCCTTCCGGCTTCTTCTTAAAAAGTGATCGTGGAGGCGTCTAATTGGCTCAGCCCCAGAAGTGGGTCTGGCTCTGAGCTGGGGAGAGTTGTGAGCAACTTCTTGCAGGAGCCATCTTTACAGCCCCTTTCACCTTACCAGAAAAGGCTGTCATGTCAAACCATGACATGGTCAATGGAAAAGCCATGCAGAAGCAGATGCCTATACTGTAGACAGACAAAGGGAAGCAAGAGGAACCCAGAGTTCAGAGAGATGGCTTTTTTTCTCCCATTCAGGCCAAGGTTATTGTTCCTTGACTGGGATTTTTATCATTTGTACTGCCTGTCTTTCTCCTCTCTCATTTCAGTCTATGACGATCTAGTTTACTATGCAATATCTTTGTCCAGATGTATCAATTTTGGGTTGCGATGACTCATTTGCTTGACTCCATTTACTGTAATGCAGAGTGTAAAAGGTATAAAAGCACTGACAAACTGCAAGGTTTGGACTCGTATCACCAACAGAGCATTAGGAAGACCTAATGCAGCTTTTGCTTTTTGGTGATGTTTTTGGTGTACTCAACAGTTGGCCCTGTATGCTTGTTAGGTAGGGGAAGTAGCTATCATGGGCAAACTCAGGGCAGTCCAAAGGGTAAAAAAGTCTGTAATTGTTTGGCAGGCAAAAATAAATCTATACTCTGTCTGAGCTGACTTACGTTCAACAACTTTTAGCTTCTTCCAGATTCAACACAGGAATAGATAAAAAAAATCACTTGGCAACCTAAGGGCAGTGCTTACATTTCTTAATGAGTGGGAAGGAGGGGTGGAAATGAAGAGGAAGACAGGAAAGAGTGTCTACGTCTCACGTCTGAAAAATAGGCACTTGGTTATTCAAGTGGGTTGGTCAGGAACTGCTGTGTGGGAGTCTGAAACAACCCCCCTGAGAGCCTCCATTTCCCCTGTTGGCATCTTTATTTCTCAGACAGGTCTTGGTGTATGTAAGACTGATCCATTTCAGAGGATGTGAACCTGCAAGGTCTGTTTCAAAAAGTATGCTGATGCCTGACAGAGATGTAAGGGCCCAAATCACAGAAGGCCAGGGAAGGTATAGTCCAAGTAACTCTGCTCACCCGTGATTGCACATTGTTACTCAGGAGTGAGAGAGTGGAGTAGACAAACCTTAGAGGAAGGTTTAGCAAGGAAAGAATTAACCTCCTCTGAGGAGAGAGAGTGGAGAGAGATAACAGAAAGAAACACTGAAAGTCTTTTTGTGTTGACATTACGTGTTCTACAATGATGAAAGCATTGGTGGCTAAGCGCATTCCCCACCCCACCGTGCAATCAACTCCTGGGGACCACTGCATTTTTGGCCCTTGCCTGGGACAGCCATTAGCTCCACGTGCTGGATGCCACCTCGTCAGTCACACAGGGCTCTCCCTCTGTCAAGAAACAGCCTTTTGACTTCTACCATGTGCATGGTGAGAGTTTGAAAAGAAAGACACCAGCAAAGCTATTGAGTCCAAGGCTGGACAGCAATGCCAGGGGTGGCATGAATCCTTCCGTAAAGATGTCTGTAATTGTGTTGTAAGGCTCCCTGTGTGTATTACCAGGCACCCTTGGCGGTCAGTGCAGTCAGAGTGTCCCTCAGCCAAGCATGGGACAGGTGGGTGAGCACAGCCAGTAGCTCACACAGGGAGGACAGGAGGGTTGCAGTATTATGGCAGCCTCTCGCACTGCTAAAAGGAAGCAAAGAAAGCTTGGAGGTCTTACAAACCCTGAGCACCACCCTACCCTGGCAGTCTTGCGTACCCCAAACTGAATAATGATTGACTGGCAGGACTTGCACAGTGAGATGTCCCAGGACACTTCTGATGCCAGCGATAAGCTCCCCAAAAGATGACATGGAGCACTGGCATCCACTCACAGGTGATGATCTTGACTGTTGTCACTCACATCCAGAAGCTGGATGTCTGCCAGGCACTCCAAGAGTGATATGTCTTCATGCATCCTCACGGTCCTGGCTGCTCTCAAGCAGAAGAGTCCAAGCTCAGTGTTCACTCAGGACTAAATCCTGCCTTCTTCATCCTTTGTGAAAAAGCAGTCCAAGACAACAGACATTGGGGTCCTCCCTGTTCTGCCTCAGGATTGGGCTCCCACCCTCAGCCCTTGGGTGACAACCCTTTGCAGATCACACCATCTGATCATAAGCAGAGAGGTGGATGAAAGAGCTGGTTTCATGGTGCCATTCAGGAGCAGCACCAGGAAAAACAGAAACAGAGATATTCTGGCATTAATCCTTAAGTGGGAGGTGACATGAATACAACCTGATGTGGGCAGTGACAGAAGACAGAAGAAAGGACAGCATGGTGCTTTCCAGAAGGGGTAGCAAGTGAGTGAGACAGGGTCTGGTGGGATCACTCAGCTCCTGAAAGCACCAGACCATACATGCAGCCGAGTTGTTTAGCCCTGGAGGCTGGATTATAGATACTCTGAAATAAACACCTTGAGTTTAGGTCGTAATGGGGATGCAAGATGCCTCAGGACCAAATGCTTTGATCAGCAGATCCACACTTACTACACTGCATTAATTGCTAAGGTAGGCTGAGCCAGATGTCACACCAGCTTTCCCTTCATCAAAAGCAGCAGCAGCAGAAAGTTTCCTATGCATCTCAGCACTCATTACCTGCAGAACAGCTTTTGTATTTCATGGCTCCCCTGCTCTCTTTTCCAGTTGCCTGAACAGCTCTGATTCGACTCTGGAAGAACTTGCAATATCTTTTGCAATATTGAGACCGATGCCCTCCCCACCTTCATGAACTCTTGTGCTCAACACTCCCAAGCTGGAAGTGATACAAAATGAAAAATGCTACATGTTTACAGAGGCCCTACCTTGACTGCTTTTAAACTAATTACAGCCATTGCTTACTGATAAGAGGAGGCTAACAGTACTTATTGAGCTCTCATCATTTATTATTGAAGCAGCACTGATTTTGGAACAGAATTTCCTTCAGTGAAGTGCCATCAAAGCAGATCTTAAAAAAGACACTTCAGAAGAATTTACGGTTTATGCAGGCTGCAGCCAGGTTGGAGGAAAATAATCAGAGCGGCCCTATAAACAAATCCCTGTTAATGGAGCCAGAGTTTGTTCTTGAGTTGTGTAATACTCTGCAACACCATAAAACCAAAGGGAACATGATGCAGTAGCAAAATGTTGAGTGCTTTATTGTATACATTTACAAAGTAGTTTAGTCAAAAGCATGTGGAGCCATTTAAAATGCCATTCAGCTAGCGCTGACTTGCCTACACTGTGTGTATATTTAGTGCTCATTGTAATTATAGGTTCACAGAGATGCGGCTACGAGTGTGCACTCTTAAGGTAGTTGACTTTGTGATAGAGGCCTATTTTTATCATGGCCTTCGACTTAAAAATCTTCCTGAGTGGCGAACCTAAATTTGAACTTTCAAATGCAAAAGTCTATGTTAATGAGAATCTTTGTGTATTTTACAGATCCACAGAATCCCAGATCTCAAACCGCTCCCAATTATCTAAAAATAGGAGCAATGGAAGCTTTTTCTACCTTCTTTCCCAGCTTATGTATTTGCATACTGGTGGGCAAAGAGAGTTTACTGGGGGAAAGTGAATCTTCTTGCTCACTTCTGAGTGTAAATCACTGACTCTTGGTGTCTTGCCTGCATACAGCATTGCTTTTTGATCAGGGACATACTTTAGGTATGTTATTGTAGTAAGATTTCTGACACACAATTGCTTGCTATTGACAGTGTGCTATGGAAGCGTTCTTTTTTTTGGGTGGGGTGGGGGGTTGTTGTTTCTTTGGTTTTGCCTTTTGGATTGTTTTGGGTTTTTTTTCACAAGGGCAATTTGATAATAATGAAAAGGGCAATGCGATCTTTTGCTCTGTTTTGGTGAGCAGCATTAGGGATTTCATGTGGGCTGATGATGGACTGGAGTAATCTCACAAGCCTCTCTCCCTGTGCTCTGATCACATGAATGGGCTGTGGTCCATGTGACTGCAGCCGGGTGCTTGGAAGCGAGATGTGAGCATATCTTCAAGGTCCTGAAGTTGGGAGGAAGATAAGAATGCATAATATATTGAAGTCTCAGGATCTTGCTTTGCTCAAGCATACGTTTTGAATGCACAGGGCTGCTAATGCTGCAGAATGCTCCTTTCAATTAACTTGTTACAGCTCTCACATGTGGCTATCAAAGCCATATGCCAGGGCTCATCATTTCAGGTGGATCAATGGAAGACTGATGTACATAAAAGCTGTGTTGGTTTTGGGGTTTTCTTTTACTGTGCTTGGCTCCCAAGCCTCAGATGAGGTCTTACAGTCAGGATAATGATTGGAAAGCCCTCTAGAGCAAACCGGTAAGAAAAAAGAAATGAGGATGTGAGTGTTCATTCCATATCCTCAGGGCCTCAGAGCTCTGTCTCTGCTTCCTTTTAAAGTAGGGCAATAAATCCTCCCAGGAAAGTAGGTTTGTATGTCTCCTCCTTCCAGAAACTGTGTAGGGTTTAATCTTCTGCTCATAAAATACAGTTGAGGTTTTTACTCTTTGTTTATTTTATATCAAATTTTTAACACAGAACTCCAAAACTTCTCCCATCTGGATGAAAAATAAAAACCATTCTCCATGACTACCTTACAGGAAATTTCTTAGGCTCTTTTTTTTCCTCCCAGGCTCAGTTACCTTGATACTATAAGGTGGCACGAGCTGAGCAGAAGAGCCTGAACAACCATTTCATAGAAACATAGAACCATAGAATGATAGCACATTTCACTGTGTGGACAGGCTGCTCTACTAAGATAAACGAGAAAAGCATGTTTGAAACCTCTGTGGCTGAGGACTTGAGCCATCTTGTGTCTCATATGCTGAGGAAGGCTCCTGTCACTGGGCTTATCACTAGGAAATAGTGATCAGACTCTTTGTACTCTGAAGTCATGAAGGAAACCCCTGGCTTCCTTGGCACATCTACCTGCAGCGTGGCAAGGAGGGGTGGTCTCTGCCTCATCTCCTCACTTCCTTGTACCTCTTCTGTCCCAGGAGCAGTGGTGTGAAATCACAGGCATCTTACCAGAATGGGATTCTTGTGACACTGCTGCAAAGGCAGAAGGGACTTACAGGCCAACAGAGTTTAGCTTAGGGTGACAACATGTGTAAAGGAGGTGTGAAAGCTTGCTGAACTCAAGCCCGTTCCCTCACTCAGTATCTGAGACTCAGTGTACATAGGCTGGTCTATTGTTACCATGACAGTCAGCCATCCAATAGACTTCTAATTGCACATCCTTTGGATTGAAGTCCAAAATGCAGTTTACCTACGTGCCACATTATTGACATTACTTCTCTGTCTGGCATTCAGACTTGATTCTGGTTCAGGTTGCCTGCACTTACACTGTTTAGCTTAACCGTGAGATGATACCAAGATGATCAGGGGACTGGAACATCTTTCTTATGAGGAAAGGCTGTGGGACCTGGAGCTGTTCAGAGAAAAATAAGGGAGGACCTCATCAACACTTATAAACACCTAAAGGATGGATAGGGCAACTCTTTTTTTCTGTAGTGCCCAGTGACAGGACAAGGGGTAACGAACATAAGCTAAAACACAAAAAGTTCCACTTAAGGAGAAACATCTTCCTGTGAGGGAGCCCTGGCAGTCTGGAGACTCTCTAAACCTGCCTAGACGTGAGGCGAACGTGCTTTAGCAGGGGAATTGTACTGCATGATCTCCAGAGGCCCCTTCCAATCCTTACCCTTCTGTGATTCTATTCTAAGTTTGGTGTTGCAAAATCATATCAGCAGTAGCAGAGACTCGAATCCTACTCTGTGCCTTGCAGGCGTGCTGCCCAGTGACCACCTGGAAGAACTCTGCTTATTGGCACCGTAAGAGCTGGATCTGAGGAGCTGAACCACAATGAAACTGGCTTTAGCACCTCAGAAATTATTATGAACCTCTGGTCTGCTGCCAGTGCTCTCTGACATAGCACTGACAAAAGACTATCATCACTTGTCTTTCAGGTATGATCATTAGACATCCTGTATTTGCAAAAGAATGAAGTCTCATCAGAGCTGAGATAAACAATGAGCAACAAAAGACTTAGCTGCAACTAGTCTAGACTTCTTAAAAATATCATTTGTACCTTTTACCTATATATAGTCTCGTAACACGTTCTGTGGTTTGTTTTTCTGGCATAGAAAACCTGCATTTGCCAAGGCACTTGGCCGGTTTTGGCGGTAGGGTTGCTAGAAAATCTGCTATGAAAGTCTGTGAGCTGACAAAATTTGGTAACCACAGAGTTTAGCAGTCAATAGCCTGCTTTGTAAAGCCGAAATTGTACATAATTGATAGATTAAAAAGTCTATAACTAAATGCAGAGAATGAAACTCTCTATTCAGCACCCCAGGATTGGTGTTATCCTTGAAAGTCCCCATAAATGAAGGAGAAGTCAGGAGGAGCAAGCTCATGACAGGTAGCAAAGAAAAGCTGCTTTCCCTCAAGAATAGCTGGCCAAGTCTTCCTCTGCAACTTGTCAAGGACATTCCTAAAGCTGCAGTTCCATCCTGGTCCAGAGAGCATGTCAGAGTGTCCTCTGCCAGATCTGTAGACACTGGGGCATGCTATTCATGTGCACACAAAGGATGGCACAACTATTAGCCTCTTCTGAGAGAAGGTAACACCTGGAGACACAAGAAGATTGCATCCATGATCCCAGTCCCACTTATAATCTGTATTTTATCCAGAAAACAATCAATACGCTGATCTCTTCAACATAATCAGCATAATCAGTGCCCTGAGCAGGGACCAGAGGACACCTTCTAAAGGGTGTAGGATGCACCAATGGAAGATCAAAGTAGAGAGAATGGTCTGTTTTGCACTGCATAGTACTGATGTGACTAAAGCTCTCTTAAGCCAACCCAGATGAGAACAGAAAGAATAAGGAAGAGCAGAAACACACAAATGGATATACAGTGTCAGACAGGAGGTCTACCAAAGCCCATTGTCTTGCATCTCATGGTGGCCAAAATTGGAAAGCTGGGGAAGGATGTGATTCCTAGATACCTACTGTGTTCTCCCCCAGACATCTAGCTTTGTCAGGACCCTTTGAAAGGTGCTAGTGATTTAGTGTTTGCTGGTGTAACATCCACAAAATCCTAGTCTAGATTGTCACATCTAGAACTTGTCAACGTAAAGTGGGGCTTTGAAGGGATGCCAATGCAGACTTATAGAAATACCACAGCGGAGTGTGTCTAGCCAGGATAAGTGCTGCTGCCTTTGGCCTATATTGACATTTTAATGTAGAATCACATTTATGGCACAGGATCATTAGAATAAAATGCAGCGCTTTTAGGCAAGTGACATGTCTGAGACAAAATTCTCTTTGACTGAAAATATATGAGTCCCACCTTTGGCTGAAATGTCATTCTGGGGATGACCGATCAAATAATGATTAAACATAATGAATAAACAACATAATTCAAACCAGAATGATAATCTTGTTAATTCCTCAGAAATCACACCTTTTCTTTCAACATTAGGAAGTTAGGATTTTGTATGATTCTAGTTGAAGTTGCTATTGCAATTCCTCATAGAACCACAGAATCATAGAACAGTAGGGGTTGGAAGGAACCTCTAGAGATCATCTAGTCCAGCCCCCCTGCTGAAGCAGGTTCACCTTGATCAGGTCACACAGGGACGTGTCCAGGTGGGTTTGGAAACCTCCAGAGAAGGAGACTCCACACCCCCCCCGGGCAGCCTGTGCCAGGGCTCCCTCACCCTCACAGGAAAGAAGTTTTCCCTTATGGAACTTTTTGTGTTCCAGCTTTTGTCCTTTACCCCTTGTCCTGTCACTGGACACTATAGAAAAAAATGTTACCCCATCCTTCTGACATCCACCCTTTAGGTATTTATAAGCAGTTGGTGAGGTCTTTTTTATTTTTTTCTCTTCTCCAGGCTAAACAGCCCCACAGCCTTTCCTCATAAGAAAGATGTTCCGGTCCCCTGATCATCTTGGTAGCCTTGACTTGTCATTATTTCTCTTGATAGCCCTATAACTTGTCATTATTGGGCTGGATCCCCGCTAGCCTAAAATGTTGGTGCATCCCTGTGTTTCCTGAATGTTATAGACACCCACAGCTCTGCCTCATGGCAATTAACGCTCAGGGAGCAGTGTATTCATGGCCGATGTGGGCAGGCACAGGCGCATGGCAGGCTGAGGCCCAGCACTCAGCACTCCCCCTCCGGGCCACTCTCAGACAGGTATCCTGGGCTTGCCACTTGATCCTAGCAGAGGGCCACGGTAAAGCAGTGACAAGTGACTGTGCCAACCACGTGCCAGAGGCACCAGGTCCAGGGCCTGCACAGCCTCCTGCTGTCCCAGAGCCAACCAGCATGACCCATGGTGGGCATGGCTTCCTCCCCTCCTCCCCAGAGGCCAGACAGCATCTTTGCACAAAACAAAGTCATAAAAATAGACCTCTCCTCACCACCACCTTTTCTGTAAATAAAGCAGGTTGGGGGACAAGGCTGTTATAAGAAAAATAAGCTCAGCTTCTTCAGTATTTATTTGTTCTAGGGTATTTTTAATAATTTTTTAAGGAGTGCTAGAAATCAAATTATGTTGCCCCTTTTTAGAGAAGCAGCATATGGGATAAGTAGGATTTCGTCTGTTTCTCCCCAGCCTTCATCCTAATTAAAAGGAAAAAAGATCCCCCACTTGAAATGCTCCCAGAGCTATAGCCTGAAGTAGCACTTAGGCATATTTAGATGAACTCAGTGTGGTGATCAGGGACTCAAAATAGCTGTAATTACCATGTTCTGTTTTGGACCAGCAGTAGTGTCGTAGCTATTTCAAGGATCTGCTTCCTGCAGAAGCTTGTCTGTCCCTGCTGAGGCGTATCTGCCCTGTGCCAGTTAGTTTTCTCTCTTGTTTTTTTTCTATTTATTTATTAATAACATTTAGAAAGAGTAATTTTTTTATCTGGGTGATATCCTATCTGAAATTGGGGTGGATGATTTTCTTCATTGAGATACCTTAAAAAAACCTGGGATACCAATACAGGAGGCACTAGTTAGGGAGACTAATTCTCTAATTTAGTGTCCAAATTCAGCTTTAACTAAGAGCCCTTATTAAAGGCAGAATATTTTATTACCTCGATACAAATCTCAATACTTATATTTGAAGACTTAAAAGACTGTTCTGTATGGTCAGTTCAATAAATTTCCCAGGACTGTTGAAAGTTGCAGGGAAGGTTTATTGTTTGCTTCTTCTAGGAAGAAGGTAGAAGACAGTATTACTGGGAAACAGTGAGAGAGAAGAGCCGTCCTGGCCTGACTGAATGAAGACCCTTGTTTTTTAGTGGTGGAAAAATTAGAGGAACACAATCAGGATGCTGCATGCAGTAGTACTTGTAATCTGTTCTCATACGTCATGTCATTAGGATATTTTCAATCTTGCTGCCTGAAGGCATTTTATCAGCAGCTTACTCACCACCCACAAAATCCATTGGTTTAAACAATAAAAACGAGCCATTTGGCCACACAGTGCGGCCCGAAAATTGCTTTGGTAAGTGTAATGAGGATGGAGACTTCAGAGCTTTGTAGGGATGATGACAGACCTAATGGAAAATGCAGCCGTTGTGAGTTGCTGTCTGTAAGGGCAATCAGGCCTTGGTTTGCTTTTCTTGGTTTGATGAACCAAATTTAGCAAGAGGCATTTAGTGAATGCAGAACATGGCACATATTGACAAAGTTTTTAAGGGTGGCTCCTCTAGTGTGTGCTTGATAATGTCTGAAGCTTTACCTTGTGTTTGGGTACTCATTAATCTGAGCAGAATTGCACAAACCAAGCAAAAGCGGGACTGTCAGCACCTTCAAAAGCCAGCAGGTGTGTGAGTGGCCGAGGAGCTTGGGACTGGCCCTCATCCCCACCTGACACTGGTCTCCCTTGCTGAGGACCACCTTCACCACCTCTGCTGACGGACCCAGAATGTAAACACTCCTTAACCCCATTCTATCAAAATAACTTGGGCAAGAAAAGAATTTCCATTAAATGTATCAACTCAACAGCCAGGGACACTTTTATTATTCATTTCCCCACTCCCTAGAGTAATTTCCCTGGGGCTGGAGAGTGGAATTTTGTTTCTAACCCACAGCTGCACACAACCACCCTGCTCCATTTATTTTCGAGGTAGGCAATACCAAATCAGTCCTGCACTTGGAAGTGAAGTGCTTAGCTACCATTCTCTTGTCAGCTTTTCTACTTTATGAGCCTGTCAAACTGTTTTTATTCACTCCTAATATAATCTTCCCACAATAAGCAGCTTGCATGGCTCGAGACAGGTAGGAGGCTGCCACTGAGAGCTGGGAACTGGGAGAAATTGCTGGCAGCTTTCAGGGTTGTAGCAGCCATGGGAATGTTCCTCTTGAAGTTTCAGGAACTTTGTTTGCCCCCTGTGCTTTACATGCATGTCACAGTGCACATTTATTGCTTTTCTTTCAGGAGTGTGCCTGTGTAGAGGGAACTGTGAAAACCAAACACTGAATCAGTCCATAAATCTGAGTGACTAATTAACAGTACATCCACGAGTAAGAAGAGCAGCACATCGGTGTCTCACTGGACAAATAACCCACACTCCAGGAAGCTCAACTGTCTGGGAATTACCGTTCAAAGCAATTGCATTTTTCTATAACTGGGATTGCGTAGGATTATGGTATTATAAATGGGATTTGCTCTAAAGGCCAGTGGCCCTCTGTATCTTATGGATTACTCTAGCTTCTCCTATAAGGAATTTTGATAATGCTTCTTTAATGAGACTGTGCTAAATTGATTTACATCCTGCCTTCCCCCTGAAACGGGATCTTTTTCTATGCTAACGGTCATGAGCATAGAAGAGTCTTACGTATTCCTTCCTAGGGGGTATATGGGACCTATATAACAAGACCTAAACAGACAGGACCTGATGTCCTCTGGACCATCACACATTATTCTGGCGCCAACAGTCAAACTTTAAAAGTGGAGATGGTAAATTATCTGGGGACATACTGTCAGTTCTTCATAAAACACTGGTACTCCATGGCTTTCAAACAACCACCATTTCCAGGGCTCTGATCTTTTCTGCTGAATTCCCTTGATATAGCACGGATGGGAGAGTAAAGGGAATAAACATCTGGTTGGTCATAGGCTATGAGAAGCTCCAGTTTTTCTTGCCACTGTTTCAGAGTAGTCACTGTTTCAGGTACCACTTCATCATCTTGCATCCTTGCAGATGGCCTGCCCCAGCTGTGCACTTGCTGAATGAATGTTATCTGTGAGCCATTCGGCCAGCACGGTGACATCCCAGGCCAGTAGGCACAGTGGCAAAACAGGTGAGGTTTTATGGAAGATCATGGATGTGGAAGGGCGGTGCCACAGAGCCGGAAACTTGCCCTGTCTTTGAGGTCTGGAGTGACTCCCCCACTCATCTGAGCTGTGCAGCCCCACTGTAGTCATGTGTCATCTCACCACGGAGACAAAACCTGTAGCTGATGATGGAGAAGCTGCCACTGCTTGATGAAAAAGTTAACTAGAGGTTTTCCCTAGATAGAAATTACTGCATGTATTCTGCTCCTGCCTCTCTTTCCTCAGTCCTGCTTGATCTGATCCATTTTCTGTAGAGAAACAGCAATCACCTTTCAAGCAACATGCACCTCAAGTCTTACTCCATAACCCAGCTCTCAATTCCATCAACTGATCTCCAAGCTCAACCTGAGGGGTACTTGCTGTGAGCTGGGTACAGAGGCTGCCACGAAGACCATCAGGTCCACTCACTTGCTGTGGACTCTCCCCTCCCTCAGCAGTGAGCCCCATGGCATGGGTTACTGTGCTCTGCCAGTGTGTCTGGAGGGCTGGGGCTGAAGGAAAGCTGTTAGGATGGCTTCCAGCCAGAAGTGGGCACAAGGTGCCAGGTTGGCATTTATGTACCACAGCTCACCAACAGTTTCACCCTCCTCCTGCAACTTTTGGGAAAAAAAAATCACCAGTGGTGCTGTTTTACCCTTGCTGGGCACACAGTACTAGCTCGCTGGCCCCGCAGCCTGAGAGGCTCCTCCTTGCAGGTGCTCACCAGTGAAGCACATTGCAGGGCACGGATCTCGCCGGGAAGCCGACAACAGCGGGGGCCAGAGAAGAGCTTGTGGGCAAGTGGCTCATGGAGATGGACGGGGAGGTGGGAGGTCAGTCGCTTACACCATGCTCCTCTGTGTGAGTGAGGGCAGCTGTTGGCGCACAAACACACCGCTACAACAGGGCACCTCCAGGAATGTATTTATTTACATTAAAACACTATTATACAAACTGAAAGAAAGGAAAAAAAAACCAAAAGAAAGAGAAGACATCTTAAAGGAGCAGGTATGCAAAAGCCGGCACCCCTCACTCCCCATCCCATCTCGCTACCCTCTTCCTTCTGCTCTGGTCTCACTGTGAGTGCTGTAAGCCCCATAGAATAAGCCCTTCCCAGCCCTCTCTCAGTGTGAACATCCATATTTTCTGTTTCAGTAGCTTTCAGAAATCTTTATTTTCTGCCTCCAAAGAAAACTCTTGCCCAAATGTGTTGGTTTTTTTTCTTAATTTATTTATGTAACACAGTGTAGAAAGCTATCAATTCATAAGCAATGGTTCTGTACAATCATCCTGCAGAGGATCCCTGTTAATTTTCTACCAGCAGGCACTTTTCCCCCCCAAGAAGTGCTCACAATTAACAGGGATTCTTTTTAATATTTTTTTTTAAGATCAAAAAGATACATGGAAAAGAAAATAAAGTTTACCTTTCAATGCCTAAAGTGTGCACATAAAACAGGCACAAAGAAATGAACGTGTATTCCCATGATTTCTACGTCACTAATACAGCAGGAGCAACAATCTGTACAATAAAACGCGGCTGCAGAGGAAAAGAATTTCAATAACTCATTTGGAATACTTTTTAAAAAATGTCGGTTTACTTTAAAATGCATAGTGATCAGAAAAAAAACGCTCAGCGAAGAGAAGCAGCTAAACCCCACAGACACAGAAAGCATCCCCCATCAATTCTTAAAGCATATTCCAATTAGGACTGAATTTTTGTCACAAATCACAAGAATAATATACAACTGGCTAAGGAGCTACATGATAAATAATTGGGAAAGAGAATCTATCCATGCACTAGTTAAATACAGCTAACCTCTTTACAGTACACAAAAAACATTCATTAATAATGTAAAGACTGAAATGTAAAGAGAAAGAGAGAGAAAATACATTACTGATTTTATTAATTCAAGTTCAGGCATCTACTTGTGTTACAGCACAGCTGTCAAAAGGCGAGAATGAGTAAATAATAAAACAGAGTGTTTTCCTTTCTTTCCACATTATTCTATAACTGAACACCGATGGGCAGTGAAGCAATCATTCTGCTGTCCAACTCATGAGGCTGCTGTGGTGTCCTAGTTCTGCATCTGTTCAAAGAACTTGTAGGTGGGGTTTTCGTAGCCGTTTTGCTGCATCTTGGAAAGGTGGCGCTCCTCTGGTGTCACTGCAGCGTCCACCTGGCATGAGAAGAAACCAGCTGGGTCAGGTTCCTGATCAATTCACAGCACATCTCACATTTCCCCTCTTTACGGCCACCCAACAAGCTTTGTACCCTCCCCTGTGCACCCTCTGAAACGTGAGACAGTTTGACAGATTCCTCCCTGGACCCTCCTTTTTTAACAAAGAGGGGGAAAGTGAGTTAGGCCCCAAGCTCGGTCCAAATCTTGTAAGAAAGTCTAAAAGAAAGAAGGCTTGGAAGCTACAGGGATAATTCATCACTAAAAAGAGCAATAAACCTACGACCTGGAGGCTCTCAATTTGAAGAGACAACCATCTCTGAAAACTCCTCTCTCCAAGTTACACCAGACTCTGAGTGGCCTTGTGAACAAACCTGACAGACGACCCAGCAATGAATGAGAAGCCAGCAAACCGCTTTAAGCATCAACTTGCAAGAGATGACCCTCCCAACTTGGACAGTCATGGTTCACCTTTTGGACAGAGTAGTATGCAGCAGAAAATAAGGCAACAGGAAAAGCCCTGCAACTCATTTTTTTAGCTGCCAGACTTCAAAGCCAGCTGACTAAACTCAGTAGCACCAGCTTTAGTTTTTGTTACCTGGCTCAGGAAGCACACAGCTTCACAAACAAAAAAAGGGGATATATTCTGCATCTCCTGATAGTCTTCCATTACTAATCCCCTCTCCACCTTGGGATATACTTGGAATCAACTGGATCTCAAAAGGAAAGAAAAAGCTGAAGGAAGTGGCTTGAAGTTGCTTTCTCTCTATACTGTGCTCTCTGATCTGTTACAGGTGCTGTGGTCTCAAAATCAAGAAAAATTAATTGGAAAAAATAAAGTGAGAGGGTCGTAAAGAAATGCCAGAGTAGCCTGGAACCAGGAGAGCAAAACAATCCCATTGCACTCACGGAACCAGAACTTTTCTAGCTCCAAGGTCAAGTTTAGTTTAGTTTAGTGACAAAAAGCTTGATGAGTCTGCACTGGTTTAAATATTTCTGCTTAACAAAAATTGACCTCTCTTGATTACTTGGAAGACAGGCATAAAGACATCTCAGTCAAGAATTCTCCACTGAATACCAGCAGCTCCACAAATTATTCTCCTCCTTCACTGAGCATTACAGTAACATAAAACTCCATCAAATTAAAGTGGGTGAGAAAAGTTTCTAAATGTTAATTAGGTATTTCAACTCTGCTGTATGAGCTCAATAGCTGTTGTGTACTCAAAACCTACTGTACCCTGGCTACCTTGCTAACCACCGATGAAAACAGAGCTAAGGAAGGTTGCTTGTCAGCTATTTCTTTTGGTATCTGATATCTCTGCAGGTTGACAGCTCTTTAAAGAGAAGGTAAGAAATGAATTTTACATTGCCAGAAATTTTAAATCAGGAAGGTGCCCAAGAGTCTACACTAAAGAATAAGGTACCAGCATTTTCTTTTGGATTCCTCTAAGTAGTGACCTTTAGGAAAAACATCCACCTACTTTCAGCATAAAACCAGCCTTTTGGATAATGGAAAGCGTATTTTCTCAAGAAGCCCTATATAGCAGGCTAACTTACTCTAACCTTTTAATAAAAAAAGCAAAGGAGAAAGTACTTATCTCTGATGCTGATTTTAAATGTACTCTACAATACTGGAAATAACTCAGTTTAGTGAGGACAGACTACGACCTTCGGTAAGTTGTTACCCGATACCCTGGAGAAAGATTAAAGGTACGTTCTTCCATGCTTGGGACAAACACAAGCTGCTCAGCTGATTTTTGCAGCCGTTCTTTTATTGCAGCAGGTTATAGCCCAACGTTGCATTTCCCACAGTACCACCTGAAAACAGCTCCTCTCAGAGCCATCTTCTCTCCTGATGTTCTTTTATTTGTTACTTAAGAGAAGAAATGGTTCTCTGTGGCACGTGTACCAGATTGCTCAGATGAATTGCTAGCTTCAAATCTGATCCATTTTCATATCTGTGCCACTTCTAAATCTCCATGTCTACGTTACAACCCTCAAGTTGCATTTCCAATCAACACTCAACTTCTCTTTTTCTTCAACTTCTATTTTTCTTCAGCTTCTGTCAACATTCTTCCTTAAAAAAAATAACTGTATAAAGACCCACATGCATAACACAAAACGTGTAACATGTTTTTGTGAAATATCCAACTTCAAGGGTCATGTACTGCTTTTGCCTACAAAATGTTGCGAAGCTCTTTGTAGCTGGGAGTCCTGAGCCTTCCTGAGCCCTTCACTCCTGCTGTCAGAAAACAAGATGCCAGGCAGGAAGGATCACTGGGCTGAGCTGACACAGTGCTGCCTATGTTTCTGATTCTGCATTATGACTTGGCCTTTCTTGCTGTTAAAATACTGCCACTCAAAGGCTGTCTTTTTTTTGACATTGCATTTATGTGGAGAAGTTATCTTATGCAACAGGCCCAAAATCCATCTATTTCTTTACCTCCTGTGACATGCTCTTAGGAAATGAGATCCTTTTTAGAGAGAGGTTGCTCTTGCTTTAAGCTGATTTTCCTTATTTTAGATTTTCCTTATTTTTGAAATCACGGAGGGAAAGTATGATTTTCTTCCCATGTCCCCTCCTCCCTCCAAAAGTGACAAAATAAACTTTTTCTTCTGAAAACCTCCCGCTCCACAAGGATACACCATCTGTAACCACACACAGGAAAACAACTTCTGGCAACACCTTGATGCTGGTGGTGTTTATCAGCACTTGTTTTCTATACATGTGCTCAGTGTAACAACAGTGGGTCTAAGAAATCCATTCCATAAAGGCTTTGCACAGACACATGAAAGGCCTAATCCCTGCCCTAAGGGCCACAGGAATCTAACAGCGACAACCATTTCTGTGTCATCATGTGCCATCTGCTGCTGCTGAGGTTGTCACCAACATGGCTGGAAAGGGAAGAGAAGAATAAAGCAGAGAAAACTACAAATGTCCCTGTAGCCTTTTTGGCACTTAGAGAAAACAAGAATAGAAAGTAATGCAGAGGAAAACCCACTCTTCATTCTTGAAGGGGTTGCTGTAGCATCAAGTCAGCCCTGGTTCTTGTGCACAGTCACACCACACTACCAGATTACCTATTGCTTCTCCAAATCTAGAAACAAGAGCCTCACAATTCATAACTAAACCCACTGACAGATTCTCTTCTAGCACGAAATTACTCACAATATGTAGCTCTAGGGTTAAGGGATCTCTGCTGTAGTTGGTCTGGCTGAGTTGGACCTAATTTTCCACAGCAGCCCTCATAGTGCTGTGCTTTGTGTTAGTAGATAAAAAGGTGCTGATAACACACCAGAATTTTGGCTACTGCTCAGGCAGCATCACAGCTGTTTCTCCAATGCTCCCCCCCATCCCTTTTACTAGTAGGCTGGGGATGGGCAAGATCTTGGGATGGAACATAGCCAGGAGAGCTGACCCCAGCTGACTGAAGGGATATTCCACACCATATGACGTCTGCTCAGCAATAAAAGCTTGGGGAGAAGAGGAGGAAGGTGGGGGCATTCATGATTTACAATGTTTGTCCTCTGGAGCAGCTACTACAAATACTAAAGTCCTGCTTCCCAGAAGTGGCTGGACGTCGCCTACTGATGGGAAGTACAGGATAAAATCTTTTGTTTCTTCTGCTTTTGTACATGACCTTTGCTGTTCCTTTATTGATCTCCCTTTATCTTGACTCACAACTTTTATTTTTTTCCTCAGCATCCGTCCTACTGAGGAGAGGAGTGACAGAGCAGCTTGGTGGGCACCTGGCCTCCAGCCAGGGTCAACCCACCACAATCTGTGTATCAAGAGGTGCTTGAGGTTCCCCCCACAAGGCTGAGATGCAAAGGAGGGGTATGCCACAACCTGTCCTGCACTTCTCCATATTTAAGCTCCAAACAACACTGTATTGAACTCTGTCACCCGTTTTAGCTTAAGCCTCCCACTCAGCACTTCTTATTCAGGACGAGAACTGATAGGCTCACAGCATAACCTGCTTGTGGGAGAGAAATGTGTAAGACAACAACATAAATAAAAAAGAATCAAAGAAAGTGCAAGGCAGAAGAGACTAAGCAATTGATGAGAAACTAGACAGAAGTGGAAGAAAATCAGAGAAGGAGAAAGAACTCGGGAGAAAAATACGAGGAAGAACAGTAAAATCAGATTGAGTTTTTAACATCCTTGCACAATATTCCTATTAAAAAGTCCCACTTTCATAAAACTAGCTTATAGTGGAAGACCAAAAACCTCTGAAACATGGCATTTATAGATGAAAGGGATTCACTGAGGCTCCTACTTGCAGCCTTCCATTTTTTTCCCCCGGAATTTCCTATTTATCCTTTAAAATGACTCGTACTTCCTCTCCTTCCTGTGGCTGTTTGCTGCAGGGTAATCCATCTCACTGCCAATCTACGTGCACTATCACTCAACCCTGACTGTCTTCTCTCTGACTCACTTTTACCCATTTCTACTCTGGTGAACTCTTCCTCTCCTGTACAACCCGCCCTGAACCCGGTTATCTCCTTGTCAGTAAATCCCTAAAGCCCTTTACCATTTAAAGAAGCTTTTTGCACCCATTATGGAGGTGGCAGAAGTCAAACACAGCACGTAAGAAGTGTGGGCACTCTGGCACTGCTGAGAAGCAGCCCAGACACTTCTCTTTCCTGTGACATGATGTCTCTTGAGAAAACAGCTCAGCCAGGTAGAAAGCCTCTTTTGTGAGTGTTTGTCCATCTGTCTCCTTCTGCTTCAGCCTATGGATCTTTCACACAGAAAATCCCAACGGAGAGTCAGAACGATGGCAATGCTGCTGAAAAATTCACGTGCTGCCTCTGCACACATGGATCAGATCAAAAGCCCAGACTGGACGTGCTGGCAGCCCTCAGAGATGCACTGAACACAACAAATTTGTTTGGATGACAGTAAGTGGATGCTGCCTAATATATACCTGACTTTGACTTTGGAGAGTACTACAGCAATTTTAATGGCTGCTTTGCTCTTCCTGTGAACCCTTCACTGGTCGCTTCTCCCCACGTGCTCCTGCTGAAGGTGCTGCTTCTTTAACAGAATATAAATAAGCTTTAAGGAGGAGATCCTGAAAGAGGAGGAGTTGAGACAGTGGACTGTAGTCTGCAGCACAGGAGAGGTGAGAATCTCTCTTTTGCCACTTGCTTTCATGGAGGAAGTAATCGCCTGCAGGCAACTGGAGTGGGCAGACCAGCAAAAAAACCCCAACCCTTCAAAATGTTTGCTAGAGCTCCTGTGTGCACATATAGTCAGTAATTTTCAATCACTCAGTCATTAACTTAACTGTGGCAGTCCTCCTGGAGAGGCTGAATCACTTTAAAGCATTTATATTCTTGGACTTGGTAGAAAATTATTACGGGAAAACGTACTACAGTCAGAGTTGACTTTTGCAAGACAAGGATACAGGTCAAAAAGGACTTGTTTTGTGATCTTGCATACATTATCAGAGTGGTCATTTCTCACAGTAACTTCTGACACGCAACCAAGAGGTTGCATGTTTTGTTTAAATACACTTGGCCAACCTAGAGCTGACGTACAGGGATTTTTACATTACAAGTGATTTTGCTCTTCTGTGGGTTTTGTGCACAGCACGTTAAAGGTGCACTGTTGCTGAAGAAATTAATCCTCTTTAGTTTGGAACAGCTTAATTTTGAAGATAGTTTATTATTAAACATAAATTCTATATGGATCTCCATTTCAGTTTCCCCACTCCACCCCAACTCACCAAAGTAAGTGCTACAAAACTTTCACCAACCTAAGACAAAAATAGATGTTATGCCTTTCTTGCAGTAGAGAAGCTCAGACAGTGAGGCTATGCAGTCTGCCAAGACCACAGAGCAAGTCTGGCACAACAAGGAATCCTGCCTGCCAATGCCAGACACAATGCAGCAAATCTACAAGGCGACAGCATCTGTGGTGTGGTACTATAAATCAACTAATATTGTGGTAGATTTGCATGCTATAGCTTTATAGTTTTACCTGTAAAATATTTTATTCCCTTAAGGAATTTTATTTCCTTAAGTGATGCCACCATTTGGACGTGAATTACTTGCTCAGCTTGTGCACGTTAATTCTAGTCCGATATTTCCAAGTTCACTGTCACTGGAAAGTGCTCTAAGTCATCCAGGATTACCTTTGCCACGTCATTCCTTCAAGTGAAGCCCATCTGAAATTTTAAGGTTGTTTTGCAATAATGGCATGCCCACATTCAATGTCTGATTTGGGCCTTCGGCCCAGAGAGCCTCCTGACCTACTCTGTTGTCACTAAGTTCAGCCAAAGGAGGGTCTCAGATTGCACAACTATTGACAGCAGTTAGCAACTCTGTGGTTTAAAACTAAAACCTGTTTTGATTTTCTACAAAATGGGCTGGAAGCAAGTTAAAGCTGAGATTCTTGCTTGCTATTTTCTACCTCTCAGTCCAAATTCTGCGGAGCTTGCTGTCTGCTCAAATCTCAACCCAAATAGTTGGTGCTCTTCTGAATATGTGTCTTTGGAAGGTTCCAAATTGCGTGGGCAACCACAGGACAGACACAGAGACATGCAAGCACAGGCTCAAGACAAAGTCTTACTGAAATAGTTTTAAGGCCCTTGATTACCCTAGATGGAAGAATACATGTATCCAGAAGCATGTATGTCTCCAGCAAAGACAAATTAATGTTCCTATGACTCAAGGTAAAACCAACATAACTGTGGACTACAGTAAGACTTAGTTTCATTCAGGAGCTTAAAATACCAGTTTTCAAAGGCAAAAACACACCACCATTTCAAGTACTGGCTAACAGAAGTGTGATCTTCAAACCAGACACACTGCTAATCGAACATCAATATGCAAGGGGGAAAAACACGTTACATGAATCCCCTTCCAGTTCTCATAATTAGGATTTTCTGCTTACAGAGATCCTTTCTTATATCCAAGCGACAGATGAGATATTTAAAATCATGGTAAATTGACCACAAATTTATTTGGTAGACTGGGAAAACACAAGGATTTTCATCTGGAAAATCCCACATAAAAGTCTTATATATTATTTATTTCTCGAATTCATGAGTTTCACATTATCCATAAATCAAAAGCTGTTGATGGTAAAAGAAAATCCTGTTTAGAGAACAAAAAGCAGTAAGTATCTGTTACGGAAAATCCTTGTAGTGTACAGCATTAATCCACAGAAGAGCTACCTCAAATGTTTATTTGCAAGCTAAATAAAGAAATCCATGTATATGCATTCCCAACAACGGTAAAACTACATTCTTTTCCTGTTGTGCAGCATCTGCTCATTGGCTACTGTTAAATTTCTCATAAAATGAACTCTCACATTATGAGGTGATTGGTCTGGGATAGCTCTGGAAAATATTCCTGTGGTTTTGCACCCAAATTAACATGGTTTATATCATGTCTGTGTTTACAAAACAAGGCAACTTGATTCCACTCTGACAGATAAAACCACCCTAACTCTGAATATTATGCTAGCCAAAACCACAGTCTCTTCGTTTGTAAATACATTTGTAGAGCAGTGTGTTGACTGTGTTGTACGTGTGACACCAATTGTGCTCTCTAGTCTTTTCTTACCTCCACAACCCCATGATGAATAGATGTGTACTGCTTCTTCTTCAGCATCACCAAAGTAATGACAATCACTGTTGCTATGACAACACCTCCCACCATTAGTCCAATGATGGCACCTTTATTTGAACCCACATCTTCAGCAAAGAACACCTACAAAAGAAAAAGAAAGGAAGGTGGCTAATAAAAAGTTTACTGAGCATTTGGCTGACCTGTCCAGCTGCTGCAGCAATATAAAGCCTATTGAAGTATCAGTAATTAAGCAGCATTGCGTATCACCCTAATTATTCAAAACTGGATTGCAGTAGCACGGAAGCTCTCACAGTTGAAGAAGAGCAATTTGTATTACTGTGGTATAGCAGTGCTCTGGCTAAAGGGAAGATTCATCTCCATGTCTCTGCTTCATATGGGTCTTAGTAGCTTGGTTTTTTTGTCTATTTTTTTGTTGGTTTTTTTTTCCTTGTTAATTGTAAAATGGCTGATAGGCTTGTAAAGGAGTAACGAGGGAGCAGATATATTTTCAGAATGCTAATTATGAAAATGCTCATAAATCTGCACCTGTGTGGCTTGTTTGGACTATGCCTGACACACTTCTTCAATAAAGGAGCAGTAAGGAACCGTAGGACAACAGTGAAACTGACACACAACCACCCGGGAGAAAATTCTCACACCAAAGAGACCAAAGCCAAAACCACGAGCACGCTGATTTAAGTGGCTGCCGAGGGACACATTGAGACTTCACAGAGTAAAAGTAGAATGAGCTATACCTGGATGATGACCATACTCATGTGAGACCTAGACGAGACAGCAGTCCCGTGAAAAACATAGAAGATCCACTTGAACTACATGTACTGATAAGATCAGTCGTTGGAGAGCAAGAAGCTTTACTATGCGTTTCATAAGACTGACTTTTAGTCACAGAACTGGCTATGAAAAGCGGATAATTGTTTTCACTGTCCTGCTTTGTATTCAAGGAATACCCTGGGTTATTTTACTTGTACACATATGTTACAAATCTTTTGTCTGCTTATCGATAGAAGGCTTTTATTATTATTTTTAACCAAAATGGGCAAAAAGGATTAGAGAATGAATTACATTCACAGAATTGTAAAACTACCTCACTCTGAAAGACTAAATACTTTGATAAGTATTTAACAAAAACGCCGAGAGAAGCAGGAAACCAGCTGAGAATTCTAATGAGCTGTATAGCATTTGCACTCTTTAAGGAACAGTCCTCCTCAGAGAGGCATTACAGACTGCCATATAAATATTTATATTGTTCCTAGTCTAAGCAAGAAATGTGCTTGAAGTTAAGAATTCAGTGGAAAGTACACACAATGGACAGTGTTGGCATAAGCTGATGTGGAGTAATATTTTTTTCCGTCAATTTTACCTGCCTGGGACTGAAATTCTGTTACCATGCTATTTCAGAGCACTGTGAAATGCCCCAGATAATACACACGTGCAACGGGGGAAGGCCTTAAGCACTCTGTGCCATGAAAATCAACTTCACGTACAGTTAAAATGTGAACACTCATAAGGGATAAAATAACTGCAATTCCAGAATGGAATTCCAGAATGGAATGCAATTCCAGCTCAATGCTGAAGTCTGCATGTCAAATACAATATGCAGCTGAATTCAAAGCAATATCCAAAGGAGACTGTTTCAGCAAATTGTGCCAAGGCACAGCAGAAGGAAAGCACAAATTAAAGTATTTGCTGCTTGCTACTTTTGAATTAAAGCTAATGGAGAAGGGCATCAGCTAGGATACGGCATGTGGTAAACAAGCAGGGCCCTGCAAGGCATGAGTCCAGCACTCTCTCAGCAATACCACACTATTTGCTCAGTCTCAATTGGAAAGACGATAGATAACCTAGAGGTCAGCTTACTCATTTTTAAATAGTGGTTGTACCTACCAGTAAGAAGCATGGTATAAAATGCTTTAAAAAAAGCTGGAAAGGTCCTGTTTGAAGCGTGACATAGATTACCCAAGTGCAGGGGGTGCAATGCAGTCCCTATCAGCCACCATGATGAGGGGAGTTTCTGACACCAAATTGCTCAGGATGGTATCAAACCACTTTAAACATTAAAGGTTGCTGCAGTGAAGCACATGTGACACAGGATCAATAACTACTGTGTCTAACACACATTCCTGCAAGTTCTTTCCCTTCAGTAAGCCATACGGCTTTACTCCATCAGGATGTTTAACCTGCCTGAGCTAAGCACGTCAGAATTTCCCAAATTAGTGCTAATGCATTTTGGATTAGCTCGTCAAACTGGGAATTCTCAGTCCTCGGCATCAAAGAGATGGCAGAATATCTTTTCACACACTGATTGCCTAGTTCAAATGCAAATTTGAGTCCCCTGTTAATTTTAATTTTCAGCACTACTTAGCTTTAAGAATATATTAAGAAAGAAAGCTTTCAAGTTTAATAGCAGGATATTGAAAACCACAGAACTGAAATCTCATCATGTAATATACTTTCACAAAAGAGGAAGCAGAAAAGGTTTACAGTCAACACTGCTGGATGGGTTCTTCATTACTTATTAAGGGACTGAAAAAGCTTTTAAAAGATGCTTGTTCTTACCTATGTGGCTTTTGCTTGTTATTTTTGTGTTCATAAGAGGCATAGTTCAAACAAGGAACAATATTTTGGTCCTACCTGACCCTCACTTGTTAATAATTCAATATACCTTAAGGAACAAAACACACAGATACAGCCAAGTACAAATTACAATTAAGGCCAATGGAGAATCTCTTATCCCAAGCTGTCAATCTTGCAAAAGGTTATACTCCGTGGAACTCACCCTCCTTCATGTGCCACCACCATCTGTTTCAACAGAAAGGGAAATCTATTCCTGAAACAGTGTCATCCTACTTTTTCCTGCATCTCCATCAAACATTTACTTTTCCTTCTTCAAAATTATTTAGCATTTTCCTTCCTCTGTATCCCTTCCCTTTAGCTCTACGACAGATGGACTGTGGGACAAGTACTGCCCATAAGACCACATCCAGTCACTGGCAGCACAAGGGCAGGAACTGTCAGAATTTCCTCTCATGTGAGACTGATGGCTTTCCATCCTCTGCTGAAATCACACTCTCGTTTAAAAAAGAACTAGAAAAATCGTAATCTGCTCATACAAAAACTTTTTGTTAGCACTTTTTCTGCATCGCTCAGAGGAAACTTGCCTGTAATTGACTCACTAGTTCGAGACTGAATCACAGCAACTCAAAACACAGGTGTGCAAAGCACTGATGGTCCACTCACCAGCTTCTGATGATGAACTTCATATCCCGAGTCATGCCGGAACTCTGCATCCATCTTCACTTCAGATATCTCTTCTGTTTTAACATTGGTCAACCCAGAACCTGCATTGCACCACAAGGACAATTCATTAAAGTCACCGACTCAATTATGCTCTGCTCAGTCTCCACCATTACAAGAGCAGGAGGCAATGGTGTATCATTCACACGGAGGAGGTGCGATGCAATGTGAAAGGGGGCTGGGAGGAAAGTGAAATACATCTGATGTTCCAGTCTCACCGAGGCAACACAGAATGAGCTGGTAAAATTTCTCCTCTGTTAAATGTTCCTTAATCCACTGCAGCTATGTTGCTACAAGCATCAAAGTCCTTCAGCATGAAACACTACAGGAAATAAGCTGAAAGGGATCAACAGCAGACTCCTGAATTGGCTCACAGGATACAGACATCTGCTCTCACAAAATTTGGTGCTTTGGATGAAATCTTCCTCTTCCCTAAGCTCAGGCTGCTGTGAGAAAAAACACATACCTGTGGTGTGAGGTGGGGAACTCCAGATATGTTTTCTTGCTTCCTGTCAGCCTGTATCTTTTGTACAAACATGCACAAGAGTAGGTTGCAATGTTTGTGAAGTTTACACATTTTTGTTTTCAGATCTTACAAATGCTCAGAATTAACATCACTGAAGTCTTGACTTCTGGCTGAATGATGATAACTGTCCCTCTTGATTAGAAGGACTCAGTAAAGCCAGCAAGCAAAGCTTGCAGCAATTTTAATTATAGACAGTCTGCAGTCCTCTGCTCTCTTTACGGATGCAAATAGGAGATGTTACAGTTGTCTAAATGGAAAGTAACTGAAAAGAAGGTCAGGATTTCCTCCTGGAAAATAGCCTAAGGAGAATGAGCCAGACTTACAACAGCTAAGCAGTGTAGGGCATATGCATTGCTATGAATGTTCTGTGCTAAAAAGCTGGCTCTGGCTTATGAAGAACATATGAGTATACATGTAGCTGGTTATTTTCCTTCTCAGTACCAACTGAGTGGTACTTGTATTTCTTGGAGGTACAAATAATGCTGAAGCATGGTGTTTATGAGAAGTTATTTCCTCACCCTACCTAATGTGATAAGAACTGGTTCATATTGACTGTCTGAATTTATCTTAGCATTTTATCACTCTAACTCTTCCCTCCAAGCCTTCATTTGCAGTATTTTGGTCTGACCTTAAGCTTTGAAGCAGAGCAAGAACCTCTTCTAAAATTCTCAACACTACTGACTGCTCTTGTGCTTCACTGTCCCTCTGGACTCCAATGAACTCCCAAAGACTTGTGTCATGGTTTTTTGAGGAGCCGCTTTGGCTTCATAACAGGGAGACGGGGTTGCAGTGCAGGCCTGGTAAAGAGTTCCTGGACTTTCCCCTGGCTCTGGGATTTGGACCCATCTCCAGCCCAGCTGGGCCAATTCGGCACCTCTGCCATCACTATTTAAGGATGGGAATTTGAGGTACGTGGAGGGGAGATGGAACAGAAGGACAAGACTGAGGTGACCACATGGACTCTGCAGCCAGGAAAAGACAGAAAGCAATGCCGCACCAGAGACATCGTTGCAGCCTGTGACAAGCAGTCGAGACCCTGTGACAGAGGGAGTGAGAGCTGGACACTCTGGGTCACAGGGAGGGAGCACTTTAGACCCAAATCGGAGAAGATGAACTGGGGTTGTAGTGTCCCATCAGAGTGGCCCATGCAGGGCTGCCTGGTGTGTGGGAGACTCGGAGCTGGAGCAAGGGAGGGCTGGTGAGGAGCACTTCTCCTCAGGAGTGTGATAAGTGGCAAGAGACATCAGGAAAGGACTGAATGCACCCCCCATTCCCTGCCTCCAGCACTGCTTATGGGAGGAGGGGGTAATGACACTGGGGTCAGGGCTCTGAGTCCAGGAAGAGAGAAGGGGTGGAGGAAAAGTGATCTTAAAGAGCTGGTTGAACTTCCATCATTCGCCTTTCTCTGTATTATTTTTCCATTTAGTTTTCTTCCCCAAGCTGAGTAGCCTGGTCTGTTTTGTCTGGGATCATAAGCAGCAGTTAAGCTCTCCCTGTCCTTAAGGAGTTCTGAAGTCTGTGGTACTTGAGCCTTATCGTGGTCTTTTGTCCCTGGATGGGCCTAAGCCCTTACAATGCGCTAGTGAGCTCCACAGTCTAAAGTAGCACTCAATGCAATAATTATTGCCCTTTTATTGCTTTGAATGTGCTTTTTCTTTTTTCATTAAATGCTGACTTATTTTTGTATTATGAGTGAGCAAAACCAGACCTTCCCTAAGAATTTTTCTGGTCTGTACAGAAAACCCCTTCCTGAGGTTCTGATCTTTCTTTTCACAGTAAACCACGCAAAGTAGAGAAAGGGAATCATCTTAATGCAGTAAAGCATCTATAGCTATTTTCTTGAACAGCCTGACTGTCCTATAAAATCCACGTTTTTAAGTGTCTTTTTTTAAGGAAGCATTTAAATACCTCACTTTTCTTTATTGAGCATCTGATTTTTGATGCACATTACAGTACTGATGCAAGTATGTTAGGACATTTGTATATGAGAGATCATTTCTAAATGCAGTAACTGTAACATACTTAAGAAACTGCAGCTTGAAAACAAACCATGATGTTCTGTCAATGAAATGCAGGAGGAAATGGAAATGAAGGAAACAGAACCCGCATGGTACCTGTAAAGAGGTTTAACTTTCCATCCTTCAAGCAGCTATTGTTAGCTTTCCAAACTAAAATAAGAATACAATTTACTCTCCTTTGTGCATCATCTCAAAATATCCCCCACACCTGCATCAACAAGGAGTGATGGAAATGAGAACATGTATCTGGCTGCACAGAGGCTTGCCTCTTCAACCTCCTCTGCCTTTTTGTCCTTCAGATTAAAGGGTAGGGGGGAAAAAACAACAGTGGAACAGCAGCACTTCACATAGATTAAATAGCTGGATGGAAAGGGCTTTCCCAGGACTTGTTTCACTGTCCACAGCTGCAGTGGCTGAAGAAGCAGGTGGCTCAAAGCTGCTTGACTATGTCCATGGCCACATTTGCTGCCACTTAGACATGCTGGAAAAAGCATCATGTGGAAACTCCCCCAAGGCAAGGCCTGGGGAATTGCACAACTCTACTGCTACAACTGGCACATTCACTGAAGTTAGACATATTGACTGGAACATACATGTGCTCCATGAGTGAAGAATCAACTTATCTCTTTTTGAGGGAAGTCCTGCCTCCCAAACCTCTTTAGAGGTCACGGGAAGTTAGGAAGCACATGGGATACAGTGATTCAGCTTGGAATGAACGTGGATTTCCAAAAAAGCCTTTGAGAAGGTCCTGGATCAAAGGTCTGGTAAGAAATGAAATGTAACTATGCAACCATTTTTCACAACGGAGGAAGGTTACCAGCAGGGTCCCACAAGGATCTGTGCTGTGCTGTTTGTACAGTGATCAGGGTAAGGGGGTGAATAGTGACGTGACAAAGTTTATTGAGGGGGAAAAAAAAATAATAAAGAAAGAGGGTAGTCAAGGTAAAATCAGTTGCAAAGAACTGCAAAAGAATATTACAAATTCTGTGTGCACAATAAAAAAGGAAATGGTATTCAATGTTGATGTAATGTAAAGTGGTGCTTACAAGGATACACAGCCCTAACTATACATACACAGCAACAGGCTCTAAATTTGCTCTGTTCTGCTCAGGACAGAGACCTTGCAGTCACTGCAGATAACTCTCTGTGGGCGGTTCGCTCAGTAGCAGTCAAAAAGGCAAAGAGGAAGCTTGGAGTATTTGTGGAGGAATAGAGAAAACAGAAAACACTGTTACACCACTTTATAATTGATGCATACTCATTTTCAGTCTGGTTATTCACTCTTGTCACTCCACCTCAAACGAGGGCAGAGCTAAAAAAGACACAAAGCAGGGAAAGGCAGATGATAACCAGCATGGAAGAGTTTCTGTACAAGAAGGACTGGAGAAATTGGCGGTCTTTGACCTGGAAGAGGCAACCAAGGAGGAACACTATAGATGTCTATATGGTTGTGAATGACATGGAGAAAATCTACGGGAATGATTACTCCTTTTTTCTCCTAAGAAGGTACCACTACCATAGCTATGACATAATGGATTAACAACAAACAGAAGAGAGTGTGTATACATATTATTTGTCACAACATAAAATTAAGCTGTGGATCTCATTAGCACAAATCATGAGGATGTTGAAAATACAAATGAAAAAAAAAAACACAAAGAAGAAAGGTTCATTCAGCGTTACTACATGTATGAAAATACAACTTCCAGTCCTGAAAGTCTATAAAATGCTGGCTGCCAAAAGCTCAGTGGATATGCCAGGAGTATAAGGCAGAGGTGAAGTCGGCTGAATAATGAGCTTGGGTACTTCTGCTCTCAGGCTCTGACCACATTCAGCAAAAGCGAGCTACGGTAGCTTAAGACTGTGGGCCTCTGTTAGATTCAGTTAAACAGAGAGAAATGCCACAGGCAGAAGTTAAAGCAACATTTGTAAGGGGCAGATCAGGTCAGGAGCAACAAAGAGCAACAAAGGGTGATAAGTTCATCACTAATCTTGGCTGCTGGAAAAATGCAGGCTCAGGCTTCCCTAAAGCAACATTTTTTTAAGGGCTCCCATCCGTCCTCCTATTCCTATTAATCAGCACACAATAGGTTAAACAATCGTAACTGAAGTGGAAAAAAACCCTAAAGAGTTTTCCAAAACGTCTAGCAGAGGTGTATGAATCAGGCATGATGCAAACAGCTAAGGGCTGCCTAAACATCACTCTACTCTTGCATTGAAGACAAGCATATAAAGTTAACTATATGACAAGAACTTAAATTCTGACAAAAAATTATTTTTTTCACTACTAAGTTTAAAATACACAACACAAAGGTCAATGTAAAAGAAGAAAAATGAGAGAAACAGCCTTCATTGCAAATTCACAAATAATGATATTTATTCATGCTTCTTCTTTGGAATTACATACTACCTTTAGGTAGTAAATAATTTGATTTAAAAATGCCAAAGTTCAGCCAGGAAATATATTAACTTGCATTTGACAGAACTATTTAGTCGTCAAAATCCTGGTCTTAAAAGCACCCAGTAAAATCCAACAAAATGAGCCATCTATGATGAGTTTTTAATTATATTGCTGTTAATTAGTAATGTTAATTGCTTCTGCTTCTGCACATGCATGTGTACACATGAATGTGTGCACACACATGTAACAAAACAACAAAAAGTAGCATATGCATTGTTCCTTGCCCTTAAAGGAAAAAAAAATCCAAAACCCTAAGAAATCATACAGAGTTAAAAACTACCCATATGAAATAAAAACCAAGTAGCTGCTTTGGGGAACACTTTATTCTCATACAAATGAGCTATGCCACTTGTGTAAATATATATTTAGGCTTTAAGAAAAAGAGGATAAAATGAATTCCACCAAGTATGCTATTAGGTGTACACTGTTTACTACACTGTAATTGCTTAACCGACTCACTAAATAACAGCTTAGGAAGATTTTGTGATTTTGTTTGCAAGGATATGAAACAGCATTAGCTATGCCTGTGGTCTTCCACTTACTTTTAGAGTTAAAAATTAAACCTCCACATCAGCACAGCTGAATTACCAGACCTGGGTGGTCTCTACACAGAGAAACTCAAAAGCAGTATGTTTAAGCAGCAGATGAAATGACTGCATTCAAGAAAACATTTAACTCCATGCCCATGAACCATATTTGAGTAGTGGCAAGAACAAGAAAAGACTTATCAGATCAAGTCCTGTTAAATGTAAAAGTCCTGTTTATCTGCATAAAGCTTTATCTAAAATAAAAAGGGTGGATGGAAAGGAATGCAGTGTTTGAACAACTGCCCAGGTAGACAGCTGCATGTTCTTATGAGATGTTCAGCTACTGCTTCCATATGACTCAATAACTTTGTGCAGGTCATTTCATTTTAAAATGAAAGAAGACAAAGGAAGATAAAGAACTTACAAAGATTAAAATGAAAACTATATGCTTAGTTTTGTAAAGACAACTCATAGATCTTTGAGGAATAACTACCCTTAAGACTGCATGGACCTAAAACTTCCTGGTCTCTCCTGGAATGTTTGTAAAATGGTGGTCTGCTTTTAAATCTTCAGGGCAGAAAGCAGAAAATAAGTGCAAAAAAAAAAGTTGTATTTTTTAAAAAAGAATCTCATTGGAACTTCATATGAAATAATTCTCAGAATACCAGAGATCGCTTTACATGTGTACAAAAACAAATAATCAAAACAAGTAAAATTTGGTAATCTTAATTACCAAATAATAGTTAATATTATTTGGTAATAGCTATCTGATTCATAAAACAAAACAAAACAATCTAATGCTAAAAAAAAGATATGTCAATGATTTTTACTTGGTAGCTGCAGACAGTTGGCTTACGACAACTGTATTGAACTAACATCACTAAGAGAAGAAAAAAAAAACACCTAGCCATTTCTGGCATGAAAATCATAAAAAATTCACTAAACTGCTCTATGCCCTCACCTCATACAGATTGCAGCACATGTGCTAATGATTCTGCAGAACAGCCATTAGGCTTACAGAGCCTCTGCTGCCATATATAAAAAATATCCCTCATCTTTCCATATAATGTAATAAAGATAGACATGTCATGATTTATCCGTGGAAGGACCAGAGGGACTGAAACAGCTTTATGTGCAATGTCTCCTCAAAATTATTAACTGTTTGCAAAAACAATCAATGGATGAAGAGTTGGGAGAACACAAAAAATACCCCAAACTATACTAAATGGAAGAAAGCAACACAGTTAATAGTATAAAATCATTGCTTTGTGAATTACAGGCATCCTGTGAGCAATTTAATTACAGTTGTTAGCGGTATAACTACAGTTGCAACTGCGTAACAGATGAGAATATGATCTACCCTGAACAGAGCACTGGTTATTTTCTTTATCACCTTGAATTTCAGAAAAATCTGCTAACGCTAAGCAACAACCATTCTGATGGCAGGTTTTCTAATCTTCAGTTTCCACAGATCAGACCTGCTGACCTAACAGGAGTAAAAAGAAGCTTGCTTATGAGTATCTAAGCATGTTTTTACACATCTCTTTGTGTGTATGTCTGCCTTGTATAAGCATGCACACACACAAAGACAAAAAAGATAGTAAAAACCGCATAAGCAAAATTCAGCTGCAAGATACTAAATGTTCCTCGTTGAAAAGTGACCTCTGGGGCATGGAAAAGATGGAAACACTGTTGAAAAAGCTGTTACAGTGGGGCTACCAAGGAAAGAGGCATTCTTCTATCTGAATCTGTTCCTATGGAAGTTCTCAAGCTGGATTGAAGTCTTCTAATGTCTCCCTGTATGAAGCAATTTATAAATAGCAAGAAACATGCCATAAGTCTCTCACTATTTTGTGCTGTATTAAAAGACAGCTCACAGATGACTGCTTAGTGCATCTAGAAAATTTCCTTCCCTTTGAACTTTTATTATGTCTGTTTACTTCCTTTTCAAGAAAGAGATGACAAGGAAAGGATTTAGGCATACTTCTTATTTTTCTTCCCCCATTTCTAACTTAAAAAGAGGAAGGACAGCGTGTGGAAGCACTAGCCTCCTTTTCAGATACCAGTGTGCATCACAGATGTTATATCTATACTAGGAAACAGAGGTCCCCTCAACATTACTCTCCTCCTGGGACTAACGTAAATTAGACTTAAATCCAATAACCAAGGTGCAGTGCAACAAAGATTGGGGTCTGGACACCTGGCTTAATTTTTAGCAAATGCTTTAAACTTGGTCCTTACTCAAATGGATAACTTTGTATTTCCTAACTTCATTCATAGACTTTACTTTTTGAAAGAGAGAAAACTATGTGGTGATGTAACGAGATCTAGTTAACACAAACAAAACTAATGATGGAATACTTGCTCTTTTCTGTCTTGTGACCAAATTACCTCTGTTTTCGGAAAGGGATAAGGCTCATCTGCATGATTTTGGTCTACTTTTAAGAAAAAAGCAGTTGATTGTTGTAAGAATGTTGTGTGGATGATAAGAGGTAAGAAGAAAATGGAAGAGAAAAAAAAGGGTATGTTTTTATGTGTGTTATGGTCCTTTCAGAGACAGTTTTCTTAAAAGATTTTGAACACCTATAGAACAGTCATTTGTTCTTATTCCCAGGTTTGGACTATTGCAGGTTGACACGACACCTGTGTTTTTACCCTGAAGAAGCAGGTCAACATCTTGTTCACTTGAGCAAAACAAAAGTACAAACTGGAAAGTTAGGACTATAAAAGAGGCAAACCTTTCCAGAAATCAACAAGAATCTGGGCAACCAAGCCAAACCAAAATATAACAAGCAGCTGCATTTATTAATCTGCCTCCAGGTCTCTTGTTAATACATTTTCATTCTAGGATAATATCTTCATTTTTCTTTTTTTTTTTTTTTCCATAAAGAATAGTATTGAACTGTAAAAACTGACTATCCCAAAAGGATGGTAAATACAAAAAAGTATCTATTTTCCATTTTTAACATTAAAAGAGAAATTTCATTTATAATTAACAAGTAAACCAATTTTAAAGCACACACTTTTAAACCCCCTTTGTATCACTGTTTAAGCATTTGCTTTCCTCTATTCCAAGTTTGTGAAGCTACTCAGACCAGTATAAAGGTTTTTGTTAAATTGAAATTTTAATCACAGATAAGCTGTTTTTAAGAATGACAAAAAAAACCCCCAGGTTGACATTTATTGTCAAAATTTGTATCAGTAAGGACAAATATGTGGATGTCTGGACTTGGTGACTAAAGACATAAGGCCTACAGGGAATAGCAAAGACAATACATTTATCTATTACAGAATACTCCTACAATACATTTAGCACTGCTGTAATGGGGCAAAAATCCCTATTTTGCATGCATATGTAAGACACTTTACGTTGTGAAATTCAGAATGCAGTCACAGCAGTGACAGGTTTCAATCTCTCCAAGGAAGCAACTGTCCCTCTGTAGGGAGGAACGCAGCGTGCGTCCTTACGAGACTGGAGAGGTTCAATCTCTATGCCAAGAGCAGAGCATGAGCCTTAGCAGCACTTAAACTCTGCGCTAAAAGCAAGGGAGGTGGCACAGGCCCCTGGACAATACCACTTTTACATTTGAGCAGAAAACTCAGGAAATATCCCAAGTGATTTTCATAGCACAAAAGTTGCTGTATCTGCTGCAAGTTACAAGCTATAACGGTCACAGGCTGAAATATTTTTCACCTCTCCTTAAGTAGCCTACGATACACATTCACAAGGGTCAGTCATGACCTATGCCAGCCATACTTTCAGTACTATTTGTATCAATCTAACACAGTGCACTAAACCACATCATTTCATTGTGAAACTAGAGGGCAGCAGTGCGAGAAAATCTTTTCTCTAGAGAAAGGATACCAAAGATTTCAGTCACGTGTGTGTATGTGTGGGGGAATAGAAGGGAGGAAGGAATAATCTTTGTTACTAAATATGGGCCTCATAACAGGAGATTTTAAGATGACTGAAATGAAAGTAGTTAATCACAGACTTTAATATTGAAAGAAAACTGCCAGATTGCAGTAACATTACAAAATTTGAACACATATATGTTTCATTTGTGATGATATTTCTAATGCTCTTGGAGAAGAAATTGAATCCAGAACACAGAGATAATCCAACACAAGCAGGATGTTCCCTGATCCCACGATTTCTGGCCCTGTTGTACAGCTAGCTCTGTGCTGGCTTGCAGGCTCTCTTCATGGAAGGGACTGACTCAAAGGTTGTCAAGAGTCCTAAAACACTGCTAGGATCACATTACCTGGCCAGTTTTGACACGTGTCCCAATTGCTATAACACAGGAGCTTGTTTTATTTCCCACTGTTGCGATGTCTGTAGTCAGTAAACAGCAGTGAGTTTTGACAAAAATTTAAACACACTAAGAGGGTATTGCTCATAATGCTATTTAATGGATCGTTGGAGGAAAAGAGGAAGGGAAAAAGATGACAGATTGATCAGTGTTATCTGACCTGAATTAAAAACCACAATGATGATGTGACACTGAAATAATTCTGACCCTAAAATATACTGATCTGATCGTATAATCACAGAATGGTAGGGGTTGGAAGTGACCTCTAGAGACCATCTAGTCCAACCCCTGTGCTAAAGCATGTTCACCTAAATCAGGTCACATAGGAACACATCCAGATAGGTTTGCTACGTATTGGAAAGTAACATTTTCTGAAAGAAAAGGCTGTTTGCTCTCAATGGAATCAGCCATTTTTAGACAATCCTAAACGAAACCAAGCAAAAACACAATGTAAAAAGCACAAAAAGATAGTATGATAAGCAAGCTTTGACTTTCAGAATTGGTTTTGTCTCATGTAACTTTTCCAAACATTTGCAGTCTGACTCAATGAAGTCTTCTGCTATTACTCTGAAATCAAAAGGAAGACACAGGTGCCTACAGAGGGCAAATAATCACCCCTCTCTATCCTAGAAAGGAATGAGTAGCCATACAGAAGCATCCCCAGTGACTCCAGAAGGAGAATATATATATATGTATCAACGTTAAGGTATCTGGAGTGAGCTAAGGTAAATATCACAGCAAAAAATCTTGATGTTCTCTGCAATTCTAAAACTGTACACACAAATTCTTTATTGGCCCCAGCTTACAAGGCACTGTGTAATCTACATAGAGGATTTGACATTTCTATCATGTATTCCCAAGTTAAAAGTGCTCTGCATTACAGAGTACTGTGTCTACTGCCTCCTGCACCTGCCAAAGCATTACAGGCTAGAAGGGCTTACAACTTGATAGGAGTATCAGTTCTGGGTCCCTGGGTCCCACTCCCTCTGTAAGCACCCACTCTGAAAGCCCTTGACACATACAGTACTCCCACAGGATTTTTGCTAGAATCCTTCCCTGGTTCATGGCATAGCGCTGCATTTTAAAGAGAGGGTTACACCAAAGAAAAGGTGATCATTTTGGCTCAAGCAGACCACATGCATACTGAGAAAATGCTGGTTAGGTAAAAGCCATGCAAGTTATATACCTGGTCGTGTGGTGAGTCCTCTGTCTGCAGCTGGGCGGGCATCAACTGGCTCAACTGGGCATGCGTAGAAAAGAAACAAAAAAGCAAAAAAAAAAAAAAATAAACCAAACTCCTCAAAATGATTAAGTCAAACATTTTTCAACTGGGACAGTGCAGAAGAGACACAGTGCATAAACAAAGTTACCAAAGCAACAGCTAGAAAAAATCTGCCTTCAGTCAATCCTGGAAATAAAATGAAAAGACGGGCACAACTTCAAAAGGAAAACTTCACAGCTAATGTGTCAATTTTACATCATGTTCTGGTTACTGCCTGAACTGAGAAACCACCAAGATCAAAGGATTTCCGTCTACAAGTAAGACTGTATTCATTACATGCAAACTTTTTCCAGTTGTCTGATCAGAACCAGCAGCAAGAATGGACAGAGTGAGTTCTTGCAGCTAGACTTGATCAATGATGACTTATAAACTGTTAAAATCCTGACTCCTTTTTCCTTTCAGTAGGCATTCTCTTCAGCATTGGCTTTAAGGTTTGAAAAAACGTAAAGCACATTTTGAAAATGCAATCAATATGTCATTCTGATATGCTCCAATTTGTAGACAGTGAATTTGCCTTCAGATTTTTAGAAGGGAAGGAGAAGCACTGCTTTCCATCCAATTGCATATCATACACAGTTTAAAAACACTTGTATTACTCTACTAAAGCTTTGTCAGCTGAAACATAAGATTGATGTAGCTTATGGGCATTAATAAAACATTAGATGTGCAAAACTTTTAGTCATTACCTACTGCCTTGAGTAAGTCTAAACTGACCATATTAGAAAAGTTCACTAAAACATCCAGACATTCCCCCGCTACTTTTCTTTGGTTGTTTCTCTCTTTTCCTCCAGTATTGCTGCCTTCTTTATCTACTGAAGTGCCAGTGTCAGAAAGAATTAAATTAATAAACAAAATTTTACATTGTAGCTTGGAATTCAGAATTCTTTAAAATAAGATATTCTCATTCATTTGAATTTCAGGATTCAAGTACAAACCTTCTAATCAGCAGTAAGAAAGCCACAACATCGTACACTTGACAAAAGTAGAGTTTCAATCATGAACTGCTCACTGTATTTGTCATCAGAAAATCATGCCAACCTGATGATACTGCTGACTTAAGCAAAGGGGATTGCCCGTATTTTTAGGAAGTCTGTGGCACTTGCCTAGCATTCTTACCGGCTTGACAACCAACTTACCACACTTGTAAGTGAAAGCCTACATGGACCCGTGTCTTTTGTACACAGGAGATGACTGCAATAGCCCCTGCCTCTGGAATAAAGCACTAAGTCGGCCTCATAGTAGCTGTAGAATGAGAGTGCACCTGCACCTCTGAGTTGCTTGTGCTTCCAGAACTGCAAAATTTTCAGAGCTTGCTGGTCTGGTGCTGCAGAGCCAAAGCCATCAAACCACTTGCCTTCACAGTAGTTCAGAGTGGCACTAGCAGACCACGTAATTGCATTCCTTACATAGTGCTATACAAAACCCAATTTCCACTCTTTAACTAAAAACTACAGTTTTGAGTATTTACCTATTTAAGTCTTCTGCTAAGTTTTCAATATTGTCAGCACCAACCCTCAGGCAGGTCAGCAGTGATTTTCAGTGCAAAGGACTGAAGGGAGGAAACAACCAAGCCTAAACATTATCCAAACTGCTCCTGCAGAACTTTCCTCGGTTGCCCTGGCCCCTGCCTCCTCCCTAGAAGGCTAAGGGGTTTTATTTCCATCTCACTCAGCACTCTGTAACCCTACACGCCTCCAGCTATGTTAAACTGAGGTAAGGGGCTGTGGGTAGCAATAAAAATGTGAGTAGATGAAGAGAGAAAAGGATGGAGGAATTTTCTGTTGTGCAGCAGCACAGATACAATCTCAGAGTAACATGGTATTTGTGGAGTTAGGTGAACTATTAATAATCAATAATTCTGCTTGTTATCTACAGTTTTGGAAGCACTTTACAGGGGAAAAGGCAAACATTAGCAGCACATTTCATAACTGACAGAAAATTGGAATGACCTGCGCAAGGTCACAAAACAGTTGCAGGGCAAAAACTGGAAGCAGAAGCTCAGAGTCAAAGGTGTTGCAAAGCAAATTGGGGTTTCAGGTGCCTAAATGCAATATGCCCTAAGAAACATGATACAGAGAAAGGCTGGTTTCTGGAGAGCCCTGAGCTGACACCTTATGAATTTCAGTTGCACTTTAAAACTTGATTGCGCTTGCCCCTGTATTGATGTATATATAAACATCTGCTAACTCTAAAAAATAACATCTGTGGGCCTCCTTACTGCCTGCCCCACTGAACCACAGCACCTCACAACAGTTGATATAGAGAGGAGAACTTTACACCTTTTGCAGTAGTTATCAAAAGGTGTAAAGTAGTTATCTTAAGATGTGCTGTGTATTATTATAAACATTGCAATCAGTGTGATGCTCTAGAATCACATTTCCCTTGAACACACTTCTGTGTGCACAGAAGAACAAAGAATTAAGACTGAAAATTTATCTTCCAAAGAGCCTTGCGAAACTAAATTGGCATATACCTGCTTACACTGACTACATAGGCTTCATACACATCCCACTTCACACCTAATGCTGGCACAACTTGGAAGAGCAAGAGAGAATGTGGTTACTGCTCTTCTGAAAAATAAAAAAAATGTGAATCAAAAAGCTCAAAGGCTGGTATAATGCAGCAGGTGAGGAGAGCTATGTGATGCTCACCCACCAAGAGCAGCACTGAAGGGAGTAGCTGGCCACATGAGGAAGATACCACAGTACATCCACAAAAAAAGTCTCACTTTAGATAACTACTTTGTTGCCAAGGCTAAGTGCATAGTAAAATCCAATGGGTGGAACACTAGTCACTGGCAAAACAACCTTGGCAGTGTCAGAGTGTGACAGCTGATGGGGTTTTGCTCCCACCTCTGAAGGTGTGTTTTTAATTGTTAAAATACAGTTTCCTGACAGTTTGGTGGTGCTTTCTGCAGCACCCTCTGAGAGTATTTTTCATTAGCCTAATTGGTATTTCAATACCTTAGACATACATTCAGCCATGCAAGATGCACCTGGTGCTTTGAATTAATTTCTCTGGACATTTATTTACTGGCAAACTACCTCAGGGAAACAACAAGGAAGAAATTCCTTTCTGAAACTACTGAGCTATGCTGCACTTTCAAGGTATTTTTATTTTTTTTTTCACTGACTTGTCAAAAAAAGCAATTTTACTACATCATTTGCTTAAAACTTACCCTTTTATTTAAACATGCAGTTTAGATTGGGAACACTTCAAAAATGGAGTTATGAAATCTTGAGATTCCCTGGCAATGTACCAATCCAATCCATTATTAATATCTCTGGGTCAAACCTGTGATTAGATCATGGCCATGGAAGAAAATAGGCATGCAAACTAATGACAAATTTCAGGTAGTTTTTGTAGTACTTCAATTTCATTGCTTGTATTGCAGAAACAAAGGGCTTAATGGCTGCACCTCCTTTTCTTTTTCCACACTAACATTTTGGTTTAAGCCTTCCCTGAAAGGTTTATTAAAAACAAGTCCCTTGCTGGATCCCAGGTCATAACCCAGCCACCTCCAGGATCTTTTCAGCTGCCTTTCAGACATTAATGGTCCCCTTAGAAATTTGTTTTGACAGTAATGCAAATTGCAGTGAGGTAAATGATTTATCTGATGTGCCTGGTCAGGACTGAAGAAGACTAATGCATATTCGGTGCAACAGCTCTTTGCAGTGAAAAGTCAAGACTCATTTTACCTAGAAACCCACCTGCTTAGGTGGAGCTGACAGTGCTCTAGACTGGAATTCAGTAGAGTTTTAAAAAATTGACTTCAGCTTTCAAACTAGACCAAATCAGTATCAACAACCAAACTTACAACTTGCCTGCCATCTGAAACTCCTCTGGTGATCTGTTAAATCTGCTGGATCAACCCCTCAGCCAATTTCTCAGACACCAGGCCATTCACAGGGAATATGCTATGATTTTTTCTTGATGGTGTTGAGTACCCTCAGCCCTCACCCAACTAAACGGGAGCTGACATGTTCAGTTCTCTGACATTCATTGTCAGGCTCAGCACCTCCTAGAAGCAAGAGATGCTGACCATCACTAATACTGAAATCGTTAGCTACTCTACAGTATCTGGGGTTTCGTTAGCACATTATTTTTGAACTTTTACCTGTTTTGGTCAATGATTATTTGCAATGACTTCCTCACTACTGCATAAAATACAAAAACCTCCTTACAGAAAGGGAACCTTCTGTGTGAAAAAGAGACTAAGCAGAAAGACCTTCAGAGAGGAATAAAGAATAGAAAATTGTGTTGTTATTTACTTCTTACTACTTTTGAAGCGCATTATAGCAAGACAGACATATTTTTGGAAGCAATTTGGAAAAATCCTGGGATTAGACCATGGCCACAGAAAAAAAACAGGCATAGGAAGTGAGGAAAAATGGCATAGTTAGTCCTGAGTTTCTGGAACAAAGAGGTGGGAGACAGAAAGGAAAGATGTGAGGCTGTGAAATTCCCATTTGATACTATCGGCAAAGGTACAGAGAGGGTATCTAATGAGAGAAAGAGGGTATTGTAGGCAGGATCATGTTAACAACACTGGGGTTTGAATAAATGACAGAGAAGTGTAACTGGAAACAAGAAGGACCTGAAGATATTTAAATTACCAAATAATTTCTCACTGTGTGGACTTAAACGCTAATAATAGTCCACCTAACAGAATTGTTTGCCGAAGTAACAGTATGTTACTCAAGGTAGGAGAGGTTTTGTTTCTTATTTGATGTCACATATTTTAAAAGGAGAATCATGCTCAGCATATTTGCCTATGGGGATTTGGTGTCACATTGAAGCATGCACCTTTCATTATTAAATTCTGGCCTTAGACAGCTTTCCAAAGGGAAAAAAAGGCTTGTGTGATTAAATGTGGGTATGTCTGTGTGCACCTCTCTGCCTAATAATTTCTAAACTTGGTGACTGAAATCAGTACATTTTGCAGGCTGGGTGGACAGATTTCACAAGTAATTAATTCTTTCTCCCACTGATACATGAAATCAGGCAGCAGATACAGAAATTAGTGCCCTGTGTGCCTCTGCTACAGGGAAAACTGTGGCAAGAGCTGCATTGGAAAATTCCTGCAGGACAGACACCATCAGCCAAGCCAGACTGCGGCCTGCTCCTGGCAGGTAACCTTGACACATGTGCTATACCGAGCTGCAACTAATTCCCCAGGAAACTGAAGTTCAGCCTGCCAGTCTGGGCAGCCATTTTTACTGCTCACCAGCACCTGACACAATCCAGCCAGCTGCTCTCAGCCTCCCAGCATGTCACTCAGCTGCAAGTGCCCTCCAGATGTCTGAAGTCCTTGTCATCATGTCCTGTCTTCTGGTTCTTGCTGCTGTCTAATCTACCAAGTTTGCTCCAGTGCCCTCTGCTCTTTTTCTTGGTCCCTACCCTGTACTGCTAACTTCCTGGCAGTCTGATTTTAGCCCCAACTCTGACCAGCTGCTTCACCTCAAACCTAGTACACTTCTCCCTCACTGATTTGTTGACCATTGCTCGGATCCTAGCATTAGCTTGCCTTTCATCTCATCTTACACTTCCCTGACTCCTGAGGATGATCCACTTTGATCACAAAACTGTTTCTGACTCCATTGGCACCAACACCAGACCTGGCAAATCCATGCCAACATCCCCTGTTTTATCTCCCAAGCACCCAGCTGCCCACAGCCACTCACACATCATGCTGGAGCAAGACTAACTGTGTGAGGTTGGTGTCAAAACTTATTCTGGGAGCAGGTACAGCCTAACCCAGCAGTTTCAAAAGACTTCTAGAGGATATTAATGTCTGTGCAGTTCAGTTGCAAATCATGGATCCACAAAACACAAACTTGCCTGAAAAAAAGTCTTCTGTAGCTCCTGCCTTTGTGAATCTATGGCTGTTTTGCAGTAAGAAACTTTCACTATTGTGATTATTTTATCAGTAATGATGGTGGAGTTGAACTGATAAAGGAAAACAAACACAGTTGGAGGAACCTGAATGACATGATCGAAGTCCCACAGGTTTCTGATTAATTGTCTCTGGCACCTAAGTAAACTACCAATTCCCAATTCCACATAAATTATTAAACTATTATGTAGTCACTTCAATAAATTATCCATGAGCAACATGAAATACTCCTCAGGAAAATAAGTGTTCACCAGCCAGTTGCACTGCTGAGTACGCAGGAACATTTCTGCAGTACATTCCGGACAACCAGTTGTGAGAGGGAAATTAAAATCAGCTCTCATTCTAGGATTATGCTGGATCTGTAATCATTTTCATGCCAGCAAATAAAAAGCTGTTCCTTAACTAAAACATACATTTAATCACCACACAAATCTAACACCTTATCTATCTCCCTTAGCTCATTGTCATGTATTTTGTAAGATCATCATTCATAATTTGCTGGAATTTATTCTATATTTGTTTTTAAAGGAAAGCTTTAACAACACTGAAATTTATTTTGTGTCTAAATTCCAAATTTTAGTCAGGATTTTCTGTACCATCAAAGAGACACAGCTGATATGGCAGACCAGTTCTAAACCTACATTTGAGAACCTCTATTCCGCTCACATCAAAAAGAAGCCAATTTGCAGGGAATAACGTGAAGAAAAATCACAAAGCTTAACTCAAAATATTCTGTGGTTTCTTATCCTGTTGTACATACCTTCATTTTCAGTATTGGCAGGAACAGAATCAACACCAAAGGGATGCCATGGCTGAAGGTCGTCTAGGCTGAATTCTCCATCCACTGGAAGAAGTTCAACCGTGGTCTTGGTTTCCGTCAATGAAGGCATGAGAGCATCATTTCCATAGCTGATTCTGGGTTCGCTAATCATATTGGCCAGAACATCATCAGAGTAGTTTTGTTCTTTCTGAAGTAATTCATCTGCAAGGAAATTTTCAATGCAGGAATTATATGACCGAGTCAGCATTTCTGAGGACATACCTCCAATGCTATTAAAGTAACAGTTTATTGTTACAAGATTCTGTTTTCTTAAGACAAACAACCCCATAAAAGCTTGTGATAGTCAAAACTCTGTGAAAAGTACGGCTAATAAGTAAGGCATTTTTTTGGAAACATCAACCAGAATTGTTCAATACCATTTCCTACCCATATTTCTACCACATAACAGATGACACGTCTGTACTTTACAAATCCCTGGGTTCTTCCCCAACACTTTTAAAAGAAGCACAAATCAATTCCTTTCATCTCAACATGTTCCCATAAGCCAACATGCAAGAGGCCTACAGGAAGAAATGCCTTTGCTATGTCCCCTTCCTCTTAAATGCTCACTATCAAAGCTCATCACAGCTTTCAAATCCTCAATCACTTCAGCAGTTACTGCATTAAATTAGCCTTACTATAACACACTGAATCTGAAGAAACAATCACTCTTTTAACATATACAACCTTGACAAGATACTGAAGCATTCGCTGAAAATCTTCAGTAGTAACAGACAAAGTAGTAATAGACAAGCAACCAGGACCTAAAGCTGCACAATATTATCTTGGTAAGTTTTAGTTTGTTCTTTTTTTTTTAACTTGAAGCAAGGTGAGTACAACCAAAACACTTTTTAGCTGCATCAGGTATATAGGATGGACTATCCTGTTAAAAATAAGCTTGGAGGTTGTGTGTGCTTCATTATTGCAACTCCATTCTCACAACAAAGTTCACCCCCTCTCCATATTCTCCTTCACTGACTTTTTGTAGGAGCAACATGTTATTTGCAAGTATTTTGAAGGAACTTGGTGCACAAGAGCACATTCAAGTAAGCAAGTAACCACAACGAAGATGACAACTGCTAATAATTCACCAATGTAATTAGTAAGCAGGTGTTAAAGAGCTAAATAGTTCAGATTCAAAGAATGTGAAGGTTACATTACTAGAGAACAAGTGCTTGCAAACACAAGCACATGCATGATGGCTGGATGATATGAAAGCTTTTATTAAGACTGACTTCTCTCCAATTCATTAAGGTCTCCCTGACTGTCACTGCTTCACATCCACACGTGACCCCTGTAGCAATTCTGGGACAGGAATCACCACTCTAGTGCTAGACCTTTAGGCCACTCCATAGGGGATCACATTTCCCAATATCATCAGTGAGAAAAGGCATCTAAATTTTCAGTTCTGTGATTTTAATTTGTTAATTTGTATGAATTACTAGGACACTACAAGAAAGCCAACATAACACTGAATTGTTCTTCCTTTCATGTTCATTTTATTGAAAACAATATTACTTTAGAAGGTACCTAATAAATCTACAGCATGGAAAGCAAGTCTAATTTTTGTCTCCCCACTGCACTTACATTAATCCTTTTACCAAATTAAAGTGTCTCCTTGTATTAGAGGAGAGATAGGTGAAGCACATTGATATTCTAAGCAGACTCTGTATCACATGACAGGTGTTAACTTTCATTAACTAGGGATGAAGAGACTTTACAAAAAAGGAGCTGGATGGTGAGCATGTTGTAACAGCAAGTCAGCACAGATCACAGGAAGGTGAGTATTACAACTCTGTTGAGCATCTTAGTGCCTGTAAGCCTTTTGGACCCAAGAACCAGAAGGGCTTTGAGGTACACGTCCCTCTATTTCTGTTGTCCTCCCTGCAGCAGGGGATCATGTGGGGCAGCTGTGGAAAGCTGCAGCAGCACTGGGGCTGCTGCGTCCCAATTGCCCCTTTTCTCTAGTTAGTGTCAGTCCTCCACAGCTCCTGTCTGCTACCTGCTGACGATGCACTGTTACCAGCAGACAGCTCCTGCCCTTGGAAAGGGACAAATGGTACATGGAGGGAAGGAGCAGAGGGAGAGGGACCTGAGCTCCAGCAGCAGAGGAACATCACCAGGGCTGGCATGGCACTCAGATAGTGAGGCTACAGTGCAGGCATGGTTAGGCCTGCCAGGCTGAAAGAGAGAGGGACACAACTCTAATCACAATACCATAATTATACCCCAATCCTTAAAGGCTGGGAGTGATGTGTGCACAAAGCCTCACTCTCAACACTACCCAACTCAGAGTATGTCGTCGCTGGTGCTTGCAGGCTCCATTGTTTCCCCTTCAGCTGTGGTGCACAGCACAGGCATTAACTGACTTGCACAATAGCTCAAGTAAGGCAGACAGATATTACAACCAACAGATTATGATCACATCCATTTTACAAGCAAGAGAAACAATGGCCAAAATGGATCATGCCCATCTGACATGATGAATCAGACACTGAAGAAGAGTGAGAAATTGGAAGTGTCTGGCTTAGAAACTGTGCTGGAGTCCATCAGACTGAGACAGCTGTGTCTGCATTGAGTAAATGATTTGCAAGTGATTGTTTCAATCTCTGAACTGCTAAAAAAGTTTGCCCTAGGATTTCCAGTTATTGACACTAGCTGGCAAAGTCCAAGATCAATTTTTCAGTGTTTATTTTGTTACAAGTATTGATGACTACTTGAATCATCAGTTACGCTAATGGAAAGCCATCCAGCTTCACTGTTACCCATCAATACAGTACTCCCTTTTCACAGTTGCCAACTCAATTCCCCTACCCTTCAAAAGACAATTCCCTAAATAAGCTGGGAGTACAGACACAGCTGGAGGCTAGGATGTGCATTCAAGACCGTTTCAGGAGTTTTCTTTGTGTGATGAATATCTTCATTATTAGGTGCTGAAAATAGAGATTCTAGGCTGCTCTTCAAAATTTCATCTCCCATTAAACCAACAGGACAAAAACTCCATGACAATCTTCCTATAATAAACTTTTTGTTGCTAGGTTTATTATCTCCTTGTAGCATTCTGCTAAGTCTTGCCACTGAGAAGAATAAGGAGGATGCTGGAACTTTTTGCCTCTCTGACAGCATGTGCTCAAAAGCAACCACGACCTTGGGAAAAACTCATCCTGAGGTTGGGATCTCAAACATTCCAGCAGCTCTGGATTTGGTGTTGAAGGAGCAGAATTCCTGCTTCTCCTTCAGGCATCCAAAGTTCTCCTCCAGGCACCCAAACCCTTTCTTTCTCAGGATGAGTGACATGATCACTTCTGGTACTTCAGTAAAAGACTTCTCAGACTTGTCATCACTTCTAAGAAAGTTTCACTCATTCTTGGTCTCACTGCAGGCATTTCCCTATGGGTCATTACTAACTCAGCAACAGCTTCTAGAAAAATGGAGATTAGTATATTTGGGGAACTAAACAGAAGAATGATAATACCATTACAACCTTCTTTCAAGACTATTATCCCACAGAGAAGCATGGAGCCAAAAGAAAAGAAGGAAAAGAAGAAAAGAAATAATGTTTATTAAAAAATCCTCTGGTGGATGCTGAACCGTTAGAAGCCATTCGTCCACAATAGCCCTAGATCACATTTCTACTTGTAAAGCTTTGCAAAAAGCTTTGCACTAGCAAAGATATCACATCAAACCCCAACAGAGGTGACAGTGTCTTACAGTAACAAAACCCACACTTAATCTAAACTTTATTTACTTCTTATTGGCAAAAAGCATGGTTTCCAATGTTGGACTCGGGGGCATACTTAGCCTGGCCCTTAATTGACATTGCTATAGTGACGGATATTTCATGTGGGACAGCTCTACTTTCTGCCCTGGAATGCCAGCAAGCTCTCAAACCATCATTTTCATTTATTTAATTATTTAAATTTTCCAAAAGTAATTGTAATATTTGTTTGGTGAATTTTCAAGGAGCCTATCTACTAGATGAAAAGCTATTACCACAGACCAGATGATCTGTAAGGGTCCTTTCCAACCCCTACCATTCTAAGATTCTACAATTATGTGCAAGACTTTTGAATTCACTTCAAAAGCAGCCTTAAAATTGGTAACTGTAATTTTGAAAGTTCTGTGAAGTAATTTAAGGTCCTAATCCAGATTAGAATCCAATTGCACCCAAAACATCTCGTCTAAATACTAATTAAGACATCATCAAATTACATGTCATAATTTTGACTCAGCACCAAGCTTACTTTATAAAATGACATCTACACAACAGATCATATATCGGTCCAACAAATACAGGTTTGCTCAAATAAACTGGTACAAATGCAGTCTTATCATATTCATCACCTTATCAGTGACCATTCAATCTGAACTGAACACTCGTTCCGTCCCTAAGTTATGGTTGCTTTTGAGCATGTGCTTTCAAAATCAAAAAATAAAAGCGTCATCAACCTTCACATTGTCCTCAACGTCAGAAATTAGAGTGCTTGAGTGCATGGCGATGGCTTAATTTGTGTGTGCACAGTGATTATCTTAAATCAGCGTGAAAGAAGTTTAAATCACGGAAATGCTGTGTGTCACAGGATTCACTAACAACATGTACACAGTAAGTTACTACAGTGCATGTGATGAGAGGTAACATGTTTAGATGCAGCTTTCAGTTGTAAACCCACTTTATGGGTTAATTCAAAATGTCACAGCTCATAATCTTCAACAGGAGCATGTGCCTAAAGGAGCTGACACAGTCAGGTTTTAACTAAATTTTCGTCTGCATCTTGTCAGCTGTATGAATCAGAACTCCCCTAAACTAGTAAGTATAAAATCAAGCCCTCCTTAAAAGCTTTGCCTTGGTGGATACTTTAAAGCAAAACAAACCTCAACCATTATTTACCTGTACATCTGCATTTATAACAGAGCTGTTACATAAACTGGTAGCAGGCTTGTAACTCAGTTATGCACTCCCACAAACTTGATGCAAATGAACAGATGTATTTCATGTTCAGAAAGCTCTTGTATTCTTCTCAGTATAAGTTCTACTGAGATGTGTTTTAAGTACAGTTTTTGTATTTTGCAGTTCCCTATATAGTATAAGTAGCACAAGTAAGGGTTTTATTGGTAACACTTTTGGTACAAAGGGTGCTCTGTACCTGCAATGCATACAAATTCAGAAAGGCAGTGAAGAGAGGCAGTGAAATCACTTGTATATGCTGTGGGTATCATATATGTAACTTACTGCATCAGGTAACAGTTCCTCCTCTGAGGTGACAGGAGAGAATACACCAGAAAATAACATGGATATTTTCTTCCATCCTCTGCCCAAGTCAGAGAAAATTTCAAACACATGCTTAAATTTAACCATGCTGAAATCTGTGCCTTACCACAAAGAGTTAAAACTCCACTGAATTTCACGTATATTGTTATTCTAAGGTGTTTTGCCGAACCAAGCATTATGTCATAATTATAACATTATCAAGCTGCAAAACACAATTATGTAGTATTCGGTGTTGAACTAATCTATTTGTATAACACAAGTCAAGTATAATTTAGAGAATAACCCTGATAAGAACTTTATTGAAAGTGACCTGTCTACTGGAAAGTGTGAAAGTGGCTTTGTTGTGCGCATGCTTTGAAGATGATGATAAAAGAGCAATATGCTAGATCATTACTAAGAAATACTGAAAATGAGCCTAACCTGCAATGCTCAGATCTACACTGACAGAGGAAAGTGACCACCCCACCAGGTTTACCCTTTCTTCTCCTAGTTAGCCTTTGAAATTATCATAGAACGGTAGGGGTTGGAAGGGACCAACCCCCCTGCAGAAGCAGATTCACCTAGATCAGGTCGCATAGGAACATGTCCAGGCGGGTCTTGAAGACCTCCAAGGAAGGAGACTCCACAACCCCTCTGGGCAGCCTGTGCCAGGGCTCCCTCACCTGAACAGTGAAATAGTTTTTTCTTATGTTTAAGTGGAACTTTTTGTGTTCCAGCTTCATCCCATTACCCCTTGTCCTGTTGCTATCTACTATAGCAAAAAGGGATGTCCCAACCTCCATAGGTGTTCTTAACTGGAAGCTTTTACAGTGCAATACATCTTTCTCAGGGTTAAATTTAGTCTGAAGGAGTGAGAACCATGGAAAATGGCATTTATTAGTTCTTATTTTCTGCCCTTTAGAGACATCACCATTAGGGCAAAAGTAAGTAGCAGTAGTTTTCAGATTTCAGAAAATTCTCCTGTGTATGAATATCTTGTTCAATAAGGCTTTTCCAAGTTCTCTGAAAATTAACATTTGAGGTATTATGAAACAGCTGACCTAAGATTTTTTTCCTACAAGTTAGTAAGAGAATAACCATCCCACAGCCTTAGACAACACCCTGTTGCCTATGAGCCAAGCTTTAGAAGAAATACACCTCTGAATTTAAGAATTGCAGCAATATTTAGAAACAGACTAAAAAGAACACGATTCTAATATATTATAAACTACCATTTAAATTTCTTTCCCATTTCTTCCTGCTTCTGCTCTTTCAGCATATATGATTTCAATTTTTTCCAAATAAATCCAAGCCAAGTGAGTCTTCTCCTGCAAGTAGGTATATCTAATAATGTGCCAATTAGATTTGCCTTGCTGACTATTTGTCAAAAATCTTCAAAAAACCCCAAATATGTTTAACTTCTATATAGAGCAATTGTCCTTCTAGAGGTAGATGATGTTGTAACAAGATTTCTAATAGTGAACAGTCTTCAAAGCATGAGAAAGCTTAGAATCATAGAAACATTTCATCTGGAAGAGATCTTTAAGATCATCGAGTCCAACCTTTGTCCCAGCCCTACCACTAGTCCATTTCCCTAACAACTACTAGTCCATTTTCCTAAGTGCAACATCCAATTGTCTCTTAAAGACCTCCAGGGATGATGACTCCACCACCTCCCAGGGCAGCCCCTTCCAATGCCTGACAACCCTTTCAGTAACAAAATTCCTGCTCATATCCAGCCTGAACCTCCCCTAGCGCAACTTGAGGCTCTTTCCTCTTGTTCTATTGCTTGTCAGTAGGGAGAACAGACTGACCCCCACCTCATTACAACTTCCTTTCAGGTAGTTGTAGAGACCAATAAGGTCTCCCCTGAGCCTTCTTTTCTCCAGGCTAAGCAGCCCCAGATCCCTCAGCAATTATGGAAAATATTTATTACCATGTAATGATTACTTTCAATATGACCTAGGTGTCTTTTTCATTAGAGAAGGACTTCAGTGCAAGCGTTGTTTTGTGTAAGGCTATGCAATTGCAGAGAGCTTTGAGGAAAGGTTCATGAGAATTTCCACATCACTTCATCAGGGAAGAACAGGAATCATCCTCTCCTATTTTTACAGCCCGCTATGAAACTCAAGGTCTTGATAATTTGTCTAAATTTGTAAGAAGGCTGCTATGACACTCTTCACCTTCAGTGAAAGAACATTATAATTATTATAGAACCTTAGTTACCTGACAGCTACATAAATTAGTTATTAACTAAAATTAAGTGTCAATATATGGCCATAGATGTGTGCACATTTATATTTTTTTAATATTTATCAGCCAGTCACGTGATTAATGACTGCATTTCCCCCTCAGTTCAAAGCAGAGAATATTAAAGGAAGTTTGTGGGATAAAGTACATCCAAAATCAGAAGCTTATGTTATCTATAAGAAAAAAGAGTTGTTAAATAGGAATTAAAGAACCCACTCTTCCTTTTCACAACTTAAAGCATTTTTGTCCATTTTTGTGATCTTCCTCCCTTCCTATCACCTCCTCCTTATTCAGTTTTGTTAGATTACTAATATTGGCTCAGAAAAAGGGTTCACTATTCACAGCCTCAAAAGCTCTGGATTAAAACACAGAAAAATGCTACTTGCATGTTATGGCACTCTTGGGAAAAAGTTCTGAATGATACCTAGTGAGCCCAACACTTTCAACATCGGGATCTCTCAGTCCTAGCACGTGGAAAGTTTCTCTCCAGGTAAAACAATGGCAAACTAACATTAAGTCACACAAGTAAATATTAAAAAATGCTTAGGGAAAAAAATGAACTTGAACTCTATACTACAATAAAAACCATGCATTGTATGTCATGATCCTGATCCACATAAGGCACTGTAACAAATTCCCCAGGTTTAAGTTGAACTCCACATTTAATACCAAATTAAACTATCACTAAATGCTGTAAAATAGGCTGAAGAATCTAAATTAAAACAAATAAACATCCCACTCTAATTGTCACTGACATTTCTGCCAGATGCATCATCACTCGTCATTCCCCCTGTCTTACGTAAAGCAGAACAAGCCAAGTACATTTCCATCCTAAATAAATAGGTTTTAAGGCTCATAAATGAAACTGCCCTGCAAAAAGCATTTATATAGAAAATTGCTACGGAATTTGTTGTTTTCTGAAAAGAATTATTTACTTTGTTGGTCTTATTTACTGATAAAAATGATAAGATCTAATTGCCAAACTTATAATCCACCGTAAAATCCAAAACTGCAGCAGCACTTGAAACTCTACCACTCTCCAGCACTTGAAAATAGTCAGTTAGCCATTGTTTTCTATAAACACTTCTAAAGGTCAGAGTACAAATATGTACTGAATTCAGAGACAGCTTGTAAATCATTAAATAATCCATTAAAAATACATATAAATTGGAACATTAATTTGTTGCACCTGATTCCCTTAGTCAAAACAGAGCATTGTTTGACTCACTTGTAACAGTTTAAATCAGAATTTATAAAAACTGAATTGTGCAGCACCTGCTCCTGATAAAATGTATATTGCCTATTTATTAACTGCAGTTTTAGCACTTGGTAGGTCAAATCTGTCCCGAGTTCTCCAAGTACTCCAGAGAGATGCATTTATTAAATTTAACAAATAGATCCATTGAGAGAGACAAGACTCATTCCGGTGGCTTTTACGACATTTTTCATATGCATGATCTAATAGAAGGAAGCAGAAGAGTGAAAGGACTGGAACTCTATTTAGCACTATTCAGGAAAATGCACTTTTCAATTCAATTTGGCATATGAGAATCACACAGCAGGAGAAAGCTGCGCTGATGAAAGGTTACTTCATTTTGGAATCCCATGTACATGGGAACTGTTAGGAGATTATTGCAATATTTTCACCAATCCATCTGTTCCGCAAAATCACATGTCCTCAGTAATTCTTTTTCCCTTTCTATCCTGATAGTAAGAGCTTGCCTAGGCAAGAATATATCAGACACTATTGGCCATAATGAGTAGCCACGAATTTTCACTCTGCACATCTGAAGAGCGTGTTATGCTTGAATAAAGCAAAGCTTAGAGCACATGGTTGGTATTAGATGCATATTTAACTCCCACCTCAGGATACCTGCCCATAGTGATGCATTTCAGATTTCAGTGTTTGAATTCCCCTGGCTAACAATTCTAGAAGCACTTGCTTCATAAACAGTAAAATCGGACTTTAAAAAAACTTTAGTACCATCACATGCTTTATTTGTTTTGTCTCAAAAACAAGTGCTCCAACTTTTCATTTAACTTAGACCAAAGAGACAATAGAGAGGGAAATCAACTCCAAACAGATGGCAATGAACAAATGTCTATGAGGTAACTCTGACCTACAATGTTTTTTAAAATCAAACATATCCAGTATACCGATTTAAGATAATACACACACTCCTATATATTCAATATTTTCATAGAACTGTAGATCCTACCAGCAGAAAGACAGAATTTCTCTGTCTTCTGTCTCCTTGATACTAGAAAATGACAAGTGAAATGATTAGAGAGTTAGAAGTTAAATCCTGCTTGACCAAGATAACAGCATTCTTTGAGGGCATAACTGGCTGGTTAGATGAGGGGAAAGCAGTGGATGTCATCTATGCTGATTTCAGCAAGGCTTTTGACACTGTCTCCCATAGCATCCTTCCAACCCCATGCACCAGTACAGGCTGGAGATTGACCTGCTGTGGAGCAGTACTGCAGAGAGAGACCTGGGAATGCTGGTTGATAAACTGAACATGAGCCAGCAATGTGCCCTCGTGGCCGAGAAGGCCAAGGGCATCCTGGAATGCATCAAGAAGAGTGTGGCCAGCAGGTCAAGGGAGGTTCTGCTTCCTCTCTACTCTGCCCTGGTGAGGCCTCATCTGGAGTACTGTGTCCAGTTCTGGGCTCCTCAGCTCAAGAGGGACAGGGAAGTGCTGGAGATAGTCCAGCGTAGGGCCACCAAGATGATCAAGGGACTGGAACATCTTTCTTATGAGGAAAGGCTGTGGGAACTGGGGCTGTTCATCCTGGAGAAGACTGAAGGAGGACCTCATTAATACTTACAAGTATTTGAAAGGTACACGTCAAGAGGATGGGGCAACACTTTTTTCTTTTAGTATACAGTGAGAGGACTAGAGGTAATAGACAAAAGCTAGAACACAAAAAGTTCTACTTAAACTTAAGGAAAAACTTGTTTACTGTGAGGGTGAGGGAGCCCTGGCACAGGCTGTCCAGGAAGGTTATGGAGTCTCCTTTGGAGGCTTTTCAAATCCATCTAGACGGGTTCCTGTATGACCTGATCTAAGTGGACCTGCTTGAGTAGGGAGGTTGGACTAGATGGAGGTCCCTTCCAACCCTTACCATTCTGTGATTCTGTGGAATCCACAGATTTCCATATATTCAGTCAATTAAAAAAAACCCCAAACAAAATAAACCCAGGAAAGAAATCAAGCAATCTTCAGTTTAATTCATTTTTTTCTTAATTCCAGGGTGAAAACCCATTGTGTGCGCAGAAGGTCACCTGTAAGGGGTATTTAAAAAACTAAAAAGTGAAAAAGATATGGTACCAGCTGCAGCTTGCTGCCACTGTGAGCCCAGGGTGGTTTCTTAATCAGGAACATTTTGTGAGACTCATGGTGGTGTCTACAAAAAAAGAACTTCAAGCTACAGTAACAGAAAGGGTACAGAAATGAGACTTCAAGAAGGATCTACCAATGCAAGAAAGAGCAGCCTAGCCTCAGATCCTGAAGAAAATCAAAGCAACACCTTTAAATCTCTCCTGCTAAAGGATTTATTATTTAAAACGTAAGATTTAAATACTTACTGAAATAGTAGATACCCAGAAAATTTAAAAAATTCCTTTGTTTATAATCTATGAGCCCATAGTTACCATCAGAAGTTCTGAAACTTGGATCATGAGACCAGATATCCTTACACGTGCAAGCAAAACAGAGTAGGATTTTTCAAACCAGAGGAAAACATTCTCTTAATAAACTTCATAATACCTTTTTATTCTGATGAAATTTCTGTAAACAAGGTGTCTCATATCTTTCCCTGATGACTAAGTCACACCAATCCAAGGTCATGTGAAGCCATTTGTCCTTTTCACAGTATCTTTAAGATCTGGAAGAAGCTGAGTCTTTCACTGACTAAAGTCATGTTCACAATATTTATGAGATTGAAAGCTGGCTTGTGCACACAAAAATCAGGATTCATCTCTTTTCTGAAGAACATTAGTGCCCATGACAAGACACAAAAGACCATTTAGCTACAAAAGAAGGGGAGGATATAGTATGCTACTAATAAAAGCATTTGAGAACATCAATGTCAGCAAAGTGCATTTATATCTATTTTAATCATCTACTATTCTCTGCCTAATTTTCTATGACAGTCAAACAATCTGGACAGAAAATAAGAGATGCTTAGAAGAGGAAAAAGTTGGAATTATTTCCAGGATTTTTTTTGCTTCTCTCCTAAGCTACAGCAAAGGACATTTTGTACTAGCACATAGAGCTGAGTTTGTAGCCTGGAGAAGTAACTGAGGGTCTTCAGCTCTTTCAAGCTCCCAAGTGGTGTGCAGAATTTACAAAGCCTCAGCAATACAGAACTGTCATTCCAGCTGGCAGCTAACTTTTCCTATTAAAATGTAACACACTAGGAGAGGACAATTAGTTCAACAAGAAGTGCAAAGTTCTGTGCCTGGAGAAGAACAACTCCATGCATCAGTATATGCTGGGGGGTGATCAGCTCGAAGCAGCTTGGTACAAGAGGATCTGGGGATCCCGGTGTACACCAGGTTGAGCATGAACCATAAATATGTCGTTGCTGCAGAGAAGGTAAACGGTATCCTCTGTTGCATCTGACAAAGCATTGCTGACAGGCAGAGGGAGGTGATCCTTCCCCTCTACTGAGCACTGGTGAGGCCACATCTGTAGTGCTATGTTCAGTTCTGGATTGCCAGCGCAAGAGAGACATAGACACACTGGAGAGATGCCAACAAAGGGCCACAAAGATGATGAAGAGACTGAGGCATCTCCTGTGAGGAAAGGCTGGGAAAGCTGGGACTGGTCAGCCTGGAGAGACGAAGGCTTGGGGAAGCACTCATCAGTGTTAATAAATACCTAAGGGGAGGGTGCAAAAAGGATGGAGCTAGGCTCTTCTCAGTGGTTCTGAGTGAAACGACCAGAGGCAACAGGCACAAACTGAAACACAGGAAGCTCCCTCTGAATATCATAAAGCACTCTTTACTATGACACTGGCAACTGTCTATATGGCCCTGACTGAGCAAAGGGCTTGGACGAAATGACCTGCACATATTCCTTCCAATCTCAGTCATTCTGTGATTCTGTTACATCGTTTGATTCCCCACATTAACAGAATAAATCCCTTTGCTCCAACAAATAGCTCAACGGTATCTTACTGAGCTATTTACAGTACTTAAGTTATAATAAAAATATTTCATAGTGGTAACAAAGTGGCAAAACTGGTAGCTTAGTAAAGACCATCTGAAAAAAAAAGCTGAAGTGTATGTTTGTGTGTATATGCACGGGTATATGAACTATTTAAATGCTTTAAAAAACAATGCCCTTGGGTAGCAGAAGTCTTAATTGCTTATCAGGCAATGCACCTGGGCTGTATCATGTTAGTATTTAAGCATACAATATCTAAATGCTGCTACTATGTAAAGCTTAACACAGAATTCATTCACTTTTGTGGGAGAACTCTGCTATTTTTAATCACTGACCCAGCAACATATTTTCTGATAGAGTTTGAAGAAATCATCTATTCAACTGAATGCTACAGGGCTTCAAGGGAGAAGATTAAAGGTAAACAATGACTTCACAGAAAATTCAAATTTTTCTTTGGAAAGCTAAGGTTACTGGATATGCACAAATATTTAGAGTCAATTATGGAGAGGAAGCACAGGCATAGTTAGCGCTGGAAGTCACTCAAGTGTACCTGTACAAACACACATTCTCTGAAGACTGTTTTCCTGTGCTTGCTCCAATTGCATTATCCTTATGGGCAAAAGGGCAGAGCAGAAGGAGAGGAATCCTAAGCCTGTATGCTACAGCACTGACACAACAAACGGCCTCTTGAAAACTAGAGTTTAGGTTTTACAGTACTTTAGGGTTAGACCTGCACATAATTGCACTACTTTTCAGAAAATCTGTTTCAAGTTTACTGAGAAATTTCTGCATAGTGTAGATATACCCATCAAATCTGAATGGAAGAAGTGCTGTCATAGAAAAATGTGCTGGTTTTAAAGAAATGAAGGTGGAAATTCAACACGACTTGGCAATGAAAACATTCCCTTGTGTCCAAAATTGAAGTACTAGCCAAATGCCTGAGACAGTTTAGAGATGACAGTTCCACTGACCTCCAAAATGGCAGAAAGTATAAAACGTTAAAAGAACCGTTCAACATTTCTCAGCCACAGATTTTTAGAACTACTGTAGCTGCACACTGGATTTGTGGTTGTTTATTTTACCCTGAGTAGAAAGTTCAACTCCATCTGACTCCTTTCAAAAGAGAAGAAATACTATTTAGAAAGCATGGACAACCAAAACCAGAGAGGAACTGCTTTTCTTCAGATGTAACATCTCTAGTTTCCCAGTCTTCAGCACGTTTCTCTGCATCTCTATCTATTGCTAGAAAGGACCTGTGTTTAACAACCAGGTGGACCTCCTCCAGTGCCTGTTCTTGAAAACAGTCAGAGTCCATGCTTACACTAGTAAGCCATGGAACAACACAGTAAATAGAGACAACTGTTACCAAAATGTACTCCTATGTGAGATAAAATGCTACTGTAGACAGATCCAGGAGGATTTACATTGACTGGATTAAGCAGGTTTGTCATTTGGTGAAAAAACAAACTTTCCTGAGGATAAGCGCTACTGATGACAATTCCTCATCTTTCTTGATGCCAGTTCACTGAACTTGGCCTGTCCCCAGTACAGATAAATCCCACAGTGTTTATTCATTTACTCATGCTTTGTCATCCCTGTTTTCTTCCACCAGAAAGAAAGAAAAAAACAGAGGCATTATAACCACCCTGATACATAACATTAATTGTATCAAGCAACTGCTACCAATACTTTTGCCTGTAGTCCAAGAGAAAGAGTAGAACTGCTTTCCATGAACCAGATCAGAACTCCAGCTCCATCAAAACCAAGCAATTTCAAGAAGTTTCTAGTTAGATGTACTGAAATTAAGTCATAAGGTAATTACTGTTCTTATTTGGTATGAATTATTCTGTTCTGTACAAACCCATTCCAATACCCTTGGTAACCTTTCAACATCTTTTTAACAAGCTATTGACACATTTAATGTATGTCAACTTCCCTTTTATTATTCTGATACCTCAACAAGGCAACTAAATTTCAAATTAAGTGCAGAAATCCTAAGCATCATTTCATGATTTTAAATATTTGTTTTGAAAGTAGAGTTCTTCCCTTCAGCTAAATCTTAAGACAGAAAGTACAAGGAAGAGTTACAGAAAAATGAGACACTGAGAGGTTCCATTGCAGTCTGAAAAGCATTACTAATTACATACTCAAACCACAATGTTTTAAGGGAGAGGATGAAGAAAACAATCACAAAAGAAATGGCATCAAACAGGACAGACACAGAATTTGCTTTTGCAAAGCCCCCAAGGGTGTGTTTTGCTTTTGCAATATAAATACCCAAACCACAATGGTGGTTATTTTTGACTGACAGCCAACAGCAAGCAGCTAATGCCCTCAAAACTTAAGATACTACAAAATTAATAGAGAACAGTATTCTAATTTAAGTCATGGCAAGAAATGCAGCAAGGCTGTAGATTGACTATAGGTCAGAATTAGCAACTAGAAACAAGAAATGAACAATTAGTCTTATAAATGCTGCGAGACCAGAACCAGGTGAGGCAGAGCTAACTTTGCCCTCCACAAAATCAGACTGATAGGTACAGGGACTTAAACATTAAAGAAGAAAGGTTAAAAGAAAGTAAGCCTTCAGACATCTTATTCTGCAGCTTGTCCTATATTTACACCTTTTTCTAAAAATATTTTTTAAAAAATCTTCAGAGGAAGTTGTGAAGCAAGTGTCAAGAGGCAAATCTCTCTTGCTCAAATTTTGTCATGCTAAGATGGAGCACACAAATACTTGAAATAGCATATGACCCATAGCACACCATATGCATCTGAATGCAAGCAGTGATCTGGGGTCTGCATATGTTTGTCCTCTCTTCCAGCTATATAGCCTATGTGGCATCCAGAATATGTTACAGAAGAGCAGGATAGGCACAGTGGAACAGAATAATAAAGTAGGACTAGTTTTCGTCAAGAGAGAGATGAAATCACATTCTCTTACCTATTTTTCATAAGTGAATGTTTCAGAGCTTAGTTATGATACTGCTGCAGTAAGTGGTGCTGAGTATTTCATCAGTGGTGGGCTAGTAAACACTAAGCTGAGGACATTGGTTTGGAAACAAAGCAACAAAGAAAGAATTAAAAATTCAGCTCACCACCTGCCCATTTGACTGATGCACGAAGGTTTGACGCTGTGCCTGCTGTGCCACTCCCAGCAATAAATTGCCTTTTACATACATGGATAAGCAGTCTAATCAAATAAGGATTTAAAGCAGGATGTGCTCAAAGGAACTGCTGGTTTCTGTTAAAGCCTGCCATCGCTCTCTCTGAGCTTTTGCACATATTAAATAGTATATGAGATTTATCAGAGGGAAAAGATAAGTACAAACACCAAGGCAGTAAGCGAATAACCCTCTCACCTACAGTGTGCAAATAATTTTATGTTCTCAGGTTTTTTATGCCACTCTTCTACTCATGGGGCATGCTCCTGCTTGTGAGAAACACCAAGAACCGCATCAGCTGCTGAGAGTGACCTGGTTTGTTGCATGTTTGCATCACTGTCCCTTGAGAAATCATTTGCAGCCACAATGCCAAATGGTCTCCGACACAAATGACCTGCTTATGCCTTCCACGCTTTGTCACAACAGTCACAGGCAGACAGACCTCTTTCTGCAACTCATACATAGATCTTTTTTCCCCTGCCCCAACATTTACAAAAGACAGCCAGCAGCATTCTTCCTCATGTATTTGGAATTTGCTGCTACAATACATGCCTGTCACCCCCATTTGCATGTTACACCTTTGTTAAATGCCTAGCCAAAAACCCCTCACATTACCTAAGTGCTGCTTTCTGCTCTTCAGAGTGCTGTGGTTCTTCCTATAGATCTATATATTCAAATTAACACATTTCTGTTTAACACTTCCAGATAAGGTCTACAACTCTTAAATTGTACCCTAACTTTCTGCCACCACCACTACTGGAGTACTAAAAATAACCGGATGTTTTAAAAGGCTACTTTTAGTGTAGAAGCTGGATTTTGTGTTCTGGATTCAGCACCTTAAAACTATGGCTGCAAACCTGCCTTTTGAGTAGGTTTCAAACTTCAAACATGTTCTGTACTTTAAAGGAACTTCGAATGCCCAACTGCTGGATTGTGATTCATCTGATATCCAAGCACTAATTAAAATATTCTTCAGACTGTTGAAGAAAACATCCTCTGTGCAGCTGCTAAGCGCCGGGAATAACTCTAAATTCTATCTCATATAATTCAAATTCATTGTTCAACATAAAGACTTCAAAAATAACAGACAGAAATTACAAGTGTGCACCTTATCTTCAGGCACATACACTTCCTGATGACAGAACGCTGCCTATTTCTCTCAGACGAACCTTCAGTAGCAGATTGTCAGGAAGACATAAGGGAAATTTTAATGTATTTCCAGTTTAGTTTCTAAAAAATAATTAAATTCCAAGACTTGAGATTCGAATTTGTTGACAATAATAATGGAGAAACTGGACAAAATACGGTCTAATTATTTTTTACCAATAAGACAATCTAGCAAAATGCGGTACCTTACTGGATATATGGTACAAATTCACAGGAAACTTAATTTCATTTATTTTCCCGATTACAGAAGTACTTGTACAATTTAGGGATAAACTATCTTTATCAGAGCTGTGTCTTCTAAAGCAAAGATTATTCATTCCTCAAGGTGAAAACTGTTCATGAAGAACCTTGCAGTGAAGTGAGAAAATAGAAACTAAAAGTATAATGAAAAAAACCCCCTGAACTAAACCATTGGCCGTCTAACTTGCATCTCAGCCTAAGAGAACTATTTTCAACTATGCTTCCTTAAATCTCATATGTTAATCAGACACTGTGTGAGTTGTTCTTACCTAGGTTATTTTTCAACTTTTCCACTGACTCAGACTTTCTAAAGCAATAGTTCTAATGAAAGGTATTTGATGAAACATTTGTCTTTCTAATGAGAGTTGTACTATCTCTTGTGAACTTTAGAAAGTGCAATTTTATTAGTATTTTACTTCTCCACAGACTCTGCAGCTGTAACAGATTACCTTTCCATGGATTTAGAAAGAATAGAGATATTAAGAAATGAAATAATTTCAGAACAGGATCTGAGACAGACTGATCAGTGCTCAAAGCTAAGAGGTTATTTTCTTCTTTCATAGAAGGGAATGACATCCACAAATTTTCATTAAAATCAATATGTAAAACCAAGTATACATCCAATGCTATCAACAAGAACATTGATGCTGAAAGAGAACAGGCTTTCCTTTCATTACTGAAAACTAGTTTAATCTTTTATCTAGTTCAGTCCAGATCTGATAGTGCTTGCTTTATATTTTGCTGCCTGGTAATGCCTAGTATGAGAACCTGCTTTTCACTGCTTTAAACTTTAAAATGCTTCAAGAGTCTTCAGTATGTCCAAAACCACACACACAAAAAAAGTAGGGAAGAAGCATTCAAGAGACTGTAATGGACTTTTCACTTGCAATAGCTTCTCTCACTTTATTAGGAAATAGAATCCTACTAATTTTAGGCTCTTCCCACCCCACTTCGTTAGGATTACATTTGAGATTAGGAGTTAGATTTTTGTAAACCACTTAGCAGTTAATAGACTTTTTCTCTCATGTAACTTCAAAGACTGAAATTCCCATTGCATTTCAGTATTTTGGAGGGAGAAGAAAATTTAGAAGAATGTCTGCAGCAGCAAGCATTAACATCATCAGGAACAGAAGAAATTCAAACTTCCAAGCAAAAAACTCTAGAAAATGATAGAAAACAAGAGAGAGAAATGATAGAAACAGAGAGAAAACAAGTTGAACATCTCAAAGACCTAACAGTATCAGCATTTCCTTTGCTACAGAAATTAGATGCTTTCCAATGATCAATAAGATGCTGTGTTTTTTCCCCCTTGAATAGCTCTCTACAAGTACAGATTGCAACTGCTGATCATGTCTTGTAATTGTGGAGCCACAGAAATACATGGTGAAGAATAATTACTAATTCAGATACCTTTTTGCTTCCTCCTAACTCATTCCCCAACTTCCTGACATCATCCCCAGTCCTCTCAAACTACCTCAACAATTAAGAAGCACATCTCTGTCCCAACCTATACTTTGGGCAACAGAATCCACCACTACTTTCTGTCCATCCCCTCTCAGTGTCCTAAATATATCCTAATCCTTACTGCAATGATATGCCTCCCTCCCTTGTGGTTTAAAGAAATCAATAATTTATTTAGTCAGTTGAAGCTGGTCATTTGTGAAACTAATCCATTAACTGCCATTTGGCAGAGTACTACATGTTGCAAAAAAAGCTGTTCCAATAGACAATGCCGATCAGATCTTTGGCCTTTGCATTCAACGATATCTTATTTTTCTTAAAGAAGCGCACAAGCAACATGAGGTACAGACCTGTGGCTGTACCTAAAAAATTAATATAGGCCAAATGAAGTTGCTGTTGTTCCAACAGCAGCACAGAGCAGAGTTCGAGTGTTGTGAGGGAGATCTTCGTCACAGAAATGCCACAGCCAGGAGCAGGAACCTGAACAGAAGGAAAGGCTATTCTTCACAGTTACCTGCTATGACAGCACTCAGGGAAGATGCAAACACAGGACTGTTGCTACCTGAGTGGATCACAGCCCAGCCTGCACACTTGGGGAAAAAAGGAAGAGAGGATACACCCACTTGACCAACTAACCAAGAACTAAAGGCATGATCAGTAAGATCCTCACAAGTTGCACTTAGCCATTTTCAGACAACACTTACACATTTCTTGGATGCTTGGGTCTGCAATTAATTTTGTAGCTGGGGGATTTCCAGAATTACATCAGATAATGTGAAGGCTTACCATGTAGCATTTCTCGAAACCCAGGGAAGGTTTTGAGAAATCTCATTATCAACAGCTGCATCCCTATAGCATGGAAGCTCCAAATGTACATGAACATATTTCAGGAAAGACTTTAACAACAATCTGATGATGCCACTGCACAGGTTATACAGGATTTGTCGTTTAAGTATTCATTATAATGTAATTTATAATTTAAGAACTTGGGCAAGTTCACTCTCCTATTTTTCAGCTGGGATAGTATATCCATAGGAGAAGTACAATGCTGTGTTTTAGTTTCTGGTGGTAATTTCTCAACACAGAAATATTTCCCTTTTCCTACAATAATAGTTTGCGTACCGACTTCATCCTGGATCTCCTCTGCTACGGCGGGCACATTGTAGAGGAAGGAGAGAGATTGGTTCATGCGTTCATATATCACACGTAGATGTGTCATAACCTACAGAAATAAAAGCATTTTATAAGGAGGGGAACACTACTGTTAATTTGCCATTATCGCTAATTTTATAGGTTACAGAGAGTAACACAGTTTTCATTTGTGCTAGGTATAAGATTTCAGTACGCTCTATGTACCAAAACTGTCAAATCCATTGCAAAATTCACCTCCTCCCACAGCTGTCACAAAATCAGTGTTCTAGACGCTCTTCCATAGCAACTACCTGAAACCCCATGGCAATGCCATTTAAAGCAGAGGTGTACATTTGCTGTGAGGCAGAACATGAATGCAAGCAGCTATTGAGGCAGAAATTCGCAACCTCATTTGCCCCTCAAAATTTGCCTGTACCCATATGTTTTCACATAACATGCAAACCAAGTGAGGTGCCTGTACTGCTGAATCAAAGCAAAACCAAAAAAAAGGCAAGCATTTTCAGCCGAAAAGAAAAATATTTCCACTCAAAAGCATCACTGCATTGTCTCATGTGATTACAACTCTATTGCCTCAGTTTCCCACACAGTGTTATGGGCTGAGTCATGACATCCCAAGACAGGGGCTGCTCCAGGGCACTCACCCCAAGTATCATCTCTCTTCAGTAGAAAGAGAAATTGAGGTACGTGTTAGAAGACATAGAGACTGGCAGGATAATTAGGCCTAAAAAGGAAAATGGGTTGCAGGGAGCCATTTTAATGAAACAATGGTACTCTTTCTTCAAATCCAAATGTCGTGTTTATGCTTTTGAACAAAATATTTTGTTTTCCATTTTCACTGACAGGCTTGCACGAACAGAACCTGCAGCCCACCCCAATCTTCTGATCACTTCAAGAAGCAAAGATGCTGTGGAAACACTCATCCCTGTGCTGACACACAATCTGTAGTTTGTAACATTTCATAGGTGTTTGTTATGAAATAATCCAGTGTTTTAAAAACCAAAGTCACATTAGATGCAAAAAGACATACTTTAATATTTAAGACACGTGAAAGATAATCATCACTGCAGAAGACTGTTAGAAGTATGCATTTCTAACTCTAGCAATTTCAAGACAGAATGACCTCAATGTGCAAGTGATCTCAATGTACAAGTCTGTCTGGAATAAATGTTTGAGAAGTCTAATAAGCAAACTGTTCCTTTCAGGGAGGTATATGGTTTCGATCTGCCTGTGAGCGTTGCCAGTCAGTTAAAAAATTGTGGCTGGAACAGCCCTTCCCATTACATCCTGCAGTAGGAACAGCAGCAGATTATGCAGACGGCACACTTTTTTTACAGGCTATCTATTGTGCCTACAATTTTAATTGCTGTTTTGAAAGCCAGCTACATCTTCAATCTTTCTTTTTTTTCTTTCTTTCTTACCATCCATGATTTACAAAGGCAGCATAAAAGCTGTTCCAAATCATACACATTGAGGACTGCAGTAACATTCAGCAGTTAAAATGCTGTGAACTACAGTGCCTATTTTAAAAGAAGATGTTAAACTCGAGTGCATTGCAGTAATCACATTTATAGACACTACAAGTACCTTTGCAATGACTATAGAAAGGTTGACTGCAGTCAGATGGCTACATCACTTCTTGTTCTGCCACTTCAGCTGAGGGAAGCATAACTATGTGTGGTCACTAAATCTATCACTGACATTTTTCCAGGGGTATTATTTAACAAAGCACTAATAAAGGCTCTGGGCACTAATGCTCTGGAGAGCTCCTCAGGAAATGCCCACGACTGACTCACTGTCTGGAGAGAGAATCTGGCTTTGAGTTCTAAAAAGACAAATTAAACCCACCTTACTCCTAACATTACTTTGCTTTGATTTTCTGCTGGAAAGCAGATAATTTTTTTAGTGCATGTAAAGCTCTCCATAGAAAGGGGTCGAGTATATTTTTTTTAATACATTGACAGAAACTTCACTATGGTTATAACAAATATAACTCTATTAACCTTCAGTGAGGATTACCTGAGATCTGATTTGGGCAGCTTTCTTTGGGTCTACCATGCGGACATGTTCGAAGTGTTTAAGAGTATGCTGTCTGTCTTTCTGCTCAGCACGCACGTACTTCTTCAGCATGTTGAACACGTGACGAGGCTATAGAGAAAAAACAGGGAAAAAAGATCAGTTTAGAACAACACATGTTTTAGTTCCTTGCACTGGAGATGCATCCAAACCAAAAGCACACGGCCAGCTGGTGGCTGCAGGTATCCTCTGAAGGTAGGTCTGACTACTGTCAAGAACAACCATTCCCTTAACCCATTCGGCAGGATGCACCACTAAATAGTAGTTTTAGGTAGCAAATAAAGTACCCGGGGAGGGTGTTCAGATTTCCTCTCTGGCTACAAGGGGAAATTTGGCTGTTTCTTGTCAAACTGCTGCACTATTGGAATCTCTTCAGTTTAAGATAAGCAACAGAATTAAAAATCATAAAATCACAGAATGGTTTCAGTTGGAAGGCCTCTTAAAAATCATCACATTCTACCCCCCCGTCATAAGCTGGGACACCTTTGACCAGACAAGGTTGCTCAAAGCCCCATCATCTGAGAAAAGTATGATGAAGGTTATTTGAGGAAGATTTGTTCAACAGAAATAGAGACATGAAGCCCTTCTCTACCAGAGAATTAAACTTAATGGCTTCATAACTGTAAATTAATTCCTGAGGAAAATAACCCCAAGCCCCCAAAGCCAAGCACCCTGGGATGAAGCTCCAAAAACTGTGGACAAAGCCGTTTGCTGTTAAGTAAGTAATCCTCACAATACTGTGGTAATGGCCAAAGAAACTGAAATGCCAACTCTAAAGCTTTATAGGAACAAAGACTAGAAGACCAGAAAATTTAACAAGATGAAGAAAATTTCAGAGACAGAAAATGTTGTAACTTTCCTCGTAATTCAACTTTACTTGCCCCCAAGATACATCAAGATAATAGCTTAGGGCAGACTAGAGAGAAAGGGGTTAACTTCTATTTCTTCAGGAGATGCTCTATTTAAGTGTTTTGTCTAGAACCAGAAGGATCTAGGTTTTGTTTCCCCTTAGTATGTTTCTATTAATTGCAATACGTAGGTGAAACTTCTACATTAAGAGTCACAAGTAGACTTGTTAATGCAACAACAATCTTGAATATACCACTAACAGTAGTAGTGGTCACTTGAGTAAATTGACAACGCACCTTCAGTGCCCTTTCTAACACTAAGAAATATCTCAAACTTATTCCTGGGAAGGAGAAATAGACATGCATGCCTGGGCAAGAAATCCCTCTGTGATGGCAGCAGAGAATTTCCTTCTATGACAAGATGACCTGCTTAGTGACTGAGGGAAAGGCTATGGATGTGGTCTTCCTGGACTTCAGTAAGGCTTTCTCCCACAGCATCCTCCTGGAGAAACTGGCTGCCCATGGCTTGGATGGACCTGCTCTGTGATGGGTGAAAACTGTCTGCATGGCTGGGCCCAGAGAGTCATAGTGAATGGAGTTAAAATCCAGTTGGCAGCTGGGCAGCAGTGGCGTTCACCGGGCCCTAGTGTTGGGGAACACTTTCTTAACATCTTTATCAATGATCTGGATGAGGGGATTGAGTGCACCCTCAGTAAATTTGGAGTTGACACCAAACTGGGTGGGTGCATAGACCTGCTTGAGGACAGGAAGGCTCTTCAGAGGGACCTGGACAGGCTGGATCGATGGGCTGATGCCAATTTTATGAGGTTCAACAAGGTCAAGTGCTGGGTCCTGCACTTGGCCCACAACAACCCCAGGCAGCACTATAGGCTTGGGGCAAAGTGGCTTGAGAGCTGTCTTGTAGAAAAGGACCTGGGGATGTTAATCAACAACTGTCTGAACATGAGCCCAGGTGTGCCCATGTGGCCAAGAAAGCCAATGGCATCCTCACTTGTATCAGAAATAGCGTGACCAGCAGGACCAAGGAGGTGATTGTCCCCTTGTATTCAGCGCTGATGAGGCTGCACCTCAAATACTGTGTCCAGGTCTGGGCCCCTCACTAAAAGAAGGACACTGAGGAGCTGGAGTGTGTCCAGCGATGGGCAACAAAACTGGTGAAGGGTCTGGAGAACAAGTCTGATGAGAAGCAACTGAGGGAGCTGGGGCTGTTTAGCCTAGAGCAGGCCGAGAGGAGATATGATTGCTCTCTACAGCTTCCTGAAGGGGAGTTGTAGTGAGGTGAGGGTCAATCTCTTATCTCAGGTAATGAATGATATAACATGAGGAGATCAGTCTAAGTTGTGCCAGAGGAGGTTTAGACTGGACACTAGGAAAAAGTTTTTCACCAAGAGCATTATTAAGCATTGGAATGGGCTGCCCAGGGAAGTGGTGGGGTCACCATCCCTAGAGATATTGAAAAAATGTGTATATGAAGTGCTGAGGGATATGGTTTAGTTTAGTGATGGGCTGACAGTGTGAGGTTAGAGGTTGGCCTTTATCATCTTCAAGGTCTTTTCCAACTGTAACAATTCTATGGTTCTCTGAACATAATTCAAGTTTAGGACAGTGCAGAAAGAATATTAAATGCCTGGTGTTTCCTTACAGGAGCTGAGACTTTGTTTTTTCTAAGCAAAAAAGAAGCAAATATCAGACACTCGTATATAGGTATAGTTGAAGCTGAGATAGTTTCAGTATTTTGTTTTTAAAACTAGCCATATGCACTTTTAAATCCTGATGGTAACTATTGATCTAGTGATCTTGCATTGCCTAAAAGCCTGTGACGTTACTCTAACAAGAAGTGATACAAAGCTCAGAAGTATTCATTCCCCTTGCAGAGATGCAGAGGGCTTTCTCAGTGAGCAAGGCAATGCATTACATTTAAGTTCCTAGAGTGGATGCAGGCACCTATGGAAACAGCAGAATTCCCTGAATATAACATCAAGACCTGAGATATATATGTACCCAGTCTCCCCCGAAGTGGAAGCTGAAATGGATTACAAGTATTAGCATTTAGGCTTGTTATCCCCAAAAATGTCTTTATTGCGACTTTTAAGAAACATTCCTTGTGTCAAACATTAAGGTTACCTAGTGGGTCATTTCCCCACTGATCAAAATAACCCCAAAAGGTGGTAGCATCCCCATAACATTTGACGTACACTAAACCAGCTGCGCTTCCTTGCTGGAAGTTCCAGTCACACTGGATCAGGTTAGACCTCCAACCTTCCCCACAACTCTGCAGTGCTACCTCAACATGGCTTCAAGGGCTTGGCCAAAGGTGAAATTGCCAGAGCTAGTGACAGGTAATAACAACCTCCACTGGGCTTTGCATACCTAACTGTGGTGGTGACTATAGACAAGGACTAAGTTCTGCACCTTAACGTAAGTTAGATGGAAGAAAGATAATACATTAATTGCTTGCTTTCTCCTCAATGACTGGAAATGCAGACCTACTGCTTGCAGTTCTAACAAATCTTTGTATCAGAAGTACCTTACCCCAAATCCCACCTCTGTATTGTTATTTCAAATACACTGGTTCTGCTTAGAAATCTCACTCAGGCCGGCACTTTTTGCAGAGGTACTTTCATCAGCATTAGCCCCTACATCTAATACACCAAATGATAGGAACTTTTGTGGTGGCAGAGCAGAGGGGCCACAATGAACGGTCAAGCACAGAGGTGAGGGAAGCTTCCACAGACTGAGGACATGCAGTCACATCCTGTGTCTGAAACTGTTATATCCACAGCTGCCTATGATCGACCCTAGGCAGGAATTTTCAGATTAAATTACAAGTGAAAGCGGTGCTATTATCAGCTAAATTAAGTTCTCACGGCCTCAGCTCTCACACTGTCTATAGCAGAAGAACAAACATCTGACACATTCAAGGGCCAACTTGGCACCTCTTGTTCTTAACAAACCATGTACCAACCACCAAAGGTCATAAAAATTTCTGGATTTAACACTTGAAATTTTGCCATGTGTATTGCCAGGGAAAACTCGATGTGTTCACATATTATTTAGACATTTTAATAAAAAAAAATCTCACAGAATAACTTACTTGATATAAGTCATCAGGGGCTAAGTAAACCTCATGAAATAATTCCACTATCTTCAGTTGTTTGTACTTGTTTCATGGGCTTGGTTCTTTTTTTTTCTCTTCTCTGAAAGCAACCAGGATACTCACAAAATGACTGCTGTTATCCCCATGTTTTTAGTTACTCTGGCTGACAATGCTGGCCACTGTCATATATCCAGTGACAAGGACAGCCAGTGACTTGCTAAGCAATAGGATCCAGCACTAAATTCAGAATGTATGTAATCTCATTAGCAGTGCAGTTTAGTTAGGAATAATATTGGCTACTGAGTACTCCATAACCCTGGACTAGCGGGCAAGAAGCTTAAATTCAGTCTTACAGCACATGTTCACTATTTAGGCAAATGCAGAAAAAAAGAACACAAGCATATCTAACCAAGTGCAGCAGAGTGAAGCAGTGTCTACGGTACCATTACATGTTTCTGACTGTTTCAAGCACACACTGTCACATCTGTTGCTCTCGTGGAACTCATTCCAAAACTCACTCTTTTGCGCACATTCAAACACTCGTTTTTTACCTAAAACTAAGCACAGATCGATCACAGTCCTTTTACAAGCTATTGTGACAGGTCAACTAATGTACTCATGTCTGTGGGTATTTTAATAGTTTAAAACTCTGTTTATGCTGGAGAATGTTGTCGAAGTATTACTTGCTATAGTTTTCATCAGTATGTTGGGACTTGCATGTATTTAATACATTTAGGACAAATTAAGATAGGTTCACAGACTATGTATACAGTCTACATAGACTGCCAAAGCTCACAGAACACCATTAAAAGCTATATTTCTACCTAAAATTGTAAAGAATATGTCTTGTTTATTATTCAGAAGACAATTCTTTGTGTGATCATCTATCTACCTATGTATCTATACACGTAAACATGCCAGAGCTAAGGACCTGTACTACAACTCTCTGGTTTGCAATCTTGACCAAGCAGTCCTGACAGCTGATTAACAGACTTCCAGCTGTACAAAGCACAAGCCTAAATGAAACAACAAATACTGATGGCCCTTTGTCTACCTGGTGATGCGTTCCAGCCCCTGTAATCCAGTGCCTTTAGGTCAGCATTAACGTAAGGTCAGCCCCATAAAGGAATCAAATATGAGATCTAAAATGTCCAAAAAGCAGTTTCTAGTAGGTTATACACACATACACATAAATACAAATATGACTATGTATGCATGCAGATGCCACACCACGAACTCAATAGTGATCTTAGTCTACTATTTCAGATTTTAAGTGAGTGATGAAGCTGCAATTTCACTAAGTGTGGAAAATGGAAACATCAAATGTAGTTGGGATTGCAACAAATAAAACTTAAACTTTTTCAATGGAAATCCAAAATACTACAGAGGAACAACACAAAAATAGTATTAAAGCACTTCTGCTTATTTAAAATACAACTTCCTGTGTCTGTGCCATGAAACTTCCATGGCAAATTCTCAGTTGGTTTATCATTTTGATTGAAATTTTCTCGAAATCTGTGAGGAAAGTTTCACATTGCTGTATTGTGCTATTTAACTTTTCCTTTAGAGATAAATCAGTCACCAATTCTTTCCTGTTACTGGTCTTGAAAGGTGCAACAATTGCTACTTTTCATTCACTTATCAGGAATACCTTCTATACCATACTAGGTGTATATTTTTACCTGCTATGTTATTAACTTGTGGGTCATATTTGACACAGGAGTATTAGCTCATTTTATGAACATTCAAGAAGAGCTGGCTAGGATGAATGCAAGACTTTTACTCACAGGTGCAACACAAGTAACTCCCCATCCAGCTACTTTTCATGTGGTGTTCAAGATGCCCTCACATAATTTCTGCTGATATATAAGAAAATATGTTACCTTGCACATCACAAATGCATAGGTATAATAGTACTCAAAATTTCCCTTTGTCAACTCTATCAAGGACTTTTCCTGGGGTAGAATAAAATAAAAATAGTACTTGATTTAATCTCATTGTTGTTCAGGATTTGAACTAAACTTTGAGAACTTAAGACAATTTTTGTTTCTGCTCACTCTTCAAATTCTCAATTTAGATACAAGAAGCCTGACAGGGTTTTACAGAACTTAATATCCATTTGGAGTTGCCTCTTCTCTCTTTAGCTTGCTCATACAAAAACACAACCAGTAAGCCCAGGTATCCTATGTTCAAGCCCACAGGCGGGGGAAAAAACAAGACAGCCTGATTTTGTACACATAAAAGCCTGAGCAGCTGCTGGAAAATGGAGTTAAGTGTTCACTTTTCTTCAAGTCTGACTTGGTTTAAAAGCAAAGCTGAAAACGATGCTATTTCACAAAATCCTACAAAATTAAGTGTATGTGCGAAATTACACAGCTGTAAATTTATAGATTTGGAGGAGTATTATAGCTGCACTGCTCTTTCATACCGCACAGGAGGATTTTTATCACTAGATCAGTGGCAACGCTTTTTAGCCTGCCTCCAACAGCATATTCCCACAGCAGCCTTGTTAGACTCAGGAAAAGCTTTGAGCTTCCCCCAAACGCAGTGGCACTGGGTAAAGGGTCCTCTGCAGATCCCTCTTCCATGTCCAAATAACCAAACTCAACTACTGTCAGCCTTCACTGTGCTCTCTCTGAACAAACAGACACTGCTCCCATAGCACACAAGGTACAAGAGCAAATTCTGAAGGCAACAACAGCAACAAAAAAAAAAAGTAAAAAAAATTCAAATGGATTAATGTACATGCTACAGTTGATCTTCAAGATCCTGCTCTGTTCAGCAATAATTGACACTTTGAACTGTTTTCAATCATTATATGCTCACTTTAATCTATGCACAAAGTAGGGAAGTTAATAAAGTACCTTTTTAAGTTTTCCTCTATGTTTCCGTCCTCTGAAGCCCTTTACTTCACCAGTAGGAAGTGGATTTCTCTTCTGCTTCTCTTTACCCTCCCTGCCACTGGCTTCCCATAGAGGCCTCTTATCATCAAAGATTAAACAGGGAGACATAAACCTAGCAAATTTTGACATGCATATGAAAGAGGGAATATAAACATATCACACAGTCAATCTGCTCACAGAGAATTATAGATTTGAATTCCTCTATCTTACAAAATGAAGGGGAAAACTTCCAACTGTTTTAAAAACTTGAGGTATACATATTGGTTCCAGCTGCCACTAATCCTCCTTCTCTGCAGTAAGGCCATCAAGCAGTGATGAGACAATACAGTGTTTTGACACTGAATACTGAACAGCTGCACCCCATTTTCAAACGCAACAAAGTATAGCAGCACAGCTAAGCTGCATTAGGAACCAAAGATGAGGATCAAATTTTAAGTTTCTGGGCAGCCTTGTATGACAGTGCTTCTAAGAACAGAACAATAGTACAAATATTTGGTTTTGCTCAAATTTATCTCCTAGCAGACCTTGAAGCTATGCAGTTTCATCTCTGCACTCTCCTTGCCTCCCTTATTGCCTAGGGTGGTACTCTGAAGCACACTTTTGACACTGCCATTAGGCAATTATTCATCTAACACATGAAATGCAACCCTGCAGCTAAAATTTTCCATGTGGTACAAAAGCTGCTCATAAAGGACTCACAAACTTTTGTAGTTTTATGTAGAATGGCACTGAAAACAGATGATTATCTAGGCACATACAAGAACATAATGACTAACCTACAGGCCCTAGTCCCACACCTTGCTATCCTACAAGGAAAGCCTCTTCCAAAAGAACAAGTAAAATGACAATTCTTCTCACGTAGCCTTACAGCTTCCCTCCATCCTCAACTCAAGGACTTGTCAACTTTCTCTTCAGCTCCCCTGAAGAGCCTACCCTTGAACACAAGCACCATGTGATCTGTATACATCCAGGAAACACGGGCTCCCAGTGGATCAGGGTTTTGTTAATGATGGAGAACCTGCTGGTTCAAGCGGTCTGCCACAAGTCCAAAGAATCTTGGCATATGTTAAAATTCAAGTACAAGGCAATATATCCAAGTGGTTAAACAGCATGTAGAAAATGCTTTTTGCATACATATACACCTATATATATATAGATACACACCAGACTTACAGTAACCCTCCTAGCGGTGTGCAGAAGACACGTACTTCAATAAAAAAGTCTAACTTATTTTTCAATTTAAACCCAAATTATGTCCTTGTAACTTCAGAGAAAGAGACTCCATTACATTAAACGTTCAGAACATACTTTTGTCTTAAACATACTAATAGCAAAGCATGTAATTTGAAGCAGGCTGTGGATGGGGGTTCTTAAAATTAGAGAAATCCAGAAAAAACTTCATCCTGTAAAATTTCTTAACAAGTCACCAGTAAGGTTAAGTCATAACTCTTCCAAAGACAAAACAATTGCATTTAATGTACTTTCAGGTTACTAGGGAGCCACCAGATAGAAATACAGCTAGGGTATCAGATACAAATTTTCCATTAATCCCATTTTCTCTTTGGCTGCACAGCCAAAGTTTGGATTCACAGTGTATTCAAATTTCTGGCTCTATATCCTGTAAGGAATTTAACATACTGTATTCATTCATTAGGCCATTTCAGCTGTCATCAATCACTCCTTAGGTTTCACCCTCTGCCCCACAATAAAACCTGACATATCCTTCTTTTGAGTTCAAGGTCAGTCTTTTCAAGCGCTTTGGCACACATGTGACCAGCAGTTCAGAGGCACAGGCTGGAACTGTTGGTAACTACACAGCACAAAACCAAAACATGCGGAGACAAGCACAGTACCATCAACAAGACTGGTAAAGGAACTATTTAAAGACATTATTCTTTAATGTCATTAGTTTTGAGGTAAGTTTATATGTGGTAGCACCTTCAGCTGATGTTACCTGCACACTTGCTGCCTGCTCCTTTCAGAATGAATAGCTTTTGTAGGGACAGAATACAGGGTGCACCTCAGTCTTCGAACAGTACTTTCAAAACTTCTACTGAAGACATGAATCACTGTTCTTTGACACAGCCTTTCAGGCCTGATGCTCTCCCACTGACACAGTAAATGTATTATTAATTTAAATGTCATATGAGTTGACTAAACTCAAAGATAAAATGTAGGCTTTTCTGGTCCCAAAGTCAGCGTTAACACTTTTGTCCCTTAGAGTTCACTTTTTTTTTTTTTTTTTCCAGTGGAGATATCTCCATTCTGCAAACATGAAGAGTTGACTTCCTCTGTGCTAGGAATGAAGTTGCACATTTTGGCAGCTTTAGAGGCCATTCTGCTGTTACGTGGGGTCCCCATCTTCACCTTCCCAAAGCCTCAGATACCGTTAGAATCAAGCTGTCAGACTGATCCACATACAATGTGAAATAAAATAACTTTTCTGGGATACTTTTTAGACAGGATTCCATTTGCATAAGGCTTAACTTTACAGCAACAGCTGACTGTCTGAAGACAAACGTGAAATCATATCCTAGGTGAGCTACCCAAGACCACACCGCAAAAGAGTAAATATGACCTGCAGCCAGTCTACGCACTCACCTCCTCTCGCCCATAATTCTAAGCTGCAGAAAGGTTCCTAAAGGAAGCTGCATTCCAGCCTGTAAGGCACCAATCTGTCTGCTAACGAGTCTAAGCACTTGGCTACCTGCAGTCGTCAGGTTACAATATGCATCTGACACAGAACAAACAACATCCTCTACAAATTTAATACAGGCTAGCTTCATTTTCCACAAATTGTTATGTTGTAAAATACAGATTAGCTCTTCATACAACTCCTCTGAAGTCTCCTCATGACACTTTTATCTAAGAAAAAGATTTTTCTTTTGCTTGGCACACACAATGAAAACAAGACAGTTTTGTACCAATGCATGGAGAAAAAAGTTTGCTGATTATAAAGAACTTAGACAATGATCACTTTTTCATGCTTAATGAATGTGCAGGTTGCTCTGCAGAAGAAAATTCACTTGAAACCTCTAACTTTACCAGGTTAGCTGTATTGATGTAATTCCCTGGGAGGCCAAATTCAGGATCTAATGGCTAAATCTTACACTGCAGACCCATAAGTCATTCAGTAACATAATGTTCTTTCCATCTAGGAAGTGTTCAAGAGTTATGTAAAACATTTGATTGTTTTCGCCCAGTGTTTGTACAGACTCTCTTCTTCTGAAGGTCACAGAACAGTTATTTTGGTACTGAATACAAACATCACAGATATGGAGCCACAAAAAATTCCATTCAATCCACGTTCTGAACTTGTTTACACCCACCAACAGCTATCACATCCAATACAGACAACTTTGAATTGCTAGTGCTGTCTTCAACGCCATTCAACAAGATCCTCACAAGATCCTTCACCAAACATTTCAACAGTTCAACAAACAAAACAGAAAATCACAACCACCCTCATCCTTAAGCTCCGTCTTGACATGATGAAGTATCTCCTACTGTGCATCACTTGTGCTTCATCACCCTTCTGCCCGATCTGTGAACGGCTACTGCTTCTGCCAATCAAATCACTTCCATGTTATTTGTTATGTATGCATCTATCTATAGGTATGTATGAGGGGTGTGTGCTTTTATGTACACACAAAGTCTAAACTTTTAACTTTCAAATTAGTTGAGTGCCTTGCAGGAGGAACACACACACACTGCTCCGCAGCTGGACTGTATGCCTTCTTTTTCCCGAGGATGACCACAGTGACTTTGACACAGCTGACAGAGTTTGTGGTATTGCACCTACCCTGGGTGGGACAGTCTGCAGGGCTGTGATATAGTTCTCCAGAGCAATGCGGCGACGGTCATTCAGCATAGCTTCCACTCGTGCCATATGAGTCTCCACCAGTTGCTGTCTTTCATTTGCTGCTTCTTGTTCCAGTGATTCCACTTTCTCCTGGAAGTGCTGAAAAAACCATCCATCACAACAGGTACAGTGAAGGTATCAGCAGAGACCAGCACATGTGAACACCTCTACCTGCAAATCATCACAGTTCCTGGCTCCCAGGAACTCTGTACTGAATGCATCTTTTACTGTTTTCACTGGGAACTGCTGGTGCTCTGTACTCCTGAACACCTGGCCATACTTTATTGATCTAATAAAATATTCCTGACATGGTCAGCACAACCACCAGTGAATCCTTTATTTGTCCCTGAGACAGTGGTTCAGTGCTAGAGAATTGTGCCATAAGGAAGGCAGAGTTTGGTAAGCAGACATCCTCAGCCATCATGAGTCATCAACAGACTTCACAAGCAAATCTGCATGGGCAAAAAAAGAGTATTCCAACCTGGACACAGTCACTGTAATTTCATATAAACTGGCCACTGGAAAGAAAAATTGAGACCAAACTTATTCCTATAAAGAAAAAAGACTGACTAGGTAAACTGCACAGAGAGCAAAGCTGTGGGATCTCAAGTAATTTGCTCTGAATGTTACCTTTTTACAGTTTTTCCATTGAAACTGTTCTAGTAGTACCGAGTAATAGCTAACACAGGCACACTGGGATTCAAGAAGTCTCTGGCTTGTCAGAAATTTTAAATTATAGTATAATTTTCGATAAAATTTTTTTTGGCTGAGGGTTTCTTTCAGGTAAACTTGATGGTGATTCTTTCCATAAATTATACTTTCCATTTCTGCTTTGAGCTCAGGTCTTGCAGCTTCTATTAGTATATCATGGCTGAAATTTTGAAAGAGGTCTGTGGGAATCAAGTTTTCAGTTCTCACCAAAGGCAAATCTAAATTCAAGTAAAATTCTACAAGCAATATACCACACTGCTGTTCCAGGGACTGGCTGTGTAGTACAGAGACACCCAGCAGCCACTAACAGCTGGAAATAAAAATAGCAATAGCAAGAGCAGAGAGTAACATTAAATCCCCACAGAAGTATGTTTTAAAATTTATCACACCCAGCAATCCTTGTATTTTAGCAGTGGCTCCAGCTAGTAAGGTTGCGGTTGCATCTTCCTTTACCTGGATAACAGCTTTCTTGTCAGCCTTTGGCAAGTTCTTCGCTTGGCGTTCTGCCTCTTCCCACTCTCTCATGACCTGACAAACAAAACAAGGACTGTGACTTTTGTATTTTCCTCTCGTCTCAGGGCTTAGCAACTGCCAAGCACTGCAGCTCTAACAGTCATCTTTTTATATTCCTGTCCTCCTTTTATCTCTATAAAAAACGTGGTTACAACACTTAACAATCATGTTATTAAATTAAACAAAGACAGTACTTCTGTGTCTGAACATTGTGTCAAGCTCTCAACTCCACTGTGAAGCAACACGGGTGCTAACCAGCCCTCAAGCGAGGAAAGTGGTCTCTATGAGTGAACACACCAGCTCCTTTTCATCTCAGACAGAAAGGAAACTGCTTCCATCTATTATACATTCTTTATCAAAATGAGTGAATCTCTACTCATTCTAATTGACCCTTTTTTGGCACCATATAAATTTCTACATTTATTTGGACTGCATCGCTGGTCTTGAGTTGGACAGATCAAGAATTACATACAATTCGTGCTAGTCTGTTCAGAAATAGGTGTCCAATGCTTTAAGAACCGAATATATTTATATCTCAAGTACAACGCTGATAGAAAAATGATGTATGAGAACTTTCAGTACTATTCCTTTCAGCCAAGCGAGAGGTTGCCTCCTTCTACAGGTCAGTATTTCAATATTCAGGGAATGAGTTAGTCTTAACTTGCTGTGCTGACGTCTGAATCTCCTTGTGGTTCTTACTTAGGGACTGTTCCCATTTCACACCTGGATAGCAGTCTCCTCAGATAACAAATTTTATGCAGGAAGAACTGTTCTCACTGAATGCAGTGCACATAAATAGGTAACTTGTTTATTTGCAGGATTAGCACAATAACAGAAGAAATCTAGAAGCAATTATTTAAAATGTGCATTTAATTTCCTTCCTTTTTCACCAAAACTCCACACTTTCATAATATTTAATAGAAATATTCAAATATATCCTTTCTGAAGGGGATTTTAGAAAAGCTCAGAGTCTGCATGCACGACTGAAACTTTACCAAGACCAATACCAAAGGCAGCACCAATTAAGACGTGCTGTGAATCATGTCTATGAGTTGAGCTGCTACTACTCAGCTCCTGTCTTAGATGTCAAAGTCTTCCCACATGCTGGACATTGTTAATCAGGCTCCTTAGTGGACAGACTGGAGAGCACTGGTGGTGCCTCTGTTTATCTGGTGGAGTTTGTGCCTTTAAAAAAATCCCAAACAAACCTAGGCTCAAAGGAGACTTTTACAAGTCCCAGTCCTTGAAATGTAATCCCTTCTCAGTCCTATATAGGCTTGTAGGCCCTAAAGATAAATATGCATGCAGTTTCCTGCACTCAAGGACGACCCAAGCTATTGGATTTTGTTGTCAAGTTTTCATCTTCCTTTTGACTCAGTGCCTGGGAATAATATATTTGAAGACATCAAGAAATCAGTCAGAGCAAAATCAGCTAACTCACTTAGTGGAATTATTTATCTGTTAAGAGATTCTGGCCTCAGTAACAGCCCAAGAAAGAAGAGATCTCCATTTTTTGGGAGGCTAATGTGACGCTGAAAACTTGTTTTGTCTGCTCCCAGCCTTAGGCAAAGGCACGGATAGACAGCATTAGTAAGCACAAAGACCTGAAGTCAAGTACTTAGAGTTTCTTTTACCTCAAATTGTAAACTGAAACTTAAGTTCCAAGAATTGTACTACAACTGACACAAACTGGCAGCCTAAAAGTACCTATTCAATTCACATTATCTTCTCATCAGTTGAATACGCATTGATGTGCAAATTGTAGCCAGGCTTTAAGAAAGTAGGAAAAAATTACACAGAGACATGTAAAATTCATTTGCAAGAAGTTGTAGTAAGCAGCTAAGGACAGAGAAAGCACAGCACACTGAAGTTACAATACTTTCACAGTAATTTGGCAAAAAAGATTTTACAGCTTCTCTGACAAAGATGGACTAAAGGACATGAATTGACATCACAATTTAAAGCACTGTGATGTGTTCTAGAAAATACTTACTGATGCTCCAAGTGTTGTTGTGTATTAAGTGCACATTCAATATTCATCTCTTAGTTGCTTAAACGTTTAGGCCATATTACTGTAGTGGCCAAGAAAATTTAATTCATGTACATACTTCTAGAGACTTGAAATGTCACTGGTGCCAGGGTGTGAAGGTTAAATACAACTCAGAAATGATGGCATTAATTCAAGTAATAAACTACAATGATGTGTTCAAGCTTGAACATTGGCCTGGGTTAGCAACTTTATGATTTTCTTCTCCCTCCTTTCCTTTTATGTCTTCAAATCACATCTGACTCATACTCTTTTTCACTCTGAATTAGCAGTTGATGGGTTTTCCGAATCACTGTTCTCAAGCCGTCTTTAACTCTCAAACTAACTTTCCTATAATCCATGTGATGAAAACAAGTATAATGTCATAAAGAGACCTTTGGCTAGATCAAGTCTCTCTGCCAGTTTTAAGGCATGGGAGGTAGGATGATAAACTGACAACCTACACAGCTAGTTGGGAGGGATGTTAATTACGGGCTTCAGAGTTCAGCCCTGGTGCAATGAAACTGAACGGCTTGTGAAAAAGCCAGAATGACATGGCTGTTTGCAGAAACAATATTCAATGTAAAGACTGCAGAAGTGTGCTTTCAGTACTGATTTTTGCAAATGAGAAGACCTCAATGGTTGAAAGCAACTTTGTGTGTATCCTTACTGAAGATACAGTTGCCCTACAGCCATCTATGGGGCAGCCATGCTACCACTCAAGAGAAAACTTTTGCTCTCACTCAAGGTCATTGCTTCAGAGAGTTATGAGTGACCAAGAAGTATGTTGTAGCACTCTGCAGGAAAACAAAGAGCAAGATAGGGGGGAAAAAATTTCCCTGAATAGACACGTGTGGAAAAAGGCTGAACTTGGCCTCTATGCACAAATAAACCTATTTTCCTTCATTGAAAGTACAGACCTATCAAAGCTACATAAATGTACATCTCTTCAAGGCTTTGTGCAGGGAAAATGACAAGTTCCGGTTGAGGTTTAAGAAGCAAGTAATTTCAAAGTCCAGCTTCTTCAGAACTCAGGACTTAGTATCTGGCAGACTTCTTTTGAAATCAGGCTGTAGGGAACAGGAGGAGAGAAAAAGGAAATACGTAAAATGTCATTCCTTATTAAGAGAGATGCTAAGTGCAAAAATCTCATTATATTTAAAACAGTAGGACTTCCTCCCATTTTTTACACTGGGATGAAGAAGTGTATCTGCAAGAGAAGAATTTATAGGAGTTATTTGGGTTACAGTTGTCAGACCAGCAGAGGTGTGTGCCTGAGGGTTTACTTATTTAGAAGTTCAAAGTCATGCCAGTAAGATGTCTACCTTTGTCAAGGGCTTTTGTTCCACACTGAAGTCAGAAGAGTCCCGACTGTAACTAAGAGGGAAACACTTACTAACCTGACAGTTTTAGGGAAGGGAAGAATTCTCCCACATACAATAATAGAAATGGTGTGATCTAGGGAATAGAGGGACCAGTATTTATCAGGGACATGGACAGGGGGATTGAGTGCACCCTCAGCAAACTGAGTGATGTGGTTGATACTCTAGAAGAGAGGGATGAATCCAGATGGACCTTGACAAGTGGGACAGATGCAAACCTGACAAAGTTCAATAAGGCCAAGTTTACGGTCCTGGACCTGGCTTGGGGCAACGCCAAGCACAAATATAGGCTGGGTGATGAGTGGATGGCAGGTAGCCCTCAGTGTAGGGCGGAAATTCTTCATTGTGAGAGCGGTGAGGCACTGGAATAGGTTTCCTAGAAGTTTTTGATGTGCCATCCCTGGAAGTGTTTAAGGCCAAGTTGGATGGGCCTTTGAGCAACCTGGTCTAGTGGAAGGTGTCTCTGCCCATGGCAGGTGGCTGGAATGAGATAACCTGTAAGGTCCCTTTGAATCCAAAATGTTCTCAGATTCTGTGGTGCCACTGGCACTAAAAATGAGTTGAAGGCCTCTCCAGAATGTTGGAACTAATGGCATGCAATGATCCAAAAAAGCTCTTGAAACTAATGCCAGACCTGTTCAGGCTGGTTGAGGACTGTAGTAACCAGATGCTTGCTTTGAAAATTAATTTCCAAGAAACAAGACTATTCTAGGAGACATTAAGGCATCATTAATTTCCTATCATGAGTACTGTATGCATTATGATTCCTAAAATATCATACAGAGCCAGAGGAAGAGTAAATTTAAGACATGAGGATGTCACAATATGTTTGAGGAGAGAAATACAGAAATGTACTGCTCATCTGAGTAAGGTTCAGTATTTGGTTCCACCAGGCTATTTAAGAACAACCTTTTAAGTGAGGGAGTTTTACAGGAGTCAACAAAATGGAAAGACAAAGAGGAAAAGCAGAATTGTACCAAAACCAGGAAACAAGAACCACGGCATCCAGCAATCAGTTGGCATAATCTCTGTCTGTTATACATCAGACAAAATAGTGAACATTTAAAGGTTACGCATGCAGCACTGAACGGCTGTCCTGTTTGCAGGGGAATGCAGCTTTGCTGTTATTTGGAGTTGCAGTAATAATTCTTCGGAAAAGCTTAAAATTATATGCTAATGTAATTCTCTTTACAGTACTGTTTAGGAAAGTTTATAAGCCCTGTTGCTCCAAGTGCATTGCAAATACAAAGGCATAAAAACTTTCATGGTCTGTACTCTAAAAGGACAGACACTTAACAGTAGAAGGGATTAAGACAGTCTGAACTAGAGGTGCATCAGGTCACCATACAAAAAAATGACACCTCTAGTAAGAGACTCTTTTAGGAGCTGTGAACTATGAACTGACACAGTTACCAACAGAAGCTGGGTCTCTGCCTGTGTGAGGATCTTTGTGCAAGAGAAAAAGAAATACAAGCTGTCAGAATTTCACAGTAAACAAAGGGAAACTTCAGAAAGAAGATAGAGAGAATACTTGCTTTTGCCCTGATGATATGTTTTGATCAGAACATTTAATTTTAATTTAGCTTTTTCAATGATGAACTTCCCTATTCCTTAGATTATTTCATTTTATATGTGAACTAAAATATATCTGAGGTTTTTTTAATTGGCTGTCGCAAAGTGTGTATCAAATTAAATACTGTTTTAGAACTAGCTGCTTTATTAAGTAAATGTCTGTAACAAACCAGTTTATTCGTGATGTTTATTTAGATTAAAGAACAACTTGATTATTTTCTTAAAACCACCCATGATTTCCTCTTTGGCACAGCCAGAGGACTGAGCTAGTGACTCTCAATTGTTAACTTTTTGTTTGTTTGCTTTTAGAGAAAAATATTGATAGCAAAAGCTTACAGTGCTAACTTATTCAGCATTGCTTTTAACATAACAAGTAATCACTTCAAATTAACTTTTAGTTACATATACATATTAAAAACATACCTTTTCTAAAAAAATTAAAAGTAATTTTTAAACAAATTGCAAGAAACGGAGATCTGTGCTATAGGACACAGAAATATCACAGTTCATGTGAGGAATCACAGAATGGTAAACTAGGCAGCTTTTCTACTTCTTCTCATATTTTTTAAGAACATTTGAAATGCTACCTGGCAGAGGCTAGTTCAATATCATCCAACACACTACTCACAGAAGGGAAAACTAATTTAAAATAAACTTACAGAAGGGAAAATTAATTTCTAAAGACTCAAATCTCTTCTTCAAATCTCTGCAAGGGTTCTGTTTATTTCAAGACTGATGTCTATTTTAATCTGTGATTTCATAAGCAGCTTAAACAAATTAAAGATCAAAGACCTTTCCTTCTTGATGTACATATTGTGCAGCTATTTCCTAGGTCTGGTTTAGGCTGCTGAACTGGCCAGAGTTGGTTAGTTTACTTTTTTAGGGAAGAGTGACACTGCAGTGAGCTGAGGGAGCTGACTTGCCTCACCCTGCAGCTGTATGCTCATTAGCACTGACAGAAAGGATGGCTGGGAACGTGCTAATGAGATCAGGGCACACGGTAGCACCAGCATGATCCTCAGTCAAACCCTTGAACCACAGAGTTCATTTATGAGGTTGTCCCAAAAGCGCATGGTAAGATGGGCAGTGCATTTACCCAGAAGTATTCCAGTGCTATGGTTCAGTGCTTTTCCCAGTTAATTTTGCTGGCCTCAAGCACTCACACTGTAAGGTCTCTCCATATGATGTTTTCTGGGAGTCTGTGCACTTGCTTATCTCTTTTCTGCAAACCACCTGCTTTGCAGAAAACACACAGCTCACCCAAATACTGCCTTTAATTACTCTGCTTCACCTTTACATACTAGGACTTTGGAGACAAACTGTGGTGAGAGTCTGAGGACTGTTCCATGGAAACCTGCTTTTCACACTGACTATCCTTTGCTTTCAGGACATCCGCCCCTACGGTGTTTTTCAGAAAGAAAGCTACTCCAAGGGGAAGTAATACCGGGGTGATGACTGCACTATCCACAAACCCCCTGCACACCCAGCTGGGTCGGGCTCTCTCTCTTCCACTCCACACCATCTCCTGATTCCAAATCCATTCTTCCCAAGCTGAGTACTGCAGGCACGCAGAAGTTTGTTACACAGAGGACTGGGATGAGCTGCTCCTTTGTTGGGAGCACAGCATGGAGGTGCCTTTTGGGCCACTGCTCACCATACTAACCTCCCTCCCTCCTCATCCAACGGCTTCAGGCCGGCTCTGAGTCAGGCACTGCACACACCCACTCAGCAGCACTTGTACCTCGGCCACTAGTTGTCTTCATGAAGTTGCTAATCTTCCAGAGAAAAGGCAATTGTAACACTTCAAAATGCATTACATAGGCACCATTTTCTCTATTTAAGGACGAGACAGCTAGTTTCTGCTACAACATTTCCTGAGCAGAGGCAGACAAGGAGCATATATCTTCCTATCTGTTAAGTGTAATATTCTCAGTGTGTGGTTTACACCGATCAGATGATTGCATCAGGTAAGATACCCTGCCCTATTTATTAGAAAGTGCCAGGCATAGCGACAGTGTTGGTAGACACTGAATTCTAAGAGCTTAATTTCAGACTTACTCAAACACTTTAGCACAGAGCTAAAGGTTAGTGTGTCGGTCATACACAAAATCACTGAAAATGCAACAGAGGAACAAAGTTACAATGAAAAATTATGGCTAAATAGCAACACATATATATGCAGTGCATCTGAATTATACTACATTTACTTTTGTGGTTGTTCCAGTCTAAAAAATATGCATCAGGCTTTCTTTTAAATCTCTTACATTTTTGTTTTATTGTTATTAGAGTAGAACTGTGACAATTTATAGGCATTGCCATTATAAACTCTCTTTCTGAGTGGATAGCTCATCTCTTAGTGTTCAACAGGATTAAAGACAGTGTAGTTTCCGATCACACAAATCTTTTTGGTTAAAAGAAAGAAAAGAGTTAATTCAGTTAGATTTTGGTTCATTTCAAAAGCACTAACTTTTTCCTCTTTTCTTCAGGTTTAGATGCATTTCATGTTACCCTGGGGCTCAAAACCATTAGATGAACACATGCAATCTTATGTTATCCCAGGGCATGGCTATGTATGCATACACACAGAGAGCGAAGCTGATCACAAGTGATCTCCCTCAGGTGCTGTAAAGGAAGGACAACTAATATCGTGGTTGAATTCTTTACTTAGAAACAGGAATGATCTCATAAAGGAAACATTTTTCCACCAAAATGACAACAATTTTTAATAGATCTTTTTTTCCCCCTTTTTACCAGCACAAGTAACTGTAACAATTTAAAATTTTAGCTGGGACTCAACCATGAATTTATGTCCCAGGCAGCTGAACTCTTCAGACAGAAACAGAAAAGCAGTAAATGGTGTATTTGCAGTATTACAAATAGGCAGGGCAGCTGGCTGAAGCCTTGTGAAATAAGAAGACGAAGAATCCCTAGCATCTTATGACTTGACAGACAAAACTCCCTTATGTAGGTAGAATGAAATCTCCCCTTACCTGAGACATTCTTTCACGATGCTTAGCTTCAAGTCTCTCCTTGGCTTTCTGGAAATGGGCATGTTCATTCTCATCTCCAGGTGTCTCCAAATATTTGTCAACAGCATCCGGAGTACTAGCAGCTGTGGTAGGGACTGAAGTAAAATTTTCAGGAGAGGGAAGGAGAAAAAAGGCAGAGTTTCTGCTTTAGTACAGGTAGAATTTAGTCATATCAAGCAAGAAACATCTGTTCTAATTTCTATAGGAGTAATTCCATTCATTTAACCTCATAGGAAGATTTTAAAATGTGGTTTAGTTGGGCACCACACACATAGCAAATATATAAAAACAGACAAGAATTTCCCCACTCCATTTTATACACCAGGAGAAGCTCTTCAGCATAAACAAAGCCATGTTATTCAAACAGGTTAGAAACTGCTGCCAAAGGAAGAATTCAAAGGAAAAAAGCCTGGCAGTGACTGAAGTACATAAGCCAGCAGAAAGTCCTTTCCAAAATTAAATTATATTAGTTTATTTTTAAAAGGTAAACTGTAACACACATGATTGCCAATACAAACGTGTTTTAAAGCACCTACGGACCACACAGTAACCTAATGAAATATCCTAAATCCTTCTCTCACAGTCTCACAGATAATTACTGTATTTGTAACAACTTTGATTAAGAAAATGCTTCATGAATGCTGGAAATAATCAGCAAGCTTGTACTGATTGTTAGCCATTCCTGTTGGATAACTAGTTGATATCTATTTCACTCGTCTTGGAAACATTTGCATTTGCGGTAACTCAAGCAAAATGAGCAACAGTTCCTTCACCATGCAGTGATATCCAACCACTTCTACAATAATGACAGTATCACTTTTATGCTAGGGACATAACAGCAATTAAAAAAACCTCTCCAATGACGACCAAGTACTTTGTTTCAACTACATTGTCCCTTAACATTTTATGAAATAATTTATTGCCTTGGTCACATTTAGTTCAGTAATTGCAAAGTTAGTTTAAAAATTCTGACAAAGACTGTACACATAGCTGTGCAGACTATTTTTAAAAACAAAAGCATTTGACTACACGTACTTCACTTACAGAGGTAATATATTTTAATAGACAGATTGATATAGTTAGGGGAAAACCCAGGATCCTCTCACATCTCAAATATTTCTCAATACATTAAACAAAAGTAAACTTTAATCTGAGATCAGACTGAGTAATAATAACCAATATTTATGTATGACTACTTTCCCCAAAATAGTTTGAAATATAAACATACTTAAATTACTAAAAAAACCCAGTTAGAAGTACAATGTGCTAATCTCAATGAAATCATAGAATCATAGAACGGTAGGGGTTGGAAGAGACCTTTAGAGATCATCTAGTCCAACCCCTCTACAGAAGCAGGGTCACCTAGATCAGGTCGCATAGGAACATGTCCAGGTGGGTCTTGAAGACCTCCAAAGAAGGAGGCTCCACACCTTTCCTGGGCAGCCTGTGCCAGTGCTTCCTCACAGTGAAATAGTTTTTTTCTTATGTTTAAGTGGAACTTTTTGTGTTCCAGCTTCATCCCATTACCTCTTGTCCTGTTGCTACCTACTGTAGAAAAAAGGCATGTCCCAGCCTCCTGACATCCATCATTTGGATATTTGTAAATGTTAATAAGATCTCCCCTCAATCTCCCCTTCTCTAGACTAAACAGCCCCAGTTCCCACAGCCTTTCCTGGTATGAAAGATGTTCCACTCCCTCTCAATGAACTAGAAATTTTAAGAGAAACTGAAACCAAAATACAAACTTTTCCTCTAATTTTACCTTAGACGATTAACCTCAAAAGCAAAACAAACAAACTTCTCCAAAATAAACAGAAAGCCTTTGGATTTGGCTGCAATTGAGGTATTTCTACATCTTCTCTTCAATAAATAGGAATGAGTTTGGCTGCTGTTGGTATAAACTGCACAATGGATTTTACATGTTACTCACTGGATCAAAGGATCAAACTTGCTTGCCTCAAAACAAAACAAAACAAACTAACAGCTTGCCAAAAAAAATCCATCTGAGAAGTCACAGGCAGTGCAAATTACCACTCCTCCCAGCATTTTTAGATATGTTTATAAATATTTAGTTACATTTAGTTACATTTAGTTAAATATTTAGTTACAAGTTTGTATTTTGTAAATCAAATTGTAAATTTGATTGTAAATCACAATCAAACGGGAGCAAATAACCTTCCTGACAAGTCACAAAAATTACAAAATCAGAATGCAATTCTTAATATTTTCGGTGATTACTCTCAAAAACTTCAGACAACTGTGTCTCTGGTACTGTAACAAAAGTGTAACAATTTTCTTTATTTTTGAGCTCTTAATTTTCAATCCCATTTTCAATCATAACGTGGTTTGTACTGGGGTGCAGTGCTGCCTGCTGGAAAGACTACAGCCAATGTAAGCAAATCCCAAAAACATACCATTCAAAGCTTGGACTGAGTGAAAACATTTCTGTAATAATCAGGAGTATTTCTAAATCTCTTTGCCTTTTAATCTCCCAAGCATCAAATTAATTTCAACTTTATATTTCCTGAAGCTGCAGTTAAGTTTAATACATTTTAATTCCATTTAGAGAATGAAATGAAAAATGTATTTCAAAGCAGTAAGAAAGTGAAGAAGTGTCAGGCCAAGCAAAAGCCACTTCTTCCAAGCGTTTGTTTTTTTCCCCAACAAGGGAAAACCAAAGACCCTCAGATGCAAGAGCAGCAAATATTCTTTCACAGTGTTTAACGAACCTTGCTGGGTTTTCCTTCCATGACTCCCCACACACCCCACTTGTGCGAGACTTAACATTCACAATCTAGTGTGACACTAAGTTCCATGGCTTAACCAAGCTCTGTGTGAAGAGGACTCCCCTCTGCCAACATCCTCTACTGCTGCCTCTCTCTGTAGGACGTAGAGGAGAGCTCTAAGTGCATTTGCCATCCTTCTCCATCTTTATAACAGATTTTTTTCCTTAAAACTGAACTTAAGTCTGTACAAATGTCAGTGAAAAGATGTGCTGATCTAAATAACTGTCCAATAAATTATGCAAATTTAACCTTTAATCTACTGAACAGGAAAAAAGGTCACCGGCATTTGCACTGAGATCAGTAAAGCCACCTGTACACTCAATGTCTGGTTTTCAAAAGCTCTTGTCTCACGTGCATGGCTTTTGCAGCCTAGATTTTTGGATGATAGGTTTACTTCCCAGCAGGATGTTTGCTGATGTATTTCTGAACAGATGAGAGTAGCAAGTGCTGAGAAATGCAAAACCTGATTTCAGTGCTAAATGCTAAGGATGTCAGAGAACCTAGTCTCCTCCAAAAACTCTGCAAAACCAAATCAAACAACAACTGGCATTAAATGACACAGACAGAGATGCTGTGCTCAAAAAAGATGCACATAGTACGTTGACCTCTGACACCAACCTGCTTTCTCAACCTAACACTAAAGAGGGCAATGCTAATGGAGAGCAATACTGTGTAGGAGGAGAAAGCTACTGCCTTTCTCCTTGTGCAAAAGGCTGATGTAACACCACATGTGGCTCACCAATTCATGTTTTCAAAAAGAAAGTGGGCGCAGAACTGGGCACGTGGACTCAGAGGAGCTTGAGGGACCTGTAAGTAGCTCAGTCACACTCATTCACCAGCGAGCAGACCACTGATTTGACTTTTAAAATTGCTGAGAAAAGACTTTTGACAACAGCTTTATTGGAAAGAAGCAACTGAGGTCTGACGGTCAGAGACCAAAACCAGACAGAAATATGACTGGAAATTCAGACCAGAAATATGCCACCACTTTCAGTAATAAGTGTAATTAAGTATTTGAACAGCTTCAAGATATGTCGATTTGCCCCAAAGCATCCTTGAAAACATTTTGCTTCAGCATTTCTTTCTGAAACCTGGCCAGGGAACAGGTGTGAAAGCAAGGGGGTAAAGCTGGTGTTTTCTCCCTCACTGCTTGCTGCTGGCAGCAGTCCATGCTCAGCATGTCAGAGAAGGCCAAGCTTCTGCAAAGCCAGTTCTAAGGACTCAGTCTGCCTACCACTCTTGGAATGTTTACTTCGCTACTAGTGGTTGCAGATACCAACCAATCTACCAACACCAACCACATCCCACTCTGCAAAGAGACACTGTTTAAACTCTTAAAAAACAGGGGTAAATTTCATTAGAATGGTCAGTGCATATGTTTAAGAAAATACAAGATGAGATGAAATGGTCATATACGTTTTTGTTTTCTGTTATAACTGAGATTCAGGAGCTCTCTGTGCGAGTGGTTAGCTATTCACATCATTTGAAATTAGAAGTACCAGACATTAAATAATCATTCTGCACAAAAACAAATAACCCTACAAGATTTCACTCTCTGTATTTGTATAAAGTCTGCAAATGATTATGTGATTCCTCCATTCAATATTTAAAAAAATTAGTATCAATAGGGTGTTAAAAAAAACCCATTCTGATTCCAACATACGAGTAACCAACAGTTAATTCTCTCAAGAAAAAGAGGTAAGAATTACAAAAACACTGAGCCAATACTGAGCATAAAGCAGAAACACTTCTTTAAGTCTGTTGGCGCAAAGCCTATCCTTTGCACTCCCATACATTTGAAAACTTTGGTTTTTAGACATGTATTGCAGCATGTTTTCCCATAGTAAATTGGGAAAATTTGGTCAGGAAAGTTATATGTAAAAATTTCTTAAAATTCTGCAGCCTGATATTTTATGACTCCATCTGCTCTCAGAAGGAAGTTTCATTTTCCATGCATTGCTTGTTTTACAAGGTAACTCATACACTATTGCTTGAAGACTGATCAAAAAGTGTTTAGTAACAGGTGTGGAAGAAATGTGATATCAGATATTTTCTTCACATCTGCACTTACTCTACCTGGCAATTCATAAAGGGATTTAAAACATTTTTATTAGACTTTAAAATCCTAACCTTCCTGGAGATAGGGGGATTGATAATACAGCAAAGTTTTGCTCTACACATTTTGTTATTTAAAACCAATTCTTACATCTCAAAAGACCAGAGGAAAAAAAAAGGAGAAAATTGCAACAGTGATTCAATGCTCCCAGATCCTGTTTTATTGTTTCACATAAAATTTAACAATCCATATCACCATCTCTGCCAAAATAAAAAACAGTCGCTCACTGATGTCATATGAAGTGACAGGATTAGTAGATGCCCCTTTTCTGAATGACATTGGCTGTTTCGTACAAGATGGGAAATCATCTCATTTAAAATGAGAGCGTTACCGAGTACAATGTAGTATTCAGTGGATGTGTTCATTGCCACTGAAATCCATAGGCAACTGCCTCATTAATGAAGGATTAAGATCAAAGCTTTCAGCTGTTGACTAAGATCATAAATAATTATAGCACTTCTGACAACCACACGTGCGTGTGGAACATCTTTAGCAAGAAAGGTTTTTATCATTGCTACTGCTACCTTGTTAAATGAACTGTTTTTACAAGATGGTATCTCCATTCTTTTGTGAATAAACTACTCTGCTTACAGCAGGGTGGCAAAAGCAACAAAGAGAATCTAAACAACAGCCAAGGAAAATAATAATTACCTTTTTATTGCAAAACAGACAAATTACTGGCTGAATGATACAAGGCAAATGAAGGTCGGGAAAGGTTTATCTAAGACTGCAGCGAATTACCGTTATTTCAAATGCAGTAAAAAGGATGTACCAGGATGAGTTTTTACATAAGAAGTTCAGTCTAATATAATCTAATTATGTGGAGGAAAGTGTGTGCCAAATTGGTATGCTTTGTAGCAGAGATCGATCAAGGGGCACAGAACAGTAAGTAAATTTGAGTACTGTATAGAAATGATAATCTACAACATAAGAGAGACAGCTGTTCTCATTGTTAGCACTGCAACAAGGAGGACCAGCGGGCAAAGTGTCATTCCTCTTCCCTTTTAATTACTTTCTCTTCATATACACTTTCACCAAGATCACTTTAATAACAGAATAAAGGAGAGGGCAGAGTTCCTCCCCCAGTCAACAGCACAAGAGAGGCCTTGAGAGAATGAAAACCAGCTATGTCTCCAGTTTTAGTATTTACCTGTAAGTGATAGGTTGCTGTTGGATTATTTTTACAGTTTTGGGGGACACTACTGTGGTCCAAGAGTTGACACCATCCCTGTCTCGCAGGAGATCTTACAGATAGATCTTTCGCCTTGCGGCTCAACCGTACATCTCACTGCATAGAAGGTAACTGTAGAGCAGTGAACTGTGCTGATCACAATCAGAGCTGGGTACTCCTGTCCTTTAGGCAACTCGACTCCAGTTGTACACTCTTTAATTGTCAGCAAAGATGCAAACTCTCATTAAGTCATTCACTGATATTAAGGCTTATCCATTTAAATTACATATTTATCACTTAGCCTGATCACATAACCATTCAGATGGGATTTATCTTGAACATTTGCTCCACATGTGGTTCAAGGCTGAAATGTAAGTGTGAATTTATATAGATGAAGAAACTGTGAAAACAGAAATTGATCACTTGCATCCACTAAAAGAGGCAGTCGAGATTAACAATTTATATAGAAGATACTAGAACTCATCTTGTAACATCTCCTGCATAATATTTCAAGCACTCATAATGAACAAAGAACTGAAAAAATATGTTTTTCTTAATATTTCATCTACGCTATTCAAAACTGATTCAGATGAGTTTTCATGAAAAAAAAAATCCAGCATATACAGATAATCTATTGTGGAGATAGTGGGAGAGGGACACGTTTAAGTAAAGTCTAGGAGGTCATTCCCTTTTCTGCTGATTTGGGAAGTAGTAAGACAAATATAAAAAGCCATTGTGATGAAGCAACAGGTTGTCCTAGTGTGACCAGCTTAGTGAATCCGCAATACCTTGGAGGTTTTTTTTTTATTCATTCAAATAAAAGACTTCACCCTAATTATTTTAAATGCTTCCTTGCAATATCACTACTTATAAAGGTAGATCTTTAAGATTTGAAATGTTATCATTAGACTTCTGTATTTTAGATTCCATGTCCTGCAGTGTTTTGACAAATTATGTGGTCTGCTTTCTGTCTTTGAGACTCCTGCCTGAACCTCAAGCTCAACCAGTCTCTGTAGTTGTAAAGATAAAATGAGTAATCATCCAGTAAATAAGACCAAGGATTAAAATGTGCTACCTAATGAAAAATTTGGTATACTTTACCATTCTGCTTACAGGAATCCACTACAGTTCTTCAATGCCTTAGACTGGCTCTGGAAGTTGGCATACAAGTTTAGGTGCCAAAATATTTTACTTGCTGCTAACTAGGAAGATGTCAAGGTCCCCAAAAAGTAAGAAAATGGATAAAGGAAAGTACTGATGATATCATCTTATAAGCTGCTCTTGTTAAAAGGTACAGATTGTTATTTGCAGTGCCTCTGAAGAGAAATTAAAACTGGACACTGCAGAACACTACAGGATATGAAATTTCTCCTCACTTGAGAGCAGGAACTAGAAACACATTAAGATGGATATCATAATTTATCAGGGACAGATGGATAGTAATCTGTAGGCAAGATCAAGTTAGTCTACACGAAAAGCAGAAAGAGCAGATCCCCCATACTTTAGTCTATATTTAAGAGAGTGGAAAATTCAATGTGCATTATGAAATTATAGGGTTTACTGTGTTTCTCTTTGAATCTTCTGTTTGAAACTGAGATAATGTATCTGTCACTTAAAAATCACCAAGAGATTTAGCAAGTTTATAAGTTTACAACACTCAGTCTAGATAAGAAATATTATTCTACCTAAATTCACTCCAAAATCTGTGATTGTGCTCTAAAGATCAAAAATACAACAATGCATGTTAACATTTAAACTTACTACTAGGTTTCAGAGTTGATGCCAGGAAGGAGGCAACCGACATCACCCAATCATGTTGGTTCCCTCTATTGTTAGGTGTAGGAATTCAATATCACGAGAAAACCTTGTATTTTGTAACAGGATATTTTAATAATATGTCAGTTTTCACAAATTGACTGTGCCACCAGGTACAGTTCACTCCTGCTTTGGATGCAGAACAAACAAAAACACGGTCGCATGAATTCCAGCCCACTCTGAAAGCACCATGCTGTGCTACAGGAGCTGCTGGAAAAGCTGTCTCGTATGCAACAGCTGACAAATGAAAACCATTTAAGAGAACAAATTTTCCCAGCTTTGAAGCTCCTTGTGTCTTCCAGAACTTAAGACTTGAACATTAACGTACTATCAAATTAGTACTTATTTTAAAAATGTAATGTATTTCCTACAACCTTAAGGGTGTTTAACTAGCAACAATTAAGAGATAAATGAAAAAAAACATACGATACTTTTTATAGTATTTACAATAAGACAGAAATCACTCCTTTAATAAGAGTAATTTATCATCTTCTGCCTATTTTTGTCAATACACGCCCATTCTGAGGTCATTAAATCTGAATTAAACGCCTGATAGATCCTAATGACTTCAAAGGAGTCATAATGTCAAACAGTTAAAGTTTGAGTCCTTCTATTGAATAGAATGCAGACAGTATTGAACATCCTTATTATAAATCAATACAGAGCAAGCATGTGGTCTGGCAGGCTGAAAGAATTGGTTACAAGATACTTAAAGCCTTCCAGTTCTAGGACAATTACATATCAATTCCCATGTAGGTGATGAATGAAAAAAATTGACAGTAGTAGTTTCTACCCAACAGACAAATCATTTTTGTCAGACTTTAGAACATTGGCCAAATGTATTCATAATGGAGAGGTTTTTTTGTGACAGGACAGACCTACTGTTTCAGATCAAGGCAAAGGGAGTTCAATAAGGATGTAGAATAAAACATGATTTTAAATTTTTCTTTAACAGACAACATGTTCAGGATATTAGTGTTCAGTGCTCCTATTTCAGTATGCATAGTGTGAGGATTCATAACAATAGAACATCCTCAGGTTTTGGTTCAGTCCTATTTTCAAAGCATTCTGAGAAAAACAAAACTCACAACCCCACCATTTCATCCTTTGTGTACTATTCAAGAGAATCTCAACTGCTATTTGCTATTTCATATTACTCATTAAAATCTAACCAGTTTGTCCTGCAAAGCAAACTACAGGTAAACAAAGGAAAGATGTTCTTTTGGCATCCATCCTGCCTGCTGTCTAAGAGAAGCTTATAGGTTTTTTTTTTCATAGGACATAAGGAAGCAACAATAATGAGAGCTCTGGAAAGAAAAGGAATAAAGAACGGAGTAAATAAATAAGCGTGAAGGGGGGTGAGGCACAAAGATCAAAGAGATTAAGTTAAAGGTGACAGGGCAATTAAAAACCAAAACAGGACAGAACAGAGTGGCCTAGATGGAAACTCTTCTTTACCGTTTTTCTTCTTTTCTTCTGTGGGATTGAGGTGCAGTCAGGTAGAAAAACTCTTTTGGCAACATTAGATTAATACTAAAGACAAGATCTCCTTTAAGTGCTGAAAGATATATTCAGCACTTTTAATTATTTTCATTACCATTTCTATTCAGCAAGATGAAGAGTAAGGAGAAAACAGCATGAGGACACTGAAACAGTAGATGAAACCAGAGGGAAAAAAGTTATTTTAGAAATAGTAGGTGAATAGATCAGGATACAGAACACGTAAAAATAACATGAAAATACAGGAAAATCTAACTACAGTAGCTTGGAAAGTGTACCCTATATTTGAGAAACTACTGAAGGAAGAACACTAGGAAAAAGCCCTCTTGGAGATGTATTTTAAAAGACAAGACCAGCTCTATTTTCCCTCACTGTCAGTTGTGCAAATTAAGCCCAGTACTGAGTTTCACTCCATTTCCCTTAAAGAGAAAATGACTCAGATCAAAATTTGGGAATCCTGATGTAAACCAAGTTAGCTAGGGAAAGAACATCGGCATTGTTTTACTGAACTCATCCCAATAATAATAATAATAACAAAAAAAATCACAGAAACAACTCCATGAGATAGAGAGGAATCTCTTGGCATTATCTAAATATTCTAATGAATATGATATATAACAAATTTAGAAGTTTCTTATTTCATTTCATATTGCAAGAGAATTTCCAGTCTTAAAAGAGAAGACCATGTATCCTCTCAAACAGTAGGAGCAGAACAACTTCTGCTGCCAAGAGACACTTTCAAGAAGGAAGACAATCTAATTTCCAAGTTTCATTCTATTTGTAATATTCTTTTTAAGATCAAGAATGAAGTCACACCTTGTAGCTGAAGATTTCCTGAAAAAAAAACGACTAGGTTGACTGGAAGTGTAATATAGTAAACTCTGCTGGCATGATATTACAAGCAGTTGGTGCTCTGATTTCAGCTACAACCTGTGTATGAAAGGCAACACCACTGCATTATCGAAGTCACAAATCAGAATCTCATTCCTGAGCAAAGAATAATTCTTATGAAGTTTGTTTTCTGATATTACTGCTCTTTTATTCAGCAACACCTTTCCTGTTGTGTAATTATTTTACAGCACTACAAAAGTAAAAAATGAAACTCCCAGATTTGAAGTGCTGAGTAACTAGAGCTCTGTATTCAAGATGCACGATCTCTGGAGATGTTTGAGTCTACATATGATTTCAACAAAGAAATGCATCCATACGGCTCAGCTTGAAGGGCAGGAGTCAGAAACAGGCTCTAAACAGATGTTTACCAAAACTGCAATCTTGCAAGAGTCAAGACCTACTAAAAGTCTTTACATATGCATTGTCCAGCCTTCATAAAAATATCACACTTTTTTTTCTTATTACACAGCTTTTAGTAACACCAGGTACATGAAAAGGCTGACTTTTTCCAACAGCATATGCAGCTTTTAGGAACTCTTATACTGACCATAGAAGTAAAATGTTCAGCAGAGGGACAAGAGTTATTCTTAATTTAATGCCACCTTGTTGGATGTGAAACAGAAGGATAAAGTTCTGCTTCCCAACCTCCCACTATCTCCCCAAGTTTTTTTTCTCTCTTCAAATTTCTGGCGAAAGGACCAGATACTGTGTGAAGAGACACCTACCAGAGGTAGGTGACTTTCATTTGCCTCATATAAACCAAGCCAAACACCTGCAGTACTCAAAGCTCTGTGCAGCACTCTGTTCAGTGCTGTTCTTCCCTTCCCTTCCAGACACAAAGTAGCAAAAGGTTCAGTCTCTCAGCTGTTATCCATTATTAGTTCTGATGGCCATCATCTTTTCTGGGATCCAATCACCCATGATGCATGATACTCACCCATATGTGACTGAAAAAGGAAATAAGTCTTTTACAAATTCACTGTTGGACGTAACAGTAAAGAATAAGCATAGCCTCATCTTGGCCACCTGAAGCTAAATGCACAAGAGTTCAACTGGCTTTCCAGGCTTCTTGTTCAGCATCTCTCTCACCATGGTGCTTTTTCTATGCCTCTAACCTGCATGAGTCAGTTATCTTCAGTTTACTTTTCTTTCTTCCTCCCTTGTCTACAGTATCAACCAACTATCAATATCACATACCTTACATTTTTAATTCCATAAATATTTCTTCTTTATCTTTTTTCTCTACTACCATCCTCATTTAACTTGCTGCAAAGTCCCAGTTTTCCTTGCCTGTCATAGGGTGTGCAATCAGATACGGATCACGTTTTTAATCTCTGGAAATGTCTTACATCTAACACAGGAACTTAATGGTTCAAAATTCCATGTAGCAAATAGATGCACTCCAATCTACTGCATAGTTCTCTCTCTTTGCTACATCTTCTCTCTTGTTGCAGAAACTGATCACAGTCCACAGGATATCCTCACTTGCCTTATAGTAAACTCCAGGTCCCTGTATGGAGCTTTGCCATTAACAGCTCTAAAAGACACCAAGATGAAATGCATACGCAGCACTAGAGCAGCAATTCTGCTCTTGCTCCTGCTCCAGTAAAATACATGTCAGCTCCTCTGCTCCATTACACACATAGCACACCTTGCTAGGGCTCTGCATATGTTTGTGTGTGTTTCTAAGCCTTCTACATACTGCAAACATTCCTAGGTGCAGTTTGGAAAGTATTCTAATAAAAGGAGCCCTAACATGCTGCTTCAGTTTGGCTCCTCCACACCTTGCTCACAGGTATATCTACTTTTTAATGTGTAATGCTGTACATGGCCGCCAATACTCTCTCAGGAGTACATGCTGGCAAGGTAGGTGGGAAGGGCCATACCAGAGGCTCCCAAACCAAAATCCAGCTGATAGATCCAGTCTGATTCATCAGCTTCAATACTCCGTGGTGGAGAAGGTCTTCCTTCTCAAACTAGAAATCACAGTGCAAACACTCTTTCTTGAGGGAAAATGATCATTAAAATATATGAGGCGTTAAACAAAGTAAGTGGAAGGTGATTCACATCCACACACATTGCAGCCCTCCGGGAAACCTAAACAAAAAAATCAAATGTCCTTTTTCCTCTTTTCATTGCAAGCACACAAGTATTCAAACAAACTAAAACCAAACAAACAACAAACTCTCCCCCCGAAAATGTATGTTCTGTTACTTTAATGTGCTATATTGCTTTGATTAAAAATATTAAGAAATAATACACGGGAACAGACTGTAAAAAAATGAGCTATTTTAAAACTTACCTGAGGCTTTCCTGAAGTTTGTAGCCTTTCCTAAATGTGCATTGTACATACACACACAGAGACACGGCAAACGTTGACATGTTTTGACAGAAAATTAAGAGAAGGTAAGTGCAAAGGCTTTGTCTAAGGAAGTGTTAGGCTTTTAGCTGTTACCTACTTGCAGATTTCTGCCTACAGCACCAAGAAGCTGCCCACTACCATGCCAGGTTAGCAAGAGGCTAATGAGGATTTAAAGGTGAGCGGAGGCGTTGGACAGACCGCGGCTGAGGGTTAGTGTGAGCCCAGGCCCGCTCCCACACAGCAGGAGCAAGGGAGGCATGGAGGGGCACTTACTGACGCTGCCACAGACCGCCATGCAGTACTCCTCCGAATCAAAGTTGTTCCGGTTCCCACCGCAGCCGCCGTAAAAGAAGGGCGCACACTTTCCTTCGGCCATGTCAAAGTACCAGCGGGAGATCATCGCGCGGCACGGACCAGTCTCAGCTTGCTCAGAGCACACTTCTAGTCACAGGAGACCCGGAGGAACCACATTTAGCATGTAAACAGTACTGGTTTGGTTTCTTAATTAAGTGTCTCTCAGTGTCCACGCATGCAAGTGAGGAAGCAGATGCACCAAGGAGATGCTCTGGCGAATAGGAAGCCCTTCCCTAGAAAGCCACTCTGGGGACATAGGTGAACTATGAGACAACTCTAGCTCATGTAACTAAGTCTTCTTAGGCTGTCTATACTTTTATTTTTTTACCTACGTTATCTCTATACACTGAGGGGTGTTGCCCTGAAACAAGCTCCATCAGGATGGCAATGGTAAAAGTGTGAAGTTTCATCTGCTTCCACGACAGTGGGGTACAACCATTCCTCCCCAGTTCCTAGCTCTTGCCCACAGCATCACTGGTTGCCTGCCCTGGGCAGATTCCTACCCAAGTAGCCCATTTGGTATCTGTTTGGAAAAGGGAATATCTGAAACCAGAAGAAGCCACTTTTTATACCCCATCCCCATCCAGACTGAGAAGGTTTCCTAGCTTATACAAAAGAAAAAACAAAATATTTATGAGTTATAGAGGAAAATAAATTCTCTTCAGATACACATTTATATATAGTCACTGCCAAAGAAACTCCCTCTTGTAAGCCACCTAGCACAGGGTTTTTAATTCACCATTCAAGGGCTCATGTATAAAATTACTGCCACAGCTTTAACTTATCCATGGGAAGAAATCTCATTTCCAGTGAATATATACAGGAAAACATTTAAAATGGTTTGTGTTTGGGTTCATTGTGAGCTGCCACAGCTTCTGCCTACATCCTGCAACACATGAAAATCTGAGGGAAGAACCAAACCACATAAATTAAAGGAAGACAAAGCAAATTCTGCCCACAATTTGAAATTCAGCCAATTACACCTGTAAATGTATAGCCCTTTACCAATAATGTTCCAAACAGACAAAAAAAGTTTTATCTTTCATCCAGCTGAATAAGTCATTTCTAATCTACATAATAACATTAAGCACCAATACACCTCTCATTTGCTTTCATCCCACACACTGCATAGGCAAACTGGTGTGTTCAATTGAAGGCTTTTAAAACCTCTGCATATATTTGAATTCTGTGGAAAGCAGATCCCTAAGGGTTGAAAGGTATGAAGAAATATCAGCACATTAGCAGCTAAAATCCCCCACATGCTCACCACCTCTCAGATGTTGGTACAAAGAATCCCAGTTTTCAGGATCTGTCCCCATTCACCACTTCACTCTCCCCAGTAGCACCACTAGTTATTAATAAATTTTACGCCCAATTGGCATTGTCAGTCAGTATGTATCTGTCTATATATTTCCTTAAATCTATACTATAGGTATAATTTTACATGTGTTTAACATAGTCACATATCATATAATAGAATCATAGAATGGTAGGGTATATCATATCTATAAAAAATGTAAAGAATCAACTTTAGGGAGCATACATTTTGTTCTAGAGAAATAGATCCAAGAGTATGCAGTCATCAAATGATGTGCTACAAATGTCACAATTCTCTACTAAACAATTAAGGGGAAAGAAAAAGCAGGAGTGAAGGAATAGTAGATTTTTTACTTAAAAAAATTCAAAATAAGTATGTTTACTTGTACAACACATTAATTCCAATTAATTGTATACTGCCCTATGATCAATCGTGGACCACATTTAGCAGACAAGCGTTTCTTCAGATTTGTTTTAAAATCAAATCAAGACCTGCCATCCAATTATACAGTCGAATCTTCACACAAAGCTAACTTTGCACAGCCTTGGAGGAGCTGCCACATGTCAATTAAGAATGAATAGTGACTCTTGACATTAAAGAGACAGGTATAATCAAGAGAACTTTTCCTGATGGGAAATGTCATTTCAAAAAACACAAAGGTCTCAACAGCTCAGTATTTCTTAGTTAATGTTGACTACGGGCTGACGTCGACGCACACAGTAAGTGCTTTCTAGGTTTTCCTCAAAATACTAGTTCTGTCATAAAGTGATTTATACACATGAAGATGCACCTGAACAAGCATTCAGGAAACCACAGGGTAGCACATTAAAAGGAACAAGCATGAAGCACCACAGCCCAGTGCTGTGGCCAGGAATCTGCCTCCTGCCTGATCTGTCATCTCCCACCAGGCTGGAGTAGATGGTGCAGGGCAGTGGAGGGACATCCTTCCCTCCAGCCTGGACAGTCTACAATACTGCCATTGGTGAGATCTAAATGGCAACTATTTCATTGCAGAGAGAAATGGTCTAATGTACTGGTCTACAGTTATCATTTAAATTAAGATTATACAAGAGGGGAAAAATGCTCTGGGTTACTGTTTCATGATTGCTTTATTTAAGGAAAGTGTGTTGCTGGTCCAGCCTAGGAGACTTCTCACTGCTGTCATCCCTTTCCCAGTGTCACTACTATTGCGTGTTCTCTGTGGAAGGTTTAGAGTAGCATTCCTTCATCCTTGCTTTGTGGTGAAGGTATACTTTTAAACCAGCTTCAATGCCTAGGAAATGGTCCCATGCTTTCTGTTGGGCCAGTTGCTCCTCGCATGCCTCTGCATATCCCCATCACTTACAGAAGGTCACTGCATTTGATACTCAGCCGTACCATCTCAACTAAAAAGATGAGAAAATTAAGTGGAGAGAAGTGAAATTCAACAAGTTTTCTTGGGCTGTTAATCCAGATACCACTTCCCCTTCCACTGCTACTGAGTGTAGTGGTTCATGTCTATGATGGATGAGGCATGGTGTTTTCACTGGTACTAGCAGCAGGCAGGCAGCATACACTGTTAAATGATTCATCAAAAAAATTAAAGCTGCCTTTGCTTCATATATTAATTACTCTTGCTGCTGAAAACTGATTACTGAATAAAAGATCAGTTACTTTTTGTCACCATGTAATTCAATTTTACTTGATACCTCAAATAATTTGTATCTAGTACAGCATTAACGGTGACCTTTGTTTTGTACAAGGGACTTGCTCACTTTCCTCCCACCAAAGATCTTTTTTGCCTTTAGCTCCGTGAAACTGAATAAAGAGGACACGCCTTCGCTTATTCTAGACTCTCAATGCAAAAAGAGTTGTTTCTAACCAAGCAGGTAGCATTCCCTGATCTACCACAGCTTTTCCATTTTCCATATTTTATGCTATGGCAAAGCATTTTAATTTGCCCTTAAATAATAGTTAAAGCGATACATTGAAAACTACTCAGTTGCAGTAAACATCAGCACTGACTGTGTTATTTTTCCTTTGAGAAGCACAGACTTCAGCACCCTAGGAAACATATAATCTTCAAGTATGTGGACACTGATTTATAGTGGCTTTACACAAAGTATTTCCATAAACGTTCATTTACCAAAATGCTCTAAGTAGAGCTAATTAGAATTTATGTGCAAACATTTTAGATACTTTTTGTATGAGCTTTTATGGAGGAAAATACGAAATATGGTTCTGAATAGCATTTAAAAATTTTTCATTACCATATAAATTGGGTTTTTTCTGTTCCTTGAAGAAAACCAATTTTAAATCAAAGTGAAATTATAATTGCTTTATTTCAGAATCTCAATACTCTTTTTTTTTTCTCCCCACGTGGGACTAACACTTACTCTGTGCACACCAATATTTTCAATTGAGGGAGTAGAAATAAAATGCAAACTTCAAATGGGAAAAAAAAAAAAAAAAAGAAGCTACATTTCCATACTTGTACTGCTGTAAACATCAAAGTTACTCAGTAATTTTTTTAGGATTCGAATTCACTTACATGACCATGAGGACTAAGCTCATTTAAATGCTGGCACAGCCAAGTTCCAAATCTTAAACCAGAACTTAAATTTTAAGAGATTTAAGAAAAAAAAGGCTGAATACAAACTCCAGCAAAAGATATCATCGCATTGACAAGTTCTTTCATTTAGCCACAGTAATGAAAAATATATTCACCATCAGTCCTTCAAGTTTGAAGTTGATATTGTCAAGTACATACACATAAATCACACTGGTGATATGAAACAACTCACTAGCACTGTTATGTGTTTGCTTTCTTTATGTTGCTATCAGTTCAAACTGTATCATAACCACACAAGACCCAAACAAGTCTTAGATAAGGACCTAAACCACTTAGCTGCTTAAGTCTGTGGGATCATAATCTTCTCTTACCATTTCTATTTCATTAAAGAACAAAGTAATTGATCAATGCAGGAAAGGCCAAAGAAATAAACCTCTTAAATACATATCATGAGGTACATACTTCACTTTTTCATACGTTAATACATAGAATATTACAACAGGAGCAACCTTGGCTTACACATTTTCAGGAACTGAGAGCTACAGTTTGAGGATATTAATATATGGGTATCTATATGAGTCTCCATTTTTTAACTGAGAAAAATCAGACAAAAGTAAATGCCCTCTATTTTTATTTTAGTTGTATTATTTCTGTTCCAAAAAGGCACAATGCTCTTTTGCTCAAGAGAATATTTTAAAGATAATTTCACTGAAAAAAGAATCCTTTTCATTCTGAATATATGGTTAGAAGAGGCAGTCAAATTTTAGTTTTCAGAGACAAAAGCTCATTTCTGAAGAAGTTTTTGGAATTAGAAAATGACAGCTGGGAAGCTGGCACATATTCTAGGAATAAAGTTGGTGCACGAGATACAATATTGCTAAAATGCTTTCCACAGAGGATCTTAAATAAATAATAATAATAAAAAAAACTAAACCAAAATCATGATACATAAATGGAATACTGAAGAAAAGCTTTTTCTAAAACCGTTAAATATCCTAAAATTGTAATTTCCATCCTGTGCAATTACGATTGAATTTCCCTCTCTAGTGATTATTCTTAAGCTACTGGAGGGGAGTATTTGAAATACAAAAAAAAAAACCAAACCACCAAACATCCCAAGTCAAAAGCTTAGCTAGAATACAAAGTTTTACAATTCTGAATGGAAACAAACACATGAAAATACATTTTCTGTTTACTTGTGCATAACACAGCTACATTTTGAACTAAGGGCCATAGAGATACAAGTGATGGCTGGAATCCAAATGAAAAGCCCAGCTTTATTTTAAATGTAGGTCATTAAAATTTCATGAATTTATGTGCATTTTGGAAAAGGTATAATTTCTACATAAGATCATGATAACACTAACATGGCAAGACGGTGAATATTGGGATTAGCCCACAAGTGCATCCCAGTCTTTTTACTCAGCAAAATAAATATTCAATTAATTACTGCTTCAATATGGTAAAATGACATTTTCTCTAGGGAAATAGATTCTTGGAGCATTTCTTCTGGAACAATGTATTTCAAAAGAAACCATTCTCCACCCTACAAACTTAAGTAAAACAACACTACGAGTGTTTAGTATTTCAGTACTTTTGCCCTTGACCCAAAATAGTAATAATATATTGGGTTTCCATCAACAAGATTACTAGATCACAAAGAAGATTTTTTCCAATTGTAATATCTTGAAGTATTGCAATTATGGTGGAACATATGTGGTTTAAATTGCAATGTCTAATTAAAAGCTATTGGTTATTCTAATGCAAATTAACCAGATTAATTTTATCTGCTCTTGTTCATATGTTAGAGTAGATTATCACTCTTAATTAAGATCTTCTAACCAAAAACCAGTAGAGCTGTCATAATATGTACTATTCATATAGCAACCTATCGATGTTTTCTTAAAATGGAAGACAATTACATGCTATTACTTTCCAACTAAAGCATCTTGCATAGTTTTGAAGCAAATGAAGAAGAAAAAGGAACTACTACTTAAAAGGAAAGATATTAACCTTTCAAAGAAGAAAGTGAGGCAAAGCTATAGCAGGTGAAAAGAAGCACAATTAATCTAGCATACTCTACTAATATTATCCCCAAATTTACAGCTGATAGGTCTAGCAATCAGGGTTAACTTCCCTTGCCTTAGAATAGATGGAAGCTATCACTGAACTGATTTCAAGTCTTTTAGACATAAAAATCTTCAGAAAAAAACCCTTGCTAGATCAATAAAGTTAAGAGCTACCATATGAACATCAGGCTACTTTTCTCTTGCTAGGAAACCATGTCTCTTGCTTGCAACTCCAGATTGTAAACACAGTTAAAATGTCATGTCAAGCAGCATTGCTTAAATTCTTTCCTAACTGTTTAAAGAAATTCAGTTGAACTAGAGAAAGCAAAAACAATTGCTAAAGGGCAACATTATATGCTAGATGAGGCAGGTCGAGCTTATGCTGCCAAATCCCCCACATCTGCTAATAGGTATGCAAAGATGCTGCCAAATGTTTCCTGCAAGGCTGCTGTGCTGACCCCACTGCTCTGCTTTAAATGAGACCTGATTGACTGCTATGTTGACAGGAAGCACTAAGCTGAAATTGCTTATTCTTTGTTGTAAGCCAAGAAAGACTGTTTTTTCTTGTCACCTGCTGTGCTGAAAGAGGGCAGAAATGAAATCACAAACCACTGCAGAAGCAAAAATCCTGCTTGCTTCAGTCATGGGTTGGAAGAATCATCTGGAGCCTTGGAAGCCTCGGGAGCAGCTCTGCAACACCTGCGGTGTTGTGACAATAACAGCAGAAATCAAATCGTTCCCTTGCTTAAATACTGGCCAGCAGAGAGTCACCTTGCTCCATACAGACACAAAAGTCAAGAGCCACAGCTTTCTTGCAGAGCTTCATAAATAAGCCACACTTTCTTCAGTACAAATTTAGTGATAACATCTCCCAGTGACAAAAGGTGAAAAACCTCGACCTAACATTAATTTCACTCTTTGGATTCTTGCAACCTCAGACCCACAATTGGCTGGATTTAACATCTGAATTCCAGCAAGAGCATATTTGAAAGCTTAAATTGCGTTTGCTGAATGTGAACGGGGAATAGAGATGGTCCTTTATATAAGGCAGGAAAGAAACTACTGGCAAGTACTGTCCTAGGAAAAATTGATTCACATTTCTGAATAAACACCATAGCTTATAAAAATATGGTTGCTGCAGAAACTGAATGACAGGACTGTCCTCATGCCAATGATCTCTCCCATTCTCTAGGCAAGACTAAGGTCCTTTTCACTGGAAATAAGTTTGTAAGTACTTTTGCTATTGCAATTTTTATCATGATTCATGAAAATATGCATAGAAATAAAATTGGCTGACAAACTGATTCTACAATAGCTCAGATGTCTTTACAGCATTAACACTACATTTACACTTTTCATTTATTTGTGGTTGATGGCAATTATTCCATTGATGTGGGGGAGAAAGTACTCAGTACCAGTCCACAATTAGACCTTAATTTATGGTTTTAGAATGGTTCCTTTTTGTGGATTTCACATACAAAAATCAACTCTCGAACTGGACAAATCCATTTTCTGTGGTCTTTAATGCTAATGACTTGATATTAGTGCCAGCTACATAAAACTGGCTCTGAAGTGTCAGTGAAGAGCATCCTAGGATACGTTCTGTGAATTGCACTTAGTAATGATTAGGAAAGTAGCCTGAGCACAGCTCACGTCCATGAGAATGAAGCTCCTACATATAAACCCATCTGGAAAGGCTTTCCAAGTGTCTCCATAGGATGGAGCACTTCTTAATATAGACATTATCTTCAAGGTACCTCTGCCTCTTTCATTTGTACAGACAGCGACAAACTTTTCTGTTTGTCACGGCAAGACAACAACAGATGCTCACCATCAAAGTTCCTATGCTGGATTTTCTGGCTGCATCGTAAGGATAGGGGCCCTGCAGGGAGCCTTCTCCCATGTGCAGTAAGGAAAGTAAAAGCAAGAGCCAAGGTTTCACATTATTCGGACACTACTATATTTGCAAACAAACAAGCATTTTGCACAGTGCAGCCCTGTTAGTTATCAGTTACAGACACTCAGGGATAGTCTCGGTACTCTCGGTGCCAAAGGTCAATCCCAGAAAGCCTCAAAGGCTGTGGCAAAACTGCACTGAAAACTTGTATTGGTAATAGATTGCTCCCACCTCACTTGCAGCAACACTTACTTCACTCACAGTCATCCAAGGTGGGAAATTTTAGATTTGGGAAAAGCACGACAGTAGCATTTAGTTTTCAGCTAGCAAGTGCACACATTTTGAAAGGATTTTTAAAAGGTGGCCTCAGTAGTTTGCCTCATGTCTTTTGTATTTTACCTTCATATTATTACACACTACTTTCCTGAAGGCTAAACTTCTTAACCTCTTTGAAACGTCAACTTCAGTAAAGAAACACGTTCTACCCAATTTGTCCTCATTTTCACTCATCCAAAATCCCATTAAAGTCAAGTGTACTACTACTATTTTTTTTTAATCTTCTTCTCTCTCAATATTCATTTACCAGCAAGAACAGGGCATTTTATCCCCAGGTGGTAAAAGCTCACATATAGAAATATATTTAATTGGTTTAAAGATTTAAAAATAATCTCCTCCTAAGCCCTCCTTCTGAAAAGGAGAGCCTGAAATGTCTCTCCAATAACTGAGCAAAACATTCAACATAGTTATGTAAGACAGAAACACACAGAACAGCCTTAGCAAGAAACATGTGCAAGCTGTTCTAACAAAACATTCACTTTTTTGATTAGTGAGCCTATCTGCACACAGATTGAACAGGAAAGACATCAATGAAGTAACTCTGCTTCCCAAGGCATCCCTGGGCACCCTTCTGCCCTCGGTGTGTATGATGCCCTCTGCTCTGTACCTGCTCTGACAAATATGGGCACCATGGTTCCAGAAGAAAGGCCGCTACAATGTGCCAAATGGGGGACTCTGCCTGCACTTGAGCCTCAAGCATCCCCAGAGACAGTGGGTGGGAATGCAAAGGGAAAGGAAAGGAGGCAGACCAGATGTTTTCTGTCTCATTTCACATCTGACCCAATCTCTGTCATATTCCCACTGCCTCCTGCGTACCCCAACTTCTTCCTTTTCAATTGTAGCCCTTAATCCCATTTTCTCCCATCACTCCAGCACTTATTGCTGAAGATACAAGCACTGTAGAAATATTGGCATCTACCTTACCAAAATTTACACCATAGTAAATAGTATTTATTAAAACAGTATTTGGAATAGTATTTATTAAAACAGAAAGAGTCAATAATTCATTCAAATATGTATCATAGGAGAAACATGGCATTTAAAAATATTACGTTGTTATGTTGTCCACAGACTAGGGTAAAATTCTATGTTTAAAATGCAGTTATGTTAATAGCTACAAGATATCATGAAAAACAGATTTTCGAAATTAAGAGTTCTTTCCCAGTCCATGGTTTTTTGGAGGATAATGCATTCTTATTTCCTTCCCCTGACTCCACTTTTCTGCATAGTTATTTCTAAATTCACATAATCTTGGAAATATTGGAAACAAGTATCTAAAAGAAACCACATAAAATGACTAATTGCTGCTGCTAATACAAGAGATCAGCTCCTGCTTTGAATTGATACCCCCTATCCTTTGGCAACACACACACATGATAACCCACATACATACTTTTCCTGTGTTATTTGCAACATATGGCAGTCAAACTTTATTTAATGTTACTTTAAATTAAAAGCAATCTTTTTGCTTCCATCCACATCATACACAACCACCACACTTCATAGACTTCCAAATGATATTTGTATTAGAGAAGTGGAGGGGATTTGACATGCAGATTGCAGATGCCAAAGCATAACAATGCTTCAGCTTAGGGTATTTTGCTGTTTGGAACATTTTTTTTGTTGTTGTAAAAGGGCAAAGACACAAACCAGCAGGATCAGTTTTCCAGCCCCAAACTAAATACCTATGAATTTACCTCTGACAACCTCCTCCACAGATTCTGTAGTTGTGGTGGTAGTGGTTGCAATGCTGGTAGTTCTTTCAGTTGCCTCCTCATACTCTTCCTCCGTCTCTTCTTCAATTTCATCACCATCATCATCATCATCATCAGCATCTTCATCTTCCACAACAGTTAGTTCCTCATCTTCCTCTGGCTGTTCTTCTACTACCTTATCATCACTAAATAAAGAAAATGACAGTGATGTGTCAGCAACAAAATGATTTCAAGATAATGAGAGACATTTTATTCAGAAACTCCATAAGGATGATAAGTAACCTGTTTCTCCAGAAAAAAAGAAAGAATTAAGAACTCTGGAAATACACTAAACCCTTCCCCAAAAGTCAACATTAGCAATACAGTGATAAAACTAGCAAGATGCCAGAATGGAACTCCTCCTTTTGCACAAAAAGAGAAAAAAGAATCCCCATCAACAATATCACATTTTGACAGCTGAATAACACACTAAACGTGTCTGCTCTAAGCTATCATCAACAAATCAACTGTAATTTTGAAAGAAGCTCAAATTAGCTCTAGAATGCACAGAGAAGCAAGAGAGTTCCTCTGGACTTTCTCACCAAGGAGACACTTTTATCCAGAGACTTGCTGTGAATAATCTTGTATGCCTTTAACAGAGGACAATCAAGTGTTGAACTGACCCACAACTGTCTGTAACTGACTGCTGAGTTTTTTGTTCTGTTTTTAAGCGGTGTGAAGAGAAAAGCCATTTCTACTAGAATTATGCACAGAGTTGTCTGTTTTCACAAAGGATAGGACAGAGATGGTCGACACATGATGCTGCAACTCACGCTTTGCTGTCGATAGTTTTCGTCTTTGATCTTTCATCTCCAGCACAGCAAGCTCAGCTCAGATGTTCTGCACTACCAACATATCTGTACAGCTGATGTGTAAGGCCTTCATAAAAGACTCAAAGTACCAACATGTATTAGGATGGCAATACATGCAACCCTATGCTCACAAAGAAATCCCAAACTATTAGACTAAATATTGTTATCAAACGTAGTGTTTTGAATTCATATAACTGTCTAAAATCCTCAGGACTTTAATAAGTCTTGGAAGATAGGTGGAAATACTGAAGTTGACTATCAAATGCGTTTAGTGTCTTAACATGTCAAGAATTTTCTGGGATGATTCTCAGTTCTGAATGACAAGGCAAGAGGTCAAAAAATATATGCTCGGCTTCTGTTACTGTTGCTTTTGAATTGCTTCCTAAGTCAGTGTCCAGCTGTGCCAAGGTTCCAGGTTTGTTATTCTGATCTACTACTTGAAATCACCTACTAATGAATAAATTACCTTGAAATATTCAAACATTTGGTGACATTTTGTCACCTTCATACACAAGTGGTTTTCCATCTTTTTCATAGTATGGTACATGCTTGAACAGACTTTTAGGTGAAGTTAATGACTTCTCCCTTTTACTGTGTTTTGGAGACCAAGCCTATAATATTGCATTTTGTAGTGTGTTGCCAACTACAACTTTGAAAGTGAAAGCAGAGCAAACAGAAGGACAGTAAGATTTTTCTTAATAGGGTATTAAGTTAAGAAATACTGATAAAGTTCTTTTATGCCATGAGCCTGACTCTACTAGGATACAGTTAAGCCTCTATACAAACAAGAATGAATCCCCTGTTCCCTTCTTCCCAAAATATTTGGCCTCCAGAAACACAAGAGAGACTTAAACTACCAGTGAAGCCTTACTCCAGGAGAAGTCCAGGTAGGTTATATAAACAGATGTGGTAAAAACCTATCCTGCAGAAGAGTTTGCATAAGGGATGATCTGTTTCCATTCACACAAGAGAAAAACTGAAAGAGGGTGTCATGGTTTAGCAAGGAGCAGCTTTTGCTTGGTAACAGGGGGAGCAGGTTGCAGTGAAGACCCGGTAAAGAGTTTGTGGACTGTCCCCCGGCTCCTGGGTTCACACCCAACTCCAGCCCCGCTGGGCCAATCTGGCGCCTCTGCCAGCACTATTTAGAGACAGGAATTTGAAGTGCTGGCAGGAGGTGTAAGAGTGATACAAGATAGAGGCAACCACGCGGACCCTACAAACAGAGAAGGAGGAAGGAAAGAGAAGCAATAGACCAGAGACCCCTCTGAAAGCCGTGGCGAGAATGCAAGCTGTACCCCAGAAACCTATGGAGATCCATGGCAGGACTGAGAGTTACCAGCAGCTCCATGTGAGTGAGCCCGGACGGGCGAGGGACTGTGTGGGGAGACGGCCATGGCCCAGGTAGTGCTGGAGAACCTGCACTCTGCAGAGCAGCCCCACACGAGAGGCAGAGAGAAGCTGCAGCCTTTGGAATAAGTGCGCATCGGAGCAGCCCGTGCAGGGCTGCCATGTGTGTGAGTTACCCCACGGACTTGCAGGGAGGATGGGTGCGGAGCCTACCTGTCCTAAGGAGTGACAAACGGCAGAAGCTATAGGGAATAGACTGACTGAAACCCCACTCCCCGCCCCCCTGAGCCGTTCAGCGGGGGACAGGGTAAAAACACCAGGATCAGGGCTCTGAGCGCGGGAAGGGGGAACGCGTGGCAAGAAGGTGTCCCTAAAGGGCTGGTCGGACTCTTCATTGTTGTATTACTCTGTGTTGTTTTATTTTGGTTATATTTTGGGGTTTTAAGGTTATGTTTTAGTTGATGTTGCATTAAATTATTTTCTGTTTTCTTCCCCAAGCCGAGTAGCCTGGTCTGTTTTGTCCTGAGCAATTAAGCTCTCCCTGCTCTTTGGCAATTCTCAGCCTCTTCCGTATTTGAGGCTAATCGTGGTCTTTTGTTCCCTCATGGGACTAAACCACGACAGAGGGGCCCAAAATAACTGGGTTATTTCCTTAAGTTTTCTTGAGTCCTAAGAATTGGTCTAAAAACTTCATCGTCTCCACTGTCCAGTTTTCCCTGGAAATCTCATTTCAGTATGTCTCACGTTTCCAACTTTGTTTTTAATAACTCCCTTCTGAACAAGGTATTTCTTTGATTTTTATTTTTGTTGTCAAGTATGTGACCTTTTTATGAGCATGAAATGAACACTATACCTTTCAACTGCAAGAGTTAGGTGGATTTGTAAAGTCCAGTGTCTGTTTCTAATCTCCAAGTGAAGTGCCTTTTACTCTTGGCTAGCTACAGAAATCTAAACTAAGCATGCTGAGCATAAGACATCCAGACTTTGATCAAGAGCATCAGACTCCAGATGCCTTTCAACATTAAAGAAAGCTGCTCTCCATCTTTCTCTCACCTAAGCTACAAACACAGCACGCTTTTAAAAAAGTACAATTATTTTTCCTCTTCCTTTCAACATGAGTGACCACTCTTAGATATTGGCAAGCTCATAAAGTTAAAAAAGGATAACAAGGACAACCTAATGAAACAATCAAAGGAAAGTAAATTAGTCACATGGAAAGCTACTTAAAAAATAATTTGTATGTGTGCATCCAATATCCATCTGTTTTTAGCTACACAAAAGCAATCAACTCAACTATGCCAGTCCACAGCATTTTGCTGGGAAATTCTCAACATCAAGGCCAAGCATTTTTTTGGGGGGTTTTTTTTGATTGTGGGTTTTTTTTGGTTCTTGTAGCTTTTTTTTGTTGTAGTGGTTTTTTGTTTGGTTTTTTTTTTTCTCCAGAGTGTGTGACAGTGAAGGTGAAGAAGACAATTCTGTGTGTGCACTGGTTGGCTGTGCCTGCTATTACAGTGGGCCCTGGTTGCCTCTCAAGTAACTTACCAGAAGCAAATGCTTAAAGGGTAGCTTCCCTTTAAGCTTTGACTTGCTGCTTGCTGAAGAACTAGACATCTGAGAGCATAAAAAAAAGCTAGAAATGATAGAAAACTACAACAGTGCTTCCCATTAAACACTGTCTCCCAAAGAGAAGGGGATGAGGAGATGAAGTGCTTTATGCTCCCTTAACAATTTTTTCTTGAATGACGTCAAATACCAGAAACTAACCAGACAGGCATTCTTCTGATGGTTTAATCATGCTCAGCTATGCTGCACAGTATAATAGCCCAAACAGCACAAAAATCCAACAGCCAGGGGTGTCTCCCAGCAATGCCTGACTAACAACAGCACCAGCTTCATATTAGATATCAAGGCTACCCACTGAAGTCACACACTCCTTAAAGTCAATCCCAATAACCTTGCTGGGCAGTGCAAACAGCAGACGATCACATTGTTTCAAGAGGCCATGACTACAACAGACATGCAAAACCCAACAATCCCAACGAGTCCTTTAGTAGCACTTCTCGGGCCTGGGACCACAGAGGAGGGAGTCTCCCAGTATTTGTCAGTAGTCAGGGGACTTTGAGCCTCATGATTGAAGATGCAGGTTTAGTACAAACAACGCTACAAATCTTGATGTGCTTCTGTTGCAAACAAAGACAGTAGGTGGGCTTCATGTATTTTCAGTATTAGCAGAAGTACTATGCCTTGTAAGAAACATGAGAAAATATCCATAGTATTTTTTTAATTTAATCACTAATATCTCCTGGCTCTTCTTCAAAGAGTGTGCATACGAGAGGGATGATAGAAGGGAATGAACATATATTACAACAGGTAGAATAAAGAATCAACTTACAAACCCCTCCCCCATTGCACAGTCTGCAGAACTGTTTCTCCCTGTAATGCTAAATGCTCTGGTACCATTCACATTTCTCTGTTAGCTCCACCACAGTGTACTTTGTCTGACTTCTGCACACCTTTGACATGAGTAACCACTTTAAATACACAGCTTTCAAACAAACATTTACTACCAAATGAATGTGCATACCAATATTTCTCTCAAAAATCTTGGAGTTTTATTTAAGTAGCAGGTGTGCTTACTCCCTGGTGTTACTATTACATTTTACCTTCTTTGGTAAACAAGTATGACTCAGTCTTATTTTGCCTGGAACCATGATACCTTGACAGATTTATCTGTATATTCTCTTGATACCATCCCAGCCAGGTCTTTAGTAGCACCACAGACTGCAGCATCTCATTTACAAGAAATTGTTGACATTTCACCTTAGTTTAGTGGTACTGATGACAGGATTTTTCAAAGACTGCTCAAAAAATTTACTTGATATGCTGACAAGTTCACAGACTTGTAAAGCCATATTATCATCATCTGAATTTTATCAGTTGAGCAGTAAACAACAGAGGTAAATTGTTAGGTTTGAATGCAGCCATGAAAATGCTTCTAACCCTCCCTCCCATTAGTATATCTCAATCTCCTATCGAGTGAAGACTTTTGGCAAGGAGGGCCATCTCTTTCCTTCATGGTGGACACAAAGGTCATGAAGGCTTTGAACTTTCTGCATCAACCTCCTCACATAGGGTGAATGGATTTTAATATCCCCTATCATGGAAAAGATACTGGGTCATGACTCCATGCTGGGTCATGACTCCATGCTGGGTCATTAATACAAATTACCTATGCTCCTGTGTGTGATGAGAGAGTATTTGAAGTTTGGTGGTTTCTGTTCTATTTCTGGTGCTACAGACACATTGGGGTTCCAGGCAGCCTTAAGAGGTAACCTATTCCATTGACTCCAACAGAATCATCCCAACCACTCCAATGGACACATTTCTAGTTTTAAAACACACACCACTGTATGGCTCCTGCTAGTATATTAAGCATATAGTTACAAGCAATATTTAAAGCATCGATCTGTGATGGATCACTAGTAACTTCTTTTTCCTCAATCCATCACTACAGTAAGAGCCAGCACCAATGAATTATTTAATCATAGAATCATAGAATGGTAGGGGTTGGAAGGGATCCTTAGAGATCATCTGGTCTAACCCCCCATAGAAGCAGGTTCACCTAGATTAGGTCACATAGGAACGTGTCCAGGCAGGTCTTGAAGACTTCAAAGGAAAGAGCCTGTGCCAGGGCTCCCTCACCCTCACAGTAAAATTGTTTTTTCTTATGTTTAAATGGAACTTCTTGTGTTCCAGCTTCATCCCATTACCCCTTGTCCTGTCAGTAGATAAAACAGAAGAAAGAGATGTCCCAATCTCCTGACATCCACCATTTAGATATTCATAAATATTAATGAGATCCCCCCTCAGTATTCTCTAAACAGCCCCAGTTCCTGCAGCCTTTCCTCATAAGGAAGCAGAATGGCTTCACTTCACTTAGATGCATGTATTGTCCTGTTACTTTGTGATGATAAAACCGAAGAAAAGGTAAAGTGAAGGAAAACAAACTATGCTACCTCTTGCTGTTCAAGAAATAAGAACATGTTAGTAAATGAAAGCTTCCTTCTTGTATTCCAATAACCTGCAACAGGGACAGAGGCAGAACGCAGACGACAGGAATGACGAGTTTTCGTGCTAACAGCATTTCAGAACGCACGAGGCTATGTTTTAAGAAGTAGTTTCTGTCTGTAACTATCAACTTCAGCCAAAAACACGGCAAAGCTTTCATATGAACTAATTAATGGTATTGGTAAATAACTCACACTTGCCTTCAATAAATGCTCATCCATTTGGATGTATTTAAGCCATGATTTTACCAAGTAACTTGAACAAAAATATCTGTCAATGGCTGTATGAAAGAAAAAGTGTTTAAGACAGATGTTTTACTATTTGGGAAGATTAGCATTCACTACACTTTGCAACTATATTTTATTGCAAATATACTCCATCTGGACTGTGGTTTTTACCAGCAACCAAGCCTGAGCAAGTATCTGGGAGAAAGCTAATTCCAGAAGAGGAACCAAATCAGTAGGAGCAACAAACCACTATCTGTGTACAGAGAGCAAGGCCATATATGTTGGCCCTAGGCAGTTGTGAGAATTAACCTGGAGGAAGCAACTGCTGCATGTAACTTGCACTCTGTGCTCTTTCAGCCTAACAGGTCAAGCTGATGGTAATTTATACATCCATAACCTTTACGACTGCAGGTGCCATTACCTCAGTTTCCAGGCTCTTCAGGTTTCTAAAAGCACAAAAATAACTCATTCCTCTATAGTCTCTACAGCTCCCCTAAATTAACTCCAGGAAACATTTGATGAACCTGGATCAAGCATTCAGCCTGGGTCTAGTTTTGCTTCCAGCAGAAAATTAATGTTGAACACATATTTATTTATCCCTACGTACAGGAAAACTCCAAAGCACAAAGTTCTTTAACTGTGGTAGTGGAAATGGACAGACCTGCGAACTTTTACATGCATTAAGAGTTGACACCTTAGAAGAAAACAGAAACACAAAATAAATTACATGAGTATGACATGTGCTTGGAATCCAAATAGAAAGATTAGTGCATTTGAGATGGTCTAATTACCAGGATTTTGGTTAAAAGAAAATTGGAAAACTAATAGGCAAAGACTAACCCTCCCGTCACAAACTTGCACATCAGAGGCTTGGATATTTTTCTCCTAACATTTTTCCAAACCTTGCATGCTAGAAAAAGTTCTTCTGATCGATGGACGAGATTTCTCAGGAAATGAGTTTGATCCCAACAACACATTCCTTTGAGTGATGTCAATGAGTCAACATAAGAGTTACCTAAAGCTAAAAACTAAGCTGACAGTGCACATGAGCACCCACGTCACTGTCTTTTCAGCTATTTAACTTTGGCTTTGGTACATTAGGCAAATTCAACACTAAGTTGAGCATACTATCTATCTATGTGAAAACTGAGTATCCCAGTAGTAAATTTAAACAAGAACGAACTAAATAATTTTGCATGGAGTAGAATAGGGAAGTTAAAACCAGAGTGAAATGAAGATTTCAGTATTCATTTTGAAAGTTTAGGAGTAGGGAGTTGCATCAAAAAGGTCTATTTTCCTGAAGCAAGAGAGGGGAAGACAGCAGGAATGGACAGCAGGACAAGAATTAAACTGCACTGTGGTTGTGAGATTAGGCATAGAGTCACGAAAGGGAAAGGTTATGCCAAACCTCCAGTCTATGTCACTGATCTTTTAAAATGGCTTATAAAAATCCAGGAAACTGCAGTGATTTACAGAATTGACAGTCTGACCCATGAGGTACCTCAGCAACAATGTTTCTGGTCTCTCTGTTAAGTGGCCACAAAATCATAAATTTGCTTATCTTCTGCCTCAGTTATTGTCATTAGAGTTGGATTATACCAGGTTAGTGAATCAAGAATCTCACAACATGAAGAAATAATGTTATATTCTGACACCTATTAAGAAACAGTTAAACTTGTAAATTAGATGGGCATCTCACATTACACAGCAAGTCAGCTTGAGCAATTCATATTGCTTAGCATTTTTTTCAGATACCCATTTTGTAATTTGATTTTCCTTTTTGTTTTCCGTTACTGAAGAGGTTGCAAAATTATGTGTACTTTCATATTTCCTAATTAAATTAAAAAAAAAAAAAAATGAAACAGCTTATTTCAAGAAGTGTCACAGAGGTTGCTCTTAGTTCTTAAGATCTAATCAAAAAAGAGACTCTCTTCTTTTACATTACTTTAAAAAAAACCTTTTATACAAAAACAATATGAAAAATGTGCTTGACTTTCTTAACTTTGATAGAAAACAAGAAAACTTACACTAAAAATCTGTACATCTAATTTTTAAATAGAACATTCACAGAAAACAAACATGCCTTCCTAACCCTATTGCCTCTGACAGATACATTTATCTTTTTCTTCATAGTTAAACAAGAAGGTACACTTTATACCAACAGAAATTTCTTTCCACAACTGACCTGCTTAAAAAGAGTATGAGGTAGCATATAACATTTGATCGCTTGCATTTGCAGAAGGTACCTGTTGACTGATATGCAGGAATGCTTTTTCAAAACTGACCTAGTTTTCTCTCTGAAACAAAGCCCTTGCTGGTGTTACTGTTCTCATAGTTTTCTTTGGAAGTTGAAGGAATGGGAAGAAGTATGTCATTTTTAGAGATGGACAGAGTAATAATATATTTAATCCATTTTCTTTCTCACTTTGATTATTTTTGTTACAAAGAAGCTTAAAAACTAGAAAAACAAACCTATCTGCAAACACACAAACCCAGGCTTTGTGAGCCTGATGACATTGAATAAATATTTAATTAAAAATCCTGACATCAGAAATGCATTAAGACTGAACATGATAGAAGAGGGCAGAGTGAAGGTTGCCTTATGTAGCCCTGTTTCAGCCAGCCTGAGCATTAACAGAAAAATCTGGATCTGGTACAATGCATTTGTTTCCACACAATTTCTACTGTATTCGAAGTGGATTGTTCAGTGTCTCTTTGCCCAACCTGCTATCCTACAGCTTACCCGAGGCAGACTGTGTGAACTCTACCAAGCCAAGTACTTGCCCTGTTTGTGCAATTTGTCATCTTGCTAGCCTCACACGGAAAGTTAGAACTGGAAGAATATCCTTGTTTTACACATTGGGAAAGCAAATAAAAAAGAAAACAGATGCATGTAATAAGCCTGATGTTCAAATGTCCTAACACGCCAAAACATTTGCATTTAGAAACCTCTCCTGTCACAAAAAAACCCCACCTCATATGTTTCTGCTGTTTCATTTTAGTCTCTGTTAGAAGGCAAAAGAAAAGAAGTATTTACTCACAAAATGCTTTACTACAATTGGCTAGTAATCAAACAGCCTCACAAGAGGTAGAATTCTTAAATTTCCACAAACCACCCCAGTGCTGAGCTCTTATCTCTAGTACAGATTTCCATAACTACTGTTACATACATCACTGAAAGTTAAAATAAGAGTAGGAACTGCTAGATAACATCATGGAGAGATATCCAACTATGTATCCACAGGCACACAGTCATGCTGGCATGACAGTATGTGTCAAAAATCCTAGAGCTGTAAATTTCTCACTTCTCTTTTTTTTCATGCATTATAAATAGTACAGTGCTTGAAATGTACATCACAATGTCACAAGAACTACTCAGAATATCATGCAGATATATCAGAAGGGTTTCTTGAGTTGAGGAGTACACAAACATATATAGAGAACCTTTTTCTCTGATATTCCAGTCATCACAAGTGACAAAATGTTTGGTTAAAAAAAATCTCTGTTTATTGCTTAAGGAAAACATGGCTCTGATGGCTCTGTTTTGTGAAGTCAAAAGAGATGTAACCCTTCTCTGCAAGTCAATCTTCTACTAAATGTGCAAGGTTGATGTCGTTGAACTCTGGAAACAAGCTCAACATTCACTCTAAGTCATATAGGTAGCCTGCACAGCTAGCAAACTGCTTTCATCAGGGGTCATGAAAGCCTGGCTATCTTCTACTCATCACTTCCTCAATTAGATTAATTCTCTCCACTCATAGCCTCATCCATCACTTCAGTTAATGCTTTATACTCAAATGGTGATTGGATTTGCCAGCTCAGCATCACTGTAATTACCTCTCAAAGTAATGCGCTGTTTCATCAATTCCATTCTAGCTTTACTTGTCTGAAGAAATCCAACATTTACCAGTCTTTCTACAGTCATTTATGCCCTGGTGTTTCCATGCTTTCAGAATTTTGTTAAATAACCTCCACGTTAAACAAGCAAGAAAAATGTTATTAAAAATATATCATGACCTATCCATATATAAGTAACAGCCAACATAAGAGACAAACCCAATTAACGTAAGAATGTGAGACATGGAATATACGGATAGTATATAAAACATGCAAATAGCACAAAACACTTCTAGAGTGATTCACCATAAACAGTAACAGGCCTAAAATTTGGTGATGCCCTAATTAAATTTACAAAGAAAAGCAATTAAGTTTTATCATTAAAATACTTATAAAACTACAGAAATTCTTAGATAAGCTGTATGCCAGTCATAATGCTTTAGAACAGGCATGAAGCACTTTCAGTTTCTAACAGTTCTACTACAAAAATCAAGAGGATACAAACTTCTGAGCAATTAGCTGAAATGTCGTATTGCTAAGATCGAACACTTTCCACACCATCTCCCCAAATGAATTCAGTTTCTCTGAAATACCAACTTCGCAATGGACAATCATGTAGCGTAAAATTAATTTATTTCAGTAATTAGCATTAACCTTACACTGATGGCAAACTTCAGAGAAGAGGAAAAAAGCAAGGAAAACTAAGCAAGTCTGTAATTCCTAGTGCTCATTTTAGGGCACTCACACTCAATTAGGAAAAACTTGTACTAGGACAGCTGATAAGAATAACCCCTCTGGCTGTGCCTCTCCCTGCTCCTGTATCAATGAATGACTGAACTCTCCAGCAGGCAGGCCCCAAACAACTGCAACAGGCATACCACTGCTAGCATAAGGTAGTTTTCCTTCAATTTTCAGGGGTATGAACAACCTATGGCTCAGCCTGCACAGTATGGAAAAAGGGAAATCTTTTCATTCATCCAAATGCAAGGCATTTTCTGCTTCAAAGTCAGAATCTGCAGTACAGATCCATTGTCCAGCTTCAGGTCTAGTTCAGCTTGACTAGCTAAAGTGCTTGGGGAGTAAGGGGTGGTTTGTTTTGTTGTTTGGGATTATTTTTATATGTTTCGGTTTTTTAAAGAATCCTTTAGGACATTCCCACTGGAGCATATGTCACTGAAATTTTAGAAACTGACTTTCCAATTTAATGAAAAAGCTTATATCAACAAGAACTTGTTTGTTTTAACATGAATAGACAAGATAGCTTTAAAACAGATGAATACTCAGAGACAAAATGTTAATTTTCTTTTTCCTCCAGTGAACACATTTCCAATGATCAATTTAGCCTCTGCACCTTCCATTGTCTTGATTGAGAACACTCTTTTTTTAGCTTTAGACTAGCAAAAACTTCAAAGATACTCCAGATATCACATTCTATGTTCTTCAGTCAAATGTTTTGGGGTGAGAGTGGAACTTCTAATTAAGCCTTAGATTTTTCACTCTATGCTGCAAGACATCAATAACAGTAAAAACAACATGAGAGAAGAAGGCAAGACGGTTTAATTGGTGGGACACATGGCGGAGGCAAGACTCGTTTATTTGTGGCTGTGTGGCTGACTGATATAATCCAGGGGTTCCTGGAGCTCGGGAAATGGAGGAGAAGCGAGGAGAACCACCAGGAGCAGGTAGCTTTCATGAGGGGGATGGTCTTGCCAGGAGGCGGAGTCGCAGCAACTGTGGGGATTTAAACGTCCCCCAGGCACCCAGGTGTGGCAAGGCAGTTTGCACAGTCAGGACGAGCAGGGAACAACCCCAAAGCCCACACAGAGAAACAAAATTCAGAGAAGTGCCCCTGCTTCAGTCTAGCAAGATGGTGGGCACTCGCCTGAGGGCTCAAGCAAGGCTCAGGTGGACAACACCCTGGTGAAGACTGGTCAAGAAATACAATGTCACTACATACTAGATACAGTATGAAGAAACAGGTAGGAACTGTAGGATTTAAGTAGTGAGTATCTCAGAAAGATTTGCTCTCCCCATCCCAGATTTCTACATCAACACCACCCTATATCCAAACGCTGTGAGTGGCCTGACTCTTACTCAGCCATGCAGCACTTCCCCACTGTATGTGGACTGTGACACACCTTGTGGTACACATGGTTGCAGGAGGGGTTTACTCCAGGTGTCACAGGCTGGGCTTTTTCAAACTGTACTTAAACCAAGGACAACCAGCTACTGAGGGCCAATACGTGTGGTTGAAAGGTCCTCTAGGGATGCAACACAGAAATCTTTCTTCGAAATGGGAGGAGGCGATGCGTTTCAATATCCCCACCTTAATCCTTCCTAGTTGTGTCCATTTTTTTCTTCATCTTCAAGCCATATTTCTTTCCTCCAGCTGTAGTTCAAATGCTGAGGAGACTGAAGTACCAACAGAGTGACCAACGAAAGAGAATTTCCCAAGTCTGGAAATTACTATACCCCATTACATTTTACTTTAAAAATTCTTATACTGACTCTTGTATCCTAATAATTTTACTTGCTTATGTGTCACTATTTCGACTTACGCATTTTTCATGAACATCTGCCATAAACAGATATCCCAATTGCCTGTCTACTTTGTGTCAAGGCAGTAGCATGAAATATTAGGATTCCGTGTGTTGTCTCAGGTCAGGGCACTATATGACCATGACCAATTTAAACATACCTTGTGACAGTCTGATTTAACAACAGTGTTCTGAGGAATTTCAATTGGAACTAATTTGATTTTGAGGTTAACTCACAGATACTTCTGAAGGGAAGACACTAGGTAAAATGTGTGTTGACATCTTTGTACCACTTAAGTAATAATGAAATAAAAAGAGCTATAAATAGAAAGAAACAAAATGTACACTTCCTCCACGTCAAGTAAGGATCTCTAACAAATTACTCAACAAAGCAATTCTGTCAAGCCCCTGTGACTCCTCTTCCCCAAATGCTAGGATGAGACTGATAATTAAAAAGCATATGGTCTCACCTGAAAACAAGTCAGCACTACAGGCACATACACAACACTGCTTTCATCATTAGAAAAAATGATAAAGTTTTAAAAGTCTTTCAGGATTTCTTGGCTTAGAGTTGGAGGAGGCAATTAAAAAAAGTTTTTCCAGATACCACTGACAAAAATAAAGCTCTTTATGGAGTCAAAAAGGATACAGCACTAGTAACTATTTTTTTGCAGCACCTGGACATGAGCACTTACCCTTAAACTGTCTGCTCCAGGGTTGCAAAACCAGAAAACAACATGATTACCATGCTATATAGCACAAACTTGGTTTATTTTTACTTCACAGATGCCTAATTTTCAGCACAAAGTGGACTGCACTCCTTTGGATTATTTATTGTAGTAGAAAAACTACCATATTAACTATTCTAATGGCAAGTATAAACAAACCATAAAACTTCACTTGGCAGAAGTTTATGAGAAACTATAAACCGAACCCTTATAAAATACACTACTTACAATGAGACATTTACAACACTACTCAATCATTATATCAGCCTGAACATACCTTTTATAAATGCCACAGACAAAATTAATTTGGCCTAACCTGCTGAAGGAAAAACAATGAAAAATTAAATCTTCTGTTCTTGACTTTGTAAATAGACACAGATTGTCTAGAAGAATGAGACTTGGCTGAAGTTAAGGCACTATCTTCTTCTGCCTCTGAGCTATAAGACTTAAAGGAAAGCTTTCTGTATAACCCACAAGGGTGACACTTACTGTGTTTCAGTTTCCCTGCTGTGAAAGACGGAAAACGACAGCAGCCTCTTTCTCCAGTGGAAGGAAAGCCTGGAAGGTCTCAGAGTGACAGGAAGATGAGGAGAGACAAATGTAGGCAGAAAAAATCTGGAAGTTTCCAGCTTGGCCATCACTCTTCCTTCATCTGTTCAACCTTGGACATCAAGGTCACCTAAGCTTCTAGCAAGTGCCCAGGTACAGGCAGGAGGACATGAGGCTGTGCCAAATCTCAAGGGCAGCCAGAGCTTGCAGGTCATTCGACTGAGTTGTAGCTATGCAGGGAGAGCTCTGCAGCTATACTGAAAGCCAGCACCTGCATCTGGTTGTCCCCTCAGGCAGTCTTCAAGGTAAATTTTAATTAAAGGTGTGGATAACAGCAAGGAACAGCACTGGTGAAAAATGCTTGTGACCTCTCAAGTGACAGTTATATGCTATTTCAGGACAAGCATGACATGATGCAGTTTCAAAAGCATAGGCAGACCCAGCCTCTTGGCCTCATGAACAAAAAAGGACCATATCCCACCTATCACTAAAATCTACCCTTTCTCCTTTCCCCAAGTACTGCCAACAAGTCACATCACAAAACAAGTCACATCATTTTACACCCAAACTCAGGTGGTAGTCAGGCCTCCACTAGGAAGAATGTCTGTGACAATTTCTGCAGCCTAAGCTGCCTCCATGTGCCCTCAAATGGTGTGGATACAGCATGCTGTTGAGCTTTGCCTCCTCCTGTGCCAAAGAAAACATCTGACAAAATAAAAAAGAAAATGCAATGCTCCAGTGACAACTGTTGGGGGTAAAAACACACTATAGTCTGAAAAAGAACATTTACAAAATGAATGTCTGCAATGTGGTTTCCACTAAATATTCAGAATTGTAACTGCAAATATTTTAACATTTAGTTTGAGATTTAAAGTTACTTCCAAATATCTCACCTACATTTGCTAGATTCTGCTTTCTGTTTTGAGAAATGAGGATACAAACATTTGCTTTTCAAGTTGCCATCTCTAATTCCATCATATCACCTTCACTTTGGGATTCTTTAAGCATCCACTGGCCTTACAAAGAGCCACACACGGTGCTGCTGCTCAGCAGCAGGGGGAGTGGTGGCAGGGGTTGAGATTGGTGATCTGTGACCAACATTTACCAGTGGTGTTTCACAGAGATGGAAGTGTGATGCAATCAGCCTGGAGGTTTCACTCTCCACGAAGAGGATTTGGCACAGGTAGGGTGAGACAAGGCTACAGCTATCAAGCGGAAAGCTCCACAGCCAGACATGAGAAGAAAGGAATGAAATACTGCAGCTGGGGTCATCTACAACAGACTGGTTTCTACTTACAGTGAGGAATGGGTTATGTTCTTGCTGGACCATATGCTGATTCTAAATATCAAAGACACTTGCAAAAGCATCTAAAAAGTCTTTATTTGTACAACAGAAACCAAACTAGACCTAATGAAATAAAAAATGAAAATAACAATTACTGGCGTTCATATATGGTAATAGCAACTAATTTTAGACACAAATTGTGACTTCTGGGTAGAAATGAGTAAAAAAATGTCAACCCAGTAACTCCAGCAACATGGATGGTGTGGAATTCCTGCCACAAACCTGTGGCAGAGTAATAGCATGAAATCCTTCTCCTAAAGGGCCAGCTGTCCCCTTCTCATTTTTGTATTTTTTTGCATGAAGAAAAACATTTTCCACCTTGTGGTAGCAGCCACAAAATCTGCCAGCAAAGTAAACACAAAAATTCCCTAGAATGAGTGAGTGTACCCCCTTGAAAGGTAAAGTACATGCCTCACGATTCAGAGTACATTCTGTGTGCTTTAAAAGCTATCAGCTATGAGACACTGACAACTTGTACTCAGTTGATGTGACCCAAGTAAAAACTACTCCAAGTGAGGAAAATACTTCAATGGATACTTTGCCCAGCCGATGTGGTAACAGCATATGTCCTCCCTGCCAAGATAGGCCCCGTGAAGAACTCAAATCTCCTCTGACAACTCTGCTGAGCAGTAGGTACAGCATTTGCTGGTTCACAAACTGCCAGCACCTTCTCTTTCCTTCATGCAGTGTCATGCTGAGGAGGTGCTATACACAAGTGGATGTTAAGATCTTTGGAAGGCTTCAGGACGAAGGAAACATTCTCAGTGTGAGATTATCCATGGAAGGTGAAAAATGTAGACTTTAGTATACACTTTAAACAGAAGTGCTTTCATAGTAGAAACTATTGAAAATTCAGTATTAGGAAGGCATCTTCCTATTTTTCACTTCCTTTCTCCTCCTTGCCTCACAATCGGCTTAGGACTAAGGCATATATATTTATATACACACATATGCTCATATACACATGCACACATGAAATGTGAACTACCACCTACTGCTGCAGAAGAAATGGGTAATTTCAAGAGTATTTCTGGCTACAGTATACATAGTTTAAATTCAGTTGAGAAGTTGAGAAAGCAGCAAGAAATACGATTGAGTCAGTGTAAAAGAGCTAAAAATTGCTTGGCCTTTCATTTGCAGTTGAAGTATAAGTTCCCCATAAAAGGATGCTTTCATTTTCCTCTTGCATGCACTCTTATGGAAGGGGAGGGAAAAAAAAAAAATCGATGGTTGGAACTTCAAATATGGATCCAACTGCAGTTGTATCTCCTATTCCTAGAGGATACAAAATTGATGAAGTTATACTTGAACTCATCTCTTCAGATATGGAACTGTTTTATAAAGAACACAATGGACTAGAACAGTAAATTAATGAAAAAGGCATAAATGGGCTATCTGTCTTGCAAATAGATCTACTCTATACACCATTTTATTTAAAATATTATCTTTTATCTTTATATCTAAAATATTTAAGCAATCTCTGATCAGATACATGAAAGAAAGTTTTGTATCTATATATTTTTTATATGTACGTGTACATAATGTATATAAAATATATACATAACTAGATCTTATATACATGTTATGTATGTGTATATAAGTGATGAAAAAAGGCAAATTTGTCTCAATTAGAATAAGATATTGGTGTAGACTTTGTTCTAAGGGAATATATTTCAATCAATACATAATCAAAATATATCAAAGCAATACAGCAACAGTCCAAGGGCTAGTGTAGAAATCTCACTGAAAGGGTTATATGTTGTGACCTTTTGACAGCTGTTGGAAGCACAAGTCAGAAAAATACTTGAAGGTGTCAATGTGGAAGATGCAATACTGCGTGATGCAGGTTACTTGCATCAAACAGTCCTGACTATTCACTCCCATTTATGAAGAAAAAATGGAAATTACAATGGGGAAATTTTAATTTTAACTAAAATTATTCCATTACTCACAAAGAACTCTTCCCTGCAACACTTACTAATGCTTTGTCAGGAAAGATATAGATGCCCACCATGGCATGGTTTCTAATGTTTCAGTGCCTTGTTGCCATTTCTTTGTACCGAGCTATAGCAGTTCAATCTCTGTCCTGAACTTGTTTTCATCTGGATTATTAAGAAGTCCAAACACAACACAATTCTGAACCATTAACTTTCCACATCACTCACTACATTTGGTTCCCATTTATTTTCAGGGTTCTCCTTGAAACCACTTGGAATTTGCCCCAAGTTTTTTATTTTGTACATTAGCTGTAAAAGATGCAGTACCATCACCTAAGAAGTAGAAACACAGCATTAGCATTGGGATCAAGTGATGGAAGTCTATGGAATACAAACAGAATTTGACTATAATCTTAGTTTTATGAAGAAAGCCATCTTAAAGAGTTGTTTGAATTCAGCTGCAAGGACATAACAATGTACTCTGTTCTCACAAAAGCTCTCTAATATGCTCAAGAGACAGATGTGAAAAGGCTTTGACAGTACCAGATAACTCATTTAAGACACAGTCATAACCCTTATTTAGCTCAAAATTAGACTATGTGCACAGGGGATGTTAAAGGGTAAAGACAAGCATGACATTTTCCCATCCACCATTGTCTTGCGAAGGATACCTCCACACTCAATCTTAACAGCAGCATATTAATGAATCTGTCAAAGGCCAGACATTAAAACAGATTTTCTTTATGTCACATTTATAAAGAAATTGTCTGCAGAGAAATATTCTTAGATTATTAACAGCACATAGCTAATGAGTATTATGAATGAAAACATTTCAAAACCTCCAACGGTTGTGTTGGCTGAGTGTTGCTGTACTCTAGACTACAATGATTCATCTTACAACGGTATTTATTGTTTAGTTGTCAAAAAGTATGTATTTAAGCATCTTTGTTATAAACATGGCAACACTTCTTATTGATGAAATTAAGGCATCAAAAGCACAATAACTATATTAATAGTAAGCTTTTCTGTACAAAGTGAAAAATAAATGAGTAGAATACTAATGTTTTCAACTGCTGCAGGTGCAAGTTCCCTCACAAGGCGCAGTGACTGTTCCACACCGAGGTATCAGAGACAGATTTTTGGCACCTTTAGTAAGACAATAACAAGTTGAAGGGTAAAAAGTCACTCTCACCTTCCATCTGCATAGTCTGCATCCGCGCCTCCCCACCAGACATCTGAGTCATCATCTTCAGCATCAGCTGAATCAAGATTGTCGCTTTCCTCTGCTAGTGGGCAGCAAACAAACTCCACACCACGAAACTTGTCGATTCCACAGGGCAGCAACATGCCGTAGTCATGCAGATTCATGCTCTTCTCACTGCAGGACTACAGAAAACAGAAAGAAAATAGTAAGAATATTTTCATGCAGGAAGCCGGAAGAAGTGTCACAGACCTTGAGAAAACGTAAGGTGCTGCACACTGCCTCAGGAAGCTGATGCTGGTGAACTGCATGATCCCTGAATTTTGAAACATGATTTAGAACTACCTGTGTCTGCATGACCACTGTAACCGACAAGCTCTCCTCTCCCTTGCCCCTTTAGTCCTTCCCAGTACAGGCAGACTTGTCTCCTCCCATTATACCTGATGACTCCATATCCCCTTGCCTAAAATCCTCCCAGGCTCTGCCTCATAAACTGAAAACTTGAAGGCAGAACAATAATTTATTATACCTGATGTATTAACACTATTAAAGAGTTCACTGCAAGATAGATTAAGAATTAAAATACCTGTTATACACACTGTACCTGGTCTGACACCTCTGACAGTACAGTATTTCCTATCCTTGTTTAGGAAACAGTCCCTTGTGCATAATCATACCTTAAAGATATAGTGATGTAGAGGAGGTGAAAAAAATAAAATAGTTCAGTGGTGCCTAGTGATTGTGTTCTTCTAGGCTATGCCCTTTCAAGTTTGCAAGTGCTTAAAATGGATTAGAATTTGCCCGTGTGAAGACTGGTGCCTTAAATGCTTCATTTGAGGGGTAACGGCATGATTCAAGCAAGAATAGAAAATCTGAAAAGCTGCTGAACACATTTAAATTTTGATCTCCAGAAGGTGGGATAACATACAACTAAGAGGTTCCAAACAAGACACCAGTCAAAAATCTTGAAGCTCATCTCAGTTTTCATTCCCACACCCTCTCTATGTAAGGATAAAGATGTCCAAAATGCATTAGCAATTATAACATTAGGCTCATTTATGTTTTCAGTAAAGCACTGGTAAATTTAAATGTGCTTGACTGCAAAATGTCTTTGGCTAGTCCTATGTCTTATCAGCTCTCCTAGTCTTTCATGTTGAATTTCACATACTACATTCTTGGAGGCCTGTTTGAATTCTGTGAAGCTTGTGGCAATCCAATATTCATATTTAAAAACGTGATAAAAGCAGTTGAAGCATTAGTGATGGATCTTGAGCTCCAGAGCAGTAGTAACACAGGAAGCCACAGGAAGCAGAAAGTATGGTGTGAGTGTGAGCACATGGGAGGTAAAAACAACGTTATGAAACAGGGTCAATGTTCAAAGGTCAACATTAAGTATCCAATATTGGACTCTGATGTGCTCAGCAGAGTGACTCCTATTTCCCACCTCACAAAGTAGAACAAAATGCCACTCACTCAAGCATCTATATGTATTTTTTAAAATTTTCCATGTCACTGCTGTATTTAAACTAATCCTCTGAAAAGTGATACAGCTCTAAAGAAGAAGAACATGAACAAGACAGGCGAATGTACCTCTTTAGCAACAGTATGCCAGTGCAGGTGAGTTTCACACACATCCATCCTTTCCTGGTGAAGGAACTTGCATTTGTCTGGTACCAGAAGGGCATCACTTACAAACTCACCCACTGAAAAAAAAAAAATTACAAAAATATTAATTTTGCTTCCTTCACCTCATCCAATTAAATCTTTATCTACACATAGTATAGCTTTCATGAATGAGTGGCAGGGTCTGTTTGCAGAGAATGGAACAGTTTCTAAATGGTCCTTCCTTTATCACCTTCTTCAAACTTTCCATTTGAAAGCATCTCCTGTCGTTGAGTTCAGACATACATTATGAGAATTTTAGCATAATATGCTAACCTCCACATACCCAGTGGAAAACTTGCAGGATGTATCAAAGATCTATGTGTACAACATGAAGTCAGGAGTTAGTGGATCCAGCTCCTGGAAGGGGAGTGCAGGGACAGGGAGGGACAATTACATTTTGCATCTGAGTAGCAGTAGGGAGAAGATTTGAAACGGTTTGAAATACTTAGGTTTTTCCTCACAAACAGATCAGACACCAACACATTATTTCAACCAATGTGAGAGTATTTCTACTGAATTACAGCACTAACAGCAGCACAGTTCACTTATTTATTTTTATTGATGCAGTCTCTCTATTGCAACCTCATTTCATCAGCCAGAAGAATTCAGGTTAGCCCAGAAGGCTGATGAGCTCCAGTTGCTCATCAGCCAGGGAACAAGATGATTCATGAATCACCTAAGTATCTGGTCAGATTGAAGTGGGGAAAAAAGGCTCTTTACCAAGGACATAAATGACCAAAGAGATTGTGCTGTCTTCAGCAGCAAAAGAGAAAGTTACAAGCTACTGAAATAAACAATACTCAGTGTCACTACTGAAGCATTAGAAGAAATTCAACTGATAAGTAACGTGATTTATTTAACTCAAATCACTGTAATTCTGTAAGATTCTCGCACTGCAATTAAATAACCCCCAAACCCCTCAAATGTTTGGGTTTTTTAAAAAGGAAAAATTACAACATATTTCTGAGAAGTCAATAATCTGAACAGATGCTGGATTGTTGAAAGCACAACTCAACTGGCATAAATCATCAGCTGCCTGAAGCACATTTGTAACCTCCAAAAAACTACAGCCTCTGTGTGTTGAATGTACTAATCAAAGTGTCCCAATGGCTGCATAGATACAATAACAGGTTAATTAATCAAAATAAGACAACTACAAGCTTACTGTCAGTAGAGGGTCATCTTAGTTGGTTGATGAAGTGGCCCTTGAGGCTTACAATTAAAAAGTCAGTTTTAAAAATACTCAACAGCCAATGAATTGGGAGAAAGCAGAGTTCAGAAAACAGATGTATATATCTTTGCTAATCACCAAGATGTGTATTTCACATGAAACTCCTTGCTATATTTCAGTGCTTTTGTTGTGAAAGCTTTAAAAGCTTAAAAGACTAGCTCTCCCTAGTCAGTTTACTAGGGAAAAAAAAAAAGACTATTTTTTTTTTACTCTGTCCTTCAGTGACATACTCTAATACCTACAAATTATTAACAGAAATCTCTTCTAGAAGTGTCCAAAATAAATTCATAAAATAAGTAAGAACATCTTCTGCTAACCCAAAATACAGAATCTGTAACTTCTGCTAATAAAACTTCTGCTCCCAGAAGTATCACACCCAAATCTTGCACTGAAATTTGAAAAATTTGCACTTTATTTTTAGCTGTAATTGTCTTTGGGTATGTGTCAGGATGGTCTCCTACAAAATCACTCAGTAGGTAACGGATAACTTTTGACTGGGCTAGTCTAATAGAAACACGATCAGAAAGAAGCTTTCCAAACACTTCTGACTTCCAACAAGCTTCTATCTGTATCACTTCAGTACATGTTTGATTTTCAATGCTGCTGATTCGTAAGACTGGAGATTTTTTGCTGTTTTTAACAAGTAACTGCCAGGGGAAAACAAGCATGTGTGAGGACAGAGCAATCCTATGCCTCCTAAAAGAGAAAGCTAATGTGCATGGCTCTGAAAATACAGAAAAAATGTAATACTACTTCAGTTTGCCAGGACAAGCCATGACTGCGGTAGCTGTGCATTAGTACATTTTTTGACTGATGGAGCATTCCAGCCTAGCATTGATCATAATTTCCACTATCAGATACTGGTATCATAACACATAATTAAATTCCAATATTACTTTTTCTTCTAGTACAACATACTAACTTGCACCTCACCAGGCTGACCTTGACACCCTGCCTGTGAGGCTGAAGTTGGATGAACATTTTCCCAGGGAACAGCACTGCCTTAAAAGCCCCCCTAGGTCTGTGCTGTCCCCTTGTCCTTACCAGCATCTTACCCCTGCTGCCTACTCAGATGCCATAAAGCCACAGATAAACCATGGCCACACTATGGACATAAAATCTTACAAAATTTGTACCAAATCCACATAATGAAGAGTTGTTACTATTACCACCACTGGCACTAGCTCTGTCGGGCTCACATTTAATAATTTTTTCCCGTACTCTTCTGCATTCTTCAGCGACTCTTGTATTTTGATTATAGCTGTACATCTGTGCTTTGCTGAGGTATTCTAATAATAAACCACAACGGCACAATTTGTCTTTTGGTGAGTTCGTAAATCATTAAACTCCCTCAAGTGATGCAAATGCAAATATAACAGCGACTTGTTTTCCAGTCGCTGTTTACTCAATATAGCAGTGAAGGGCTGGACAAAATCATGACTCTCCTGGCTTGTGGATTTCTGACTGACTGAAGAAAACAGCCCTAAAGGGAAATTCCAGGTAAAGACTGCTTTACCAGGTTAAAAAATCACCAACGTGTGCCTACCATTCATTTAACTGAAGGCTGACAATTCGCTGGTTGCTCTTTTGCAAAAGTTGCTTGTTCCTGACTCAAACCTATGTCTTCTAACTGCACATCACTGGAACATATATTGTGTCAATGTAGTAAGTCACAGTTTAATTTCGTTTTATAAATCTCTCCCCCCTCTCCAGTGTCAGTGATCCCTTTCCTGATGCTCAGTTCTCCATTATGTTTGTAGCAGACTGTCATATTGCCCCATACTGGTGTATCACAGTGGGGTAGTGGTTCACATTTTTTAAAGACAGTTTTGGCAGAGGTTATGATGCTGCATTTTACTATTAAATAATCTTACTTTGGTCAAGCACTTCCTATTCTCTGAAAAATACTTTCTGAACAAGAACAGACTTTGTGCTTTAAGACCAGAAGTTCTGGATCAGATATTTCATTTTGCAATACAACAAAGAAGAATATTAAGAATCAACCTCTAAAAGAATGAGGATTATAGTGAAGGCAAGTGATCAAAACAGTATTTTAAATCTTCTCTGGGAAGAAAAAAGGCCCAGCAAGTGGGCACACTCAGAAGAAGATGACTGCCCTATCTGTTTAATGGCTGATAAGATATCAGGGCAAAGCGATTCAAAATAAAAAATACTATACTCTGCGTGAGATGGTCCTGATCAGTGGATTTCCCATCTACTGCATAAACCACATGGGATGTGAGACTCCATCTTACATTGCACACAGAAAGTAAAGAAAGATGATACAAGTAATAAAACAAAATCCAAGGCAAACCCAAACACCTGCCAGCCAATGGTTAGGAAAAATAAGCATGTTCAAATGATGTTCAGAGAAGTACTTCCAAACAATGTCTGAGCTAAATTTTGCAGGAAGAGGCAGCACACATACTGAGGCTCTAGAACTCAAGGAATCATTTGCTGTGTCACTGGTGAGAACAAGGGCCTTGTGAATATGAATTCACAAGCTCAAGCGTCTGCACTGCACACATTTGAGAAAGTTGAGAGAGATGCAACTTTTCCCTGTGGCCTCTCATAGGCTGCCCCAAGCCATTGCATGCTCAGCACAGCACAGCATGGAGAGGGCAGACCTTGTGCCTTTCCCCATATGGCTGCGTGGGGTGCTCTTGTGCCTACCAAGGTACACTTATTTATTGCATATTATGTTAAACATACATTATTACATTTATTTAAACAGCCACATAATTTTAGGTGCTTCTGTTAAGAGTGGTGTTTACAGAAGTATTTATGAGTGATGTTTTCTTAGTTCTAACATTGGTAATGAAAAGTTAGCAGCAATCTGTGGAGTTCAAACCACAGTGGCCTCAAGAGCAAAGAAACACTTTATTGTAAATTATTTTTCTTCTCTTCACAAGTCCACAAAAGCAGAGAAGATGCAAAATGCCTACGTACTTTAAAAACACATTTAATTTTTCAGTAAAATGATTCAATAAGCACAATTACCTAGCAGCATACTGAATCAGTTGTGCACTTCACTATTTTAGACTCATTTAGACATGGGGAGGCTGTGCCTGTCAAAACTCATTTTGAAGGACAGTTTACTGCTGTGCTCAGTACCCAGGGATGGATGCCTGCCATAGCCCACAGCATAGCTTTCCCCTGAACTTGGGCACCAAACATGTTAAATGGGACAGTTAAACATCTTTGGTCTTGTTTAAATGATTTTTAACAGCCTAAAGTAAACAAGGGATCTGTAGATTTCTCCAATTTAAAACTTAATTTTAAATGGAAATTAAATAGAAGCAGTGTTTAAGCAGTATGTTAAAATCCAAGTAAAAGATAATTTCTACGTACACTATTACCTATGAAGGACTATCAATATTAAAAACAATACACTGTCAGGTATCAAAACCTAACCTACAATATCTCCTTGCCCGGTGACTTTCAAGCCAAGCATTCAGAGCAGTGTGGAACAGTGTTGACCCCTCCTGTGCAGGCTGTGAAGGAGCTTGCATGCAAGCACACCAGTGGTGATGTGGAGAGCCCAGAGCTGTACCGAAAGCCTGTTAGTCTTTAAAGCTTGAAATCACCTCGCTTGACCCCATCCCAAATGCCAAAGTTAGAGAGGTCTCTCCCTAAAACCCATCCATCACTCAACAGAAAGGTGAGGTGTCCCAGCACTTTGGATCATCTCTATTTTTCTGATGAGTGATTAACAGGCTTAACCCCTGCCCATAAAATTACCCCCAAAAGCAGCTCTGTAATAAGAAAACCGTCCCAACTCCAGCATTTTGTCTGTAACCTATGGCAGACACACATGGCACATCTGATGGAAAGCAATATAGACCCAAATTTGAAGGGCAGAAGCAGAAGTGACAGCACGACCTGTACGGACACCTCTGGGGTGTGAGGCTGGAATAGCTGCAGCTTTTCTGTCTTCCAGAGGCTCAGCCAAAATGACCACTGACCCTATTAATGCATCTATCAAAACTTTTGTCCTTAAAGTTTTAAGGAGTTGTTTACCTATCTATAATAAGGCTGTTCTTTAAAAATTTTATTTATTTATTTATTTATATTTTTCTCATTATGTTTGAAATCTCTGAAAAAGCAAGGACAGTGGTTCTCCAACATTTTGCCAGCAACAAAGCAAGTGCCTATTGCTTTATGGGCTTTTTTTTTTCCTTCAAAGAAATCCTTGAAAAGGTACAGAGAGTACATCTACTAAAAAGTGGTTTCTTATTGTGTTATTTAGCATACATAGCAACAAGTACACTCTGATGCAATAACTCTCAAGTACACTACCTTCACTATTCACAACATTCATCCATTTCTTAGGCTACAAAAGGCAAGAATTTGGGACAAGCAAAGCTCTTCCACTAGATTAAAAACAGACTGGTAATTCTACCTGTATTACACCTTAGCAACTTGACACTTTTATAATGATTTTGAGAAATCATGACAATTAAGGTACTTTTCACAAACACTGCAATGGCACACAATATATGACCATACTTAAGACACAAGATCAAGGTAAAAGAAAGTTCACTGTAATGAACTCATTGACATCTAAATATCCACACATATACCATAACAAGGAGCTCCAGTCTTGTTATACCATGTGTTCTGCCATGATTCTGGAATCGAAGCGCTAAAATCCTTTATGTACAATCCATCGAAGTACATTCCACCACATGACACCAAGAAATATACCTGTAAGTAATTCATGGTGTTTACTATGTCTTCATTTTCATAACGTATGATACATAAAAAATGGTTAGTCTCAAATTTTCTTCCCCCTTTCTCTGTAGCTCTTTGATCATAGACATAAATGGAATTTCTGCTCACTTTGCCATTTTTTGCCTCACTACATTTTCTGCTAAAATTGTCTTCTTTTCCAGAGAGAATGCAGGCATCATTCAGATTCCATGCATGATGTCAGTAACAGATACTGCACGCAAAATTCACGCAAAATTCAAAAACACATCATCACATGCTCTGGCATATATAAAACATATAAACATTCCTTAAAAGTCTGCAGCATCTCACTAGTTCATTGAAGCATTCATTTACTCTTCTTCCTCTTTCCACTTGTCTCCCCTATCTAAAAGTAAAAATCTTACTGGCAGTACAATGAGATGCCTTTTCTGTCCTCCTTGCTCAGTAATGCAATATAACAGAACTGTCCTTAAAGCCCGTTATCCCAGCATCATAACCTCTGTCTTCCTAAAAGGCCCACAAAGACAAAACACACCCTCCCTGAACTTGTCAGTGTGACCAGAGAAGTCTAAAAGTGTCACTATGGGTAGCTTGACTTCATCCTTGTCTCAGTCACAGAGCTCCTACGTAATGCCGCACAAGTAAAAATCCTTTCTCCTCCTCTCATACAGTGTTTGATTGCTCATTGCCTCCTTCCTCTCCTTTGCTCTGCAGCATCAACAGATTTTTAAGATCCACTTTTTTACTTTTCACTCTGACATCTCAGTAGTCTTGTTTGATAAATCTGTAACAGGGTATGGTTAGTTGCTCTGGAGGGCTGGTGAATACATTGAGGACTGAAGCCTAGCTGCTACTTTGGAAAAAAAGATTATGAAGTGAAGCCTGTGGGCTTCACAGGGAGTAGGGGGTGTGTTTCTTTGAGGGTTCCAGGTCCAATCCTACACTGACAGCAATATGTCTAGCTAAAACAGATCTTCCACGGTGCTATAAAAAGGGTAGGCAATAAAAAACTGGAAAGTGCTGGAAGCCAAGGCATATTAGAAAAGACTGCTCTGTTCCACATACAGCAGCCTGGAGAGAACTATTGTGTTCCTCAAACAGGAGGACAGAAAGAAAAAATTATTGGAAATTGCTTGATCTACAGAAATCACAACAATTCATAGAAAGGAAGAATTCTTAAACAAATAAACAAACAAACAAGAACCACCAAAAAACCCAACAGTACCAGTAAACTCCAAGGAATAGATCTGAAACGTGAAAGTCTTTATTAGATTTTTTTTAAGATCTAATAAGACATTTACAAAACAATGGAAGTATCCTCAGCCACAACAGAAAAATCAGGAGGACAGTGGCACTTTCAAAGATAACCATGCTTTTACTCTTCAAAATCAAAAAAGTATGCACACTCAAGCTGTTTACTGTCTGGAAGATCCAGTTACCTGCCTGCCATTACACGCCTGCTGCCATTCTGTTTGAAAAGCATCCTGTCTCTGTGTAGCTTTTTACTACAGCAAGTTGCAGTAAAAGAAACTGAAACGTTGCTCTTCAAAGCACCAATCACCACTTCAGTCCAGAAGGAAACGAAAGTAGCAAGCGATTAGGGTATCTTGACCTTCTGTGACCCCAAAAGTTGTTTTGGAAAACAAAAACTATAAAGAATTGAAATGTTTTCTTTATAAATATTTATTCTCATTCCAAACAGTTGAACTTTTTTCCTTCCACACTAAAGTGTACACAACCCTGTCAAGTACTCAAGAATGAAATAAAATGTGTGGGATGTAGGGGTGAAAGGAATGGGAAATGAAAGGGAAGGAAAATAAAAATATTTCTGAACTCCATCCCATATGCTGAGTTCCTCCTCTTAGGAGAATGATACAGTTGAAAACACTCCAAGTATCTAAGAATGCCACTTTTAGGTAAGCTCACCTGCTCCCAGCATCCACGCATACATGTTTGTATACACAGCAATTTGCCATCACACATTGTATGATGGCTTTTTGTTATCCACTTCTTTTTGCATTGGCTCATAAAAGCCATCATTGACACCATGTCCCAGGACCTCAAGTCATTAGCTGTTGAGTAAACTAGGTAAAGCATTAAGTATCCCACCATGGACATCAAAAGGTATTTGAGGAACTGGCTGAAATAGAGGTTTTTCTTCTTAAAAAGGCACTTTTTCAAGAACACTTTTACAAGGTCAAAAAAAACCCACCACCTGAACTCACTAACCCTTAAGAAGAGGAAACAGGAATGCTACTTGGCCTCATCACATATATGGGTGCTACACGTTTTCTTGGGAAAGAACCACCTATAACATCAAAAAAGGATCTCTCTCATTCAGAATAGAAAAAGGTCGTTGATATACAGCTAAAACAGTCTTTATACAAGAATCATCGGTCCTGCAGTGAGATATTGTTAATGCAAAAAAACAAAACAAAAAAAATGAGGTATACTAAGAAAAAGTATCAGATGGAGAGAATTATTTTCCAGAAATACAATCTTTCCATCATTTTTGGGTTCTTTTTATATAAAGTTCATTTTATTTTTTGTGAGCATCTCAAAATATTGCTTCCTGCTTTTGTAGTCTTCTGACTTCATAGAATCACAGAATGGTAGGGCTTGGAAGGAACCTCTAAAGATCATCTAAGTCCAACCCTGCTGCTCAAGCAGGTCCACCTAGGTAAGGTCAAACAGGAACGCATCCAGGCAGGTTTTTAAAACCTCCAAGAGAAGGAGATTTCACACCCTTCCTGGGCAGCCTGTGCCAGGGATCCTTCATCCTTACAATAAGAAATTTTTTCCTTAAATTTAAGTAGAAAATTTCGTGTTTCAGCTCCTTCCCATTACCCCTTTTCCTATCACTGGACACTACAGAAAAAAGTGTTGCTCCATCCTCTTGACTTGCAACTTTCAAATACTTGTAAGTATTAATAAGGTCTCCCCTCAGTCTCCTCCAAGCTGAACAGTCCCAGATCCTGCAGCTTTTCCTCATAAGAAAGACGTTCCAGTGCCCTGATCATCTTGGTGGCCCTGCACTGGACTCTCTCCAGAAGTTCTCTGTCCCTCTTGAGCTGGGAAGCCCAGAACTGGACACAGGACTCCAGATGAGGCCTCACCAGGGCAGAGTAGAGGGGAAGCAGAACCTCCCTCGACCTGCTGGCTACGCTCTTCTTCATACATCCCATTGGCCTTCTTGGCCATGAGGGTATATTGCTGGCTCATGGTTAATTTATTATAAATCAGGACTCCCAGGTCTCTCGCTGCAGAGCTGCTCTCCAGCAGGTCAATCCCCAGTCTGTACTGGTGCATGGGGTTGTTCCTTCCCAGGTGCAGGACTCTGCACTTGCACTTCCTCTCTGCCCAACTCTCAAGCTGGTCAAGCTTCTCAGAGATACTCTTTATTCCTTGTACAGATTTGCTTAACACATCTCCCAGTTACATAGCTCTTCATGACTGAGGAGCTCCTTTACCGTTCCGCTCATGTCGTTACCAGCTGGGACATTCATAAGTAGAGCATAGCACGAGCCAAGCACCAAATATAAAAAAAGGCTGTAGAGACAGAAGTTGCTTAAGGAAAGTCAGCACAAGTCACTTGCAGATCCCTGTAAAGCGCCTCTGGTTCCCATGCAAGTGACACAAACCAGCAGAGCTGCACTTGACACCACTTTGTCACGCTTTCCATTGACTGGTCCTCCAACTCCTGACACTGTAACCAGCAGGAGAACTGCGTGCCTCTTCCATGCTCTGAGTTCATGAGGAGAGCTGGAGACCATGTGCCAGGGTGTATATTTGGCAATCACAACAGGCAAAGAAGGATGGTAAGGAGAAAGAAGTTGAGGAGGTGTGATCTCATTTTATGACACAGGATCAACACATATGCTTCCCCAAAGTACTACTAAATTTACAGGAGCTTGTTAGTTTCAAGTTTGAGTGCTGCACACCTTTAGGGCTATCTCTTACACCATAATGGGAGTTCCCCTGTCCATAAACACCAATCAGCACTAAAATAGTTAGACAATAAATGAAGAGAAATGCCCCTTGATCAGATTTGTTTCCAATCTGTAGGAAAGTCACTGAACATTTCCAGGCTTAGCCAAGGCAACATTCACTTTTCTCTGTACTCAGTAAGATTTTAATGCAGTTAGTTTTATAAAAAACATCGAGAACAAAAAGCCAGCAAAACCCCAAAACAGTTCTAAGAGTCTTTTCAGAAATTATTAACAAAATTGTATACCATAACTTGATAAATAAATATGACTGATACTGCAGGATCTTCCTTATATTTCAATACAAATACTAAATATAACTTAATGATATTTCTCAAAATGGATACATTCCAAATATTTCAGAATTGTATTTTTGTGAATCTTATTTGTCCCCCAGCTGCCTTCAGGTTTTACAAGCTACAATATGGCTGAACTTCAAAATAGATTGTGTTTCACAAATGCCACCAAATGCAGGAATTTTAACACTCCAGCTATTAACATCACGTTCTACTGCTGCTGCTAAGATGCACAAGCTGCACGTCAGTTGTTACTGTTTCTGCTCTCTCACTCACAGCAGGCAGCAGACATGTTTTGCAGCAAGATCTGCAAGTGCAAATCTCCAAGCATTTAAAAATTTCTTGCCTCCCTTCTGACTGAAAAGACACTTCATTACACAAGATGTACTTAGAAAATGGGCTCCAAAGTGGAAATAGCATACAGTAAGAAGTAATTGGATTAATTAATTCATTAATACCCTATGTTTTCATACTTGTGGCTTGCTTAAGACATCAGTTCATTGGCAAAATGACATCAAGACAGGATGTTTGGAAATAATTCAGCGTAACTGGCACCAGGAAGCGCACTGTGCTCTGCATTATTGTCATAAGATGTTTCTCGTGGGCAATTCTTAGCAATTGGGGTAAAGCATTGTGTATTTGCAGTAAGGATAGAGAACGCCTCAGTAGTCACTTAGGTCTGCATGGAGTAATGACTATAAGCCTACAGACACGTGGAAAGAATGAAAATGCTACAAATACCTTTAAGGTTTATCCATCAAAAGCCATTTCAAATGCTGGGATTGCACTGGGGAATATACCACATTTTAAACAACATAATGTTTACTTCAGTAAGATTTTTTTCCCTTCCTAAACAACCTTTATACTGTGTGTTTCTTCATAAAAATTTGGATTCTTTTTACTTCAGCAGTAATTTAATTGACTCGTGCTCTCTCTCTTTTGGCAAAGAACAGAAATCACTATAAAATCAAGTTAAAGCAGTAATTGTTTTTCACAATACCATCTTGTGCAAAGGCTCTGATGAAGGAATAAATAACTCCATGAGCAGCAGTTGAAGATCACCTTAGCAGAAATAATTTGTTGATTATTAACAACCTAAGCAATCACCTCCCATAACATTGCTGCACCTTTAATATTCTATCTGCAAAGACCAAACTTTCACTCAAATTGTTAATGCTTGTGGGTGAAGGACTTTGCTGTACTACCAGCAACATGGGAAAATAAGAAACTGCTTTCAGGCTTTACAGTGTTTACAGGTCACCATATTAATGACTTCATGACAAAATGTGGATTTACTCTATACAGAATAAAGCCTTTACTCATCTTACAAGAAATAAGGCAGTGTGGTCTGGCAGCTCAGCTACAAGGCAGCTGGGATAGGACAGTTTGGGAAAACAGAGCTTACACAAGCATAGTAATTCAAGAAAGCTAAAAGATAAGCAGTCAGGTAGACTAAATACAATGTTACATTCTGCATTCAGTGAGCACAAGCCAGGAGTGTGTCCAGAAGCACATAGAGTAGACTGACGGAAATTATTAAATTCTTCTACTTGGCATTCATCAGATTTCATCTGGAATACTGTATCCAGTTTTGGACATCCCAGTACAAGGAAGTGAAGTTCAACAGGATTCCTCAGTGACTGAGGAGGTTAGGAAACTTGGCTTGTGAGGAGAGACTGTGGGAGCTTGTTCAGTCCAGAGAACGCTTAAAGGGAGCTAATACCTGCCTGCTCATACCTACAGAGACATCACCAAGACAACCAAGTGAGCTGCTTCACAGCAGGAAGTGAGAGTGGCCACAGTTTGAAACAGGAGAGGTTCCTACCAGATATAAGGTGAAAAAATAATCACAAAGATAATTAAGCATAGCAAAAAATCTGCCAAGAGATGTAGAATCTCTTGTCCCTGTAGGTTTTCAGGACATCAGACAAAACTCTGAGTAGCTCATCAAAATTCAGTAGTAGCCTTGTTTCAAGTAGCAAACTGGAGTCTAGAACTCCAGAAGTCCCTTCCAACGTGAGTGACCCCATGATTCTATCTATTCATCTCTTAAGTTTGCTAACAAATAAAACAAAAATTACAACAATCCTTGACTTTAGTCACAGTCCTTCAAGACATCGTTAATTCTGTACCCATTGTGAACTACTGTTTGTGTTTTTGAAGTAGTTGCAAATCATAGTATCCACAAGAAAGCAGTGCCTTGCCTAGATCATTGGCACCTTTGCATTCTCTCTACGATCAAAGAAAACACAAAAGCAAGCCACTCAGTTTATCTGTCCCAAACAAAGATGATAACTAAGTCAATGAGAGGCACACTTTCAATACGAGGTACTGAAATCTCCTGTTGACAGAGGTTTCTCGCACCACTTTCTGCTAGCTAATGAGGAAGATAGTACATTACGAGACAAATCACCTGCCTTAACAAATGGATCTGCTCCAGATATGACAAATCAGTTTTTATAAACAATCCAAATACAATTTCTGGCTTCTAACATTAGATGCACTGATAGAGTAAGGACTATAGGATTCTGTTCACCAAGACCCGACTCTTGATGTGCCATTGGGAGGGTAAGTAATGACTGCTATTAGTGATGTGGCTGAGCTGTCCTGATTAAGACAAAAGCTCTATATTGTCATTCACTCTCTCGCAAGAGAACCCCTTAACCCAGAAGCTGGTGTAGCATACTTTCAGCATTCAGTCAAAGTCATCAATTTCTGTGTCTGGACAATGCCATGTAAATATTCAATGTAAGTGCTACTACCTACAAAAAACCTCCCACTTTTTAACAAAAGTCTTCCTCTCCAGTTGTCATTACAGGAATTAAACAGAGAATGCAACAGTAGTTACCATGAAGATGGTAGAAGATGGCCATATTTTATCAAGCAATTAATTCCAATCTGTTTTGTGTATTTTATTTTTCCTCTTACATATGAGTCAGTTTGGACAGAAATGAAGTCAGGATTAACATGCAAGATCATGTTCTTTTGAGAACTGAATCCTGTATTTAAGGGTTAATACAAGCAGTATGTTACATGCAAATACTGAGGGGAATATAAAAAGAACCATTTGCTTTTTGCACAACCTCTATGCTCAGAAACAGTGCCTAGTCCCTAAGTCTAATTCACGGTATGAGAATGATTTTTTAATTCAAATACCTTGTATCACATCAATAGATTAAAAAATTGAGAGTAGATGAGTTTTAAGAGTAAGATGAGCAACAGTAAGGAAGACATTAGACTCAACAAGAACAGTAAATATATAATATTGTAGGCCTACAGCAAGGATGACCAAATTAAATTGAATAAATCAAGAGTAACCACTGGAATGGAATGTTTTGTAATGCATATGAAAGGTCTATAAAAGCTTATTTTAAAAATTAAATACTTTGCAGACTTTTTTTGCCTCTAGTCAAGAATGTCTAGCTGAACCATCACTGAAAAAAATTTAAGGACAAACTGTGTGTCTCAAGTATGTATGACAACACAAGAATATTAATGAAACCAAAGTCAGTACATTATATATATTCCATATTTATATACACATTGGCATCCTGGGGTGTATTAGAAGGGCTGTGGTTAGTAGGTCGAGAGAGGTTCTCCTCCCCCTCTACTCTGCCCTTGTGAGACCACATCTGGAGTAATGTATCCAGTTCTGGGCCCCTCAATTGAAGAAGGACAGGGAGTTCAAAGCAGGGCCACCAAGATGATTAAGAGAATGGAGCATTTCCTTTATGATGAAAGGCTGAGGAAGCTGGGGCTCTTCAGCTTGGAGGAGACAGAGGGGCGATCTCCTGAATATTCACAAACATCTCCTTCTCTGGAGACATTCAAAACCCACCTGGACAAGTTTCTGTGTGACCTACTCTAGGTGGTCCTGCTCTGGCAGGTGAGTTGGACTAGATGATCTTTTGAGCTCCCTTCCAATCCTTAAGATTCTGTGATTGTCAAACATAGAATCATAGAAAGGTAGGGGTTGGAAGAGATCTTTGAGATCATCTAGTCCATATGAGCTGAAACACAAGTTCCTGAAGAGAGAGAACAGTAAGTTGGCTAAGTATTTCAGGGGCACTGCTCAAGAGACCCCAAATTCCAATAGGACAGAGTTACACATGACACCAGAAAGGAGACTGCTTTAATGAACAGGTTAGCAATTGGTCAGAGTACCATTTCAGACCAGCAGATGAAAACTGATGTTACTCTGAACTTCTTCTGATCTTGGCAGTAAGGCAGCATTCCAGATAGATCACTACCTGTGCTGGTAACTAAAAATGGAGAAAATACACAAAAGAATGCACCAGCACAACACCTGCTGGTGCTGTTGTCTCTCCCCACAAGTGCTTCAAAGTCCATCAGAGGAGACTCCTTGTCAATAAACTTGTAACGTATTCAGGTCAGGACTAAACGGAACAGCATTTGCCTCGTTTGCTTCCTTTTGAAGTCAAATCCCCAACAAGAAAAATTACACTTAAATAAGATTTAATTATTCAGGTAAGAATTCTGTATAGACTGCCATGGTTCATTCTTTTTTTTTCAGATGTATTGCTTGGACACAAAAGCTTCAGATCACAGCTACCAAGAGTTCAAGGTAGGCCCCTCTCTGAGGATTCTGCTGCAGCAGGGAAGCTGCTCAAATGCTTCTTGCAGCTTAGCCATTCTCACTCAAAAATATGAACCTGTCAGCCACATCAGGTAAAAGGGTCAAGTGAGTTGATGTCCCAGTTCGGCAAAAGAAACATTTTGCTTCAAGCGGTACTTCAAAAAGAAACAGTTTTGCCAAAAGGAGAGAAAAGAGGGGGGATAGCCCTAGGCATCAGTGTCTGCAGAATGTTTGTGCATGAGTTAGTCCACATCTCCTGCAGTGGCCCACTGGCCAAAACACAGTGGTTTGTTCTTCCTCCTGTGGACAGACACATAGTTGACAACAAGAAAATTTCTGGGCAATGAAAAACTTCAGAGACATCTTCCAAATCATATCACTTGAAGAGGGGGACAAATGGAATGAAGTGACACCTCAAAGCACTCAGGAGGCTCAGAAAGGCATCATCCCACTTTTCGAATGCCCTTATGTAAACTAGCTTGCCTCAGTGGAGAGCATGCTATTTTACAGCACATTTTTCTTAACAGCTTTAACCTCTTGACAATGTAAAATAGCTGCTGCAAATTGATTCTGCTGTAACAGACCAGATAACAGTAATTGTACACAGCCAATTCCTCATACATAATAAAAATGGCATTAAGCTTAAATTCTAATAAAAAAGGTATAATTTCAAAACTTACTCTTGAAACACCTTGACATAGGAGACATTTTGTAAATTATGAGGGTAGTTACATAACTGAAAATTGAAATCAAACTTTACAGATGCCTATCATTTTAGAGAGTTTAACAAAAAGGAAAGATATACAAGACCAGTATTACTCTTTTATGACATGCCAAATTAACTTGCGGAATCATTGAAAGTTAATAAAATAGAACAAATAAGGAGTAAAAAGGTTCTGCATAGTCTACAGAAAAAAAAATGTTAAGATTCAATCAGTATCAATTTAAAATACTTGTTTCCCACACTGAGAATGAAGTGACATATCAAAATGTTTATGATTTACAGAACAGAGCAAAAAGGCATGTGGAGAGGATGTTCCCTATACTGAAGTTTGACTTTTCCCTCCCCCAAAAAAAATCTGAAACACAAAAAGAAAAATAAAAGATTTATCACTTCACTGATCTACAGCAACAATGCAATCATGATCATGATTTTAAAATGCTATGTTATCTGTTTTCAAAGTCAACCCAGTATAGAAGGTATAAAATCTAAAACAACTAATAAGAAACACTCTCAGTACCCAAATACTTCATGGGCCATTGATGAGCAGGAGTTTGTCATTTGTTGCTTCAGATTGGCTTAGGCCAGCACAGGTCAACACCTCTCTCAAAAAAGGGTGAGTCCATGCACTTCCCTTTCTCAACTGCAGCCCCCAGCCTGGTCTTCTGCGAGCATTACCACATCTGTGACCTTGCAAAAAGAGAGACCTGGGTTTTTGAGAAATCTTTTACTGAAAGGTAATTTTGGGATTATTTATTTAGTTGGCTCAGCTCGCATTTCACCAAAACTGTTTGTCAATTGATCTTTGTTGAACTGAGATGAGCTACAAGATAAAGGCTGGAGAACAAGCAGCAGAAAGACAAATCCAGATCCATCAACCTCTGAATGCTTCCGCCAGCTCTGCTCCAGTGAAGTCTTCATAGGTGACTATTGGCTTCCCTGTGGTAGCGTGGGCACCATCAGAAGAAAGAACTTAAGAAAATGTAATTTCTATCCAGACTGAAAAAAATGTATACAATTCAATTCAGGCTTAACCAGATTATGAAACAGATGTAAAAAAAAAGAAGCCTGGTGTTGAGGGAAGAGTAATAGGTGTCATCTACCTTGATTTCAGCAAGGCTTTTGACACTGTCTCCCATAACATCCTCATCAGTGTGGCTTGGATGAGTGGACAGTCAGGTGGATCGAGAGCTGGCTGAATGACAGATCCCAGAGGGAGGTGATCAGTGGCACAGATTTGAGTTAGAGGCCTGTGGCCAGTGGAGTTCCACAGGGATCGGTTCTGAGGCCACTCTTGGTCAACAGCTGCATCAACAACCTGGATGAGGGGACAGAGTGTACCCTCAGCAAGTTCGCTGATGACACCAAACTGGGAGGACTGGCTGATTCCCCAGAAGGCTGTGCTGCCATTCAGTGGGATCTCGACTGGCTTGAGAGTTGGGCAGAGAGGAATCTCATGAGGCACAGCAAGGACAAGTGCAGAGTCCTGCACCTGGGGAGGAACAACCCCATGCACCATTACAGACTGGGGATTGACCTGCTGGAGATCAGCTCTGCAGCAAGAGACCTGGGAGTCTTGGTTGGTAATAAACTAACCATGAGCCAGCAATATGCCCTCAAGGCCAAGAAGGCCAAGGGCATCCTGGGATACATCAAGAGTGTGGCCAGCAGGTCGAGGGAGGTTCTGCTGCCCCACTACTCTGCCCTGTGACAAGGCCTCATCTGGAGTCCTGTGTCCAGTTCTGGGCTCTCCAGCTCAAGAGGGACAGAGAACTGGAGAGAGTTCAGAACAGGACTACCAGATGATCAGGGCACTGGAGCATCTTCCTTACGAGGAAAGGCTGAGGGAACTGGGGCTGTTTAAGTCTAGATAAGAGGATACTGGAGGGGGGGATCTCATTAATATTCACAAATATATAAACAGTGGGTGTCAGGAGGTTGGGGCATCACTGTTTTTTTTTATTGTATCTAGTGACAGGACAAAGGGTAATGGAAAGAAGCTGGAACACAAAAAGTTCCATTTAAACGTAAGAAAAAACTATTTCCCTGTGAGGATGAGGGAGCCCTGGCACAGTCTGCCCAGGGAGAGTGTAGAGTCTCCTTCTCTGGCGGTCTTCAAAACCTGTCTGGATGCGTTCCTGTGTGACCTGATCTAGGTGGACCTGCTTCTGCAGGGGTTTGGACTAGATGATCTCTAAAGGTCTCTTCCAACCCCTACCGTTCTATGATTCCATGGTAGACAGGGAACTGAATTTGAAAGATTTCGCTGTAAGAAGGAAAAATGCTTTAAGGTTGTTCTCCAAAAAGAAAACTACAAACATAAAAAAGTCCATGGCACACAAAGGGAAGAGAGTTTGCCTATCACAAACGGACTGAAAAATCAAATCTCAGAAAACAAGTTAAAGTAGACAGCTCCAGTTGTAGCCTCATGTGCATGCTGTTTATTACTTTCTCATTTATACTGTAAGGTGAAACACAGACTTTTCAGTCACAGGGCAGGATGCTCCTGTGGTAAGTATTAAAACGGTAAAATAGCCCTTTTCGCAATGGGTTTTTAGTCTCATTTGGGTGGATTGGTTCCCAACAGCTGTAGTCACAGGCAGTTGACCATAAATGAGCAAAAAAATCTTGTAACAGATGAAAACAGGTTAAACTATAACAAAAGGGAATGAAAATACATCAGGTATAAAATCAATTCAGTGAAGAACAGGTAATGGAAAATACAGTCTCTTTTTAAAGCACAGAGAATCAGACTTCAGAAGAAGCAGATGCTGTCTATATATTCACCTGAGTACCTTCTGAAAAAAGAATTAGAAACTGGTATTACTACTAAGCCAAAATTAATTTGTGTTACCAAAATTAACTTTGATATCAAGTTGTTATGATTCAATTTTCTGTTGACCTAGTTGCAATGATCTAATAGAAAAAAAATCGGGTAATTTAAATATTTTACACATCAACAGCTTAGTGACAGAGCCCCTTGGAGTTAAAGCTCAAACATATTAATGCAGAAAGCAAATAACTTTCAATAATCATGACTTGCATCCCTTATGCCTAGTACAGGGTTTTTTTGTTATATTTCAGTATTTCAAACTGAACAATTAGGAAGCATTTTTAATAGACAGTTTAAGTACATCTGTTTGAGTTCAGACCTAAGATACAACTCTTCTGCCTATCAATTCTGCATTTTTTAGGTATACACAAAAAATTTCTACGTAGGAAACAACAACAAAAATTCATGAGGTTAAAAAGAATGGTTGCAACTGATTTTCTTTTTTTTTGAAGCATAGTCATAGGTTCTATTGAAACTGAAGTACTTAGTATTATCTTTTGGTTCACATGTTTAACTGGAAAAAATTTTCCTTTAAGTTCCCTTAGTGATCATTAGGAAAATTTTCCTTGTGATTTTGAACATACTAGAAAAACCCTATTATTATTTCTGAACTTGAAGGTCCGTAAGGAAGTTCTAAATGTCTGAATAAAGATTAAATCCACATCAAACTCAAAACACAGAACTGCTTATACATTCACTAGTAAAGATGAAGACACTCGTGAAGAAAGACTACATACTATAATCAGAAAATCAGCAGCAATTCTGATTGATAATAAACTAAATATGAGCCAGCAATGTGCCCTGATGGCCAATGGCATCCTGGGATGCATCAAAAAGAGTGTGGTCAGCAGGCCAAGGGAGTTTCTTCTCCCTCTCTACTCTGCCCTGACAAGGCCTCATCTGGAGTACTGTGTCCAGTTCTGGGCTCCTCAGCTCAAGAGGGACAGAGAATTTCTGGAGAGAGTCCAGTGCAGGGCCACCAAGATGATCAGGGGAATGGAACATCTTTCATATGAGGAAAGGCTGCTGGAACTGGGGCTGTTTAGTCTGGAGAAGAGGAGGCTGAGGGGGGGATCTCATTAATAGTTACCAATTTCTAAATGGTGGGTGTCAGGAGGTTGGGGCAGCACTTCTTTCAATGATATCTAGCAACAGGACAAGGGGTAATGGGATGAAGCTGGAACACAAAAACACAACACTTAAACATAAGAAAAAACTATTTCAGTGTGAGATTGAGGGAGCAGTGGAACAGGCTGCCCAGAGGGGTTGTGGAGTCTCCTTCCTTGGAGGTCTTCAAGACCTGCCTGGACATGTTCCTATGCAACCTGATCTAGTTGAACCTGCTTCTGCAGGGAGGTTGGACTAGACAATCTCTAAAGATCCCTTCCAAACCTACCATTCTATGGTTCTTTGAGCTAATGAAGTAGTAAAGCTATTAACTTTATTTTTGTTAACAAGCAGGCTGTGGGTTTTATTAAATACTGCACTAGTACGACCTATATATAAATTGATCAGGCCTAGGAAGTTCAAAACTAAACTGGCCATGTACAACTGCTCGGCAGAATCAGATTTTTCACTTCCATTCACTTTGTAACTACCCTACACTGCTATGTTTCTTCATTTTTAAGACATCAAAGGCACAAGTAGGGAAGAGTGGAGTACAGTCACTTTCAAATAAAACATAATGCAAAACATAAAGCATTTCTTCTCATGGAGAAGAAATAAATAAATAAATAGATGCAAGCATACTATTTAAAAAAAACCAAACAATCCAGACAATCAGATGGTTGATTTGCAAGCGAATGCCAGTGCATTGTTATCTCTGGGGTACTGTAGTATTTCTTCCTTTAGCTTCCTATAACAACAGGGATGAGTAAATTACAGAAACTTGCAATATCTGCTACTCTAGCAGGCCAGATAAGACCAGCAGTCAGGTAATGGTAGGAGGGAAGTAATAGCTCACTTCAAAGGGTATAGAGTGCAGTCTCATCAGTAGCCACTCCCAGCTTCCATGGGCCAAGCTGGTGGCTCCTCAGGCCATCCACCCTCATCCCTATCACTTAGCCCCCTGACTGACCTCCACACAGCTTTTGGAGCACAAAAATCTCATGCAGTCCTTAAAAAAACCCACAAACCCACAACCCAGTAGCGTACCAGCTGTTTTTGAAGAGAGACTGGATGGAGGAAAGCTAGTTGTAGTCTGCTCTCAGTTTTCAGGGCTGCTCACATGCCACGCATCCAAATTTAAAGAGCTTCAAAAGAAGCAAGTTTTAAAAAAACCCCACCAAACAAGAATTAGTCATTCAAAAGTAAAAACTGAGAGAATTTGAGGCAATTCCATCTTAAAAAAAACCAAAAAACAACAGAACCACCAAATGTAAATGCATGAGAAAGTTTTTTGGTTTCTGTTACCACTCATCCCACCAGCAGCACACTAAAAATAGCTTGCTTTCCCAATTCAAAGACATTTTGGTTTTTACATGGATTCATGAAAACTTGAATTCCTAGTTGGCTAATGGTTGCTTCATTCTTGTAAGTCATGTATTACCATTCTCAGCTTATGTTTTTCACTGCAGAAGTTTTCTGCAAGAAAATAAAGCTCCCACACTTCAACACAAAATAGCTCCTGTTACACAGTAGTTTTTAGCATCAGCCATAAGCTTTCATGTGAAACAGAAAGGAAGTGAAATGGAATTTCTGCTTGCATGATAAAGATGCCTCTGCTCGTGGGTAAGGGATTGGAAGTGTTGAAGCACGTTTGACCTTCAAATGTCAGCATGTTCATCTTGCAAAGATTTCGGATGTTTATACAAGCATGAAGTGTTGTAACTCTTTCCCTAGGGAAACACTCCAAGCACAGTGATCCAACAAGAAGATGGCTGGTATCATCTCAGCACAGCTCTGTGGACACAGCCCTTGAACCACAGCTTGCCATTTCAGGGCAATGCTGCTGAGTCTCAGCCTGGCCAACACGAGGCTGTACCTCTCCTTTGTCCCACCCCTGCCAGAAACAAGGTTTGATGAATGAAGGTGTGCTAGACATGCATGACTTCCAGCACTTCGAGCACAGCCCTGTGAATGCTGCCATGTCTCCTCCTGCCAGTTATGGATAATTTGTTCTTTGAGAGCAGATAAATGCTGGGGTGCTGCACTGTCACATTGTAAGTACTAGCCTTATCAGTCCTCTCTGCCTGAAGGGCAATGTGCCCTAAATGAGAAACACTTTACTGAAAATTAACCAAGTTCTTTCCCATACTTACTGAAAGCCATTTTGCTAATACTTTTCCAAGGTTACAGACAAGCTCTCTGACACAAAGTTTCTGAAAAGCCACTAAGAGAATGTAAGGGCGTATCTATAAACAAATGCCTAAAGTCTCTTAATGAAGGATAAAAAAAAATAAACCTTAAATCATTAAACACAGGGTTTTGCCCAAATAAATTAAACATACAAATATGGAGATTAATTCATAACAACACTCAACAAAAAAGAGTATACTGTCTGTTATGGTACATGTAGATATCTATTTTTTTTAAAGTTGTTATGGTTTAACAAGAAATCTTTTACTACACTATGTAAAAAGCAAAACCATTTTTTATTAAAAGTAACTCTGATATCTTGCTGAAAGTACTGTGACATGACAAAAACCCCAACTCTTCTAATCACTTTAGAACTTAAATTCAAAGCAACAGAGCCCAAACACAAGGCCACCTCTAAATTACACAGACACAATAATACTGTTGAAAGTAATGAAAAAATCAACATGGACATAACCCATAACTCAAGGTGCACAATAATAGTTTTGGTCCAGAGGCTGCTGATGCCCTGGAAGTATTGCAGAATTACGTTTCATGCAATAAGAGGTAGTTCAGCTGTTCTCAGACTCAAGGGGACTGTAGAAGCAGTGACATACTCAACGACAAAAAACCAAGGAACTGCACCCAGCATTCCCAAAGAATTCACCCTTTTGCACCTGCACAAAAGTGTCAAGTGGAATCACTGCCTTCTTTGCTATTTCGTGCATATGTGGGGCAGAGGACAGTGCAGCCTCAGCCAAGCCTAATCCACTCTCCATACGACTTTTGATAGCATCACTCATAACCAAGAGGCTCCTACCCAAAGTTCTGCCCACTACCACAGCTTTTTCTCCTTTGGATTTTTCTGAGTTTCTCTGGTTTATTCAGTTGCGATATAGGATTTGATGCACAGGAGCAGTGATAGCATATAAGAAAGGAGATAACAATGTTCTTCCATCCTGCTGACAAGATAATAAGCTTAAATATTAAAGAAATCTTCAGTTCATGCAATGTTTTAAACCACAGAGGATAGAAATACTGGAGGGAAGAGGGAAAAAAATCCTAAGAATTTAAGGTGAGTTTGGTTTTTTGTTTACCATGGATCAGCGTTTTTCACTGAAAAAAGAAAATTAAAGACAATTTACAACACTCATCAGATAGCACCAAAGGTGGAACCAGTGATCATTTTTGTTATACAATGCAAAGTCATCTTAGTTTAGCTAAGCTTTAAGCTCACAGCAGGTTACATCACCTGAGAAGCAGAGCATCAGGATCTTCCTTCAATATAAATGCAGCAACATCGGAAACAATCCTCTGTCTGTAAGTTATAATCATGAATGCTTTAATAAACCATTTTTTTTCCTATTTGTTTAAAACTAAAATATAAAATAGAGTTGAGGCAATCATACCTTTCTTTACACCTGATGAAACACTGATAGGAGTGCACAAACACCTTACTGCTCAGAAACCAGAGCATGTTTTTCCTGTGACAGAAGAGTTTCAAGGTTTTTTTTCACCCTCTGAAGTGCTACTTTGTCTTTGCTAGAACAGACTGATCTCTTTGCTCCCAGGAAGGATCACAGTGTCTCTCTACATCTGCCCGGCTCAGGTAGTACCAAGTGAGATGTGAAATGAGATAATAGGAGGTGTATGGTGGAGATGATGAAGAGCTAGGAAGTGGACACAAGACTGGCTTGGATAGCAGATGCTGAGAGGAAGCAGAAGAGGATATGCTGAGAGGAGATCGATGTCAAGATAGGAAGAGGATTATTGAGAAGGAAGGGAGAGGTGAAGAAACATCAGTGCCTGGGGAAAAGAAGACATCAGTCATGAGCCAAAGGGAGTGAGGCTGGAAAGCCTGGAGTGAGAGAGAAACTTTGTAAGAAGAGTAGAACAACTGAGGCAGCCCTCAAAAGTACAGAAAAGTAGAAGAGCAGCAGGCTAGAGGGTACAAGACTAAGAAGCCTGATGACAAGAAATCTTTGATATGGGAAAGGAATCCATGTAAGCACAAGAATGCCTATCTTAGTCCAAAAAAACCCATTTTAGTTCAAACGGTAAACAGCAGGTACCTACAACACAACATCAAAAAAGAGTATAAAGTGTAGAAGAACCTGCAGCAGTATTTCCACAAGGCAACAAACACCAGGTCCCCAATACCTGATGAGTTAGCCCATAATGAACTGTGCTGTTGGGCTTTTAACCTTAGTAGGCTCTCAGAGTCCACAAGATGTTGTAGCAGAAGGATGAAAAGCTCATATACATTCTGTGCAACAAAATAACAACTATGCAATGACTTCTGTTTGCTTGGAGGTGGAAGCTTGCTAGTCTCATTTGGTAACCTGTCATGGTTTAGGCCCATTCAGGAACAAAAGACCACGATTAGACTCAAGTATCACAGACTTAAGAACTCCTAAAGGCAAGGAGAGCTTAATTCCTGCTTATGGTCCGGGACAAAACAGACCAGGCTACTCACCTTGAGGAAGAAAACAGAAAATAATTTAATGCAATATCAACTAAAGCATAACCATAAAACCCCAAAACATAACCAAAATAAAAAAACACAAAGTGGTACAACAATGAAGAGTCCGACCAGCCACTTAAGAACACCTTCTCCCCACTCCTCCCCTCTTCCCGGGTTCAGAGCCCTGATCCCAGTGTTTTTACCTCCTCCCCCCTTGAACGGCTCAGGGGGGCAGGGAGTGGGCGTTTCAGTCAGTCTATTCCCGTTTGTCTCTCCTCAGGGCAGGTGGGCTCCGCATCAGTCCTCCCTGCAAGTCCATGGAGTACCTCACACACACGGCAGCCCTGCACAGGCTGCTCCGACGTGCATTTATCCCAAAAGCTACAGCTCCTCTTTGCCTCTCGTGTGGGGCTGCTCTGCGGCGTGCAGGCTCTCCAACACAGCCTGTACCATGGCCGTTTCCCCACACAGTCCCTCGCCTGTCCAGGCTCATTCACACAGAGCTGCTGGTGGCTCTCAGTCCTGCCATGGCCCTCCATGGGTTGCAGGGGCACAGCCTGCATTCTCGACATGGGTTGCAGAGGGGTCTCTGGTCTAGTGCTCCTCCTTCCTTCCTCCTTCTCTGACTGTGGGGTCCATGTGGTCACCTCCATCTTGTACCACTCTTACACCTCCTTTCAAGCACTTCAAATTCCCATCCTTAAATAGTGATCGCAGAGGCGCCAGATTGGCCCAGCTGGGCCAGAGGTGGGTCTGAGTCCAAGAGCTGGGGAAAAACCTGAGAACTCTTTACCCGGTCTGCACTGCAGCCTCCTCCCCTGTTACCAAGCAAAAGCGGCTCCTCACTAAATCATGACATAATCTGAGGTCTCATGGTGAAATACATGAAGAATGATCATTCCTCATTCATCCTCTCCAATTACTCATGACTTTTCATAGTACTCTCAGAGTCTCCTGGCATCTTCCTTTCTACACTGGAAAGCTCTAATCTACTGCGTAATTTCTTTTACAGGAGTCATGTCACACTTCAAGCACGCACCATCACTCCAGTTTCTACTATAAACTTCTCATGAGGAAGACCAAAACTGCACACAAGTGTTCACAAATATAGGTAAGTCTATAACTGACACAGTGGTACAGTTACGTTCTACATCTTGTTCCTCATTTCTAACTTAATAATCCCTAACATGGGGTGGTTTTTTTGGCACCAAAGAATCTACACTTTCACAGAGCTATTAATACCCAACGTCTCAGTCCTGGGAAGTTAGAGGCTACTCACAGTACGTGGCATACACTAAGATAATCTTATGTTGTGCTTCTCCCATGTACACTGCCTTTACTATATCATTTTTTGCCTGCCATTTTATCTCCAGTTAATCAACATCAAGGACTCATCTAAAATTATTCATAGTCTGCCTTTATTAATTCTACCTTGAATAACTTAGTGTCATCATGAAATGAGTCACCTCACGATCTACCCTCTTTTCCAAATCACAAACATTTTGAATGTCACAGGCACAAGAACTGATCCCTTGAGATGCTATAATTGACCTTTCTCCACCTTAAGGATGGACCATTAACTCCTGGCTTTTTTTATCTTTTTTTCTTATTTCACCATGTAAGAGTTTTCTATTCTATTCCATGGTAGATTAATTTCTTTAATAGATTCTGGTAATGGTCCTTGCTAAATTTCTTTTGAAAAATCAAAGTAGACACTCTACCCATTTGCCTACTTACTCCTTTAAAAAAACTGAAAGAGCCTCTTGCTCAGTATCATAGTCAATGACAAGTCCAATATTTCTAGGTTCAACACTTCAAAAAAGCACCACCGCCCCCCAATGAATGTACTGAAATACACGTCCAGGATGCATTTCCCTAGCACCTTTCAGAAATACCCAGTGGTTCCCATCACTGACTCTTCCCTTGCACTTAACAACTGTATCAAATCTGTTGGCAACATTCAGATCTTCCTCTGAGACCAGAATGTATTTAGCATGAGATCTTAACACTGTTTTCTGTTAGGTGACAGAAATCTGTGGGAAGATACTTCATATGCAAATCAATTTAATGACATGTGGTAAGATGTATGCTTCCTTTCTCTCCCTCTCCCCATCCTTCTTTCCTAAAAGACTATGCAACCATCACACTTTAATTATCAAATTTTTCCCATTGCAGAATTAAAGCATTGTATGCTGAAGGAAATACACACCAGAAAGAGAGAGAAAGAGAGAGAAAGAGAGAGAAAGAGAGAGAAAGAGAGAGAAAGAGAGAGAAAGAGAGAGAAAGAGAGAGAAAGAGAGAGAAAGAGAGAGAAAGAGAGAGAGAAAGAGAGAGAGAAAGAGAGAGAGAAAGAGAGAGAGAAAGAGAGAGAGAAAGAGAGAGAGAAAGAGAGAGAGAAGAGGAGAGAGAAAGAGAGAGAGAAAGAGAGAGAGAGAAAGAGAGAGAGAAAGAGAGAGAGAAAGAGAGAGAGAGAAAGAGAGAGAGAAAGAGAGAGAGAAAGAGAGGAGAGAAAGAGAGAGAGACAAGAGAGAGAAAGAGAAGAGAGAGAGAGAAAGGAGAGGGAAAAAGGAATGACTCAGCTCCATGGCAGTACAAAGATGCTTGCATGAAAAGCTCCTACTTTGTTCCAAAAGCTGGATGTATACAAATAAACAAGCTATGAAACTGACACAGTGGCTTTATGCATTACTCACAGGTTGTGTGTGTGAACCAACCTGCTTCTATTGAAACCAACACACATATGCTTTATAAAGAATCCTTGTTCGCATACATACATACACACAGATACACATAAATGCTGTTTCAAAAGCTTTACAATTTGGAATCTGACTATCAACAGGTAATTTTGGTCTGTAGCTTCTCCTCAGCCTTTCTCCAGCCTTCCAGCTACAAACTAGGGAACAACACTCTCACTCTCATGACCTCATGAGTCTCGTGACCTCTCATGAAACTAAACCTTTGTCTCCAAATTGCTTGGGTAAGGTTAGAGAAACTTCTGAGAAGAAAGTCAGTTTTTTCTTTAGGCAGGACTTGGGTGGCGAGCAGTAACTGAGGCTGTGGGAAAGGCTGAGCCAGGAGGCCAGAAGAAAACACCGGATATCTCATTCAGGCACACACAGCAGGACAAAGTGGGAAGATGGGGCTGCCTCCCAATTGCAGACATCCTGGTACTCCTTGGACAAGAAAAGTTGAACTATGATCAGAAGGCCACCTTAGCTGCCCCCTTTACTAATTTTTCAGTTCTCTTTAACATTGCTAAGACTTTTTTCAGCATTACTTTATATAAAAGACTGCAAAAAAAGCAGAAACATGCTTTTAATCCTTGGCACCAATACCCTGGACAGAGTTACAAGAAATTGAAAACTTAGTCCAGCTAGCACTGGTCATTCAAGCAGGAAAATTATTTATCTTTTGAAGTCCCTAAACATAAATAAAATAAAACACAGTACTGATGATCTCTTTTCCAACTGAAACGATTCTATGACTGTAATGCTGCCTTTAACAGATAGCTCAGAGGAAGACTTTCACGTATCAATGACAACATCCTGTGAGTGTTACTGAAGTGTATATAGCACTGTGTTCTCCTTTCCTTTGTCTATTGTAAAGAGACAAGTTAACTAATTTTCAATGTTTAACTACAGGGAATTCTTTTAGTGTTTTAGGACTAGATCTGCAGAGCTGTTACATTCAAGATTTCAAAAAGTTTGTGTTGTGACCCGTTCCACAAATTCTTCCCTCTTCAAACTTTACTGCAGTCACCGAACAAGCAAAATGTATGCACAGTCTAAAAATGCACAGAAATACACAAGTTCAGATTTACTTTTCAGAGATTATTATACAAAAAATAAGATGGTTTATATTTAACTCTTAGTTGCACATAGAGGTACATTCTGGTCACCACCAGAATGCTTATCTGCTTTATCTCTTCATTTCAAGGTTTTCACACCTTCAGCTATGGTTTGGATAAACCAACAGCTGAGCCAATGTTTGGCTCAAGTGAGGAGGTGGAAGCCTCCAGAAACAAATCTGTGATTGCATGAGGAAGTTTTCGTGCTACAAGTGGGTGACCTCATTCAGGATTTCTCTACCCACTCCCTGTCTCTTCCTCCAGTTGATGATAAAATTTTGTCCTGAAACACACCAAAGGCCACTTTAACGGTTTATTCAGTCCTGTTCTGCAAAGAAAATACTTGGAAAGAGTTATGAACTACAAGTCAATACATCTGCTTTGAACTACAACAAAACCAAACTCATTATAATTTGTACAAATAATCAGTAACTCAAATGATGTTTAACAGGCACTGTCCTCTATATTATGGAAGCTCATCAAATAACTCAGAGTTCAGGTGTGACACAAAACTGTTTCTATTCAATGAACCACATCAGGGCATGCTTTTAATTACACCATTGCACAGAAGCACATTTAAAAATACACTTAAGAATTGAGACCTAAAAGCTTGACACAATTAGCTCAGTTGTGAGGATGCAGCCTGCACAATGTCAAACAGCTCCTGGTGCGCAGCCAAGTGGAGTTTTGGACCTAGGCAGGGTACCTGGCTAAAGACCACTTGCCAAGGTTTTGCTGCAGTGGAAAAAAGACAGTGTGTCAGGACACCTCATTATCCCTGTAGTGCTTGCAGTTTCACAAAAACACCTATTCCTAGCCTATGCAGACAGGGCTTTCTCATCCACCCACCAGCCCTATACTGAAAATACCACTAGTAGGCATGAATATCATCTGTGAGGGAGTAAAGAAAGAAAGATGAAATATTTGTCTCGGTTCAGCCTTTCTTTGTGCCTAGGATTTCTCTACCTGTGGCCCCTCTCCATTAAGCAATTCAGACAGTCAGTACATTTGGAGATCCTCTCCTTCCTGTCAGCTAGCACTGTCAGAAAAACTAGATATGATGTAGTCATGTAGGATGAAACTAAGCACATTTTTTTATTTTAGGAAAAGAGTGTGGTGTGAGGCTTGTTTGCATCACTCACATGGCTGAGTGGAGACTGAGGCAAGCTGGAGGCAAAGAACTAAGCTAGCAGGGGCAGGAAAACTCCAAGACAATGATTTAATGTCATTCTGTTGATTAGGCACTGCAAGGAAAAGCCAGTGAAAAGTGCTTCCAAATTATTGAAAAGATAAGTTTTGCCATTGCAGTCAGACAGTGAGTTGAGAGAAAAAAAATCCAAGTAGTGCCATGTATTAGAAGTAAACAGGCATTTCACATTTTCACCTTTGAAAAAATATCCCATATTAAAGTTGCAAGTAAACTACCAGATGAACCAAACAACCATCAATTACATATATCTCTATTTAAATGATTCATTCCAGGCATAACCTCAGTGTTTTCTTTGGTGTAATTGGCTAGGCATACATATCAAAACTTAAGTATGCCTTTTCTTCTGACATCAACAAGTGCTTAAACTTTACAAGCTATTAAGAGTAATAAAGCATGACAAGTTAATAAATATTTTCAAAGATGGTTTTGTTAAAACCAGAAACAGAAACTAGCTTTTCACTACATAACCAAACAGCAAAATAAGCTTGTCATATAACCTAATCCTCTTGTTTATGAACAAATTATTGCAAGTAATCATGTTTTGATTGACAGAGGCTACAGACATAATGATATTCCAATACATCTGGATCTTTCAAACACTGTCTGAACACCGTGCTTAGCAGCATATATTAACAGGATAATGACACAGTCACATGCGAGTAAGTAAGCAAGCACTTTATAAAGTGCGCTTAATCAACGTCTCAGTTATTCTCCTTTATCCTATCCCACAGTTGCTTGTCTGCTATGCCCACATATCGATCCATGAATATCTGCATAATTTAGCTTCCCCTCTCTCTCCAGGGCTACAGTATACAATGAGCAGGTAGGCAGGGGTATATTCACCAACAGTAAATTGATTCAGAAAAGTATAGCCATACATTTGTCCAAGGTATTCAAAGAATTATAGTCATAGAACTAGTATGCCTGCTCTCACTGCCAGTCAGGAACACAGAACAAATTACTTTGTTTACAGCCCATACTGCACAGATTCACCAGCTGCTCTTCCTCAGGCAAGATGTGAAGAGAGAAGAACGCAAACTAGAACTGCTTACTTGCCCATACTGCTCCAACACAGGCATAATTCCTGCCATCTTAGTGCAGCTAATGGTAGATCTCCCTTCAACTTTAACAAGGCCAGGTTTACAGCCAAGATATTTTTTCAAGAACAGTTTCCATCAAATGAAGTGAAAATCATTGGCTTCTTGGCACTCACTGCCTGATGAATCCCTGCAGCTGTGCCCCACAGCAAGCTCCGTCTTGAAAGCACCTGTTTTTTTGCATGCTGCAGGTGTGAAGATACCAGCACACACACCCGACACCATGCCAAGGATGTGCTGTAGATCTTCACTCTTTCACCAGCACATTTCATGGCTCATCATCTTTGAGCACTGAATTAATTGCTTTATGTCAAGTGGAACACTCTTCCCTCAAATGGCATAACTTAACCCTTTAATCTTTGTATTAATTAAAAAAAAACACAAACAAAACACCTCAATCCCGGGTTTTATTTCTCCCCTTGAAGACAGTAATCTGACACCACCATTCAAAAGACCTCAGATTTATTGCACAAAATCATTTTCTCAGGTACAGAATCTTATCTTAAATTGAACCAGTAATACTTTTCTTCTTTGGGTTCAGTTAGAACATTTTTAAGGGGGCATATTTATGTGGTCACAGCAAAGACAGATGGCTGACTCAACAAAGGGGTTGTCACTTTGCCTGATTTGAATTAGTGCTTTTATGCTTCAGTTACATCCACTTAAGAAAATATGAAACTGTGTAATCTAATAAATCCGATCAATATAGCTACATATATAGCTGCAATAAGTACCATCATGCACAAATCTCAAAGAATAAAAAAAACCCAACTCATAAGCAGCCAAGTGCTGTAGAAATATGCACTCTATATGCCTCAGAAAGCCTCAGCTGAAGACTGGGATGCAAATGGACTGTGAAGATGCTCTGGCCTGAATGCAGACACATTTCTGTCACTCACTGTTTCTCACCTCTGTGGAAAGCAAATGTCAATATAGAAGAAGCTATAAGCTGACTCAAAGTGATTCTCACAGCGAAGTAGAATTTATAAGATTCAACCAGCTACCCACTGCCAAACTTGCTTTCAGCATCTTAATTATTATCAGAGCCAGTGAATTTAGCAGTGGCCTACATCAAGGGTCTACTTGCATTAAAATTACTGAGGAACGGGCACTGCCAGTGCCTGATTTCTGAAATTGCCCAGTCACAGGCCACCACGACAAGGATAGTTTATGTACACGCAGAGCTGACAGGCCAGATCTAGCTTTAAAAAACATTATCTTTTAACACTGAAGAAGTATTAGTAGGTGAGAAAGAAGGGGTGGGGGGGGGGGGGAAGGCTCTCAGGACTCCTTAATTATGTAAAAAATAATATTTAGGAAAATGACAGACATAATACTGCTTATGGTGATAATTAATAAAATCATACTGAGCTGTTTGTGTAGGCTACAAAATTAGTTACCAAAATAATAATTAAAATATAAACATGACATTGCATAAAGTTGTTTAAAAAATATAATCTATCAAAGCCATGAGACAGTGACAGTCTGAATTCAGCCAACTCCTTGCTTCCAGTCTATCCCCTTGCTGTACAAGGCAGCAGGAGTATTCAAGGTATTTGACCACAACCTTTAGACTACAGAAAAATCCAAGTTAATAAACTGAAAGGGTATCTGTCAACAAAAGTGAATGAACAGTTTTCCTTAAAAACCACAAACAATACTTCTTTCTCCCCTTCAAGACTTCTGCTTTTTCAGAGGATCTGCTTATCTCATGACCGGCTTTCACCACTATGAAGGCAATGTGCTAACAGGAGAGGACTATGTGGGCTGCTAGCAACAGATGAATACCCCATTGCTAAGTAAGCCTGACTTCCCATGGTGAGCTGTACTCTTGGCTTCACAAGTAGGAAAATGACTCCTCCAGGTTCCTTCTCTAATGCACTTTCACCACATGCAAGAAGTCCAACTTTAACCATATAACAAATGGATAAATGACAGATAATGGCCCTGTTCACTATTTTTCTTCTAGTGGAAATAACTCTGAGGTTGCTTTTCCCCCAGTAAGACTTGGGAACATCAGTGGCTAAGGTTTTTGTTTCTATTAGTTTTATTCTAGTCAGGGTCATATGATGAATGGCAGCATAGAAGAAGGATGACAAACACAGGAAGACTCAACTGCATACGACTCAATTACAAGCAAACCAGTCAAAAAACAGCATATAGAAGGATTTTAAAACAGAAAATAGGACCTAAGGGCAAAGCACTGTTGGGCATGAGGTGCTTCAATATATTTAAATTTTTGCCTTCAGCAAGGAAAGAATAAATTGCTACCTAAGATAGCAGACATTCAACTTAGAGTAATTTTTCATTCCACGTGCAACTCAGGAAATATGCCTTAGAAGTACAAGTCCAGTCTCTCACTCCTGTAGGGAACTACATATAGTCCTGTTCATAAATTTATTAACTTCCTTCTAAATTACTAGGCTTCTTATTCCTTTTACCAGAAGACTTTTGGAGCTTCTCACTCTTGCAGAAACTTTCTTATAATTTCCAGATTAAATTTATTCATGGCCAATTTATATTCATTTGCTCTTGTGATGACACTGAATTTTATCTTAAATTAGGTTTTAAGTTCTTCAGGGCACTGACCAAATGTACGTAAATACAGAGATTCCTGAGCAGAGCAGTTCCCCGATCGTAATTCAAAGCTTCGCACATTATGACAATACAATATACAATAAAAAATAATTTTTAAAGTTCCACTAGTCTGATCTTTTTCCACCACATCTTTAATTAGTGCTGGTGTAATGTCACAGAACCTGATGAAATATATCATGATGAAGCTAGGTGAGACTGCAGCTCTGCCCCACTGCCAACAAGTTGCTTATCTGGCTTCTACAAGCATGTTGACACCACAAACTGATGCTTTTATCTTGACTATGGAAAACTAAAGAAAACACAGCAACTTTTAGATGGAAGAGTATGGCCCTTTTAGCATTAGCACTTTTGGTGGAAGTGATCAACTCACACAGAAGTCTGGAAAACACAGAAAAAGTAGCAAGTTCCTTCCAGCAGTCAGGATTCATATTATTAGAGGCAGGTCCTTCCCCCACCAAGTCTTGAATTTAGGTTCTCCTTGAACACTTTTGCCCTGAATAAACTAGTTATTCTTACCTACAGTAGCATCAACAATAATATGCCACAGGGTCTAGAAACACCTGTTTCATATCCATAGAAACAAACATTTGATCTAGAAACTTTGTTGAACAATAAAATTTCCCTGATACTTCTCAGTACAGATTTTGCACATCTGCTCTTTGGCATCTCAGACCAAAGAGATAGGATGCTTGTTAACAAAGACAGGATTGGAAAGTATGTTTGCACACTCACTGCCTGGGCATCTGACACAGAATACCATGTGCTTTACCTATTTTGTACATATGAGCAAAAATTCCTGAAAGACTGCATATTTTCTGGATTTGTTTCAGTATTTATTGTATGGAATAACTGCCCTGAATTACTTTCCAAACATTTTAGCTGCCCTGGCTTAGTAGAAAGGTAAGTTCCAACTCTGAACTCCAGCACTTAAATATGAAACTAGGCAGCCAATTTATGACAATTCCAATGTTAGTAGTAAAGCAACATATTTATATAGCTCATAGAATAATCTTAAGGAAATGTTACACCTAGAACGTTAATGAAAACAACAAATTAATATTATTATGTTTTCTGAATGCTGACAGAAGAAAAGGTTAACAAAAAAAAAAAGACTGACCTTTGCTTATAAATTGGTGAATCAATTCAAAGCACATCAAGGATAAAAGAGAGAACAACAAGCAACTGCTACAAAAATAAAGTTGCAAAAAGAAACAAGGGAATTTACAATCTAGCTTTTGCTTGCTTTCAATCTAAACATTTCCACTGTCTTTCACAGCAAAACTAAGTACTAGAAATTAAAAAATAAGGGGAAGTGTATGTATTTATGTACAGAAAATATTATAAGCAAAAAAACCCTGTAATCTGGTTGCATACAATCTGGGAGCAAGCAAAAGCTTGGCTTGCAGTCACTCATGAAAACAGTATCAGGAGGAGTATTTTCTCTCGAGTTTGTTCAGTCCTTAGGAAGTGCATTACTAGACAAAACCCATCTCAGAGAAGACAATAATACAGAGACCTAAAGTATATTTACGTAGATTTTCTATCTTTCTCACAGAGAGATTGGAAAAACAGAGAGAAAAACAAAGAGCAGGAAAAAACAGACTGAAACTCAACCACTCACCCAAACACCTGTAGGGAACCACAATATGCGGGTGACCATTGCACTGTTTCCATCCCCTCTTGCACCAGTTCTGGATCGTAACTGGCTGGTTGGCTTCAACAACATTGGTGATTTGTAATTCAGGGTAGACCTAGTGTTAAAAGCATAAAAAAACCAAATGTTATTACAAGTATGCACTCATACTGGGTCATGCAACAATGTTACATGTGTCTGTTAACAGGTATATTGCAATACAATACTAATTTTCCTATCATCACCTTCTACTGTGTAATGTATTTACTTCATTGGATCAGTATGTGCACTTTCCAGGTAAGTTGGTGTGTTTGTTCATCAGTAAAAACATGTGTCTGCCAGCTCAGAATAATATGGTATTAACAGCTGGCTGTCAAAATGTGGCCTGGCCAGTTATACTTGCTAAAGCTAAAGTTTGGCAAAACAGGTGTTCCACAGTTGACTAAAGGTTGAGGCTATTGCTTTCTCTGCAAAAGCCCATATATTGGGCCTACTCTCCATACATCTAAAAATAACAGTATGCCTTTACGTTTATCTCAATCATTTTAATAAATATCATAATTCTTTCCCATTGCAGTCTGCATAGTATTAGCAGTCTGTTGAATCAATTATTCATATTTAGGTTTATATCACCAGTATAAAACTATTTCTAACTTTCCTAAATTAGTGAGATAAAAATCCTACTTGCTCTTAATACTGCAATACAATTCTACACTCACAACCATGACATCAGCAAAATGGATGACTAATTTATTGGCAAACCACAACTTCAATGAAGCCACATATTTGGTTTTTTATCTCTCTCTGTCCCCTTTATCCCAGTCTTTTTTTTTTTTTAAATTTTACTGTCAGTAACAGCTTATCTGGCCTCTTTCACCAAGGACAGATCTTAGTGACAGACCTTTTGTGCAGACCCACCTTCTACATGCACATTTCAGTTGATTGCAAGTACATTGCCTCAAACTATGATGTGGTTCATGTTGTGAAAGGATTTCAGAGCATACAAACAACACTCCTTACAGTCAAAACTTAAAGGGAATGTGTGCTCCTGGAGCATATCTAACTGGTGGTTAGTCCATGCCACCAGGCTAGAGCAAATCAAAGCAAAGCCTGCAAAGCATGGCCAGTGTGAATGCTCAGCCGCTGCTGCTTCACCCCACACTCCCAACTCTCACTGCACCACAGGAGCTGCTAACACAGCCTATGGCTCTTGCTTTTAATTTTCTATCAGCTCTAACATCAGACTCAGAAGGTACTAGTTTATCTTTGCCAGTCCTCAAGCAAGCCTTACCAATTTCTGAGTGTGTCAGATCTGAGGATTTAGATGGACTGAAAACTACAGTCTACTCATATCTACCAGTTGAAAAGAAACATAGGAATATGAACAAGCCAGAGGAAAAATAAGTAATTGGAGATAGTCCAAAAACACCCTGGAGAAAATGAACATAATGCCAAGTAAAGAGTGCTAGGTAAAGATCAGGTGAATTTTGCGAGTTTTGGCTAAATTTGAATTTTGGCTAAAACCAATGACTGCGAAACCACCATAAGAACCTCAAGAGCACAGCCTTGAGGAAAAAGGATTAATTTCAACCACCTACTTCTCCCCAGCTCAAGCACCCCAGCAGGCCAGTGTCTATTGGCTCTCCCCTGATCAAAGGCTTAAAATGTAACTATGGCAAACATGAAAGCAGGCTATTTAACTGCAAATCCAATAAAAGTTAAATAACAGTATAGCCTTTTCAGATTTGAGATTAGTAGATTTTGAATCAATGTGGCTTGGCCCACAGGTATGGTAATAACAGAAAGTAATCAAGGCATGACTAGAAATACTTGGAAGATCTTTCATTAAGAGACAGGAAGGGACTAGTATAATTGTAAAACTGGGCTAAAACTGAACAGCTTAATAATGAACAAAACAAGGCCAAATAAAATAACAATGTCAAAGAAATTACTACAGAAAGAAATACTACTTAGTGCTCTAAAGAGATTGAACTTGTCTTCTATTACAAAACAGCATTTTTTAATCAGACACCTCTTACTCTTCGTAAACACTTCACAGAAGCCATCTGGTATGTTTTTGCCAACTTCAACAGCAGCCTCAGCTCACTACAAAGGATGGTTAAAGCACATCCCAATGCTTCAGACAAAACTTTCTATATTAACCCAGCACACAACATACAGTTCACTTCAAGAAAGCCCGAAGAGTACCACTGAAAACTTCAGTTTCCTGCACTTAGAAGGCTGAAGCTTTGCTTTGCTCATTTTGCCAGCAGGTGACCAGGGCTGATGGCCATCATCCACATTACAAATACACTATCATTTTTATATTACTCACAGAAAGCAGTTTTGGAGGATCTTGCTGTCCCCCCTTGCTTCACCAATGCTTCCAATACTCAGCTCTGACAGCAAGGTTGCAAACACAAGGAAAGCTCCCTCTTTCCTCTTCAGTCTCTTTATCTTTTCCTTTAGGTTCCTTCAGTTCAACAGGCCTGCACATACTTATGCTCTTGACTCTTGTCACAGCACTGCCAAAATGGATTAGGATGTTGCCACAGTGGGAAATTTCACACCTCAACTGCTGTGGAAATATTACACTACAAAAGGCACCATAGCTGCCTCAGGAGCTAACAGGCAAGATGCAAGAGAAAGATCTGATTTTCCTTGGACACTGCCTTTAGCATTGTCATGCTGCACTCTTCCAAGTTCACACATTAAAAGACATCACATCTCATTTATTACAACCCATGGTTACATAATACTGGATGCTGTTGTCATAAACCACGTTCTCATCAGGGTCATTTTGATATTCCTCAGGGTTAAGTATCACTTACAACATACAGAGGGAGCAAATGCCTTAGATGAAGACAACTTAAAAAAAAAACAAAAACAAAAAACCCAAACAAATAAAAAAAGCAGGAAAAAACCAAACAGAATAATTGAATTGGAATGCTAAAAAAGGAACTTGGGGAAAACAATTAAAAGAGTAAAATTCTGATCTGTGAAAATGAAGACACTTAATTTTCTCTCCTGAGGTGAATTTCTAATGAATTATTACTGCAGAATCTTATTGAAACAATAAGATTAGAGAAGAAAAAAAACCCCAGTATATTATTTTAATCTTTATTATTTCCCAAAATGATAATTTTAATCTCTGATTAAGATAGTGGACCAAATTCTAAGTAGTTAACATTATTTGTCAGAAGCATACAAGGACAAAGAAATACAAAGCTGTCTCCTCTTCCATTTCTACATCAGTTACTAAACTCCTCTGACAGCTCACACAAAGCTTTGTCCACTCTTCACAGAGGAAACATGCTTTGAGCTTCATTATCAATAGGTTAATGCCAGCAACACATATGTGCCAAGGGAAGTTCCTTTCACTAGACTTATATAAGGTATTTGCTCTGAACTGAAGTGAGACCTACTTAGTGGCACAGAAAAATGAGCCTCAGTTATTTATAGTGCCCCTAATGAGCCACTGCTCCTAGAGAGCCAGGGCAAGCAGCTCTATAGTTATAGAAGACCCAAACTTTCAACATTATTGTAACTTGCTGCAGACTGATTCTTTTAAAAAGCAGTGGAAACAACAGAGGTAAATGTAATCTGAAAAAATTAACCGGCAATCAAAAGTTACAGCTACATCTTCATTTACCAAGCCTTCAGCTCCAGATTAATAAATCACAGATGGATCAAAAGTATTTCTGTTCCCTTCTAGAGTGTATCTTTAAATTAATAAAATGCTTTTGAGGACCTTCCTGTCAGAGGGCAGAAAGCAATCTACATGTTGAAACAACAGAAAGAAACAAAAGATCACCTGTTTCCCAGTATTTTGCACAGATACACTACTGAATAGCAGTAGCAAGTGGACAGGACACTCTGCACTCCTTTTCATGCATTTAGCACATCCACTCAATAGTACGTAATTATTTCTCTGTGACCATGCACAGTGTCTCTGCAAGCTTTCCAGTCTACAACTTTGGATGCAGTCATGCTGCAGAGTCCAGGCTGTCACTGATCAGCTGCACCGGTAGTGGCATCACATATGCAGCAATGACCACAAGCACAGCCAACCCTGAATGAAATGCCTGGTTCTCAGTCTTGCAGTCTTTATCTAGAAAACAACTACATGCAGATTCAAGCTACTGAACATTTCATGTCAAAACATTCTAGTTTATTGCTGTTTTTACAACTACTTTTCTATAGATTATCTTGTTAAGAAGTAATTTTGAATCTTCATTACTTAGGATTTAAACTCAAATTTGGTACTTGAAAAGCAGGAATTTTTAGAGCCTGGTTGTTCATTGGGGTTTTTGGGTGTTTGGCTTCCTTTTTTTGTTTATGCTGCAAAGTCATGTAACTTAAAGGCTAAAAATAAAAATCTTGATGAACAAAAGACCATGAGCTTCATAAACTGTTGTAGAAGGATCCTCCCTTGAACTCTTTTTTACAAATAAAGAAAAATCTAACATGAAATTGCATACACTTAAAATATGCAACTATAGATGTTTATTACCTTTATGCTCCAACTCACTTCAACCAGCTATCGTAATTTTTTGCCTGTTTCTTCAGCAACAGTTGGCCTAAGTTATGATTTTTTAACCATTGCTTTTTGGCCATCTGCTCTATCCATAACTCTTGATTAGATCTGCAGGCTAATCAGATAAAAAGCCCCCCCACTATAGCCAAAAAGCACAGTAAACCTCTGGTACATCACCTCTGCACTCCTCTTGCATGGACACTTAGCTGTGAAAAGCATGTGTACAATCCCTGTACTAAATCACCAAGAGAGACAAAGAACAGAAGCCAAGCAAGCTTTAGAAAGATTTTCAAGACACCAACATGGTTCTTCCTACAACAGCGCCTTGGCTGGGAACCATCAGTTCTCCAGTCTAGCACACTCCCAAGGACAGCAGTACCATCTTTCCATTTCTGCTGTTTACGTGATGCCATGTCATGTCTGACCAAACTCTGCCACTCACCTCTGGCTTTCTTAACCACACAGACACTTCAACACATGGAAGCAAAGCTACAGGGCTAGCTGGTACCACATTTTTTCCTGTCATTTTCTGTAACCCAAGTAGCTCCTTCACTTGCTCAAAGACAATTACAGCAGAAGAGCAAATCTCAGCACCAGCTGTACTGGAGCAGTTTATAAAATGTTATGGGCCAACATCGTGGTTTAACCCCAGACAACAACTAAGCCCTGCCCAGCTGCTTGCTTACCCCCAACCCCATATATAATAATAGTAATTGTAATGAAAAATACTAAAACTAAAAAGATGGGAAAAAAATTTAAAATGGAAAAACAAAAACAAGTGACACACAATGCCATTGCTCACCACCCACTGACCAACGCCCATGCAACGATCCACCCCTCCCTACTACCTCCTCTCAGTTTATATACTGAGTATGACATTCTATGGTGTGGGATATCCCTTTGTCTAATTCACAACAGCTGTTCCAGCCACACTCCCTCCCAGCTTCTTGAGCATCACCAGCCCACTCGCTGTCAGGGCAGGGTGAGAGGCAGAAAAGGCCTTGAAGCTTTGCAAGTACTGCTCAGCAGTAATCAAAACATTCCTGTGTTATCAACATTGTTTTCAGCACAAATCCAAAACATAGCCCTGTACCAGCTACTAGGAAGAAAATTAACTCTATTCCAGATGAAACCAGGACAGACAAACCTGAGAAAGAGAAAAGTAACCAAGAAGGAAGAGCTCTGCCCCTGTACCACAAGTCCCAGATATCTATTGTTGCAAAACTTAATAAGCATAGCATCTCAGGTATTTGCACCAATTTCCAGCTGCCACTTGGAAAGAGGGAATCCTTTTAATCCTGCAGTTTAAAAGAAAACAAAATTAATCCATTCTTTAAAGCAAAATCACACCCAATTACTTAGAGTAAATAAATAATTCCTGGCTGAGTGTCTTCCAAACCAAATAATTATGTCTTTTAATTCAACCCTGAGGACAAATTTCCCAAGACATAATACTACTTATCTTCAACGAAGTCACCCAGTATCCATACATAATATCCGTCAGTTTTTAATGGCTTCATTAGCTCTCCAAGTCAACTCTCAGCCTCATCTAGGATGTTGGTCTTAAAACTACTTCTTGGGGCCCATCTGAACAAATACCCTTCTCCCTTCGAACATCTCAGCTGCTTCACTATTACACACAAAGCTGCTGTTCAAGAATTTCCAGCCATGAAACTCACCCACTATTTCCCCTCCTTTCACCCCAAGTCTTGCTTTTTCAGTCCTGGCTTTCCACTCATCCTGGCACCCTTTTAATTCACATTTTCCATCCATCTGTGCACTCTGCGACTCCTAAATCCCATGCTAAGAGGCATGTTCTTCTAAGCACTTTTTAAATCTCTTCATTTTTACCTCAAAGTATGCAAAGCCAGTATGCATTTCAACATTAGTTTCCTACAGGAAATCAAAAACAAAACAGGTGAGGGAAGGAGATGGGGGAAGAGACACAGAACAGATCAAGATGTTGCTGCAGTTTCACTCCTGATCATCAGAACACGCACTCGCTGCTCTTCTCTGTGAGGAGGGTATATGCAAAATCCCGGTATAAGCATCCCTAATGTTTCTGGTATTGAGAGTAGTTAACAATATGAGACGGTTGCAGTGCTGTGGCCAGCTGGGTTAGTTCACCCACACAAAGCTTCATATATACATGATCTTTTCTCTCAAAAATCCCTAACGTGCTTTTACCTGGAATTTCACAGAAGACTGCCCCTTACTATGTAATTAAAGCATTCAGGATAACTGCCAGACATGACATAGCCTGCTCAACCCTAATTTATGCATGGGGCTCCATGCATTAACACAGAAATTGAATACTCCCACACTAACTTTCTCCAAATGTTTCCTCTGCATATGGAAAAGGTAGGAGCCCATGGGCACAGAAAAAAGGCTGCATGGTCAACCACATTCTCCTTGCTGCCTGCCAAGTCCTTCATTTTATAACACAAATATGTTTGTATGCAATAACAACCAAACTAAAAATCTCAGCCCTGCCAGGCAAATTCTTTTTACCACATCAGGTCTCTAAAGTCTTTCTTGTATAATCATGGAGGATATCCAGCTGTTTATACTGCAAAACCTCAGAGTAAACAGGGCTGGACTTGCAGTCTCTTCTATGCTGCTTCCCTGTCTAATTAAGCACTTACTGGTCTAAATGCAACCAACATTTCTATTTAGGCAGAAATTTTTATTCACAAAGTTCATTTTGTCATACCACTCTAAGTCTGTTCACAGTTTTACTCTGCTGAAGTACAAACACAGAAGATGACACTATGTATGCCTGTTACTCTATGATACTGCCAGAAGCAATTAACAGAAATGGGCGGTTGAGGCTTTTGTTTATTTGTTTGTGGGTTGGAGTTATTTTAATTCAATTTCTGAAGGAATAAGGTTAAGTATTAGAGCAGGGAGATGGAATAATACCTAATTGACTTAACAAGGTATTTTTATATCAAATTAACATATGCATAAAGGATAAGGATAAAACGGGCAGCAAAAAGCAGCTACAAAACCAATCTCTTCCAGTAGTATGACATGATACCAGATTTCATCCACCTTTTACTCTCTTTAAGGGTTGCCTGAAGCATTTTGTCACCACACCAATAAAGGCAGGATAGCATAAGCAACTAGAGAGTTCAGGTCTGGTTTTCCATCCCTCCAACAGTTGTGCACATCAGTGTGAGGAAAGTGAGGTACAGTGCTCTCCTAGCAGCAGCTCCTCCTTTGATGACATCAATATACAAAATGTACTGATCTGTATAATGCAACTAATACACAAGGAGAGTGTTTGAATGAAACTACATTGGCTACACCATAGCAGCATCCGAGGGACTGAAATAAAGGCTCAGCTACCTGACCTGGATCTTCAGGACCAGTTGTTAGTAGGGCTAAAGGAAACCAAACAACAAAATTTGACCTTTCTTTTTTTGCACTATCACAATGAAACTGAAACACTGTATTGAATGATATGTTTCAGAGTCACCAGTGAAAGAATCAGACCTTATGACAGCAATTTCTGCCCAAAGACAGGGTTCTGTTCTGAAGGCATAAAACAAAGCAATTCAATAGCTTTGTGAAAATCACTACATGTAGAAAGTTACAATTTGCTTTTTCCCAGGTTTTGAAAAAAAAAATCCTCAGTCTGTCACCCATATTTTAAATCAAATTACCTGTGTGAACTAGGTTTGCAAGCTTCACCTAAAGAAACCTTCTGTCCTTCTGTCAAACGAGAATATATGTGACTAATGGGGTTGCTAGTTATGTTTGCTGAAAAGATCACAGTACAAAGTATACTTCAGCAGTAGCATACAATCAAAGAAAATATATAATTGAAAAAATATAATTGTTCTCTAGTCATCTATTTCCAAGTTCCATTGCCTGTGAAATGACCTACTTTATGTCAAAGTTATCCTTGGGGGTCATACAAGAACTGTCACGAAGTAACAGGCCTGGGAACTCATTTTTAATAATCTAATTAATTTATGCATTCTTGAGTTTACTGCAGAACTAGCCAAAGGGTAATTTATTAATCTAAGAGCCTAGATTCAGTTGCATGCATGCCCCAAGAGACAAAAGTGGCTGAGATTTCCCTTCTCATGAAATCAACTTCAGGTTCTACCATCAAGAATGTGAAGTGGTAATACAAGGTCATATTCTGAAACAGTGGTGGTACTCCATCAAGGAGAATACAGGAAAAGGAAAACCATGCACAGCTTCATCCTGCAGTGAAAGGAATATAGAAGTAGTTTGGGAAATCTGCAAGTTAGAAACAAGTACTCAATGTTCAAAAGTACAACGTGACCTTAAAAAAAAAACAAATTAGAAGTCAAATATGAGGAATGAAGCTGTAAGGGAGCACATCTGCAGAAAATATTAAGATCAGTAAGGTTTCTTGTTTGTGAATAGCACAGGAATGTGCATTCAGTGGTTTACATTTCCATGTCTTAAAGGTCTTTTAAAGCAAGATACCTACAGCAATTACCTGAGTAGCTCCAAGATGACACTGCATTCTTTTTTCTTTTAAATCAAGCAGCAATGTCCTTTCATAGAATCATAGAATGGTAGGGTTGGAAAGGACTTTTAGAGATCATCTAGTCCAATGCCCCTTTTACTAATTCTTGTTCTTGTACGAGACATACATTATATCGATAACTTTGAAATATAAACACAGAATATTTACTGTCAGTATATGATAAAAGTTTCCTTCCTAAAGAAATCACATCTTCACAAATATTTATAAATCTGTTTTTCTCCATGTTCTCTCATAACATTTGGCCCAGAGTAAACAGAACTGCCTAAGTCTTTTCTTGCACAGATATAGCTAGTCTGCCTGCCATCTGCTGTCTTAGGACAGTAACCTGAAGTATACATGACTGAAGATAAATCAGACATTTGATCTCATTATCAATACTAACTAGATCTCAGATTAAATGAAGCTCACAATCAAAGCCCATGTACAGAAATTGTCACCAAGCATTTTCCGAGGCCTTATCTACTCAAGAGAACTGCAATTTGGAGACACTACCAAGATAGAAGTTCATTTAGCCTTTTGCATTTTACATGTGTCTATGTTTCAGATAGGGGACTCCATAAAATAGCAATGCTCCAAAACACAGATAATAAATTCCACTACTGTAGTCTGAAAGCTGAATACGCTGAACAAATGTACTTCAGCCACATGGATTTACTCAGGATTTCATTTTATACTTGCATTATACTTTAACCTGGAATAATCTGCATTTGCATAAGTGTAGTCAGCAGGTCAAGGGAGGTTCTTCTCCCCCTCTACTCTGCCCTGACAAGGCCTCATGTGGAGTACTGTGTCCAGTTCTGGGCTCCTCAGCTCAAGAGGGACAGAGAACTTTTGGAGAGAGTCCAGCGTAGGGCTACCAAGATGATCATGGGAATGGAACATCTTTCATACAGGGAAAGGCTGCGGGAACTGGGGCTGTTTAGTCTGGAGGAGACTGAGGGGGGGGATCTCATTAACAGTTACAAATATCTAAATGGTGGGTGTCAGGAGGTTGGGGCAGCACTTTTTTCAATGGTATCTAGCAACAGGACAAGGGGTAATGGGACGAAGCTGGAACACAAAAAGTTCCACTTAAACATGAGGAAAAACTCTTTCACTGTGAGGGTGAGGGAGCCCTGGGACAGGCTGCCCATGGGGGTTGTGGAGTCTCCTTGGAGGTCTTCAAGGCCCGCCTGGACATGTTCCTATGCGACCTGATCTAGGTTGACCTGCTTCTGCAGGGAGGTTAGACTAGATGATCTCTAGAGGTCCCTTCCAATCCCTACCATTCTATAATTTGCATTTGAAAATCCCTTATTGTACCAATGTTTGTACAAATATGTATCCCCCCTGTACCTTTTAAGCAACTCCCTGAGAAACAAGATATTAGAAACATTTCAGAAATATGGACACTACACTTTAGGAGACCAGAAAATGTCCACAACATTTTTGCTTGCTTCATGTATTTAGCTTTGTAGTAAGGATATTTCCAAAAAAAACAAAGAGGTTTTTTTCAGACTTTTTTTTGTTCTTTCCTGCTTCACCCTCCTTCAATTACTGCTCTTTTGTGAACTCCCACATAACCAGCTGCTTTTGAGGCAGGGAAAACAGAAAAATAAAGTCAAGCCAATAACCCAAGGAAATGCTCAGTTTCTAAACCAAGAAACCATGCTAAAAAGTTGAATGCATTTTTCACAATTCTTTTTCAAAGCACTGGGGAACTTTGTAAAAGACGCATAAAATGATGCATTGTAAACATTGTTGAAACTTCTGTAGAAATTTGCGTCACATTTCCATGATGGGAAAAAAGAGGAGTGAGAGGGTGGTTAGTAAAAGGCAGTGCGAGTGCCAGGAATGGAAGCCTCAGCACGTCACACAAAGAAGGCAATCTGCTGAGGAACTAGTGTATAAACATGTAGTACAAATTCTATTTTATAGGACATGTCTCATGTCATGTGGCTCATGTCTTTAACAGCACTCACAAAGTACTACTGAAAGCTGTAATGTCCAATAGAGTATTAAAAAATCTTCATTAACCATGAAAACTGTTATGGCTTCCCAGCTCACTTAGAATTCACTTTTACTTGTAAATTGCACTTGTTTCTTTAATTCTGCTTCACAATATTTCAAATTCCCAGAATGATGAGACCAGAGGAGGATATGGAGAGTTCTGTAACGGCTGCCACCTGCAAACATCTTTACAACAAAGCATGGAAATTCATCCAAGACAGACATAAAAATTCTGCTTTATTTCAGTAAAATGGTTGGTGTCTTCATTTCCAGCTTCTGAACTGGACTGAAAACTCAGATAATCCCATACTGTAGCTACTAAATAAATAAGCAATCATCCTGAGCCTGTGAGTGATGGCAATGTGGATATTTAACAAGAGAGCCTCCCAGCCATCTCTCCTTTTGACAACAAGGGCTTTCAGCCAACAATCCTTCAGATGAAGCTGTGTCATAGAGTCCACAGGCAACCGCCAGTTTGAAAGTAAAGAAAGAAATGGGCACCACCACCTGCACTTTGCCATAAAGCAAAAGTCCTACCATCTCTTTTCTGAACAGACTTCCAAATCCTATGGACAGCACAAAAATACAGGCATAATGCCTGTAGCGGCAGACTGAGTTAGTCCTGGGTCTGAAACAGAAGTACACATGCTGTGTCTCCTGAGGCAATTCAGCAGTATAACACTTGGTTTGCCCTCTTTTTTTTTTAGTAAAATCTTAACATCCTATTACCGCTTTTACAGAGTGAAAACCCATACAGCAGAAAATGCTTTCCCGTTGTTGCATTACCACAGAAGACTTGGCTGTTTATTTTTCAGAGGTGGCAACACATGAGGTGGAGCTCAGAGCCCCTCAGACCCACGCTCCACACCATTGCACATTTGCAGTAAGCCCCACTACTCACAGGCTCCGAGTTGTTCACACAGCACAGCGGAGGTTAGAGGCCAAGGCTTTTAAGTAATTTTTTTCACTTACAGCTAATGCTGCAAAGCTGCCTATTGAACCTTGCAGGGGAGAAAGGTTTTGTCAAAAGCTGCTCAATAAATTGGTATATAAGCACCAAATATACAGGTGCATGAAGTTCCCAGTCATTGGGTCATCTATAGGCACCTGCACATGTAACAAAAGTAGCTCAGAAGTATGTAAATCAAAGAACAAACTGTCTTAGTGCCCTATCCCCCAGCAAAAGAGAAGTTAAACATTTTCTTGCCAGTCTTCCTCCTGCAGTCTGTTCCCTCACAGATGGCAAAATGTTTTTTGACGCCTTGTACTGTATGCTCCACTGAAGTCAACAGGAACTCTGACACAGACTTCTCTAACAGAAAGATTGAACCCACCAAGTCAAAGCCAGAAAAAAAAGCAGCTTTTTTTTTTTTCTTCTACAAAAGAACAATCTCAAAAGGATTAGGATGGCTGCCAAATGTAGAAACCAGAAGCTCTTCAAATTGCTCCCAGTGACTCAATTGACCACAGTGATGTTAATCCCTAGAGAACGACACTTGTGGCATAACATTAGGTCCAATCATAACCAACAAAACTTCCACATCAATCTATGTAAGACCTTAATCTCAAGCAGGAACGGGATGTGCATTTCCAAGTGCTCAAACACATGCTGAGCAAAAGTAGCATTAGAATAAAACTTTAAAAATCCAAGTCAATTATGAATCTTCTGAGATGTGTTGATCCTGAATTTTTAAGGGCAGAGTAAGAAGAATTGTAATCATGCATCTGCTTTCCAATCCAAAACACTGTGCAGCTGGAACATGCCCAGGCACATACCTCTCTGCACCGTGCATCTCACCAGTTCTCCAATCCTGCTTGCACAATGGGCAAATGCCCAGGCCAGGAACAGCGAGTACTCATTTCAGCCAGATACTGTCACAGGGTTGAAAGGGCAAATATCACCACACATTGTCAGTCCATGTAATGTACAAATCAGGTTTTCAACATGAAATGAAAAAAAATATGTCTACTTAACATTAGTAACAGTGTTAAGAGGTTGCTGACAGCATGACACAGCTAATAGCCAAATTCTGACTTCTACCCTGGGTTAACTGCTCTATTATTTGAAATCTGAACCATGTTATCTCAGTAAAGTCATCAAAAAATATGATACTAACCCAGTTTGTACCATCTCCAAGTACATGGGGTAATAAAAAATACTTCTATCGTTTTTTAAGATCTTAGCACCAACCCCACTACACAGACATCTCTGAACTTCACACACCTCAAGCTTGTAGAATATTTTGCTCTTGAAGAAGAAAACAATGAGCTTTTTAATAGGATTTCATTTCTATTGAAGCTTGCAACTCATTCTCCCTGAGGCACAATCTCCAAAGAAATACAAAGACATGACCACAGAAAATTCCCTACTGTATTAAAAAGACTTAGGCATGAAACTGCAAATTTAACTGCAAATTCCTGACTGCTGGCACTCTCGAGTTGATTTCCTGTCCTGTTGATTGCAATTTTTAAGGTATGCTAGGCTAATGGTACAGTAAGATTAAAAATCAGAAAAGAAAGTGTCACTCTGGTTGAATACTCTCTTAAAAAGTCAAATGAGTCATTTTTTTCTTGGGAAAATAGGAGAGGAGAATGTTTTAGCATCATGGAGATTAACATTTCTAATTCTGAAGCTAAGGAAATAGAAGCTATAAATGCCTAGAAGAGAACACTACATACTGAGTACATTGACTTGACAGATGTTGATCAAGTCTATCAGAGGCTACTATTACTACTTCTTGTTCACTGTGTAACAATTCCCCAGGTAAGCAGTTGATTGAAGTGACTAATTAACATTCAACTGTCCAACTAAACAAGCTCAGAGCATCTCAAGAACAGGACATTCTGTGTAGGAAAGCCCATCAGAGGTGCCAAGGAAGAAAAATAACAAGAAAGAGGCTTCAGGTACTATTTGACAAGTATTATTAAACCCAACCCTTGATATCAAACTGATTGGCTCTTCATAAAAACTGTTTAGTACAACAGTATTTAACAAGTTGGCATTATGAATAGTAGCTAAGTAGAAAAATGTATTTTTTGTATTGCTATACAAACAGATACATTTGAAGTAATTATGGTAATCACAACTCAGGTGGCAGTAATAAACAAGTAATTTTTTTTCTTGCATGATCCTCCAACTTGCTCAAAATCCAGAAATAACTAAGTATGATAATTTATAGCATGTCTTACTTTTGTGTCACGGTAAGACTCACTAACAATACATCTCATTTAAAACAATCTTCGGCAGCCTTTCTCCAACAGGAACTAAGTTCACTGAAATGGACTGAAGTAAAAACAAATAAATAAAGTTTGACCATTCCAATCAAATACTTCTTGACAGAAAGGATTTTCAAACTGAGGAAGAAAGAAGAAATAAAAAAAATCCTTAACACTCTGAACTGCCTTGGCTCATCCTGGGAGAGAGATTACTTCTCGCCTTGCAGAACCGCACCTACGCTACTGTTGAAGCTTTTGGAAACAAAAAAAGGACATCAAAGCTTTAAATGTTCTTATCTTCAGGATTATGTTATGATGGAATCTACTTTATTACAGCACTCTGTTGCTTAGTAGTTTCTTTTGTTTAGCAAGGTAACTGTTCCAGAGATGAGCTTTAATTTCTTTGAGTATTCATGAAAGTGAGACATTAAACTGGACTTCCTTCTCCAAAGACTAATCTAAGCAGCAGTCAATGTAAGGATTTGCACTGACTTCAAATAACTCCACATCAGACTCCTAGTGCAGTCTGAGCACTTCTGTGTGGATCCGTTGCTGCAGCCCTTTGACAACTGCGAGGCTGACCCTCTAATAACCTGTCAGACAGATCAGCACTTCTTCCACAGGAAATTCTATGACATTGCTACATGTGATACATTAACACATTCCATTAATGTGCAAATATCAAATCCACTTCTGCATTATGTTTAAGACAGGATTTTATTTTGTTAAACAACACCAACAAAATCCCCTAATCTTGGGGAACAGCACGTTAGACTGATGCTCCAGAACACAGCTGCTCCTGCTTCACCTCAAGCTGCAAAACCCTCACAGGAGCAAAAACAACAGTAAAAGCAATAGCAAAAGCAGTAGGGACTCTGTGTTTGAGATGGAAGGTCTATATCCTTTCTCTCAAAATACTTCGGGCAGGCCTGTGTAAGAGTTTAGTAAATGACCCAAGAAGACTGGATTTCACATCAGACAACTAGTGTAAGGATACTGCATTACATTGAATTTCTCAGTCTCAATCATCCATCAATTCTCCTCTGTCCTTCCCAGTGTCATCATTCTGCTTAAAAACGCTAGCTAGCTTTGTTCACATATATTTTCACCCGCCTTCTTTTCTCTCTTTTTCTACACAGATTTGGGTATTTTAAATCTATTTCCTCTTCACCTAATTTCCTACTGCTGCCCAAAATTGAATCATGGAGCCACATCTGCATCTCTGATTAATCTGTGGCCTGCTTTTCATTATCGACTTGATCTGATATCTATCTTCTAGATCTAATAACAGCAATTTTTCTTCCCATTTGAATTGTTCATGCTATCTACTGCTGGAGAAAAATTACTGGGAAAATTCAGGTATTAACTAAATGCGAAAACACATAAGATACAAAGATGAAATGCCTTCAGAAATATTTATCACAAGCTGTTTGAACACCATAGCAAAGTCATCCTCTAGTCAGCTGTCCTAAGAAGGGAAAGTCCTGACCTCCCACCTCTCCCACGTTCTCAATCCAGGTCATCTGATCCTCAGTGAGGTGGGCCAGAGTGAGAAACTCAGCCTTTTTTCTATTTGTTTGTGGGGATTAGCTTTGTGACAGTTCAGGTCCCTAAATTTCCTCATCGCAAAATCAGACATATGCTAAAATCTGGCAGAAAAGAAATGAGGAGTAAGAAGGGAAGAAAACTCTTTCTGCAACAGAATGTATCACTTAAGCTCAACACTTGTGCTAAACTACTCTGAAGCAGCACTCCTGTTAGTTTGGTAAGAAACACTAAAATTAGTTCGCACAATCTGACTGTCTTCTAGGAGAGAGTGCTTGTTCTTGTTACAGATCTTAAGCTACAACAGCTCAAGATTCTGAAAGTATGTAAAAGCATGGACATTCAAGAACTTCAAACCTGGCTGAATATTAGAGACAGCCCAGCCCTCTGTATTGCTCCAAACCAGAGTGATACTCTTGTAGAAAATGTCTGGGGCAGAAGAATAAAACAGCAATAGGAATGCATTACCCTGCTGCTCAACAGAATGGCTCTGATCCATACCACCACCAAAATCTTAGAAGTCATCTTTCAGACTTCAGCAAGTAATTGCCTATTAGGATATCCACCTACGTGCTCCCAACAACTCAAAATGAGAGTAAGACAATCTCCTCTAAAACACATATACACATTTTAAGAAGTTGGATGAGCAACATCACCTGGAACACTTCACAAATGTTTAAAGAAACACTCATTAAAGTTTCCACCTTGCTTTTTTAAAACCTGCAATAGGCTCAAACAAGAAAAAAAACCCCATTAAAGGTCTTGATACCATCCCAAAAAACCCATTGTTTCCCATGTGCAACTCAGAACTCAAATTTAAAAAGAAGCCATTAATTGACCAAATCTCTTCAGTAGAGCTGTATTCCCAGGACAAATGGAAGAAGCAAGTAATAAATGGAAGAAATTAGGTGGTTCTTTTTAAATGCTTAAATACTACTGCTCTTCAAGAAGACATATGACTAAAGCTGAGAATCAAACGAATTAAATTGTTTTGGGTTATATTTTAATTGAAACAGTGTGCAGTTTCTTAAAAGAGCTGAAACTGGATATCCTGATTATCAATAAATTTTTGTGAGGTCAGTGTATTTCTGACTCGCAGTGATATTTGTAACAGAAAGACACACTACTCTGGCAAGAAAAAAATGTTGATAATGTTTCCTCATATCTACATTAACAATATTCATATTTCAATAGTCATATCCAGACAAAAAAAAAAATTGGCACTACTGTATCATTAATTTTCCTTTTTTTGGTGCTAATATATGCAACAGCTATTGGCACCTACAAAACACAAAGCTGATGTTTTACCAGATATTGTGATGCATGAAGCCTTATGAGCGCTGAAGAAAAAAAACCCTAGATATTTAAAATCCTCACCTTTCTAACTTTTTCGTTAGTAATTTACAGTAACATCTCGAGTGAAAATCTTACCCTACTCAAGTTTAAAAAGAGAACAGCTAAAATTCTGTTTAAACTACTAAAAAAAAGTATTCATTACATGTATGTAAACAAAAAAAGTGGATAAAGCCATCAATAATTGGCTGAATATTCACACATTTCCCCATGACTATAAATTACAATTAATCCACAACTATCTAAAACAATTTCCTGTAAGGAGCATTACATCTATAAAAAAACAGATTATCCGGGGGATTTTTTTTATTAGCCAGAGGTATACAATATTTGGCAGATTGAAGCAGGCACTCAGTACAGTGCTACATAATAATTTTAATTGGATAAAAGCTAACCAGATGATAATGCTACTGTATGAATTAGAAAGCAGTGGTAATAAACTGCTTAGGAAAAAATTGAATGTCCCAGAAATAAAGAAATATTTCCCCCATCCAACCTTGGGGCATTGCCCTGCTATGAATTCAAGCAAGCACCACCTTCTCGACAGCTTGAAAGCTACAGAGTAAAAATTGTCTTTCCTATTTATTTTCTTGCAAAACTGACAACTGAAAATATATGCGTAATGCCCTTTCACTTGCAAAGACTGACTTCTGAACCTAAATCTATTCTGTGCTCCCAATCTAGACAAATCAGCCCACTGCCTGCTACTAATAAACTTCATTGGCACTGCTGTAGTGAAATGAAGACATCTGATTTCCATATACGACTAAGTAGCTAGACAAGGGTGAAACTGGAGAGAGGGAGCAAGAAAAAAAAAAAAAAAAGAGATAAGAGTGTGACACTAGCACCACAAGAAAAAGCTGCAAGATACAGCACAGGAAAGCTACACACCACAAAGCATGCTACCTATTCAGACATACATAATCACGCACAGAAATTTGATGAAGATGAGAAAGAGGTGAAGACCCTAAACACTCAAAACTGCCCAAACTCTGCAAGGAGCCTCTTAGCTCTCCAGAGCACCTTTCCCAAGAAGTGGGAGTCAGTCACACTTTCACTGATCCATCTTCGGATGCAGACTTACAGGTCCTAAGACTGTGGTTTCAGTGCCTCTAACTGGATGTAAGGCTAACGTTGCTAAGGCATGATTTCTGCCTTAGTCCACCTCTTGTTTACTCTATAAGCTACTGCTAAGCACAGAGTGGAATCAAGGAACTGACCTACTTCTAAAAACATCATCCCTAAGAATAAAATCTGTATCATAGTGGAAAATGCCAGGAGTTAAAGAGGACCCAGGATGACCTTTTGCAAAAGTGGGACAGATCTCTGCCAGGCCGAAGCAACCATGCAAGCATGGTCTGAAAAGGTGGAGGAAAAGAAAATAGATTAGCATCAACATTTCCTCCTCAAAAGGATTGATAAGAAATAGCTGTATCTTTATAATAGAACTTTCTTTATTTAAGATAACCATCACACTTTATGTGCAGTATCTCTTAGGCTTATAATATTATTTATTAAAGGAATAGCTTGTTATCAGTCCACCTCAGAGTTATACAGTGTAAGAATGTTTGGGAAACGTATCTGTAAAGAAAATAGTAGACAACTTAGTATGATAACTGTGTACAGAAGAAGGAAAAAAGAATGATGAAATCATAGAATCATAGAATGGCAGGGGTTGTAGCAGTAAAGGTCCTTTGCATCATCCCCACCAGGACAACTTCCATGCAACATGACCTACAGACCACATCCAATGCTACACAGCCCCCTCAGAAAATTATTGGGCTTCAATAAGGCCAAGAAATGGGCCAGTTGAGCTTCCCTCCCTTCCCTTAGGCATTCAACGAGACTTGTGCAAGCATGGTTAGCCAGTCTTTTATAACCTTAAGGAGTAAACCACAAACACAGAGCACAGCATACTGATGCTAACGTAAAACATTTTCTTCTTGTCTTTCATATCTCAAATTTACCAGATGTCTTTTGACATCTTAATGACATGCTAAACAGTTGTTTGCCAGTTCAACTCTGAACCAAAAAAGGCACTAAGACTACCCTGTATACAGCCACTGCATTCATGTATTTTTAGAGGACAGAAGAAACAATTGTATTCCTGGAACAAATGTTATGCTGATGGAACCCACAAATTAAGTTGAGCCATTCACCTAGTCCATCATTATCTGTTGAATTCAAAGTTAATCTTGAGGAAAATGCAGAATCAGAGCTTCATTAAACACTGTAGTACACATTTAGCTAAATATATATTTAGGCAGACAGTCCTTGTCCATTTTCATCCTTTTTCCTCCCTCAGTCTCAAAGCAGAAGTACGTTCTTTCCACAAGAAAAACATTTTAGTTCAAAAGGAACTGGAAAATGTATCATAAAAAACAACAACATACTGAAATCCTGATGTTCTTAATTTCATTTATTTTTGAGACATGCAAAAAAAGTCTGTGTAAAGAAAAAAAAAAGGGGGAACTTTTTATCATCCACAAAAGAAACGCAGGCATTATCTTGCAACATATGCTCCAAGTTTTACTAGTCACTGGATTTGAAATATATTTAAATGGCAGAAATATATTTAAATGTCTGGACTGAAAATCCCAGCCTTCTTTCTCAAGATTAAATGATGAGTATAATACAGTTTAACCACAGGACAAGCATGTCAGTAGTAGACCCTGAATTTCCAAATATCTAAGCCTTCATTGAATCAAATGAGATATAATCACTGACAGAGACTGAACTAATGTATAGACCAAAAGCTAAATAAAAACAAAGACCTCAATAATCAATGCGAAAGAGTGCTAAGCCAGCATTCACCCAAACTTCTAAGCATGTCTATGCGTATCTCAGAATATACCAACACACATTACTCTTCAAAATGCCATTTATGTCAACAATTAAAACAAATTTCCTGTCATCTGAATTTATCCTACTATTTTCTGTTCCACATAACATAAAGATATAGTTAAGAGCATAGTAGTCTGCACATATACTTCATTTTTTTTATTTCTGGGGAAGACTCTGGTAAGGAACACACATTCAGTGCAAGGCACTCATGGATCTCAATGTTTAGAAAGAAAGTAGACACACATCGTGACTTCACAAATGAAACCAAGTAGTCATGATGTGGCTTCAGAGATGCCAGGTGCAATAACTGCCCAAGCCAACACACACTCTATATCTGAAAGTTACTCTAAGCACCTAGTCAAAGATCCATGCATAGTTAAAAAGGAAATGAGCATCTCCAAATTACACTAAGTGGGGAAAAAAAGAGAAAGCATTACACAAAATGATTTTTTTTGCCATCTCTGAGTGTTGTTTTTACAATTTATTTTGGACACTGGGTTCAAGCACAGAATAATTTCAAGTAAAATAATTTCAGTGCTTCAAGGAACTCATATAATGTATCCTAATTGCTAGACATAAAATTCAGTACACAGCAGCTGTTCAAAAGTGCTAATATAACAAAACATATACCAATATCTTCTAGCAGAGCACACATTCTGTTTAAACAGTGAACAGCACACACCTAAATTAACTTTCAACTGTGTATATAAATGTGGCTCTGAAAATGTATACTTTGACAAAGGGCTGGGTCCAGATCAGTTTTCTGAAGCCTGTTTATCAAGACAAGGAGCTGACTGGCTTCTGAAACGTATCTTCCTTCAACAGTAACTTATCACCTCAGCACTTGAGCATGTGTGGGTGGGGATGACCAGTTTCTTCCACAAAACAACAAAAAGCAAAATCCAGGAGCAATGGACTCTACATGTTTTAGGACACCAGCTAACCACCCATCAGGGGTCATTAGGAAGAAACTTTCCCCACGAGTTGAGTTATCCAGTAATTGTGTGTGGCAGGGTTTTTCCAACATCCCTCTGAAACAGTTGATACTGCACTGTCAGCAGCACCAGGACTGGATTGACTGATAGCTTGATTTGAAGTGTCAGCTTGTACACTCATAAAACTTTCACAATTTTGGCACATATACAGTTGCAACCACTCCATTTGCCTTAATGTAACACTGTGCTTGCACCTGCAGCCCCTACAGATCAGGCCCATGCAATCTTAGTTTTCTAGAATAGGCACAATTAATATAGCACCATACTAGTTAGTTTGATATTAAAATAAACCATTAGTAAATTGTGCTTCTCTAACAGTATCTCTTTCCAGCCAAGAAAGCTTGATTTTGCTGTATTTAAAAAAAGATAAAAGCCATCAGTTTCAGCTGAACATAGGAAAACACAAAGAACTGAAGGCAGAAGAAATGGATGTGCTGTGCTTCTAGAAACCCCTTGGGACTTCGATGGCAGAGTTTAACTAAGTCAAGGAATTCACAAGCCAGCATTCAACTATCCTATCTTCCATTTCCTTTCAAATAAGTAATGTATAGTCTGAGCTTTGCCATCTTTAAGCTGTGTGATATGTTGTCCAAATATAAATTTACACAGTTCCTGTGCTGCACTGAGCTCCCACTCAAAAGAAGTGAAGCAACAACAAGAGACAAATCTTTAAAACATGTAGGTGGTTCTGCTTATTCCCTGTTCCTCTCTTTCTGCCTCAGCAATGCTCCTCTATTACTGCTTCCTGCATCAAGACTTAAAAACCCACCTACACTAGCAGTGGATGAGTAGGGGCAATGTTAACAAAGAAAAGATGCAAAGCTTCCCAGTACATCTCTGCAGAAGAAACTTAAGTCCTTCTGAACTTCATGCACCTTCCAATCCACCACCCAGGCATCTGTCCTTCCACTGTCAAGAAAAGCTCTTTTAAAACAGCTTATAAGGAGGCAGGAGTGCATCTACTTTTAAGTTCTGCTCAAAAAAATTTAAAAAAAGCCAGAGAATACTGGAGTATTATATTGTATTAACAATGAGTGAAGAGCAGTTTCCTGTTAAAATTTACTAACTTTGTATTATTTTAGCCCAGGAGCCAAGGAGCAAGATCTCTACTGTACTTGCTTATTGAGTTTCTGCCCACTTGGCTCCTTTCCATACATCCCTTCTGATCTCATCTTGGTATTGGAGGAAGTGGGTGCATAGGTTAACTCTGCAGGATTTACCACAGCAGAGCATCATCTCTTACATTACAATCATAATCACAGTGCCTGGTGCAGAGCCACACAAAGTATCTATAGTAACAACCAGGATACATGGATTTCTCATTAGACATGCAGGGGAAAAAAACCATTTAAAAAAATCTTGCCTTTCCTTCCTCCCTATCATTTCAGGGCTCTGCTCAGAGCTGAGAAAAATAGCCAGTACCTTAGCAGAACAGTACTAGCAGCTGCTGCTATAGCAAAACTGAGGAACCAAGGAAGCTGTCATGGTGCCAAGGAGCATGAATAACATAGGTTCAGGAAGAGCACCTGTCCAATATGTTCAGCCTCTGCCTATAGTGAGAAAAAAAAACACGCCAAAAAGCAGCAGTCCTCCTTTTGAGGAAAAAAAAGCATTAACAGGAGAGAAACAGAATGAAGAAAAAGGTCGTATTTGGCAAAAGTAATCAAAAAGGAGACTTTTATCCCTATGCTATTGCAGCACAAGATGTACCACATCTCAGCCTTGATACTCACTGCTTTCTGCTAATGGGAAAATGCAAATTTGTCCCATTTCCTGATAGCAAGCACTGCCTCAAAGTCAAGGTAAACAGCAAAAGGCAAGAGGAAAATCACCTCACTTGTTACCCCCAGGATACTAAGTATGTTTGAAGGATCAAGCAACAAGGGGTTTTCTAAAGCTGAGAAGACAGTTTGCAAGAGAGTTGCATTTACCAGCATGTCCCTACAAATTCATTTCTTTGGTAGAAACGGTTGCTTTTATCCTGTTAATCACAGGAAACTTAACAGAATAGAAGCAGAAGTGCTTTCCTGGCCAAAACCCAGGCTGCTCCAGACTCAGACATAGGGAAACAGGGAGGACTGTAGGGGAGGAAACTGGGAGCTCATTTCCAAGCTGCTGGGACAGATCAACTTCCATGCGGCTTTTTGTTTTAACTTGCTGTCAAGTAAATCTGAGCTTCTATTCGGTATCTATTTTTTAATTTATTACCAGCATTTAAAAACAGGGGGTCATATTATTCCTCCCCACGCCCAAACTAGGTGCTGACAGAGAGCCCTGGTACTGCCACAAGCTCTTATGCCCCTAACCAGCTTGTCCCTTCTTCACCAATGTTCTACAGCCAGTTGTACCATGCAGCTCAGGTATGTGTACAAACAGAAAGCATACCAGTGAGCACAGAAAGGAAAGGGGCTTTTTAGACAGATTCTCATGTTTTAACACACAACAGCAGAATTGCTTACTTCAACTCAACAAAAAACACACTGCTCAGTCACATACCCAGAATAACATAGATTAACTAAAATCAGGAAGATGCCTGCTCCATTTTTGAGGAATAGACCTACCAGCACCTTGCCCCAAAACAAGGCAGAATCCCCTACGCTATGCTTTTAATTGTAGCTAAAGAGACTCTCTAAAACTGTGATATGATCATATAATATTAAGCTAATGAATTGTCAGCACAAAAATCACCACACTGGAGTTTAAATATTTACCCTTAAAACCCCAAGTAATAAATTGTCTTTCTGCCTCTGTTTCTCCAGCTGGGAGAAAATTTCAGATTCTCAAAAAAACAAAACCAAAAAAAACAGGTTAAAAGAAACTTATAGAGGTCATCCTGATCTTCCTCTGCTCCAACCAGGCCTTACATCCAAGCAAGAACAAGTTGTGTGGGCCCTTGCCGAGCTCAGTTCTCCCAGTCTCAAAGGACAGGAATTCCACAGCTTGTCTGGATGCCTATGCCACCACATGGCCATCCTTCATGGCAAGAATTTTTTTCCTCATATGCAGCAGAAGTTTTCCTTATTTACTTCCTGTAAATTCACATATTTATTTCTATAACTTTATCTAAAGACTTAATACCTTGTAGACTTTAATTCACCAATTACCTACTTTCATCTTCCTTTCCTCATCATCAATAATTTCATTATTAAATAAATTTTATTTTAAATAAATTAATTTTATTTAGATAAATCAGAGGAGACAATAGAAAATCAGAAGAAACTTCTGAAACCTTACTAGTAGGTTAGGTCTGCTATTTTTGTTAGTGGTAAATGAAAATATTATTAATTTCACAAATTAATACTGCTAGTAAAAAGACAAAACTATTGGTGAAGAATTAATTTTAATAGCCACTACAATATCTTCATTAAAATGAATATTCTAGACCATAAATGGCAAACTCACAAAAAAAATTGAAAAAAAAAACCTCTGCAAGAAACTGGAGGAACAATCAATGGGTGAAATGACAGGAAAGAAGATGCTAAGAGACTAGAGATCTGAAGGGTGAATTATCTTGCATTTAAAAAAAGACATTTTCACAGGAATTGGCTTGACATTTAAGAAGCAAGACAGCTACTGCTATGGCAATAAGCAATAACCTCTGCTTTAAAAAGAAAGCAGAGATGGTATAGAAATACAAAGACTAAAGTGACTTAAGTCATGCCCTTTTGTTTCATGTCATGAAATCTGCATTTTCTTTTCACGTTGTCACACACTGGTATGAAGTTATCATGCTACCACAGCATGGAGACAAAACAAAATTAGATCCACAATCTGTTCTTAGGACATAAGTGTGGGGGTAATAAGTCTCTGCTCTCAAATATGAAATTAGTCATTTTGACTTCATCTGTAGGGCAAGCTTTTTCTATTAAGAAACTCTGAATGGTTCAGTCTGCAGCAGAGACCAATAACTCTGGACTGCCCCAGTGCATTTTAGTATCATGGTAGGGTGACAGAAATGTTACAGCTGACTCTCTTTCAAGATCAGCCCAGAAAAGAACAAGGGCATTTTAAATAATAACCTGTCACCTCATCTTTATTCAAAATACTTCACAAGAAAGCAGCTCACAGTGCATATGCTATACAAAAATTATCCCCCAAGGGCAGAAGACAGATGGGCAAAACTGTCTAACAACAGTTCCACTGACTCCCTCAGCAACCCATTTTGAAGCTGTTTTAGCAGGCCCTGGAGAGAACTTCTTTAAAAAAAGACAAAAACGCAATGAAACAGAAGAGAATGTAAAAGAAGGTCTCTACAGACTCAGCTCTCCAGCACATGCTTGCACTTCGGTGCTTCAAACGAATAATCACTGTAGTTGTTCCCAAGGATAGGACTTACTTCCTGACAGTACTGGAGAATCCCTTCCTTTGTCCCGATGCAGGTCTTTGTGCCGGAGGGGTCTGACTCCCACTTTCCATTCTGCACATTCATGTGCATATTGAGTTTCCCGCAGAACATGGCAATTTGAGGCTCTGCCAGCAACCCAGCATTTCCATCAGCAGGCACCTGGAAGGAAAAGAAAAAAAAGTTTTCATCTCACATCTGACATTTCAGTTCATCCAGAGCAGGAACCGCTCAAGCAAGCCTGATTCAAACTCTGGGCTTACTCCCACCCATGGCAGCAAAGGCTGAAACTGTTTGACTCAAGCAGATTTGAGAAATATAAATGCAGTCTTCACAGAAACCCAGAACACAACAATGTAATGCAGTTAAGAGCTGTAACCTGTTTTGTGGGTCCAAATTGTCTTATCAACTTACAAACACAGAACAAGCAGCATACTTGGAAGACAATTAAATTAACATTTCCAGCCATACTTGGTGTACAGGGGGGATAGAGGGTTCAGTAACAATTTACAAAAAAGAAACAAGTTCTCCCCAAGAGTTTCCTAAAAATCATGCAATATATCTTTTTTCAAGTCCTTCTCTAGTTTGTTTGGATGTTGGGCACACAGGCTGTATTTGATGCCTTATAAAGATGGTGGGTTAAAATCAGCGGCTCCCACCTTTGTGTTAACTCAACGGGTTGTTGTGCTATCAAAACGGGTCTGCTAAAGGTCAATCTCACAGTAAAGCATTAGAGAATACCGTCTATACTGAACAAGCATTAAAATACATAGGCTTAAGGCCACGCCAAGTGCTCCTCCTTGCCCGTCCTGCAAGCATGCTGCCTGTGTCACCCTAGCCCATCTGGCTGCCTCTCTCCTTGAATGGCGCAAGTGCAGCTAGGGTATTGAAGCCAAGTGTCAGGGTTGCCCTCAACAGTTTCCTAATTAAATACCACCCTGAAACACCTGTGAGCTTCCTACCTGCATTTTATAAAACAACATTAACCCTCCTTTCCCCAAACCTCAACGTTGGTTCAAATCCCTCCCATGGTACAACAGCAAGGCAAATCAAGAACTCTTTCTTTTAGCCCTCTGCCCGCCAGTGTAGTCAACCTCAAAAACTGTATGGTGAAAGTACATACTTCAGTTTTACTGTCTGAGAAACACAATACAAAGACAAATCTCCCCTTTGTGTTAGGTACCTCAAAAGACGAGTCAACAGTTCTCCACTATCTCTCATGCTCCAAAGGCAGGCCCCATCACATTCAAAGTACAGCAGAGTATTCAATTAGTTATAAATATCAATTTTAAATCTTTAATCTTTTAGCTACAAGGCTTCTCAAGAGGAAAATTTAAAAAATTTCAAAAATTCATGAAAAACTAAACAGAATTACTGTCTTACAAGAGGTATGCCAACTCCCATCTTAGTTCCCCCATTCTTCATTTAAACAAAAAAGTCATTACTGTTACATGCTTACAGTAATTTTAAAAAATAAAATCTTAAAAACGAAAATTACTCCAAGAAACAGTCAATAGCTAACTATCCTAACACATTAGCTTGGCATTGTGAGTTAAAATGCCACAATTAAAACAAGTATTTTTCTTACCTTTATCTTTTTCTTTTCTTTTCTTTTTTAAGAAGTGAACATTTATTTTCCTACATTCTTTAAGATAGTAATACATTACACAATTTAGGTTGAAAAAAACCCTAAAGCAGGAACACTTCTGCTGGCAGAGATTTCCCTTTATTATTTCAATTTCTCTTCTCTTATAGAATTGGTAAGCAACGTACGATGTAACAGTCAGTCATCACTGTCCTTCCAGTGGGTAATTAGAGAATTTTCCAGTGACTCAGATGACACCTTGTCTGGCTTGCTTTGATTGGTAAAACTACCATGTTAGGAGTAACATCTTCAAAAACTCTGGAGAGCATCTCTAACAAAGATTTGCAAAAAATCCTCCAAATTAATGACTTTTCTCTTTATAGATGCCACACAATCTTATCAAAATTTCAAGGAGAAAAAAAAAAAAAAAAGAGTCATTCCACAGGTGACATATAAATGTGACCTCTATTCACAGTCAGCTCCTCCAACTGAGTTCTCTATTAAATTAATAAAGCACACAGCAGTCATACTATCGGAAACTTAAAGTTTTAAGTGGAAAAAAAATATTTCAAGTTGTAAATTAATGGGGAACCTTGCCTTATGGCCTTGTAACAGGAAGCGTTTTGGTATTTTTTGCTTTAGTTAGGAAGACAGCTAAAATCGAGTGAAAATAATGTGGCCATTTACCTAGAGTGCTATCAATTTAACTCCAACAACATGATAACCTATGACTGCCTACTTAAAATCTCATTGTCTTCAGAAAAGACGTGACATTTCCCACCTTAATAAAATTACCAGAGCAAGTCATGATCACATTTAGCTTTCTTTATTTTGAGCTGACAGGGCCGTACTAATGAACTGCTCAACACTGCATTTCATCTTATTGATTAGAACAGTCAAATGTTTCTAATCATGAAGAAATACCTGAGCAATTAACAGAGCTGTAAACAGAACTAGAGCATGTAGATCATGATCATGAATAATTCAAATACTCAGCTTCCCAACTTGAACTCTGTTCAAGTGTCCTTAAAGCAATGACAGTAGGTTAATGGATTTGTCCATTAAATCTCCAGCTAAGATGCAACACTGAGCTTTCAAATTAACTTGTAAGCAATAGGAGTGGAAAATCACATCTTTAGACATTTTACATTGGAGGAAAGAAAAAAATATTTGAAGGTAAGCACTTGATACCACTGTGTAGCCATGGTGTTTAAACTGGAAGTTTCTCAACTTTAGTAATAAGCAGCAATGTTATTATACATTGTGTTTTCAGTATGGTATCTGTGAAGCTTGCAGTGACACTAGAAAGTTTTAAAAGAACAGACTTTCTGTTGAGATAGTCTTTGTGGTGTCTTTCTGATCTTTCCATTAAATATGCTTCTTATCTGAGATTTCTGGCATCTGATATTTAATTTCTGAAGAAAATAAGACAACAATGTGCTACAGCACTTCCAGATTGAAAACTGTCACCTTCCTGCCTGTTGAAAAACTACTCTTGCCACACAATCCATAGAAACAGCTGATGTTGATGGAGGCTCTTCTACAGAGATGATACTGAAAATGCAATACTCAAGATTAGGAGCAATTTTTGATGCAAATGCAAAAGAGGTGGCATTACCAGATCTGACCTTGACCTTACCTATCTCAGATTTAGAGCTTCTGCTAGGCCTTTTGAGCATATGACTAAAAGATGTCCCTTCACTCCAATTTTGCAAGCATATGCTTCATAGCAGTTACTTCCATTTTCCCAAGAGCAAACAAACACTCAGTGACCAACAGTGATTCTAACATTAAAAAAAAGAAAGCCTACAAATTTTTCAGATCATTACCCAAAAATCTGCAGCTACTACACTAAGTTATATATTACACTGTACTCCTCTATGTATTGCTTTCTCATTGGGGCTACAACAAAACTCATAGGAAAAAGCTGAAATCCACATAGTTAAAAATCCATTTTTGGTCCAAAATAACTAATTAGGCCAATTAACAGACAGTTAACAAGAATATTTCTGATGCCACATTTTCTGGTTTCATCCTGTTTCTCTATGCATCTCTCTGCAGTAAGCCTACATAATACATAGCCCGTCGTTAATTTTACCAGAGTGAAGTAGCAAATGGAAATTTGGTAGCGATATGCACCACGCTTTCCTTCCTGCCAGTGCCTCACCACTGAGCACCAGAGTAGCCCCAAGGCACCTGCTGAAAAGGGTGCCTAGAAGAGATCAGTCCTTGTAGCCTATTTTCATCCAGAGGACATTCCTAAATTAAGAAGTTAAGCAATGAATTCAAGAAACATTTTTGTCATTTAGTTTTATGAAGTTGATGGAAATGAGAGAAGAAAACAAGGGACGTTAGGTTTCTCAGGCTCCTTTGTTCTGGGACTGGCACTGATGGGGTCTTACAAACTGCCTGTGTCTCCTCTGTGACCTAGGAGACTCATCTACACAAATCCCAGTTTTATAAACACTTCAATAGTTCCTTATTTTAAAAAACTCATTATGACAGTAATCCCGAGCTGGTAAGGCATGCATGCCAATTCCCAACCTTGCATTTCAATTCTGCTGGCATCTATTGGTAAGAAAAAAAAGAAAGGAAAAAAAAAAAAGGTGGAAAAAAACCAAAAAATACCACAACCCACAAAAAACCCACCCAATCCAGTAAGCAATGGATAGTAATCACAGAATCAAAGAATCTTAAGGGTTGGAAGGGACCTTAAAAGATCATCTAGTCCAAGCCCTCTGCCAGAGCAGGATCACCTAGAGCAGGTCACACAGGAACTCGTCCAGGTGGATTTTGAAAGCCTGTCTTGTGGGTTTACACAGATCTTCTACCTTCTCACAGCTGCTGTTGCCATAGTCTTTTGCAGCTCTGAAAGTCAACAGCTCAGAAGACTAAACATGGAAAACTTTCCCACCTCATGTACTTAAATAGCTATGCTGCCATTTGAAGACGAGATTTACCCAATGCTGCAACTATATCTTCAACTGGGATAGTACTAGAAAAGCTTTCCAGGGAATGAAAGGTATGATAGAAACTGTTGGTGAGCCTATCTTGAGATCTCCAGGTAAGAGACTGAAAATGGCACATATATTGTATCCCGTAACAAGAGAAATAAACAACTTTCTCTTCAGCCTTCCCATCAAGGTCATCTTGAAGACCTCAAGCATCACAGTACCCTGGCAATAGTTTGGTTTTCTCCCCTGAGACCGCCTCATCATGATACTTCATTATCACAGCAAAGCCAAAAAGAAAAAAATTAAACTTAGCTCTGCGCAAGTTACTGATAACTTAAAATCTAATGAACTACTTCTGATTTTAACAGACACATCCAACAGCAGTTCCATCACAAAGGGGACTGAATAGCACTATTTTCAAGGGAGGGAACTGTTGCACTTCTTTTAAAACATACACACTTTAAAAGATAAAAAAACTCAAAAGAAAGGTAGGAGAATTAAAGGAGAATACAACTAGATGTAGTGATAGGCAATTTGGCCCATACATGCTGCCATAACATTTTTAACACGTGAATTAGCAGCAACACCAAAGGTATATTCCAGCTAAAATAAGTGAGTTGAAGAATTTTATGTATTATTCAAGTTTGCTTCACAGACAATGGTTTAATTCATGTATATTTTTCTTGGCAGGGAATGAATGATCTGCATTACAATGCAATTAAATAATCTAGAGTACTAATCTACACAGATAAGCAGCTTCTATACAGTAATGCTGAATAACATAAAGCCACAGTCCAGTTTGCTACAATAACGCCTGTAGTGGCAAATCTCTCCTTGACTAATCCTAAAGCTCTCAGCCAGATTAGTCTCCCAAAGAATAACTCATGCGACACAAATTACATTAACAGCAACTATTTGCTTTATTAGTATTCTGCAAAAGTAAAAAATCCAAGCACATAAATGAAACTGTAATCGCATATTATTTTGTCTACTTTGCATATGACCTAGAAGAAGGAGCATGTGCTTTTTTTCCTGACTCTTGGCAAATCATTAAATAACAGTTAGACCAATTAACCGTCTGTCTCAATGTAACTCCCTGTTGCTCAGGTTTTCACAGTATATGCAGTTTTCAAAGACCAAACAGAACACTACTTATCACTTTTACAAGACATCTGTATCAGAGATCAGTTTCTAGAATGGAAACTACCTATATTTGAAAAAATGGCTACTACAGGATTCTGAAAAAAATAGCTCAACCGATCATACACTATTTAGAGCTGTGTATAAATATATTACTCCAATACATCACAAGACGTCCAAGCACTAGACATTTTCTATACAGATAACAAGGTGTAATACAGCTTTTAATTATTAACTTTCAAAAGTGTAGTAAGGGTACAAATAGTGAAATAAAGGATGTATGGCTGTAGTAATGCTCAACACTGACAGTAGTTTCTTAAAAGAGTTTCAGCATTTCAGAAGCCTGTCTTCCAGTTGCAAAACTCATTTCACCTCCAGTTATGTGCATCTTTCCTGGGTGCCTCTCTGCTATGTTTATTTATTATGAGCATCTGAATGCTGAAACACTTGAAATATTACTTGACAGTAAAAATATAAACTACAATTCAAGCGTAAGCTTTCAGGATCTTGCTTTCTCTCAAAGAGAAAGCATATTAAGAAGGTATTTTTTTAGGTGATGATATTAAAAAAAAAAAAAAAAAAAATCAATCAACACTGACGATTAGGATCAGAAGACAATTCCGTAAGAGAAAGTCCATCAGGTATACAACTTAATAATTATAACTGCTTTGGATAAGGAAAGCAGAGGGACATAATCCATCTGTTTTCCCATCATACTGAGTCAAATAAATATTTACAAACCAGGTCAAATTGTGACAAAACAAGATAAATCTTGGCAAAGCCATTTGAATGATATTTAATTGCTGGAGCCTGTCTTTGAAAATAGGTGTTTCGTGGTATTTTTCTGTTTGTTATGAGAGTAGAAACAGTCATTCCAAGTATTTATTTTATGTCAAAATGTAGACAAATACAACACAGAAAGAAAATAAGATACCACATAAGCATTAAAAGACTAAGATACAGAGATTTTGTTTCTCTCCCACCTTAAGATACTGTACAGAGATGCCTCTGCCTTCCCCTCTTCTGGCCCTGTTAATTTAACACATTTATTTGAGAAGTTAATCTTCAGTGCATTGCTGCACTCCACATCCATATGGCACACTGGATGCCATTTATATAATTTTCAAGACACTTAAAAATTATTTTAGTAGCAGAGTAAGAAGGAATTAAAGAAGTTTATCTAATTACAAAATTTTAAAAATAAATGCTTTACCTTAACAGAAAAAAAAAAAGTTTGGAGCTTTTTTAGCTCATTACCCTTTCATCTTTACATCAAAAGACCTTCTCGTATCAAACACCATTATTTACCACAAAAAGCATACCCCTCTCCCTATCTACCCTCTTGCTTTCTGAAGTTACAAAAGTAATTAGTGTATTTGTTAACAGTTCTTCACAATCCCTATTTCAACAATAACTGTTGTCTTTGTTCACAACTAAAGTTATACTCAAAGAGCATAGCTGCAAGTCTTTACCCTCAAGAGGTTTTCTATCAAGGGATCAAAGTATACAAGTTTACTCCAGATAGCTCCACTCTTCACTTATAATTAAGAACTACAATGTAATATGAAAATAAACACCAGATCTTGTATGTGCTATTAAGGAACATCAAAACATCAAAAAAATATTCCCCAGAGCTTCCCAAGACAGCTTATATGATTTAGGCTCTTCTATTTGTATGAATTGCTTCATTTGCAATGACTTTCAAAGAAACAGCATTCAGTAACAACCTCCATAACTACAACTAACTCAAGAACAAGAAATGCTCTCCTTATTTCAGATTACTAAAATAATCTCTCCCGGCTTTCCATTTGTAATTCTAACGCCAGTTAGAGCCCTTTAACAGAGAAGTCAATGACTAAAGTTTTAAGGTTTAACAACTCCCACTGATAGTAAAAGCCAAAAGGGGGTTCACATATTGTGAAGAATTAAGCACAAGTAACACAACATCCTTCCAATCCACGTCTGTGCTTCGTCCAAACTTTTATACCACGTTCAGGTTGAAATCTGAGGTTTCTCGCTAACTGAAGCAGCACTAATTTGAGTGCAAAACAGTTTGCTTGTTCTATGACTATCAATAAGTGGAAATAATTTTTTCCTTGAAGTGAGCCTACTTACAGTTATTTTTTTCTTTTTTAAATCTCTGTTCTTTATAGGAGGAGTGTAAATGGACACTCTGCTTGGCCTTATACATTCAGTGAATAAAACAAGAGACAATCTTGTTATTCTCAGCAGAAAGACTAAGTTTCTTCCACTGGACTATGTCTACACTGCTGCACCCTTCAAGTGAAGATCACTGTTCAGGTCCAGAAGTCTATAGCTCAAACCAAGCAAATGCCATCCTAATATAGGCTTGTGTCACCAGACATAAATCCATGGCTTCTTGCCCACTGGTTAACCACCAACTCACAGCAGAGTGTAACAGAACACAGGCTTCCTATTAAAGCCTTAAAATACTCGTTCTCCTAGCTTATTAGGTACATACGCAGAACACAAATGCTTTAAAGACTATTTTTATTAAAAACCTGTTCATGTAGGTAAGTAATGAAAAAATGTCCTCCTTTCTTATAAATGCATTCACGTCAAAAACCTAAAAATAAAGCACTAAAATTAGAAAAGGAGGAAATATCAAATTATTGTCTCCCCACGATTTTAAGATGGCTGTTTGTCAAAACCAAGGAAAATTTTCCATATCCCAACTTCTCCTTAAGGATAAGCAGTGTTGCAAGAGTGAGAGGTCGTCAAAATCATCACGAATAATTTAGAAACAATGTTTTATTGAATAACGTTGATATGGAAACAGTAGCAGTAATTACTGTTGTCAACAGCCTACAGAAAGGGTCAAAACCACATTTTTACTGATTGTTCAGTAAAACCACTCAGTACAGTTGCTCCCTCCTGGAAGACAAATGTTTCCAGCCAACAGTAACAAAAAAAGGCCACATCCCTAAACTACAGAAAACCCTGGGAAGATTCAAAACTCCTTTACAAAAGCCACCTGCTTTGGAGAAGGCTCAAGCACTCTATGAATTAAAAGGCAGCTTAAACTTTTTTGGAAACAGACTTCACTGAAAATCTCCTGGAAAACTGGAGGTGTTTATTTGCCCTGACTATAACCTATTTAACCAAAGAGTAAATACTTATGTGCAGTCCTCCTGACCTGCTTCATAAACAGTGATGCCAAAAAGGAACCACAATAGTGCACTCCACATTCCTCCACAGAAGCTCAAGGATCACCTAGTCCACAGATATATTAAAAGCAAGTCTGCCTTCAAGTCTGCAGAGTACCCAAGTTCTTAGAACTATCTTCTGGCACCCAACTATTCTCACCCATATCCTTCACAAGGTCCCGAGGCATACGTTGTATTTATTCCATATATCTTAGTTTTAACACTTCCCTCACATCTTTCAAGTGCCAGTAGGATGCCACCTGAACCCAGGCCCAAGCATCTCTTTACCCCAAAATTGAAATAAGTATCAAAACCAAATAAAAGAAATGTCAGGACTGTGTTGAGCTTATACAGCTATCTCATGGAGCAACTGTGAGTAAGTGCCTCCCTCCCCAAAGAGTTGAGTGACTCAGCAACCAAATTCTTACAAGAGATATTTGCAAGACTTCAGCAGAAATTTTGCTAACATATCTGTCATGAAGAATAGACCTACATATGCACATATGAACACACACCCAAGAGGAGGGATTTTGCCAGCTAGGGCATCTGGAAACACTAGAAAGCAATGAAGAGCACAAGAGCAGCAAAAATCTAGCTTGTGGGCAGCTTTGCTATGCAAATATTTTGATGCTCCTGTGAAAGAGATTAAACTAAAATTTGGCAACACAAATCATAAATGTGAGGAAAGTACCAGAGGAGGTGAGGGGAGAAGGAATACGTTCTTAATAGTACTCCTAGCAAGCCAGATAAGGTAGATTTTTGTGTCAGCTCAACGAACATAATAAAAAGACATTTGTCTACAATGAAGTGCAGTGTCGAGAGTTTCTTACCCACTGCCAACACTACAGAGGCTACTACCAGCAACACAGCTGCTTAAAAAAACAAACAAAACAAACCCCACAACCTAAAATCCACACTCTCTCAACATTCAAGTACATTAATTTGTTAGGGTGTCTGAACACATCTAGAGGGCAACAAAGCTGGTGAAAGGGTTGTAAGCCATGTCCCACGAGGTGCAGCTAAAGACTTCGGGCTTGTCTAGTTTGGACTAAATGAGGCTGAGGAGTAACCTCATGGCACTCTACAGCTACCTGAGAGAGGATATGGGGAGGGAGGTGCTGACCTCATTTCCCAGGTATCCTGTGATAGGACACGTAGGAATGGTTCAAAGCTGTGCCAGAGGATGTTTAGACTGGATATTAGGATGCTTTTCTTTACTGAGAGGGTGGTCAAAACACTGAAACTGGCTTCCTGGAGAGGTGGTCAATGTCCCAGGTCTGTCAGTGTTTAAGAGGCATATAGATAACACCCTTAATAACATGACAACTTTTGATCAGACCTGAATTGGTCAGACAGCTGGAATAGATCATCATTGTAGGGTCTTTCCAACTAAGATATTCTATTGAATTCTAAACTCTACATAACTTTCGTCACAACCAGACCAGCAGTGTAAGCTGTTTTGACATGCATGACAGCATGCATGAAAGCTAGGAGCAATGGAAGGAATAGGCACAACACAGACAGATCCAACCAGGTCTCTTTTGGAGTTATCTTGAGTTCATAGTCAAATGTATTGATATAATAACATAACAGTAAGTGAAAATTCTCATGCCTACCAGTTCTCCCCAGGTCACATGGTTTAGTCACATTTTATTATAAAAACTGCCCTGTTGGCAGGAAGAAAAATCATGGCAAATGGGTTGACCAAAATTATCCAAGACTAAGAGCAGCAAGGTAAACCAGAAGAAAAACCCTAATTCCTGTCAGATTTAAATATCCACTATCTCATTTGGGAAAAAAGAAAAAAGATGCAATCCAGCAGGTGTTTGAGGAACAAACATTTCACAACATCAATAAATTTGACAAGTGTTACAGTTTCTTTTGGTATGTTTACACACACAAAAATGCTATGACACTACACTTAAGTCTCATCACCTGGAAGCTTGTCATTATCCTGAAACAAATATGACATTTATAGAACCAAATTAAGATTTTGCACTGAAATACATCCATTGTAAACCATCTAATTCCAGTACTGTGTTTTCCATTCCAATGCCCAGAGCCATGATCACTCTTTTTATCTTAAATAAACACATGAAACAGAAGAGAAAGAAGAAAATATTTCACAGCTACACAATAGGCTGTAGAACTATTCCAAGCTCAGTAATAACTTTTGAATTCCTACTGTACCCATGACTCAGTCCTGCAAAATTGAAACTACAAAGAGAGAACAAGTATACAAAGAAAGTCCTAAATAAGATCTAGTTTTCATTTACATTAAATCACCTTTTCCTGAAAGAAAAGTGCCCTAAGTCATATTTTAAACCTATTTCAATGCATGTGTATCCAGGAAGGATATGGGAAGGAAAATTACTATATGCAGAGCCAGACTCACACTCCATGAAACAAATGTAAATTATATCTGTCAGGTAAAAAAACTGAGAAACGATTCTAGTTCAACAAACTTGATAAACAAGTTAACATTTGAGCAATGTCAGTTTCTCAAACAAACTATCTTGCTCAAATGTCAGTGCTCTGTATTTTATTGACTTGTTTTTAAACAAAATGGCAGTCTTCAGTTTCAGGAATTCATTTGAAGTAGCTGTTGACTTTAAGATAGCTTTACATCTCATTCATCACTTTTCTAGCACCTCATTCACTTAAGCATCTCATCTCACAGAAGAACAGTTCTTCTGTATAACACCTTAGCTCCTTTATTATGCTATTTATTTTTTCAACTTTTCCTGTTAAAAGTGAAAAAGAGTAGTTTGTAAGAGGATGCTATTACATTTGAGGCATGCTTACATCTTACCTCCATTCCTTAAAATTTATTAGTACTCAACTCTTCCCAGAATTGTGCCTTTAATTTTGAAAGATTTTGAAGAAAGAAGAAAAGAAATAAGTTACTTAAATTATCTCTTCAGAACTGTTTTTCTTCTTTTCAGATCCTATATGAGATGCCCGTAAGGGCAAATCAGCAGACTGTTTACTGTATAGTCCCAGAACAGATGACAACATGATTTCAAACACCTCTGTTTAAATGTTTAGACTTGTAACTTTATTTATAAATATTTTTTTTAAACTGTATGAGAACCACAATACTCCAGTTGCATTTCAAAGCACAACTCTTATATGACTGATGCATTACACAGCACTAACAGTCTATATTTTGGACAACATAGTAATTAGACAAAGTGAGTTCAAATACCTAAGGCACCTAGGTTTTCCTGAAACAAACTTCCTTGAAAAAGAGCTACCAGATTTTCCAGATTTGGAAAATCTTGTAGGCTTATATCATTTTCTTATTGTAGAAAGACCATATTAAACTACTGAACTAATTACTGTAAACCTACAGAATTATTGCTGCAGTGGAGGAAATATACAATGCATTTCGTAAGCTCCTCCAAGAAGGAACTTGTAACCCATCTGCTCAGCAGATTTTTCTGGTGTTACAGTCTGAGTGAACAAATCTTTATCTACCCATGCAGAAATTCACCATGGCCAGAAAAGCTGAAATTTTGCCTTTGAACTGTGTCCACTCTGAATCAACTGAATGTCAAAGGAAGGCTCTGAGGTTGATATTTTATTCCTCTTATTATTTATTTTACATATCATTCATTATCTCTCATAGATATTCCTCAACACAGAGGCACAACCTACACTGCTAAAATAACTGCTCCACAGACCACATTGCTCATGTTATTCTTTGAACTATGCAGAATGGTATCCTCTTCTGCTGCCATTCGACTGAACCACAAACATCTGAATTGAGCCATGGGAGAAGTGTGATGTAACTCACTGGATTTAACATGAAGCATTTCAGCTGTTTTGCGCTGTTACAGCACTCCATACCTATGCCAAAAGCTTCGTCTCATCTTCATTTGATGCAGAACTATTCTCTGCCCAGTAGGCAAGCCTGTGACTCAGTCTTCACTGCAAGTTATTTGACTGCTTGGCTTACTAAAATTATTTTTAAAATTACTTCCTAATTTCATTCCACAAATAACGTGCAGATGAATTAACAAGATGTTTCTGGTATTTTCTGACCTTAATTATTAATATTTGGCAAGGTGAGGACTCATGGACTGCTATGAGGAAGAGTACGAGTAAAGTCCTTCCTGAGATATTTAGGCTACCCAAGATGCCAACACATCTCTAATCAAGCAAATCTTTTTTTAGCTCACAAAAACGCCAATATGAGCAAGTCAGAAGGAACTTATCTGTCAACAATAGAATTAAACAACACAGAAAATTACCTGGATTACTTTCAAGGCATATATAGAAGCCTGATACTAGTTGCCACGTGACAAATAGATGGCTGACAGATTTTGATTCATTTTCATTTGACTTAAAAGTCCAGTCCTTCATTCCTTCTTCCATAAAAACATATGGACATTTTACCTTTCCACCAGAGCAATACTGTGATAAGGGAATTAATACAGCATTACTAGACATCTCACGCTGAAACAGATCCTGCCCTGGATCTGTTTTTAGGGTACTTGAGTCACCCCCATTACTAAAAAAAGAAAAAAATAATTTAAAACCCCATGCAAAACCTACTGCCCTCCCAGACATAAGCTTTTTCTACTCCACTGTACACCCAGCTGCTCTTTTCTGTGCAGCTACTCCATGTTCAGTACAGGTTTTTGTAATAAAAACTGTGAGTATTATGATCCCTTGCCTAGACATCATGTCACACTTTAGAGAGAAAAGCTAGCCTTCAACCTCTGATGCTATGCCTAACTCATAATCTCCAAGATGAAGCCATTTCTCTGTCTCTGTTTTCAAGATCTAGTAGACAGAAACAATTTCATTTCATCCACCACATCAGAACTAAGTCCATCACTGCTGCATACATAAAATATTAATGATAAAAACCTAAGCAATAAATAACCTTCAGAAGGCAGAGGATTCTACAGTTTGGGGAAGAATTAAAATATTCCATCATTCTTTCAACTGGGAACATTACATGTTTCATTACATGTACAATTTGCATTTGCATGCTCTTTTACTCATTAAGTGCTACTGTACTATGCACATCACATACACAAACTTCCTGTCATTGTGCTAACACTCAAACCCAAGAATCTCTTCTTTCCCAAAACTGTAAAGCATGAAACAGGAGGAAGGAAAAAGAACAAGCAGATGAAGACAAGAGGCAAAGAGAAGCACTCACTCACAGAAACAATTCAAAAGCTTTGTTCAGCAGGCTGGGCAACATTAAAATATGATCACAGCACAAATTCTCCCTTTAGCAGGGATCACTCCACAGGTTTATGCATACCCTCTACACATTCATGATTGACTTAAAAGGACAAATAATATAAGCCAGGAGTTTTAATCTTACTGGAAATAATAAACCAAAAGGAGTTACTGGCTTGTCAACACAAGTTAGTTGTTCTATAGAACACAACTCTTCAGCTTGAAAAACTAAACAGAGCCACTCAAAATCGGACTAAAGGGAATTCAAGTAGCCTCAATCAAATACATTTCCACTGATAGAAGAGTCAGAGAGAAAGATAATTATGCCAAGCCTACAACTTTCCAAAATCCATTATTCAATTCAGGAAGACAAAAAAGCCCCACCAAATGCCAACTTACACCCAGGATGCAATACAGGACAAGAAAAGAAAATGCTAAGCGACACAAGACATGAAGGCCAATGCTACAGCTGTACATTAATTTTTCCTACTCATGCATTTCAGTTTTCAAACACTACCTGTGGTATCTCACAGCACCTGTTCTCTATGCCTAAAAAAAAAAAAACATTTAAAAAAAGTGTATGTTTAAAGACACGGTCTTCCACTGAATTCTTCCAAATGTGGTCCTTACAAAAAGCCTTACCAATTTCAATGTTTTGAATGTTAACACAGAAAAGACAGCAGAGTACCCTGTTGATGTCCTCACTTCTTCCTATGCACAATGCATGCTACCAAGATGGGTTCTGGATTTCTGATCTTACTGAGCACTATGGAGTACCATGACTTATATCACATGGCAGTACCTGGACTGTTGCTTAGGTCTGGGGAAGACTAGACTCTGTAAACCCAAGGACTTTCTTCCAGCATGGTATTCTTATTTTAACTTTATAGTAATGCAATAGTACATCTTTTCTGCAAGTTTACTCATGCAAAACGTTGAAAAATGAGAAAAATTGTGCCAGACACTTCTTGGCTCTTGAGGACATGACGTTTTTACTGTCAACAGAAGTTTGTACAAATATCTCACATTCAGACAACAGAGGAAGTAAATGACTGAAAATGTGAACTAGAACTCAAAATTCAGAAAGGGAGTTTCTGGAGTTTTTAACTATACTAAGGACTCCAAGAATCCTCTGCCAGGTCCACTCACTAACAGCAGCTTCTCTCAGTCTTGACAACAGTGAAAACAGATGAGGTGCTCACAGGCATTTGAAGTCTTATGAGAAATACTATGTTCAGAAGGAATATCCTTAAAAGACTATTTCAAATTAATACTAATTTAATTTAATAGACTAAGAAAGAGGTTAAGATGAACTTTGAGGAAATTTCAGATCTTAAAACGATGCAGATAACAACAGTTAACAGTCAATAAGCCAAAGTATTACTTCTCTCTTAAGAGGCAAACAAACTCCTCCAGCTTTTTTAATCATGCCAGAACCACACACTTCAAGACAAAAACCACTCACTTTTCAATACCTCTATTGTATTACTAATCTTTTGAAGACATGAATCCTTCAAACAGCATCTTACTTGTGGCATTTTTTAATTTATCTTTTACATGAACAATCTGGAAGATTAGTACAACATCTTGCTTTTTAAAACTCATCAACTGCAGCATCCTGATAACTATAATCACAAATTAAAACATGATACTATGCTTTCCCACCTCCTACTTGTTGTTTTATTGAGGAAAAAGTTATACCATGAAAAATGCCACATATTCTCCAATCACAGAGGGGAAAAAAAGATCTGTATTTGGTTACCAAGTCTGGAGCTCTACTACAGAAAGTCCCCATGAACACTGATAATGTCTTGTAAGGTGAGCACAAGAAACCTTATTTCTACTCACTAATAAAGAAACACGCCTGATGTCTGTCAACATTTATTTAAGACTAGCTTTCATTGCACATTGTGACCTAGTAAAGATAACATTTATTTTATTTCACTTGATGCAACACCTAAGGATTCTAAGCAAAGACATTGACCTCTTATCAGGAATTTGACCAGAGTACTAAATGTAAAGCACAAGCTCTACACAAACTATCCATGATCTGAATACTACAGAGGAACAACACATAACAGAATATCTTCCCCCATATTTATTTGCAGATACTAAAAATTGCTTATGACTTACACTGACAAAAAGAGTTGCCCCAAACTGTAACGTAGTTTCTTATCTGGATGCTTTTCCCCTTCTGAACAATGTGCTCTCTGGAAGTTGTACACATTTGTTTTCACACTCTCAATCTCAGGGCAAGAAACTTTTAAACCTGGTATATCTTCTACAACAAGGTTTTACTTCACTTGTTATGCTGAGAGGTCAAAAAAAACATACGACTCAAAACACAGAAGAAATTACAGATGACATGAGCTATCACCTTAAAATCCTCCTCTTATTCCATGCAAAGGCTAAGATATCCTAGAACAGATTACAGCTGTCTTCCTTATTTCCAGAATTTACGTTCTCCTAATTTCCAGACCTGTTCAGTTGCTGAAAGCAGCAGCAGCTCAGAACTACCAACTGCAGTGCAGAGATGAACTGGAAGTGCATCACTGAGCTGAAATGTCCAAGTAGGGCAGTCTCCAGCTTCATATCAGCCTTGGGATAATCGCAATCACCACCTTCATACAGAAGGTCACCAAGAATTGCTTAATGCTTTCAACCCAAACTAACTTAAAAGGTTAGAGATCTGCCCTGGAGCTTAGGGTCCTTCTCCTTCCAGGTGGTAACCATCACCTTCCAGCAAGAGACAAGCTTGATAGTGAGCTATAAGAAATTAACTTTCCCCCTTCTCTCCCCTTCCAACTCACAAGCTCAGGAAAGCAGGCACAACTTCCTGCCATTTGCTGAGATGTCAGGAGGATTCAGCTTAAAACGGTGCAGCAGCAGCACAGCTTTCATCTCCAGAAGCCCTGGCAACATTCAGGAGAGGACACAGTGGCTCCCTTACTTACATTCAGCCTAGGCTTAGCCAAACTAAGAACTCATCAGTCTGCAGTGTTGAGGTACTCCACACAATGTAAGACCTGAAACTCAGGTTTTATAGAAAAATAAAGCAATTCCCAGTATTACATTCACAGTGAGTACCTACACATCAACATGTCTTTATTGATGGTATAGCTCTATGCCAGCAAATCATTCACAGCCACACTACTTTGAAAACTGGGTAATTGTTAAAAGTCTCTTAAATCATTCCAAAAAACAGCACAGTTTTCCCTCTTGCTGACATGGTCACATTATCTTTCATGTTCACAATCTGGGCTCCGCCAGTGTACGTTACCTGTTTTTATCCCATGCTAATGCAACAGAGAATATCATACATTAACACCAGCATTGTCTTTCATGTGCAATGTTAAAACCACAAGGAGGATTGAAGTTGTTTCAAGGTAACCAATAGTATTGCCAGAACACATACGTAAGTTTCACACAGTTTTAGAGTGTTTTGCTACATAAGGGGAGAAAATAAGCATAAAATCTAAACTAACAAAATAATCTTAAGAGATAGCATGCTAATAGTCAATCACTACTAAAATTTCAGACATGCAGTAAGAATAATCCACCTGACAACTTCCTTTGCTCTAGTTGCACTCACCACAGATCGAACAGACCTGAAGTGAACAGTCCCTGGGTCTCACATACTGACCTCGGAACAGACTGACTTCCTGAGGGACGGCTGAGCACCTACTGTGGACACCTGCAAAGTCTGCCATACTTCCCTTAGAAAATATACATACTTTTACATAAAATATCCTATTATTTTAAATGTGAAAAGCATACAAAGTAATTTATCACACAATACAGACCTTGCTCAAGTGTTTCACTTTTTATTACGTTGATGCAAATTTTCTGAAAGGTGAACTCAGTTGTGTCAAATTACAAAAATAAACATTTCCTACACTTCAAAAGTAAAGTATAGCAATGAACTCATCCCAGGTTCCAAAGAGCATTAAGTATTGGTAAGCTATCACATAAGGATATGTGATATTATCTTATCTTGACAAATATGTGTTCACCTAAATGTAAACTACTGTGAGAATTTTAGTTCTTCTACAACAATTTCTCATATTTAATAGGTAAAATTGAAGGATTTTTTTCACCAAGTGTGTCCTTGCTGATTCACAATGATTTGGATTCCATATCCATGCCTCTCACCACCCTGGTAAGTCTTCAGAATACACTTGCCTGACAAGTTTAGAGTCTACAACACACATTTCTTTCCACACTGTATAGCAGAATTAAATAAATGCAGATTTGTTTTAAATGTCAAGCCATCAATTGGGGGATTTCATACCTTTCTTTCTGACATATGCAAGGTTCCAGGGTTCTTGTGTCAGTAGTCCTTTTTTGGTTTGTTTTCACAGGACTTAAAAAACACTCTTCTTCACACAGATACTACACTCTGTCTCTAGCTCAGGCAACTTTCTCATTTATAAGATACAAGCTGTCCAAGGATTCCTCTGACCACTCTAGAGTCAAAAGTATTTGTTAAAATCTGTCAGATGCAATTAGCCTGAATAAACAGACACTATAAATCCATTTCAATGATCACATAATTGATGCATATGATTACACATGCAGCAACATCTGAAGCACTGTTTGATCTCCTGCACTAGGGTTTGCATGAAATAATAAGGTACAGGAACAGCAATATGAAGATCTCTTCAGCGGCAGCTATAAGGGAGGGACAAAACCACCGCTAAATTTGTTTTTGATGTTCATGACCATTCAGGTCACTGGTAAAGTACTTCTCCATCAAGGGAAACAGAAGAATCTTTAATGAGAGAAGTCCAAACAACCTTCTGAACCATTGGAATGCTACCACAGCCATTGAAGGGGAAATTGAATTAAAGACCTGCAAGAGTTTAGATCATACTTTCTGTATTTGTGTATTACAAAAGTATAATGAAAATCTAGGTCAGAACAGTGAGATGGACAGACCTGGCAATGTTCCTACAGTTAAGATTCCCCAAAAAGATATCTTTCCCGCTCATCCAAAACAACCATATAAATTAAGTAGTCATTTTTAAAAGTCCAGACAGTACAAAGTGTCAGGACCATTGCAGAGGTCAGTGCCACCGAAGGCAGGATACAGTGCCCTCAGCCTACAGGAAACATGGCCATACAAGGCTCACTCCTCACTCCCTCCCTCCCAGGAGAGACATCCTTTTGGGATGTGGCTACACAAACAGACTGCATTAGTCCTCAAACATGATTTCACAGTACAGTAAATATATTATGTGGCTTTCTACATTAAGGTGGTAGGCTTGTTAAAAGTTCCCCATTACGACTTGCCCAACGTTAGCATCATTTCACTCAAAATGTACCACTGAGGAAGGCAGCAACTTTAACCAGAAGAGCTGGAAAAAAATATTTAAAATTGTGTCTGTAAATCTGGACTTGGGGATATTTAACTATTTTTACTGTACTATCTGTATATTAAACAGACTGCAAAGTCAAGGGGGAGAAAAAAAATTTCAAACTTATGTCATGATTTATTACTGCTAAAATTTTATGTGAAACACACTTGAGAGTTAACAGCAAACTATTACAAAAACAAACATCCCGAAACAATTTTGGTTATCAAATAGCTTCTTGAGACAACTATTCAAGCTTTCTTTCCCTAATTCTTTATTCTACTGAAAACAGTACACAAAACAAATAAAGCCAAGTATTTACTTTTCCAATGTTACATGGCTGATATCATTCTGAACCTGTACATGCAATTTGTTTACTACATTATCATACTAAAAAAATGCATATGTGAAGGAAAAGAAAGAAGTTGTTCTTCTCTATTTGTTAGGACAGCTTATGATGGACAAAAAACAGAGCCTTCTTCAACGGGACATTTCTTCTCTTGCCATTAGTAAAATGAGATCAGCTGTAGCAAAAATACTTCCTTCAACAACAGGTCCTTTCAAAAGAAAGCACTTCAGGCTCTTCTCAGAGAGCAAATGTGATAAGGGAGAGCGAGAGAAGACAGGGGATGCAAGAGAACAAGAATGGAAATAACTCCTGATTTTTGACTCCTTTAAGCCCACTCCACCTTTTAATTATTACACTGGCAGTTCTGCTGACTCTTGAAGGGTGGAAATTTAAGATTAAAGCATCCCAAGACGCATTTGCTACTAGTCAATCTGAAATACTGCATTCAGTTTTGCGAATAATTTCTTATGGACAAACATACTGACGCAGAGCAAACACAAAGGCAGTATCAACCTCAATGCCTACCAAGCTTCAAGGAACACAAAAATAAATGCAAGACCTAGAATGAAGTGAGCTGTCAAGAGCCAGTTTCAGGAACTATAACTGGACTTCATGGCAAAAATGGTTCATTTATGTTTCACTCTTTTTTTTGTTACACCAGTCTTCACAATAGATCAGAAAGGATCATCACATTTTCATCAATATTGTCACATTTCTGCAATAATTCAACTATATAAGCTGACCTGAATACAATTAACCAAAACAATTCCCTTCCCAAACTGTGCATCTCATTTTCACAAACTCCTTGAGGCCATGAAACCAAAGCTAATTTGAAATTGCCAGCAATTAAATCTTTGCTTTAAAGTTTTAAGAAAAAGCACGTCACAACAGCTTTACAAGACACCCACAGGAAAAAAAACCCCACAAAATATTCCCAATTGTTTTATTGGATCTGCAGTCTCTCTCCACATTCCCCTTAACTGATCTAAGAAAGTTAAGTTATTTTAATGACAAACTTGAAGAATCAAAGGCAGTTTTACTCTCGATAAAAACTGGTAGATAGTCTGTCAAGAACACTCATCTCTGAGCTTTCGGCTGGGAAGAGAGGAGGGGGTGGAGGTAGATGAAAACAAAGAAAAAAACACAAGCTTTTATTTTTCCTGTATAAACAAGACTAATGTATACACCAGTACAGCAACAATAATTCATACACCAGCTAAATCCACTGGGGATCACAGACCTCTAGCCAGTTTCCCAAGGATGCAAATTAAAGAGTAAAAGATGGAACTGTTTTCTCACTACCAAAACAAACAGTAAACTCAGGACAATGTCCACACAAACCCACAAAAGAAGTGTGAAACACACCTCATCCAACCAGATCAACACAACACTGAGGGGTATCCTTTACTTCCCAGGAGCAGAGTGATGCTTAACCATGAAAACAGCTGCCACTGAAGCTACAGAAACGGTTTGTATATATCAAAACTCTCATCAAGACAGATCAACTCCAAGTGGATTTTCTGTTGACTTATTGTTTTGAGGAATGATGTTGACTTCTAGACTGTTTCAGGGGCTGATACCTTCTGAACGTCGGGATGGTAATAATCTATCCTGGGAGCTTGCTCTTCGACAGCAAGGTGGAGGGCAGAGATAACCAATTTTGAGCTAACACACAAATGTGACTGAAGGATATATACATATAGATCACATGGATTTTTTTTTTACTGAAATGTTATCCCATTTTCCAGTTCTCTGTTCAGTTTATCACAAACAAATTACAAAGAGCAGAAAACAAACTTGTCTGTGGTCAGGCAGGCATCAAAACACTTGGTATAAGCTACAGGATGTGAATGTAACAAGATCACGCAGAGCAACATTTGATCTGGTGGCATCAAGGCCAAATCGATTAAGAGGCATCTGCAAGCGCCTGAGCTGGCAGTACATGAGACAGAGCAGCCATAGCACAGCAACACACTGCAAGAGCCTGTGTAAAACCTGTCTATCAGCAAAAACGACATAGAGTGGTGGCCTAATTAAGACCAATTCGCAGCAAGGACAATACGCAGCAGGGAAAAAAAAGGATGCCTCACACAGTGAAAAAGCACAACTTGGAAATAATGAGGGATGTGAAAACTGAAGCCAAACCCAAGGCAACGATGCAAACTAACCTCTGTGTCCTGTCGTAATCCCATACTTCTCTGCTCACCCCTGGGGTTACCACACTGCCAGCGTGGTGCTGCACATGCTGCCAGCTGCATCAGCTACAAACTGCACAGGTAACACCTCAGCATCCAACTCGGGTTCACCCCACAACTAAATCAAAAGGAGTCTGATTTCTAAAAGGAATCAAGTTTCACAAGCTGTTCAAAAAAACCCTAGAATGTTATACGGAGCATTTATTAGCATGCAGACTCTAGGCTTCTATTACTGTGGAAGAATGTGTGTGGGACACATCAATTAAATCCATCAAATTAATCTAAGAACAGGGTTCCAGATAGTGATAAAACTAACTGGCTATGGCCCTTATAGACTGGTATAATCTGTAAATGCCTATACCATAATTTAGATCGGAAAAGACCTTTAAGATCGTAAGAGTCCAAATGTTAACCTAGCACTGCTAAGTCCACCACTAAACCATGCTCTAAGCACCACACCTACATGTCTTAAATACCTCCAGGGACAGTCACTCAACCACCTCCCTGGAACAAGCCCATTGCAATGCTTGACAAAACAAAGAAATTGAAGAAATTCTTCCACATTGAAGAAATTCTTCATAATACCCAATCTAAACCTCCCTTGGCACAACTTGAGCCCATCTACTCTTGACATGTTACTGGGACAAGTGGCCAACACCCACCTTGCCACAACCTCCTTTCAGGTACCTGTAGAGAGACAGATACAAGCTCTTCTCCCAGCCTCCTTTCTCCAAACTAAACAGCCCCAGCTCTCCCAGCCACTCCTCATAAGACTTGTGCTTCAGATCCCTTCACCAGCTTTGTTGCCTGTCTCTGGATATGCTCTAGCACCTCAATGTCCTTTTTGTAGTGAGAGGCCCAAAACTGAACACAGTATTTGACACAAATGCCTGCATTTGTCATTTGGCTTCACCGAACGTCATATGCAATTGGCCTCAGCTTATGCATGCAGCCTGTCCACGTCACTGTTAAGAGCCCTGCTACCCTCAGGCAGATCAAAACTCTCATCTACCTTGGCATCATCTGCAAACTTACTGAGGGTGTACTCAAGCCCCTCATCCAGATCACTGATAAAGATGTTCAATAGGCCTCAACACTGAGCCCTGGGGAGCACCACTGGTGACCAGCTGCCAACTGGATTTAACGCCATTCTGGGCCTGGTCATCCATTCATTTTTTTAGCCAGTGAGGAGTACATCTGTCCAAGCCACGGGCAACCAGCTTCTCCAAGGGGATGCTTTCAAGAACAGTGTCAAAGACTTTACTGAAGTCCTGATAGGCCATACCACCACCTTTCCCTCATCCACTAAGTGGTTCACCTTGTCACAGAAGGAGATCAGATAAGTCACGCAGGACCTGCCTTTCCTGAAGCCATATTGACTGGGCCTGATCATCTGGTTGTCCCATACATGTTGTGTGACAGCACTGAACATGACCTCCTCCATACTCTTCCCCAAGACCAAAGTTGGGCTGAAAGGCCTGTAGTTTGCTAGATCCTCCTTCCAGCCCTTCTCACAGACGAGCATCACATTTGTTAACCTCCAGCCAATTTGGACCTCTCCAATTAGCCAGGACTGCTGACAGATGATGGAAAGTGACTTGGTAAGCATTTCTGCCAACTCTCTCAGTATCCTTGGGTGGATTCAATCTGGCCCCATAGACTTGTGTATGTTTAAGTGGTGTAGCAGGTCACTAACCATTTCCCCTCGGATTATGGGGTTTTAAAGTCTGCTCCCCATCCCTACCTTCCAGCTCAGGGGTCTGAGTACCCAGAGAGTAACCCATCTTACTATTAGACAGTAAGGCAAAGAAGGTATGAAGTACCTCAGCCTTTTTCTTAACCTCTGTCACTATGTTTCTCCCTGCCTTCTTTTGTTGCTAATGTATTTATAGAAACATTTTTATTATCTTTTGTGGCAGTAGCCAGATAAAGTTCTAGTTAGGCTTTGGCCCATCTAACTTTTTTCTTCCACAACCTCAGGACATGCTTATAGTCTTCTCCTGAGCTGCCTGCCCCTTCTTCCAAAGGTGATAAACTCTTTTTTGTTCCTGAGGGCTAGCCAAAGCTCTCTGTTCTGACAGGCCAGTCTTCTTGCCCACTGGCTAATCTTTCAGCACTTGGGGACAGTCCGCTCCTTCATCTTTAAGTTTTCCTTCTTAAGGGACGCTCAGCCTTCCTGGACTGCTTTGCCCTTCAGGACTGCCTCCCAAGAGACTCCTGTTATCCAGTCTCGGAAACAGTCCAAAGTCTACCCTCCAGAAGTCCAACACAGCAGTTCTGCTAAGCCCCCCTCCTTACTACTCCAAGTATCATTTCATGATTGCTACGCCCAAGACAGCCTCCAACCATCATACAACTCACAAGTCCTTCTCTCTTCACAAACAACAGCTCCAGAAGGGCACCTTCCCTAGTTGGCTCCTTCACCATCTCTGTTATGGACTTCTCTCCTAGAGCATTTCTTCTCCACTGTATTATATCTTCAGTGGACACCTGCTTAGTTGAAGTACTCCATAAAAACAAGGGCTAGCAACTGTGAGCCTTCTCCCAGCTGCTTCTAGAATATTTAATCTGCCTCTTCATCCTGGTTCAGTGGTCTACAACAGACTTCCACCAGGATATCTGCCTTGTTGGCCTTCCCTCTCATTCCTGCCCATAAACACTCAACGCTACCATCACTGTCACTCCCTAACATACAGGGCTACCTGCCACTTACCCTTCCTTGCCTATCTCTTCTGAAGAGTCTATAGCCATCCATTGCATACTCCAGTCACGTGACTCATTCCACCATGTTTCCATTATGGCAACTATTTTATAGCTTTCCTGCTGCAAAATGTGTTCCAGCTCCTCCTGTGTGCTGCCCATACTGCACACATCGGTGTAGATGCAGTTCAGTCAGACTACTGATCCTGCTACCTTCTTGGGCAAGGGGGAAGCCCTAACTCCTATGTGACCATTCTCAGGTGCTTTTATGGTTTCTAATACCTCCATAACCCTTATGTCTGCTGTTGCCTTGATCTACAACCCTAGCCTCCACTGTGAGGGCAGACAGTAGGACCTCACTAACTTACCATCCCTCAAACACTGGCATGCTGCCCCCAGGCTTATCTCTAGTGAGACTGGTTTTATCCTTTTCCTCCTTTAAAGCCAGTTTAAAGCTCCTTCAAATCCAATTTAAAGTTCTTTCAATGAGCCCTGCTAACTCCTGTGCAAACATCCTTTTCCCTCTGAGACAGGCATATCCCATCTGTTGCCAGCAGGTCTGGTGTCATGTAAACTGACCCACGATCAAAAAAATCAAAATTGTGCCACTGACACCAGGCTCTGAGCCAAGTATTGCTCTACTAGTTCTTCTCATTTCTTCCCTCATCATTTCCTGCACCTGGAAGGAGATGCTTGTACATCTGATTCCTTAACCAGTCACCCCATGGCCCTGAAGCCTCTCTTGATTGCCACTAGGCTTCTTCCAACTTTGCTGTTATATTGCTGCCTACCTGAAAAAAAAAAAAAAACTAATCAGTAGCAGATAACAATGTGAGGGCCATAACAAGGTAGGAAGCTTTCTCTTTTCACATCTTTAACCCAGGCCCCAGGGAGGCAGCAGTCTTCCCCAAGTAGGTCAGGTCTGCATATGGGGCCTTCTGAAGAGAGTCTCCTATGACAATGACTCATCTTTTTTTCTTTATGGAAGCAGTTTTGACACAGGGCGAAGGCAGACTTAACTTCTGTGACACCTCCAAGCTAGATGAACATCTTCCTCATTATTGTTTGGTTGCACTTGCAGAGCCTCATACCTATTACACAAGGACACCTGGGAAGGTAGGACAGCCACAGAGGAGACCTGCCTGCTGTGCCAGGCAGGAACTTGTGGACATTCTTCCCTTGAGCTGCTCACCTTGGTGACTGAAGTGATCATCTATAAACAATGATCCTCTTACAGCAAGACTTAAAGCCATGCAGTCTCTCACATTCACTGAAAGCTCACTTCTCATTTAAACATTTTTCCAGTCTTTCTTCCCCAAGTATAGGGGTGAAATGTATAACGGTGACATTACCAGGCACTTCTGTGGGAACTATTAACAGGCACACACAGTTCACAGAACAGTAAACAAGAAACCTCTTTGCCCCCTTGTCCAGGTGCAACACCGACTAGTGCCATAAAAATGCTAACTGGAAATAACTACTTTGGAGTTTTTTTATAGCTGTGGCATTGAATGTGAAGTCAATGACAAAAAAAAAAAAGCCTGATTTGGGATGTTCTTTTTATTACTGCTCCTGACTATAAACTTGTTTACAACATTTTATTTTTATCCCAACTCAATAGAAACTGTAAGAATACATCAGCAATAATAGATGTTCTTCTGAGACAGATGATCTATAAATGCCAGGCAGCTGTGTGAAACACCATCCACCTCTAGGAACAGAATTATTTTGAGTGTCTGGTAGACAGAAAAATTCAAATAGCTCTTGGTACTTCTCATTTACACGCATTTTAACTTCATCTATGCAGAATAAAAAAACTTATAAGTAATGCCTACTGTACAAGTGCTGTACAGTAACCTCAAGACTTAAACTACCTTGAGCTCCTCTTGCACAGGCCTATGAAAATCCCAGCACATAACCTTGCACGCAACAATGCCATGTGTATCTTCATGGCAGTTTCCTCACATTTCAGGATGAAAGTGACACAGTAGAAGTGCAGAAAAGAAGGATGCATCCCAGGCTGGCAGGACCCTCCTTTGCCTCAAAAACTGACACACTTATTTATCCCATACCCCCAAAATTAGCCACCTGTGGTCTCTACTATCCTGGATGGCTTGCATGTGATGCTCTTCACTCCTTGAGCAGGAGAGAGCTCTGAAACAGCATGTGCACGCCAGACAGACTGGGACTACATCAGACCCACGCACCCTGCTCTGCCACTGGTCCTGTATCCATCAGACACCATGACTGAAGCGATTTACCTCACCTGATATCATCATAAAATATGAAACAATATCCTCAATAAATCACAAGTGCTGAAGTTGCAAGCACATAGTCTCATGCAACACATTAAAGTCTAAATCGAAATATAAAAAGGAAACAGTTTCATGTCAGAGTGCTGAGAATCCAGTATATTTAGATTTAGGAATCTAGCTATCAAGTCCAACGCTTCCCTTATGTCATCAAATTTCAGAGATTTGTCTTTTCTGTATCCTGAATCACGAACGCACTCAGTCTAGGTTTCACTAGCCTATTCAGATCTAATTGGGGCAGATAGACAGTGGCACAAACTAATATACAAACTGGTCATGACCACTGCATAAAGCCCTTGCCTCAGTCTGTGCATTCCTGCAATAATGCATCAGGTTCTATCAATACTGAACCTTAATAAGTTCATGCTAGTCATAGAACAGCAACTATATGAACTTGAGTTTGCAAAATTTCTGCTCCTGTGAATTTGTGTAAACACTCTAGAAAATCAGCTTCAGACCAAAGGCAGTGGCCTAGCTTTAAATGTTGACAGGCAGAATACATTACTTTTCACCTCGTCCTCATTCAAAAATGGCAGCTTGACATTTGCTTTTTGTCAGACACTTCTACACATTTCCCCTCTGGTACCAACCTAATGCACTGCAACACCAACTCCAGTAAACATCTAAAAATCATGAGTAGAAGTAACGCTGTAGTGAGAAGACTGCTACATCCATTAGTGTTTACTACACTTCTGAAAACATTGCTTTCCTTGTGCAAAAGAAAACCCTGCCACTCAAATGCAAGCTGCCACATCCAGCTGTTCCTCTTCATACTTGTGCAGCTCCATCTTTTCTTGTTTCTAAGGCTCTGACATGCAGCAGAGCCCAGTCTAGCAGCATCTCTGTCAGCTCAATTTATTTGCAATTACAGGTAAGACAGAACATCTCTTCCAGCAATAACAATGTCTGAGGAAAACATGCTGCAAGACTCTGCTACAGTGGGTAGTGATGTGTGTATGCTGTACACATTTGCAGTCTCTGTAAATACATTCAGCTTCGAGATATGCAAAATGCACCGTCAACACAGTATACTCTTCAAGTATACTTGGTCATTTACTCCATCCGCAAAACTAGATTTTCAACTAGCACTTGTTTAACTTTGCTGGTTTTAGTATTTACCATTGGTACATGAGATATCTAATTAGCAGAAAAATATTCTGAATTGAGTGAAAAGATACCACATAATACACATTTATACCTTTTTCCCAGCAGACTAAACAGTGAAGCTTCCTAACTGATTAAGAAAAATTTAGCGTATTTACAAGTGAACCATCAAACTAGGACTCTCACTTAGATGACAATAAATGATCACGGTTTACTCTTCTTGCATTGCACACCTTGATCATTTTTGCAATTCCAAGCTTGATATTGGGAAATGCCTACAGCAGTTGCTGAAGGAAGACAAGGCAGTTCTGTCCAAATCTCTCAAGACCTTAGACTGTCAAATTTTTATGTGACGCTATAAAACACCTCCATAAAGGGGCATAAGTATGTAGCTCATTAAGAGGTTTTGAAACTACAGAAACTATGATGGCTATGTTCTTTCTTATTTTAATGTATTGAGAAAATCTTAAAAAAAAAAAAAAAAACACAATCCAAAAATAATTAAATGACATCTGGAAACTAAGAAAAACACGAGAACAGATAATTAGGATTTTAATTAGTTTGCTAAAAAATCTGAAAAATACATGATGGTAGAGCATTATCACATAATGCTAGAGCATTATCAACTTTTGTGCAAGCCACTTGAGTATCTGGTGATAATTTAAACAACTAATTTTAATAGATTATGAAGAACTACATCAACTCAAATATATTATCTGAGCTGTCCTACTAAATCTGTGTTGTTCTTAGGTAGAAGTAAAAGATGAAAGTTGAAAACTGATTCAGGTGCTCAGTGAAGGAAACATAACAGTACAGTATTTTACAGTAATTTACCAGCATCCCAATTTTCAGCAAAATAGCACAAAAATACAGATAGAGAGTTGGAAACCTTTACCGACCTACTAAAAAAAACCCACACCAAATCAAACAAAAACAGAAAGAATCAGGGTAGATTTTTTTTTCCCCATTGGGTAACATTTTCATTTTCTTGAGATGCTTTTGTTTGTTCAGTTTCCTACTGAGAATTGGAGCATTCAACTCTACACTAAGTATCACTCTTAAAATTTTGCCTGATGCCACAGGGCTAACATTACATTTGCTTTTGTAGACACACACTATCAGAGCAAAGAAGTCACATGTCAGTACTGTCTGAGCTGCTACACCTTTGATTTTTATTACACCAGAGGTAAACTTTCCATCCTGCTAATATTATCCTAATGTACTATTTATTAAGAGAAGGAAGGGAGGTAAGATAACCCCAAGCTTACACTTTCTAATCAAGCAAGCAAATGCAAATTCAGAGGTACTAATGGGCTCTGTCCATCTGACTCCTCAGATAGGTACTCCACAACTAGTAGAGTAATAATTAGCATTAGTCATCTTTAATATGTGTACATGTCAACACAGAAGTATAAACACCTTGTAACCCCATTAGCCTAAAGTGCCATTTCACCTACAATAGGTTTTGTATGGTCATTACCTCTTTTAGCAAGGATGTTCTTATTTTCTCATCTAGGAAACTGCTAATGTTACCAAATAGGTAACACCACTTAGCAAGGACTTAAAACCCACAGAAATACACCCAACAAACAAGAACACCTGTGTTAGCCCCCATGTTTTAAGTGAGTGATAATTCCCCTGGATTTAATTAGAGATTCTAAACAGTCATCACTTGGAAAAAAAACAAACAAAACCACACATACACATGCACGGGTTAGGCATTGAGTTTTGCCGGCTTTTAGCCTATAGCCAAACATAACATAAAAACCACAGCAAAACGTTCTTAAAACATCCACTTTGCAACTGGAAGAGAAAGCAGTAGCTACTGAAAAGAAGGCAGGAAACTTCCTTCTTGCTCTTGCACCGCTCCTTTAAATGAAAACCACAACAACAAACCCCTTGAGGTTAGGAAGGGATGCTTGGGGAGCCTGGGTCCCAGCCACATGCTGGCTCAGCGCATTTCCTCAGTGACAGTCCATTCACAACAGCGGATGTGACTGTGCCCTCAGAGGAATGTGCTTGCAGATTACATGAAAAAGTCACTATGTGCTTTGTGAGAGACATAGATTGCTTTAATCAGCCTTTCTCAAACGGATAAATACCATTTTTTGCCCCTTTAAATGAGCAGAGGTGCAAAAAAAAAAAAAACCCCCAAATTACCTTTGAGCTCAACTTTTCTCTTTCCAAACACTACTTAAGACCATATTCCTCATCTCCTTCATTTGGAGCCTCAAAAGAAGGACAGTGGTGTGCAACTGCAGCTTCTGGCCACAAATACTGTGGCTCCAGTGCCTTTATTAGACAGGTAACACTCGGAGACATGAGAGGTGGCAACTCATTGCATTACACTAGCCAGTCACAAGGAAATTTGAAAAGTAGTTGATACACTTTTCTTTATAGCACATGCTATTAGATTTCTCACTATGGTTCAATCTTTGATGACTATGCTACCTTGCTTACCACAAACTAAATGGCCCTACAAGCTGTTCCTTGGTGGAAGACACTGTTCCTCCCACCACCTCTGTGGCTACGATTTGAAGATTGATTTGACTTGAAGAGGACCTGCAGAACAGAACAGCTGTGTTTCTACCAGTCCTTGGTGCATTTGACTTCTAGTCACACCTAGTCCAGTTATATGGCATGGGCATCCATGAGGGGCAAGTATGTTTCAGGTGTATTTCTGGAGAACATTTTTTGATAGGTTGCCCTGTGCAAGAAGCCAGCCTCTGCACTCCAAGGTCACCCTGCAGCACAATGCTGGTTTTAGTGAGTCAGACCATCAGCACCTTCTCCTCCCACATGCCTGTGATTTGGCATAGCATAATAATAATAATAATATAGGCATAGCATAAAGCCACCAACTGCAATCAAAGGGAAACATCAAAAAGATGGAGCTAGTGGGGGAACTGCAATGCCTTGCCAGAGCCTACTTTTTTGGTCCGGCACTACTTCTTCAGGAGAAGGGAATCAGTAGACACTCACTCCCACTTCAGGAGAACATCATCTTAATAGCTAGGCTTCACTGAAAGATAATTTCTTTCTTCTGACACCTCGGGAAAATTATCTGTGTGGGAACTGTATGTGCTCACACGTGGAAAAGGGAAAATAACAATCCGAGTCAAGTACACCCACACACTATCACAAACGAAAAACCAAAGCAGGATGGCAGAAACTCCATCCTTGTAGCATGCTCAAGAGATGCTTCTGGAAAACAGTTGTGTCATGTAACAGAAACCTGTGGCTTGCTACATAACTGAAGAAGGGAAGCAAAGACCAAGAAGTGATGGCAGGCATAGCAGTGACAGCATGAACAGGCCAAGCAGACCAAACACAAGTTAGTAAGAGTTTCCAGCATCAAAGCCAATGCAGGCATGTATTGAACATCACCTTTCCTAGCAGTAAGTATTGCAAGGAAAGTATATAACTTTAATGTATCTTTCCAACCTCCTCCCATCACTAAGAACTAGGAAGGGAGAGATAACCACCCTGAGATATGAGTGTGCCCGCTAATCCGGCATTAAAGAAGCATTTGTTTTACATGTACCTTGAGGTGTATCTGAGTTACTTATTTCAAAGTTTCAGGCAAACAAACCTGCTCTTTTAACTCGGAATTAGTTCTAGAAATAACTAACTCCAACTACTACACATGTCAGTGGGGAGGAAGGTGTTAAGGATTTATGTACATGGATTTAACAAAAAAAAAAGAAAAACACCACCGAACCAAACCAGTAATAACCACCATTTCTTTTAATGAAAAGCAAAAACCTTTGTGTGTTAACAGATGCAATATCTATACACAAGTTTACAAAACTGAACCATATATTTCTTCACATAAATCATAATATCCCCTGCATAAGTGTGGAAATCAATTACAAAATTAAAAATTTACTGAAGACTTAGAAGGCAGTAGAGTATCAATGAGATGAATTACTCTTATCCCAAATGGCAAGCTCTCCCTCATTAACACTGTGGTTTTAGTTATGTCTAAGCAAAATCTCATTTTTCCAACACTCCTGTGGCATGCTGTAAGCAAGCAATTTCTCAAAAAATCCCAGCTGTGTGTTGCAAGTGCCAATGATCCAGTAATTATGATAAGCATTTCTGAACACCTAATCAAAACAATGCAAGCTGTAGAACTTCATTATTTCCTCTGTTCTGCAAATAAAAATTCATATCCAGTGTGCTGCTTTTGAAAACAAAGCCATTATATCCCTCCCATCTATTGAGTCTTTTTTTTAAAAAGGTGTGTTGAAACTGATGCAATTAAGCTGTCAAGTGTTGGTTTACAAGCCACTTGCCCGTTATTGTTCCTTACAAGGAAATCTAGCTTGCATACTTAAATCAAATCTAGACATTGCACATAACAAACACTGTGTACTGTGTACATAAACCTGGCTAAGAGCAAAACCAAAAAGATCAATGATATTTCCTATTCTGAGCACTGATAACACTTTAGTATAATACAGATGATCCAACAAAGGCAGGATAATCAGTTCAGAAAGTTTCAAGTATATTTTTGAAGTATGTCAGAAAGGAGTTAGGTAAAAAATATTAAATACAAACCAAAAGAAAAATATGCAAAAAGAACCCAACAAACAAAAGTCCATAGTTTGCTTTGGGTTTTTTTAATGAAAAAGAACAACAAAACTTTTTAAGCATCATTTGGGGTCTGAGAGGAAAAGACAGAGGAGGGGAAGTTTCTATGCAGACTAAAACAAGTCACCAGCACAATTTTTACAAGTAGTTTTAAAGGTCATAAGAAGTTTCAGTTTAACTCTGTAGGTACTTGAACCCTATTTCACTTCTATGTTCTTTATATATCTCTTCCTCTTGATACTACTCAATATGTTACCAACTACAGAGATAAACCCTCTCTGAAAGACTTCAGCACACACTAAGAACACCAAACCTGCAATTAGAGACATGCACCTGCAATTTAAACAAAGTCTCCAAATTAACATTTCGAGAAACAATGAACATTATTTTATAGGAAGTTCTTCAGAAAGCTGAGCCATCCCCAGTTTTCTGAAGGAAAAGTTAAATGTCATTCACAGTAAAGCATCTCTTACACACTTAAAACACCATGTCTCAACAGGGTGTGCAAGACACAAACAGCCTTCTAGCCCTAGATGCATTTTCTCCTTTCAAAGTACAAGCAGAACAACAACGGGTCCAAATGTGTGTTGAACGCACAGTCCAAAAACTTCACTGTTCTCAACAGTGTACCAATTTAGATGCCATAAATGACAAGACTGAAAACAGCAAGATACTTCTCAAAAGAATTTTCATGTGCCTTTTTACAACACATAATTGAAGTCATGGGAATTGTTGGCTAAAAATACTCATCCTTACTTTTTTTAACATCTTGGACTCAAAAAACCCTATCAGTTCTGGATTTCTGTACTACCTGGTTTAGCAAGAAAACTTGCTATCCTATGACATACCCTGCTAATTCAAACAAAGCTGTAGAAAAATGAATTTGCATGGTATGCATTACCAAAATCTGTATGCATATTATTTAGGATGTGCTAAAACACCTAAAGATTACTTACCAATGCTAAGGCTTTCACTTGATTCTTGAAAGAGATTTACTATTTTTCAAGAAACACTCAGTAAGCTGTTTTATTGTCTCTTCCCATTAACTCATGACAACCATTCAGTCTGTTTCTTTACAACATACACCACAGAGCAGCCTGGAACATCTTCCCTTGCAGATCACCTTCAGGCAAAGCACCAATTTGGCTTCTGACAGGATTAAAAGCAGTCTTTGAATTGGGGAGCCAGCAATACCTCATGTGTCTCCAAGTAACTGGAGTGACCATTGAGGCTCTGTGTTTCTTTGGGGTGGTTTTTTCTGAGTTTTGTTGTGTTGTGGGTTTTTTCCCCTAGATGAACCTTATACTGCAGTTTTTTTTCCTGAAACAATAATTAAAACTGTTAGAGCATGACACAAGTGACTGAATACCAAAACAGACCTGACAGAGGTACCAGTGACCCAAAGACAAATCAAAAAAGAGTATAAAAGAGTTTGAATGCATAGTAAATAAGAACAGGAATTTTCATTTGTGTGGAAGACACCCAAAAGCCCCTCAAGCCCTGGAGGGCGGGTTCCTGGCAACACCTATCGGACAACATAGGCAGCAGACCTGCAGAGGATCAGCACCAGAACTGCGGTGCTTCGCAAAGGAAGAGAACCCAAGAGGTATCTGCACCCACACTTTTGCAAAGAGCAAAGCAAAGGCAAAAATTCAAAGTAGATCTTAAGACTTCAGATGAGCACATTACAAACAAAATAAATTATGCAGTGATGAAGCAGTGAGATATACAAAGAGTTTACTTCAGTTTTCTCTCATCCCCTGGACCAGCTTGCCAGAACCATAATTCCATGGGGAGCTGCTGACAGCCAAGACAAGAGTACATGGTTGAAATTTAACTTGCTATTTCCAATGTGCCCAATGCCTCAAAATGTAAATCCTTACCCAAACTATTGTCTGTAATCAAAAAGCAGTAAGTAATGAAGATTAACTAAGGTTGCACTCCAGCTTAAACACAGCATTCCCCAAAGGCTTACATGGCCTTTTACACCAGCCTCAGCTGCTACAGGAACACTAGGGAGCTATGGCTCCTAAGATAAATTATTTAGCGATCATCTTCCCATGGTTTTGGTTTCTTTCTTTTGTAGACTCAGTTATTTTAAAAATGAGAAGAGCTGAAAATGCATAATTACTCCTTATCTGTTAAGGTTACTTATAACTCAAGCCAATTCCTTAAAAACTGATTCTTTCTTTCTTTAAAATTTTGGTTTTGGAGTGTCATGGAGCTGGGCTGAACATATGTAGCAAAGACAACTGTAAGTAGATACAATTCAAATTTGCTCACCAGCAGCAGGGGAAATAACCCCAACCAGCCCAGCCTGCCAGTCCAGCTTCAGCTCCAGAGTCTTTTGTTTCAGCAGGACTGAGCCTTTTACAGGATTCAGAAAACTCATCACTCACTTTTCATCACAATTTAACACTAAGAACAGGCACTTTCCAACTGTTTTGTTGAATAGTTCTGTAAATATTCATGCATTTTTATTTGTGAAATCCCAGACTATACACACCAAGCAGTTTGTCACAAAATGCTCACTACATGTTTAAAAAAAATATCTTAATCAAGTTTAAGGTTTAATTCTGTTTTATAACACCAAAACTCACATCCTAAAATCAACATGCAAATAACTACAAAACCTTCTACAACTAGACATCACTGTATTTCCCTTGGGGAGTGTGTTTAAAGGGGCTGGGAGTTCCCTATGGGCACAGAATTTAAATCCCCAGATTTGAAGAGAAAACATCTAATTTGACCTTCTGCACAGCACAGGCTATTACATTTCTCCTGTTTACCATGATAAAGCTCAACATCCTGTATTTACCTCTTTTGAAAATTAGTTGTGCAGTCTTCACATTTGGAGGCAAAAATAAAGTATTATTTCCTTCTGAGCTTGCCCCAAGCCTATATTGTCAAACACACGTCCCCGATTTCTTATATGAATGCCTTCCAGACAGCACTAACTTGGCATGCCTTTCCTGGCCTGGTATTTCCTCTTACTAGAAGCAATAAGGTATTTTTCCATCTTCCTTTTGATTAATAACAGATTGTTTTTCTCATTTGGTTTTACCTCCAGAACTAGAATTAAAATACTCTAAAAAACCCAAACAAACCAAAAACCACACACGCAAGAACCTCCTCTATTCATCCGAGACACTAATTCCTGCCCTTCTTGAAGAGGATGAGCTCAGCTCCTGACGAACCACATCTAACACACAACAGAGTAACCTCTAATTCACAATGAGTTTATCTAGCTCACCATATGCAAAGCCTCACTGCTCAGTCATGAGGTAGTGGTCTGAGCAGAGGAGGAGTCTGAGGCAGAAGGGAAGCCCTGCAGAGCACAAGGTGGGCACTTTTGACTTAGCTCGAAGCTAATCCTTTTCATGCCTCATTCTTCCATATAGGATCCAGTCCTCAACATCTGTCTTTAAAATGAGGAGGCCACTGAATTACCAGCCTCAATGTCAAACACTATTTTACATCAACAAGAGGAAACTCAGACTCCTACTTGCTACTGTGCGTCTCACAAGTCAATAGCACCATCTAAGTCACATTTGTTCTTTCTGCTTGTAAAAGGATTAAATAAGTCTTTTGTTATTCAGAAGTTTTCTTTCAAGTGACAGACTAATTAAACCTTTCTCCTTCTTATCAGTTAAGATACACAATTGACTCGAAACACATTACAAACATTTATGCATGCATTTATATTCAAGCACACCCAATGACACTCAAATGAAAGGGCACAGCTCATATGAGCAAAGTAACATAAGTCAGCCTTAATTTTTGGAGCCTGAGTCTTGACCTTCAGTTATTTTTGGCCATTGCACACAGAAGTTTTGTTAAACAGGAACTTAGTAGTTTCATATTGGTATTGTAGCTATAAATTAGTCTAAAGCTGTTTGATAAATCCTGTCTCACTGAAGTGCGTCTTCAGTAGTGTGCATCCATCCCTCACCCACCAACCCATCTCATCTTGGCAATTCATTAAAACAAAACAGTTAATGGCCCAACCATGCAAGCAGCCTCAGCCTGGACTCAAACAGGCCCAACAGGCTAGCAGTGAAAGGTGAAACACTTCACCTCAACAGCTCAGAGTAGTGATCACTATAATGAAAAACACTGCACATGCAAAAGAGAGAAAATGGCATTCCAGGTTCTCGTGCCAGCAGGGAAAAAAAAAAAAAATCTCCTGCTACTTATAATAGAACTATGAGAAACAAAACAAGACAATGCCAAAGTAGAAGCAAAATCTAAACATAAGTTGAACAGGCTGCCAATGTCCTGATCTCCTTGGGGACCTTCAGGAGTCTTCAAAACTTCCTCAAATACTCCCAATGTATTATGGATGCCTTATTTGGTGTTTGACTTCTTAGGTTTTCCAACTCCCCTTCTTACTCTCCTGCATAAAATTTAAACAATAAATTCTAAGTTAGAGGCGAAGCCAAAAACCCTCTTTTTTAATGATATAAAACTGACATTCTCATTATAACATATTATTCTGGACTCTAGGATTACAGACAAGTTGTCATCTGCAAACTGCTTGCAACAAAGTTCTAGAAGCTCAGCAATGCTGAAAAGAGGACAAGTGAGAGTTCCAAAACTCTCAGTTTAAAAAGTTTGTGGGCTAAGCAACTTCAGATCAACATTACTGTTCTAAGACTTAATGGAACTAAAGATAGAACTGGCAAAAAGAAAGAGTGATGAAATTAGGATGCTGAAACACATGTCATTAAAAGCAATTTTATTTCACTCCATAGTTAAGAGAACTGGTCAGAGGATAAACAAGGCACACATAGCACAGCTGCAGAAGAATATCAAACAAGCTTCAAAACAACCCAACAGCAAAATGCATTCTACAGGTCTAGATGCTTACTAATGCCATGTGTGCACAACAACCCCGTTAGCATACTGTAAGTACTCTACAGTTAAACTATGTTCAATCAATATTTCATACATTTAAATTTACATCTATAAAGAAAAAGGACAATACCCAAAATAACAAATTCCATTTTAAAGCCACTGCCTTTATGTTGCTTTAACAATTTTCTTCCTCGGTTTACTTTCCTCTAGGAAATACTGCATTTCTCACTTTTTTACATAAACAAATATACAGGTATTATAAGAGATATACATTAAAAAAGAGCTTTCTTAGAAAAACAACAAAAAAAAGCAACCTAGAAATCATGACGTAGTTTACAAGGAGCTCTGTAAATTAACTACAACAGAATCAAACCCTTAACAATAACACATAAGATTTTTTTTTCTCCTCATGTTTCTAGATGAGACATAGGGAAGAAATATAGTTTTTCAAGTTACCTTTCAAATTATGAGAAAGTAGAATGCAACAGAATTACTGTATCAGCTCAGTATTCTATATTCCAGATCCAAAATTCCAGCTACAAATAAATTTCTGTAACTAAGTATAGAAAGAACAAGTTAGCTGTTTGTCTCAAAATTGTATCATGGTATCTGACAAGGCAGGTGGGAGGGAAAAAAAATTAGTCCTTGGCAGAGACCATAATTTAGAGAAAAATCAATTTTACAGGGGCAGAGCTTCAGAATGAGCAATATCTACTTTTAAAAAATGTGCTGATAAGGTAAGAGAAAGTTTGCTGCAAGCACAGAGGATGTGATAGCATGACAAGGAGATTGAAAACAACTCCAAAATCCTGCCTCATCTCTATTTTTTTCTCTGTGTGTCCATTGGATACTACCTTCTAAATTTTGGAAGTAGGTGAGGCAGCAATTTTCACCATCAAGAAAAAAAAAAAAAATCACAGTATATTTAAAACCTATTGGCACCAAATATATTACTTATATTACCTAAATTTTGAGCTGAGTATGTGTAAACTGCTGTTTCACAGCTTCAAAAACCTCAAAGTCCAATATTAACAGTTTCCAAACAGTACAGAGTTTTGCTCACCCTTCCCTCTGCCTACAGCTTGAACTCCTACTAGACATGTATTTTGTTTTATTAACTGCAATTCCAAACAAAAATTACATAAAACATACAAACTGCCATACTGGACCACAATGGCAGACTGCTCTGAAAAAGAGCAACTTTTAAATGCTTTTACTAACAGGTACAACCAGTTTTGCCCCATTCCTGTCATATGTTATCTGGTGTGGTTGAATAGATAAACTCTGCTCTAGGGGAAGAAAGGGATCAACAAGGAATTCCTATCTGGATTAGCTCAAAATGGGTCAGTGGGAACTGAATGGAGTTATCCATCCCTGAAAGCAGCTCCTCCGGGATTTTTGCCTTTTGCAGTGACTTGACAGTAACTTTTAATAACAAAGAACCTAAGAGGGGTCAGGTGTGAAAAGACTGTTCATGCCCTGCTGCAGGTCACTGGAGGGAGGCAAAGGGAGTAACACCTTAATTAAATGCTGCTACACAAATTTCAGCAAAATGCTGTTTCAGAGGTTGGCACTCTTCCCGAAAAAAGCTACCTGCTCTTTTAGCTGGGCCAGTTTGACTGCTTGTGGTCATTTTCTGACTCAGGTCTCTAAAGCATCTGCCAGGAGATGACACCTACCAGTAAAGGCACTACTTGTTTCTTTCAGCATGGTACAGGATCATAAAAAACGGCCTAGAGAGCAATCAAAAAGCACTGAAGAGACTGAGCTTACAGAGTGATGGCTGCTGGTGGAAGTGGAAAGAGCAGCTTTTAGCAGCCAGCTTCTGAGCTAGGTAAGTTGCCAGACAAACAGCAGTATTTAACTTACTACTGCCCAGAAATAGCAACTGGACTACAAAACCATAAAGCACACTGGCTTATGTGCTCCTCTGTCTAAAGCTTGGCTGTACCACAATCCATCAAATGCCACCAGTTGACCAGATTGGCTTCTTTTGGAAAGCCTTGTAAATTGCTGCAGTTAACACTTATCATTTAAGTCCTCAAGTGAAGATCAGGTTCTCCTGAACTTGCTAGGAGACCACCAAGAAAACACGGCAAGGCATAAGTCTTGATTCTCAACTGAAGAAGTCACAGGACTTACAAAGCTGTTATGCTGGGCAGTAAAGTAACCAGCAATACACAGATCTATCGCTCTCTCCTATTTAATCAATACAGGGCAAGAAACCTGCAACACAATTACAGAATAGCAGTGTCCCTACCACCAATAGCTGGTTTAAGGTTTTGTATGCTTCTAAAAAGCATAACTTATTTTAATATTCTTACATTCACACACCAAGAAGTACTTGTCATGTGGAAAGCATGTTTGAGGAGCCACTGCAAAATATCTAACATTAGTACACTCTGTGGAGTGTACTGCCCCTTACACATACTTCCATCATGTGAAATTTTGTTTTGTAAGTAGTTAAATAGGTAATTAGCAAGCATTCTGCTATGAAGTGCAGTATCAAAACAATCCTATATCCTCCATATATCAAGAGCTTGCAGCACAGTGGGGCCTTTTTTAAATAAGCTCTTATACACACATATACTGACTGCCATTCAAACTCATCCCTTTGAACAGAGGTCACCATTCCCATTTATGTTGTTTCTCTTTTTTTATATGACTGCATTCTTGCAAGGAAAAAAGTAGCTATTTTTCATAAGCTAAAGCATCTCCAGAGCTTTTGGAATCTACAGCACTGCAGAAGATTTAATAACCAGGTAGCTCTCTAAATTGAATAAAATGCATAAATGAATAAAATCGAAAAAGACGACAAATACTCAGGTTTCAGAACCAATGGCACGTTACAATCAAGGGCAGAAAAGTGACTTATTTAGCACTGAAGACTCAAAAACACACACAAGCCATTACTGGTTGATATTCTCAGCCAGTTTGGTATCACCAAAAGGATAGAAAAATGTGTTTTGAATACTTCGACTGTAGGTATTTCTGGCATAGAGTAACAGAAAAAAGGTAGATTCCAGATCAATTTGTGAGAATGAGGGCTGGTAAGGTTTGGAAGACTGACTGCATTCAGCTTTAAATAACAATCAAAAAAAAAAGGCAGGTCAAAGTTTGACTTCTCTCTTAAGAGGAGTCCTTGGTCTCCAAACTACTCCAGGCTCAAGCTCATTATCAAAATTGCTCCTGGCAATCCTTAGCCTGGCAGAAAGTGTTGTAAACTCTCATCGCAAGAGCATACTGTAACAGTTAACCAAGCTTACAGAAAGTCATTCGGTATTTTTCAATTTGCTTTACTTTTAATCTTCTTACACCACAGGATTTTTTTCAAAATCCCCAGAATTTAAATCCAATAACACACAGACTCTAGACTTACGTGTTAAAACCACACCAGAGAGCTCACCTAACAACTTCAATGAACTTATTACCATATATAAACCAAATCATATTTTTCTATCGGTAGTAGTCTATAACTTCATCTCTTCATTGCCTGAATATAAGGAGGTCAGTGAGTATTGGTTTAATACAGCCTATGCATTAACATAATGTATAGACATAGATGTACATATACAGTGATTTTAATGTTCTAAATTAAATATGCAAATACATTGGGGATTTCAAAATATATTTGCATACATTATACTGACACATTAGGCGATTTGAATGCATTATGTGTATACATATATATAGACATTTGACAAACGTGAATATTTTTTATTAAACAATTTTTTCAACTCCTGGTTATTACATCCATTTTTTTTAGAAGATGCTACAGGTGTAGAAATGACTCTGAAGAGTATTCAGGATTAAGGATGTAAACTAAGTGTAGAGACACTGCCTTAAAAATAAACAAGTTACAGTTTGGAGACATGTTTCAATGCAGAGGAGAACCATCCAAACCATAGACAGAGCAGGTCGCCCAGCAAGGTTGAGCAGGCTTTGTGCTCAGAACTCCATTTGCAAGACCCAACTGCAGAACACCAAGAGCAGCCTGCTCTGACCTCAGAGATGTCCCTGTGTTGGACACGAGGTCAAACCAGAGACATCCTGAGGGATCTTTTAAAGCCATCTACTAATATCTTGACCAAGTCTCCACATCCAACAGCTCACTAAAAAAATTAAATTATTCTACTGAGAAGAATAACTGCCAATTCATCAAGCAGTTACACGAAGTTACTATGCTCTTAAGCTATTTTGCTAAGCTTTGTATTGGAAAAGGAGTGTCAATGAAAAGAAATAGTCATACTTTTTCTTCATACAACTTATAAACCAAACTGCTTATCATCCTGTACAGTTTATTCAACAAATGCAAAGATAAATTAAAGAAAAGCTATCGAGGACAATCTATACCTCTTACAGGTTTGCCATATAATTCAACAGTGATCAACTAAAACTGATTAAGATCACTTTCATCTGTCATACAAACAGTTCATAGAAAAAGAATATTTACAAATCCTAAAATCTTGTCAGTTCCCTCATATTTTCCTCACTGTTTTGTGAAGAAGCACAGCAGTCAATTCCTTCTCCCCAAAAAAAGGCATCTGAAGGGAACGCAAGTCTCAAAATTGTCTGTTTCTCATTAATCAAACAAAAATCAAACAGGGGAATAAGGGAGAAGCTCCTTTTTCACTCTCTAATTCATTCACCCGATGGACAAGGATCCAGATGCTGAAACAGAACCCACAACATCTCTCCTGCCCTGCTTACCCAGCAGCCACCCACCCAAACATGGCAGCATCTTAAACAGGAAGCACAAAAGGGACTCTTCAACAAGCAAAAGGAACTTTCAACAAACACAAAGCCTTTGCCAGGGAATTTGGGAACAGAACAGACGGGAAGAGGAACTGAAAGTCTGTAATGGAAGTGAGGGAGAGGCTTCCTTCCCACGCCGCAAAGTCATTTCAGGAGGTCTGCTTGAAAACTGAACAATGGGGAAATAAATATTTTAGGTCTTCCATTAAAAAAAAACAAACCAAACCAAGAAAACCAATAACCTATAAAGCAATACATTACATAGTTTCACAAAAAGCTGTCAGGCAACATACTTATTGTCATCTAACTTTCTGAGGGTGAGCTTGTATGATGTCAATGTTGTAACTACTTGATTTCAATCATCTGGTATAAATCTCTCACTTATAAACATGAAGCTAGAGCAGCAAGCAGAACAAGCATGGCAGAAATCCTGATAAACTCAGTGTGCCAATTAGAAGAAATCTTCAATTATAAACCGGGATCATTCACACAAATTCACAGTTATTTTCTGCTACATTTGCCTACTGGAATCAGACAATTCATGAAAAGCGATTAAATGGGAAAATAGCTACTGAAGAATATGACAGTTTCATAAATTATGAGAGCTCTTGACCAATGGATTTCCTAACACCAGTAAGTATGATTCACACAAGTGGCAGAAGAAACATATTAAACAACCACAACATGACCAGAGCATCACCAAGGAGTATTTCCTTTAAAGCTGCATAAATAAATATTAATCTACCTGTAATTTTAGAAAGGAATTTTCCATGTGTAATATAAAAAGAATTTGGTTTGTTCCTGCTCTCCCTCTTCTAGTATCATTTTCAGTAAAAGCAATGTACACGTTCTTTGCTGCTTTCCAGAAAGCATTTGTTATAAAATGGAAGGAAAAAATGTTTCCTTTCATAAAAGAAATCTAAAGAGAATCTAATTAAAACATTAAAAAAATAAAAATAAAATCACACTTTTAGTATACAAAGACAGCTGAAGTGCAGTAACACACACACGCAATTCCTATTATGAAATATTTTAGTATTGTAAAAGCAGTCACTTGTTTGAAGTATCAATCTTAGTGTACCAAGACTGACAAATGCCTGATCACAAGACAAAACGTTAAGAGCTACCCTGCTAACAAACATTAAAAAAAAAAAAGAGAGGATAAATGCAAAGCCTCAAATGTTCACACGGAATTCCAACACAAATTCAAAAGCTTCTTCAAAAACATCCATTTAAGCAAACCTTTCGAGGCAAAGGATGTCTCTGAAAATTCTGGATACTGCTAAGGCATAGACACCTCTGCAGGTGGCTCTGAATACAGACTCTCCCCTGAACGGTTTTGATGCAAAATCCAAAGTCCCCTTTACTTGCAAAAGCACCTTGTACAGTAGCAGTAACTACATACCCATCTGAAAGCCCAGGGCTACAGGTACCCAACAAAAACGCCCATCCCTCTATGGTCTATCCTGACACACAGTCTCAATCTTAAAACCTCATTTTTTACTCCAGCTATTCACCCACGGCTGAGACTTCCTTCTACTGCATTCAGACATTGGTTGCATCAAGCTGATAAAACAGAATGAGTTTTGTAACTGGAAGCTTTAAACCTCTGAGCATCTTTACAACTGCTCAGATTGATATGCCCTGTTCAACACTGTCAAGATCACATCTCAAAGTGAGAACCTCTGGCAGGCAGCAGGGATGGAGAGCTAGGATGGACAGCTGTCTCCTCTCATGCACCGGGCACTGGGGTCCCTCCTAGGAAGGGCACTTGAGCTGCAGGCCTGCATCCCTTTGCCCGAGGGGGAGCTCAAGCTTCAGGCGCTCCTTTCAGGCTAAATGTTGCCATTCATCTCACCCCCACCCACTCCCTGAGTCTCCCCTGGCAGAAGTGCGGCTTTAATATCAGAGAAGAACCGAAACTGAAGTCTCAAAGCCCGGTCTCAAGGCCGGGGTCTGGCGGCCAGGGAACGAAGGAGACTTGGAGATAACTACCCCACTTTTTTTTTAGCATTATTTTTATTTTGGGGGGGTGGGAAGCACCGACACGCAGGCACATCCCTCGGCTGCCCCTCTTGAGGTGTGGGCTTTGCGCATCCCCGCCGGCGTCCCCTCAGCCGAAGCGGCAGTGCGCTCACGCCCCCGGCCAGAGGGCGGCCACGGGGGCTCCCTCCCGCCGTCAGCCGCACCCGGAGGGGGCCCGGCTGGGCGCCGCCAGGCTAGAGAGAGGGGGCGGGCGGAGCCACCCCCGAGGAGGGGAGGGCAGGGCAGGCAGGGGCGGCCGCGGAGGGGCGCGGGCTGCCGGCGGCCGCAGCGCGCACGGTGGCGCCTCTCTGCTGCACTGCAGAGGCGCCATCTTCTCGCGCCTCCGCGACGCTCGGCACCGGCCCGCCCGCGGGGGAAAGGAGGGGGGCACGGCCCGGGCCACCGCCCCCTCCCCAGCGGGCACCGCCTCCCTGCCCCCGCAGGGCTGCTGCGCCAGCCCGCCGGGCGCTCTCCACCGCCGCCTCACACACCTGCGGCTGGGTGCGCGGCGGCGAAGGCGCGGCGCTGCCCTGCCCTCCCCAGGCAGAGCCCGCAGCCCGGCTCCGTGACCCCAGCCCCCATCTCCGCGGGGAGATGCCGCCGGGTGTCCCCAGTCCCCCGCCTGCAGCACGCCCACACGCTGGGAAAGTTTCCCCAGCTTCTGGCGGAGAAATCCCCGCGGGACGCACTCGGCCCTCCCCCGCTTTGCCCGCCGGCTGGCAGCGTTGCTGCCCCTCCCCGCGGACCCCCGCGCCGCGCCAGACGGCTCTGCGGGCGGCGGCCGAAGTTAACGGGGAAGCGCCCCGGCAGCGACAGCCAGACCAGCGAAGGGAGCCGGCCCTGGCGGCAGGGAAGGTTCTGGCCGCCCGCGTCCCACGATGGACGCGGGTGGCGGGGACAGGGGGGTCTCCAGCCCCGGGGACTCCTGGTCCGCTTCTTCCTTGCCGCCCCGCTCGGCGGGAGCGGCCCTTTTGTTCGGCGGCGGGAGGACGACGACTGCCGGGGAAGGAGTCCCCCGCCGCCCGGCTGCGTGACGGGCACAGGCGACCCCCGCCCGCCGCAGGCGAGCCCACGCCGCACGGGCGGCTGCGGGCAGACAAAGCCTCGTAGAAGCGGAGGAGGACAGCGGGGAAGCCTCCGCCCGGTCGCCCCCTGCCCCTCTTACCTCGAGAGCCGGAACGGCGCCGGAGGCCAGCAGCAGCAGGGCTAAGTGGGGCAACATCGTGGCGGCCGGGAGGGGGGGGGGGAGGGAGGAAGGGAAAGAGGGAGGCCGGCGAGACGCGGCGGGGTCCGGCTGTAAATCCGCGAAGCCGCGACGCTGCCGGGGAGAGCGACTGAGCTGCGGCGGCACCAGCCGAGCGCCGCGGCGGGGCCGGTCAGCTGATGGCCCGGTCCGCCCCCGAGCGGGCGGTGCGGTGCGGCCCGGCCCTCCTCGGGCCGCCCCGCCGAGACCCCTAGCGGCGGCACCCGGGCGGTGCAGCTCCTGCGGGCGCCGTCGGCCCGGGCGCGGCTCGTCGGCAGGCACAGCCCTGGCGCGGCCCGGCACGCCTTTTCTCTTCGGTCCCAGCCGTATCGCCGGCCCCGAACCCGGGCCAGGCCACCGCGTGGTTAGGCTCGAGGGGCAGGGCGACTCCTCAGGCTTGGGCCCGGAGGCTTGGCAGGGCCTTGGGCCGGCTCCCTAGGCCGGCCTTTAACCAACGAGGGGGTTGCCATCGTAGCGGAGGTTCTCCTCCTTGGCTGCTCGGGTATCATCCATAACTATTTTCATAGCCACCGCGCCGCCCTTTCTGCCGCTGCACGGGGCCCCTCGCGTTCTCAGGAGCCCCAAGGCCTCAATGCACTGCACCCCTCTGAAGTGTATACATAAATGGTACCCCTGTCCTTACAGGGTGCTCACAAAAGAAGCAATTCCAAACATATGTGTGATTTAGAAGCTGTTTAACAATTTTTTCCTTTTCTGACAAGGTTGCACACCAACCAGGGATCTTCAGTCGCTGTCCAGGTGGAGGTGATGAATAAGCACAGCTGCTTTTCCCTGGGGCTTTGCGTGACAGTGGTGCACACTCTTGAAGCCTAACCCTCCTGCTGAACATCCTGGGAAAACAGCTGTGGTCTCCACGGTATTCCTTTGCCCACTGCTAATTGCAAGATTGATGCAAGATTTCCAGAGGTGCTATCAGTAACGAAGGCACACAGGAACATCAGCAGAACTGAGGCAGTTGAACAAGGAATAAATCAAAATGGAGGGCTTTGTCAAATTGCTTGTAATCAGGAGGCCAAAACAAACTTACTCTCTCCCCTCATCAGCATTGTAATAATTGGTACAGTAAACCTGACCCCGGTATGCAGCCTGACCTGCTCTTCCTCTGACCTGCAGGCTCCATAGTAGTATCTCTGCTCCCACCAAAACTCCTAAGATGCAGCTAATAGCATCATGGAATCGTTTAGGTTGGAAAATACCTTTAAGGTCATTGAGTCCAACCATGAACCCTGTTAATGGTTAATAGGTCTACTCTGTAATGGTGACCTGTGGCCAGGCCACAAAGGGTAGGCGGTGGACATCTCCTTGGTGTATGACTCTGCAGAGGCCTGGACTGCATTGTCACAGAATCAATCACAGAATCTTAAGGATTGGAAAGGACCTCAAAAGATCATCCAGTCCAACTCCCCTGCCCAAGCATGACCTAGAGCAGGTCACACAGGAACTCGTTCAGCTGGGTTTTGAATGTCCTCAGAGAAGGAGACTCAACAACCCATCTGGGCAGCCTGTTCCAGTGCTCCATCACCCTCACAGTGAAGAAATTCTGTCCATGCTGCTGCTCTCACACTCCTATTAAAGTCAGAACTGAAATCCACAGAGGCCAAAGCTGCATGTGGGTGCAGAGGGATGCAAACCAGGCGAGAGCAGCGTGGTCAGCTGTGTCAGGCAGGCTGTAACACGCAGCAAGGGACCTTAGTGCCATAACGTTTCTCCCCCACAGCCAGGCCCTAGAGCTGGAAGACGGTTCTCATGCAAATATGAATTTTCTTATACAGGTGAATGAAGTGGCAGTGTATGAGGGCTCTGTTGAGTTGCTTCAGTCACACTTACGTAATTTCAGAGATCTCTGACAGACAGATAACAGGTGAAGCTTCTCCCTTCCCTGCCCCCAACATACAGATGCAAAGTATATCCAACAAGTGCGATTAGTCGGTGCTTTTAAGAAACACGCACCCATGACAACAGAACCTGTAAATTAAAATGAGTTAAACAGCAACAATGACAGACTTAGCTGTAACAATTTAATACCATTATCTGTTTATTAGGAAAATGATCACATGGCTTTTGAGGAGTTAGGGAGGGATTTGCTGTGCAAATGTTTCTAACCGTTTTGCTTCTAAACTCAGCTATTGGAAAGACGGCACCATGGCTGCAAATAAGCAACATCCTGCTAAAGCTGATGGAGGTCATTCAAAAACAATTCTTTGCAGAAACAATGGAGGCAATCAGAAGGAAGCTCTTTGCAAGTTCTGAAAAAAAACCCAACAAAAAAAACAGGCTTCCAGATGGGATGGATGGAAGACCAGAATAGATTCATGTAGCCCTTTCATTATAAGTTGGCTTGGTAGTTCTTTGTAATCACTTCTTCCTAGTGCTAAATTCAAACAGTATTTCAACTGCTGGTTCTCTGGATGAGCCAAACCCGCTTCCTTCCTCACTGCAGGCAGGCAGGCTGGGGGTCCCTTTTGCTTGTGGCTAGGAGTCTGGGAAACCGATGGCAATGCAGAGGGAGCAGGGAAGGCTCAGGTGAGAAGATGGGGGAAAGTCAAAGGTACCAGATGACCTTTGTGAGATGGGTATTTCCATTTACAATCAGTAAAAAACAGTGGCAATATCCAAAAGACAGTGACAATCTTTGCTAAGATTTAGCCACGCTGAAAGGTCATAACTAAACACTCTTTTGAAAGCTGTTTGTAAGGTCTATGAAATTTGAAGATGACCTGCTGATAGGAAGAACAGCACCAGAGACTGTGTCCTATTTTCCACTTTCTGTCTTCTTCCAGGATCTCTATGGAAGGTCTGATTTTTTTTTTTTTTCCCCCCTGATTTTCTGGTTGTCTTCTTAGTATAGAAATGCCATCTTACTAGATCTTGGAAGCCGTCATAGCTGGAAGCTGGAAGCCCACTATCACCTCACAGGTGTGTGAACAACGGAAAGCGTCTTCCTGAAGAAGCAAGCAACACATGTTGGATCACAAAATGATAGGACATGTTCAAATCTAAGAAAATGCTTTCAGCAACGAATCCTACACTATGTTCAGATGTGATTTTCCCTTTAATGGCTGAGCTTTGTTATTCAATCTTAATGTCATAACTTTCAAAGTAATGACCAAACATGAGTGTCAGTTTTCATTTTTTTGGCCACTTCTGTGCTCTGCTTGTGTATCTTTATGTGCAAGTGATGTCTAATATTATTTTACAGCCTTTTTGTTTTAATATATTATGCATATGGAAACATTGTTCAGCCACACAGTTTCTCATTGAACACTCATGAAGCAAGTGGACCTTAGCCACAAATGCCAATATTACTCTAAAATAGGCAATAAAACACCTCAGCCTGCTTCTTAACCTAATGAATTTCAGTGGTAAATAAGTGAACGGGTATTTAACTCCACCTGTGTTTTGTCACCACACTTACCAAGCAGCATGTCAAATATAGAATTTGATCCTGGAAAAGAGTCTGTTTTTTTAGTGAAGAGGAGAAAGGGAAATTTTTTACTTCTCCAGCCCCTCTTGCAAAAGAATAGGCAATTGAAGCTGTTTGCTGGGGAGGGGGGAAAAAGCAATACGGCAGCTGTTGCAACATTTTTCAGTTACTTTTAAGCAATAGATTTCTTGATGTTCCCTCGGATCTCCTGTCAGAATTGTAACAGGGAGATTCATAGCTGGTTTCTGAAAGGGGATGAACAGCCTGGGGCACAGATACAATGACGGCATTGCCAAATATCTCTGAATGTATGCAAGTGGTTTTACAGAATATGGGCAATTTACCCAAGCTCACTGAATTTCAGATGGCAGAGGCTTATTTCATTGACACCAACAAACTTGGTGCTATTAGTCCAATTGTTGGCTGTATTTTATTCATATTCATTGACTTATTTTTAAACCCCTAAATCAAGAGCAGTACAGACAGCACTAACAGTCATTACATCCTTTTTTTCTCAATGATACAGGCATTGTAAATAATGAGAAAAAAATTAGTATGATACCTAGCCTGATAATCTTTTCCTTAATTTTTTCTCCTGCCTCTGCAGCAGGACGGAGTCCTTGGCTATCTGAAGACGTTTTTTCCAAGTTCTCTTACTTCTGTGGGGACATGGCTTTTGCATGTGGAAGTATGCATGATCTTATTTTTACTTCAGTGTGCAACATGTTGCACTGCTAAGTACATATTTATGTAAATCTAAGCAGGGAGGTCGGACTAGATGATATTTTCAGGTCTTTTCCAACCCTTAAGATTCTGTGATTCCTCAGACAAATTCTTTCAGTACAATGCTAAAGCCAGTGCTGTCACAGAGACAATTTCTCCATTTATTCTCAACTCTGAGGAGAGGGCTCCAAGTTGGCAAACTTGAGTTTTGGTCTAGGCTTTGATGCTGACTCACTATCTCCTTCTGGAGTCTCTTTGCTTCAGTGCTCACCATTTTCTTTTCTGGGGATAGCACTGTTTCCCTGCCTTTGTGATTCATGTAGGGAACAGAACAAAGCGCTAGGGTTGGTATTTCTGAACGAACCTCTGCAAGTTAAAGACTTGGATCCTACTGAGCTGGCACCTTCTATGTTAGTCCCAGTTAAGGAGTTTTCCTGTACTCTGAAAACTACTACAGGGTAAATGACCAGATTTATTTCAGACAACTCCAGCTGGAATTTGTGTTTTAAAATAGCACAGAATTAATTTTAATGGAAAGACTTCAGGTTTTATGCTACACCTTGAACCATTGCAGGTATAATTAATCTGTTCACTGTCTTGCAACTGTCCCCTAGAGATTTCTTTTTTTGTTTGGAGTCAGCCTGCAGCCCTGAGAAAGAGACTCTCTAAATATTAGTCCAAAATAGGAAAAGGTAGAATGTACCTAATCAACCCTACCCAAGTACGTGCTGTTTGCAACAACAATGGGTGCGGATATGATTTCAAATAGTGAACAGTTGATCCTTGTCTGAATTCTGCAAAGCACCTTCGGTTTTTGGCTTTTACAGATGCAGTACATGGTTAGGTAGCCAGTAGCCATAGCGACCTACTCAAATGCAAATGATTTGTTCTGCATAGCACAGGAGTATTAAGAGTTGATGATATCTACTGGAGCAGGTACACAATGCAAATGGCAGAGCCAAGTGAATAATGAAATCACAGTCGAAAATCCCAGGAGTGCTCAGCCAAGGAAATGAAATGGAGATGGAACAGCAGTAATTGCTCCAGTGATTAGGATGTGAACATACATGGACACCACTCCATACCAAACAAATAAGGTGTTATTATGGCTTCTCCCTTTGTTGACAGAAGTTGTTGTTGCTTGCTGATGGCGTCAGTGAACAGATCTTCAGGATGGCTGCTTCTTCATTTGATTCTGTACCCCTGATTTTGTTTACTCAATTACTACATAATGCAAACATTCCTGGCAGAATCAGAGTTTGATATTTATTCCTTTTTTTTTTTTTTGCCACTGCATGCACTGAATCTTCACAGATATTTTTGGCCTAAGGCATCATGTAGTGAATTCACTAATAAAGTATTGTGGGTGCAGACTTTCTGGTGTTTTTCCTCACTGTCCTATATGCAAACTACTCAATGCTAACACGCTTCTCCCAACAAATAAAAAAGTCACCCTACAGTACAACAGGCCAATTTATTTTCAGGCAAGTCATGTTTGATGTTGCTCAGAGAATAATCAGCACTTCTGAATGATTAAAGCAAACCCTTGAGAGCATCTAACTGCACAGGAACTCCAGAGCAACTATGCAAATGATAGTTAGCTATTTGCACCCCTGTAACTGAAAGTTACTATGTGCTTTTTGTGTGTTATGAAAGCCACGAGATGAGACCGTTAGGGTCCTCTTGGCCCCTTTTCAGCAGCTTGTTCTATGATGGCTTGCCCTCCCAGATAAACTAGCATTGCAGTTAGTGGTGTGACTATCCCAAGTCATTAATATTTACCAAAAATAGGGGAAACTAACAATATGTCTTTGATTTGTCTTAATATCTGACTACGTTAGTAAGTTTTTTTAGCACTATTCAAAAGTCATTAAGTTGTTTTTTTTTTTCTCTCTCTCAAAGATTTACTTTGGTGGTTTTTTGTCCTTTCCTGTGTTTCTCCAGTGCTTTGCCCATCTCTCCACAGACACAGCTCCCCAGCTTTGTCCACGTCAGGTTCCCTTCCAAGGGATTTAGGTCTTCTGTAGCTTTGCCGAAAGCTGTCCTGCTGTCTGGCTTCTGTCCAGCCAAAGAGCAGGAATCCCTGAAACAATCCTCTCAGCTTTTGAGCTCTTGTTAGCTCCTCTTTCATATTGTGAGATTGAATATATTGATACACACCTTATTTCCCTTGCAGACTTTGTACGTGAGAGAAAGGTGCTGCTGATAAGTTAACCGACTGTATTTGGAGGTAGTTGAGTCATTAAACAAAAATATTGGTATTTTTGAGTTGGCTTCCACTTTTTCAAAGCCATATAAGCCTTCCATGGGTGTCTGGATGGACCAAAAAATAAAAAAAGAGATGGCTGGCTGGGTGAAAGGAGCTGTCTGTATGAAGTTTGTTTCAATATTGTCTTGGAACTGAAATAAAAAAGAGAAATGTGAAATTTAGCAGATGGTGTATGTATGTGGATATATACATAAAATATATCTTGGATTCTGAGTTCAGTTAACTGAAGATATTTGTACCAAATTAGAAAATACATTGTTATTTTGATTTTTTCAGCATAGTATCTCAGATCTTAAAATACCCACTTAATTGCTAACACAGCAAGTTGAGGGGCTTAAAGACGTATCGTACTACCTGTGGTAGAAATACAGTACTTGATTTTGAAAGTCCCAGCTAGTTTGCAACAGTGAAAATAAAACCAGTACTTTTTAAAAAACAGTAGCAGACCCCACTTAATACAGAAGAGCTGTTTGTCAAGAAACTTCAACAAAAGCATCTCCATTCCTCAACTTGCTTGTTGGAGGCTTAACACGTAATTTAGCCTTTCCTCAACTATCCTTGAAGAAAAAAAATATAGTAGCTTTTCTGAATGCTGTAAAAATCTGAAGCAGTCAACAAAGACTGTTCAGAGGAAGTGAACACAACTCCACTGATATTCAGCAGGTGACAAGGAAGACTATTGAGCCATGAGGCTGCACTTTGTCCACAAGTGTGGACAAAAAGCACCAACTCCAGGAAACTCTTAGATGGGTGCAATGATTTCAGCAGCAACTGGGTGTGTATGTGCCACAGTTTTCTGTCTTTTCACTTCCTCTACAGCCACTTGAATGACTAAATGCATTACCTGAAGGACTGTGGCTCCAGCTGGAGGAGTGGAAATGGGAGCTATAAACAACAATGATACTGCTGTAGCTGCAGATGCTCTCTCTGTATGCGACAGGCTTTCAATCCGATGATGGCTATCAGCCCCTAAAGCACTGGTAAGTTTGCCTTCCCAGTGCCCTGTTGCAGCAGTGTTTGTGGTGGAAGGGGTGGAAAGCAGAGGCTAAAGTGTGCACCTGTAACTCTTTCAGCTCAGTTTGTACAGTCATATTAGAAGACTGTGAAAGAGTGTTGTGGAGTAGCCTGTGTACTGCCTATATGTGCAGGATTGTTATTAAAGAGGAAACAAAGTGGAAGGAAAATGAAATCTCCCTTCATTCCTATTACCAAAATCTGGTATTGTTTTCCTCAAAATCTGTGGTTCAAGCCAAGTGGTAGACCTGAAAATAATGGAAACGTGTTAGTTTTAAATTAAAAGTACTTGGTCTTGTTGGCTTCCTGTATTTTTACATGCTGAAGAGATTGCTAGTACCTCCTATGGTTATTATCCAGAAGTAAATTTCTTTTGCAAAATAAAATGTAAGATGGGGAAAGAGAAGGAAGCTTCAAAATATTGCATCCTTTGCTGAGTCCTGTTACAGACCCTGCCCACTGCTGTAATTCACGTTTGCCAGGTGATTTGACTCGCTGTCCTCAGAAATTTGCACACAACTGCAGAACACAAGGCATTTTCTCATATACTAGCTGATGCTCGAAATAATGTATCTAAGCTAATATGCACACATGACAAAGTACAAATCAGATTGCTTGGTGAGACACTTGATACTGTTCTGGAACAAGGATTGGTATCATCTCATGTGGCCTCAAAAATTGACTGTAGGGTAGCTATCAGGATTTTGATATCACGGGCGGTTATCACAAAGCGTAATGCACAGTGCAGCTATGCAGATTAGGTGATCATCAAAATATAAATGAACTCTTTCAAGAGATTAATTTCTGTAGAGTCATATAGTAAGACTGAAATCACTGATGAGAGGCCAGGAGCATAATAAAGCAGCTGCACAACAGCACGCGAACAGACACGCTCAGTCCATGTAGGAATTGCAGCCATCTTTTATAAAATGCTCATAGTATTAGGAGCAGGAAAGTTTGATCACAGGCACATAAATCAGTGACTGCAGGAGCTTTGTAATGGATGGTTTTGGAGGGGGAGGGGGATTGCAACGAAGAACTGCAGATTGTTCTGTATACAAGAATAATGCCATCCTTAGATCCTCTGTGTTTTGTAATCACCCTGCAATTTCTCTCAGCAAAAGGATTTTAAAATATTTGTTCAAGTTGATTTGGCATACATCTCCTTTATTCCTTTACATACACAAAAAAATGGACATATCTTTCTGCCACTTATAGCAGAGACACAAAACCGTAATGAGAGCAGGTAACATTTCCTTCCCCCATAGCAGGATTTGTGAAAGGCATTCACTGGTATGAACAAGGTTGGATCCATTGAAAAAAGGCCGGAAAATTAGACCTTGCATATTGACAAGCTAAAGCAAGACTCCTGTCATCAGCTTCATAAGCCACACAAAATGAGTGTGAAGGGCTCATACCGCCTGTTTCTTCCTCCTCAGCAGCCAATGAGGCTGGAGGGCTGCAGGGCTGGGGATGGGTCCCAGCCATCAAGCACCTGCAAAACTCACATGGTTTATTCATTCAGGCAACCATCATCAGAGGCGTGGATGTCAAAATATTCATCATAACAGAGGTGCTAACACTATTCTTTGCATTTTTTTTATGAGCTACTAGTGAAGCATTGAAAGGGATGTGGCTGCTTTTTTATTAGAATGGAAATACGTGGAGTTAAAGAGGATCAGTGTCATGTTAGACATTTGAAGAAACATCTATTTTTTTTTCAAAATATCAACACAGTGCAACATAGAGAACAGATTCTGACACCTGCTTATGAAAGCCTATCTTTGTACACAAAAGAGAGACCTCCCTGGGAACTAACTCTCCATTCAGTTTATTGCGAGTTACTGCACTACATAATCATAGAGGGAATCAGATCAAGATCTAAAAGCTAATATCCAGTTAAAGCTTGCTAAGTTCTGTTTTCGAAAGTGATTCGTTTGAAGTTGACATAATTTCATTTAAAATCCCTCTCGAAAGTGTGAGAAACAACTCAGAAATCACTGAAGTTATTTCAGATACATCACTTGACGTATTGTACTTACACATTCACTGCCCCAAATGCAGCTGCAATTGTTTTTCAAATTAAAAAACAAACCCACATTTTTTAAAAGGTAGTAGGGGGTTATACAGCACAGCTGAGGTGGCAAATCTATCTAATTTTCTCTGAACGAAATGCATTCAGGAAACCTCATACAATTTCATTTTTCAGAGACTGAAGGAGAAATCGTTATGGCAGAGAAAATTAATGAAATGTTCTACTGGAATTAGCAGCATCTCAAAACATAATGTGAAAATATTTCTATCCTAATAACAGTACAGTATATCTACCAAACCATGACTATAGACCTAAATATACTGAAATTAATAAAAAGATATAAGTACTGATGTTCAGCCTCCAAAGTCTCAAATGAAAAAAATAATTTTTCAGGAAATTAAGGAGATAAATCCAATATTAGTGAGTCCAAGATCTAAGTTGTTCCATTTGGTTTCTTATGCTTATTACACCAAATGTGGTCACATTGTGGAACTAAATATTCCTTCCCTTCCTCCTGGCACTTAAAAATTATATCTATATATAGACATTATTTCTATGATAAATGTATTTTTTAAATATATATAATATACAGTTATGTAAAAATTTATATGTATACACACAATATGATACACTCACTATGGTGTATTTTGTAGCCACACATCTGTTGAAGTGGTCACTGATTTAACTATATGTCTAGATGAGGAAAACCGCCCTGACCCCTGTTAATCATGTGGACTGTTGGAAGCAACACCTTAGCACTGCAGCAGCACTGGTGACATTTGAAACTGACAAAACCATCGCTGATCACTTAATCTTACAAACACTGTTTTAGAAAGCAGGACTTTTATTCTTCTTGCTACATGCTCACGGGCTGACCCAAGTCTCATCATGATCTTCTATAACCTGGAAGATATCAGACAGAATTTGAAGGGAAAAGTTGTACAGTCTCCAGTTTATGTCAAGAAGTACTGAAGATATTCTGATTAAATTCCACAGCCATTTAAACCACCCTGTGTGAGGATGTCCCGTGCCCCTGCCTTCGGTCAGACTTTTATACCTTCCATCTTACTCCAACACCAGCATGTAGGTAATGAGTTCACTCAGAAATGATTCGACTGAAAAATACACTTTTTTTTTTTTGTGAGATTTGTCTATGCAGTCATCTCAACCTACATAGGCTTAAATTGTCATGGAACCACAGCTTCATTCTTCGGTAAACATCTTGAATCTAGCGTGAAAGAGGTATTAAAAATCAATGTGCTTAAATTACCAAACTACATACGTCCATATACGTATCTATGAATATAAATATCTATATATGAGTGGGAATTACCATGATGAAAGATGGGTTTTTTCTGTTCTTGAAGAACTTCTTCTACTATCTTTGGTCAGATGTTAATGATATACTGCTCAAATTCAGATATAAATTATGTAAATTCTTTCAGAGATCTGCATTTACAAAATGAAAAAAGGAAAAGGCGTTATGCATAAAATCAAGGATGCAAATGGCTATTATAATTCCCCATGCATTTCAGGTAAACTTTGTGAGCTACATAACATGTCATAACAGCAGCTTGAATTAAGCAGCAGTATCCATAGAAAGTATTTGACTTATTCTGTGGTGTATCTCTGCCTATGAAGGCAAGTTACCCATGTTAAGAAGAAAATGTGGACTGAAAACATGATGACATATTTAATGAAATGTTTTGACTTCATTTCTTCAGGATTATACATGGGCAGCATTTAGTCAAAATGATGCTTGAGTTGTGCTTTTCAAAACTGTTCAAAGTTGACATAGTTCTACTCCCAAGTGAAAATCAGTAGGAGTTTTACTGCTGACTTCCATAGAATCTAACCCAATGCTGAGCACTTCTGAAAATAGCTTTCCATCTGTATATTTCTTTAAATGAATGGTGGCTGTTGGTAGAAATCAGAACTGAAAAAATCAGGCTTTTAATTTTAAAAGTTAAAGATAAATATAGATTACTATACTAGAAAACTAAAACACAACAAATACCCAGAAAAACTTTGCCACCTTTTGCTCTCATTAATGGCAAGAATGGATGGAAAACTCCTTTGCTGCGGTGACACAGCCTCAGGATTTTTGCAGTCATTAAACACCATTGACTCTCTGGTAATGGAATTTCATACTTCCAGTGGGCAGATGAGGACTCTAACAGAGACATCTGTAAGTTAGTTTCAAGTAGTCAACCCTGTCAAGAGAAATTATTGTATCAGCCAAGGTAGTCAAACCCATCATTCTACATTCAGGTAGATTTCTGCTTCCCATTTTCCCAAAGTAGCCCTTTTCTTTTGCTGCTAAATGCAGCTACTTTCTTTAAAGGAATAGCCCTTGATGACAAGTGACTGTTGGCTCTGAGCCAGCACATTTACTACAGTCAATATTTAACGTATCAATAATCCTACTAACTGCTATGAGGCTGCTTATGTCCTTGAAGTTAAACAACAAGAACTTTGTTGGCTCAAGACCTGACTACTACAGAAGCTAGCAAATTTCAAGGTAAGATGTGGTAATATTGCTTTTTAGTGGTTTAAGTCCTCTAATATTTGATCCCTTTAGGTCTTTCTGACCTCATTGCGCTTTCAGAGAGCTTTACTGATTGAAAGATCATCTTGGGTCCTTGCTCCATTTTGTACTACTATGGGTAAGAGATCTAGTGGGCTAGAAGATAAGCTAATATATATTGACAGGAGCCTTATCAGCTGCAAATTTATTTTTTGAAATCTTGAAGACTCAGTTCTGAACATCCACGCTTAAGGAAAATCTACATGACATTGCTCTTGGGAAGTAGAGAGAAGAAGCTATGTCTGAGAGAGATGGTTCTTTAAGTTCCTCTAGGGAGTGAGATAGGTTGCTGCAGCTCTGCAACCAATGCTTGTTTCTCTTGCTTTCAAATTCCAAGTAGGCAAAGTGGCAAGCTGCAAATCAAAGACTCAAAAGTCAGTGCAAGATGGCCCCAGGAAATCTTCTCAGTAACGCTAAAATAACAAATGCCAGGTAGAGTCATGGTCTCCTAATTTCTGATCCTTAAGCAATCGAGGAAATAGCATCTTTTCTATTAATTTTCTTTATCCTTTTGTTGGGTTGGGTTTTTTTCTTTTGGCCACAACTTAAGTATACAGTATTGCTTTATTTTTTGGGTTGTTTTTTTGGGATTTGGTTGGGTTTTTTTGCAATTTTTTGAAGTTTGCCTTTTGCAAATGAGAGAGAAGCCTGGAGTCCAAGAGCCCATCCCTAAGTTTTCATTGGATCTGAATGGCAGAATAAAAAAGTCAAGGCTACTCAGTGACATTCAAGGCACAGAAGGTCAAACTGGGTCTCTGTTCCACCCAAAGTAGAATGGTAATCATTGTTTCCCATTACTTTTGCAACTATTTTTTTTATTTGTTACAGGTCAATAATTATCTACCTAGAGAGAAGTCATTTTCTCTGTTTATATTTGGAATACAAATTCCCATTCTGATTTTGATACGACTTTTCCTGATTTTACTTAGCATTGGTTTTTTTCCCTGTGTAATCTCTGACTTCATGAGTATTCAAGCACACATTTAAACACAAGATTATTCAACGTCATTCAAAGTCTGGTTTATTTTAAAAGTTTTATGCCAAAGTCTGGCATATTTTAAGAGTTATTCCTGGTCAGAGGTTTGAAATATTTAGTGTACTTCATTGTGCTACCCAATTGAGATTTTAGTACATACTTTTTGGATTTGTAGACCCAGGTGACACCCGCAGTGTTACGTTTGGGTTTTTTTTTTCTTCTCTTCTTTGAATAGGTCTTTTAAAACAAATCAGGAAGTAAAGAAAAAAGGAAATAGTACTAAAGATAAGCTTATCTTCCCACGGTACTCAGAGTTTAATGATTCCATGTGTTGAGAATATTGAGTTGTGTTTGCGATCTCAGAAAATCAGTGAAACTCTTTACAAAATCAAGCTCTGCAGAATTGAATTAGGTTTTTTCTTTTTGTTTGTTTGTTTGTCTGTTTTCTTAGATGCAGTAGAGGACCACTAAAGTTTTCTGGTAAATGCTAATAATTATCTCTACCACCAAAGTACAGAAAGCCTCACAGCTAATGCTTCGTATGGAATATTTCTGCCCTGTGATCAGTATAAAGTTGAAACTATCCTCCTCAAAGCTGTTAGATCTTTAACAGACAATCTCAATCAGATGTAAAAGAAAGTAAAAGGGTGAAATATAAATATTGATGCAGATTTTAGTTGCCCTGACTTTACACAAAATATTTTCTCAAGTTCTAGAACTTGTCCCTCAATCAAACAGTGTTCCTTGGGGTTGGAGTTCGTCCTCAACAGCATTCTACTATGTGAGTACCCTTGTGTAGTAGAGAGAGCTCTCAGAGGCTGCTTTGAATTTGTTCATGAAGATTGCTCAGATACTCATAAGACTTTAGCCCAAACACTAGGAGAACTTCTTTGACCTGTCCTCATTACTGTATAGTAACCAATAACACATCCACATCTACAAATCATACCTTTAATCCCCCACAATGTCTGCATAGCTTGCAGCCTCCAGAAGGAAACACTTTTTTTAGTCACTTATCCTAAGGAAAACAGTATATGAGCACAGCAGAGTAGAAGAAAAAGCCATCTTTCACTAAGTAATTGTTTGTTTCCTCTTGTCAGTGTCACTGGAATCACTACAAGTGGACATGTTTACTGACCTCTGTTGACTAGGTAGCAGTGCTATGTAAATCTTCATCCCGAATCAAATTGTTCCCTATTCATGTAATTTCTGGGCATATCACAGAGTATTTTTCAGTCTTTTGCTGGGTGCACTTTCCTAATTTCTATAATGTGCAGCAAGTTATGAGCAAAGCTGGAAACTTCTGAATAGCTAGATCTACAACACAATCTGTTATTGTTTCAGGGTGTGATTTAATAGAAGTTCTGCTCCTCTAGTCTCATGCACGCATCTGCCAAAATGTTCAATTTAAGTAAATTGTGTTAGGAATGAAGTCATACTGTCATACAATATAATAATGGAAAGTGGCTGATTACATTTTGTTCTATAAAGAGCTGGGTCTCATCATAGCAGGAGATTCAACGCATTTTAAGAAAAAAAAAGACTGTCTGAAGTAATGACATTTAAACATTATTTGTCAAGTAAGAAAATGTTGGAGCATATCTTTTTAGGCTCAAGTCCACATTAATCTCAATATTAAAAGCGAAAAGAGCCTATCAACCTGAGCAGACCCTCCCTTTTTCAAGATGCCAAATTTGAAGGCAACATTATACACCAATTTCCTTAAAAAAAGAGGACATAAACATAACAAACTAAAATTATCCACCACCAAAAGATTCCTGAGCACACAGAGAGAGTTAAAATCAAAGGAAGTTGATGTTGGCATGAGCCAGTAAACATCAAAGGAAGATATGATAGATTCATGCCAATAAATTGGTAGTGACGCAAGAGTTTTATGAGCCTTGGCAGTCCTGTTGGCCCAGACCTTTTTTTCAGGCATAACAAACTGCAGATATTATCTCTTACTGTTACTGAGATATTATGATTTAGAGTGATATGATTTTTTTTTTCTTTAGGGCAGACTCAGTTCACGCTGAAGCAAGTGCTATGTTGAGCTAAGTAACAGAAGTGGACACAAAACCAGAAACAGGCCAAGAAGAATGAGTGTATTACATAACTAATGAATCTTTTAAAATCAGTGCTTTGGAAAATGCTCCTGCTCTCCGAATGTTCCCATCTACTGTTAGTCGGATCTAACTTTGTAAGTCGTATTTTGCTAGGATACTAAAAGCTGTGAATATAAAAAGAAATCAAAATGGACAAATGCAGTTAATGAAAAGAATGAGATCTTTTTCAATAAAAGTGAAAATGCCAAACTAAAGTGCTATGACGTACCTTTGGTTTGCTACTTTTGGCATTTGTATTGGCATCCAGAGATTACTGGAGTGGAGCAATTTCTGACTGCTTGTTGAGACACTGGAGAGCAACCTCAATAATTTTTGTGAGAAGTGCAGCCAAAAGGGAAATGACTGAGTCAACCAAAAGAATGTCATCTCAGAGTTTTGATTCAGGAAGGCATTTGAGGAAGCACACTACTCCAAGCACGTGAATACATCCACTGAAGAAAACCAGCATCTGCTCACAAGTAGGTACATATCTCAGAGCAATGAAACAATAAACTTTGCTGGGCTTAGTAAGAATGCACGTTGGAGAGATAGTTAAATCCTCCCTCCCCTCCCCTCCCTTGTAAAAATACAATTGTTTTAATAAAAGTCCCCCTAAGCTCCTGCAGTTAATAAAACAGGCATAACATTATTGAAATTTTTATACGAATTCTCTCCTGATAAAAATGTCTTCAGTTGTACAGCTTATATAGTTATTGGATTTATTTAGATCAGCAGCTTGACTGAAACAATCCTGCAGAGAGTGTTTAGCATCAACTTTGTTTTGCAAAGTCCATCTGAAAACCTGAAGTTCCTATCCTGACGAATGGAAATTGTGTGTGGAAGGTTCTTTATCCAGACTGGTCATAGATTTTTGTCTACTTGGCAAGTCCTTTTTTTCAGCAGCACCATCTGAACCATAAAACTTTGCCATGGTTAAGTGTCGAAGTGGAAAGTGATCTTTCAGGGCATTCTAAAAATGGGCATATTTCATTGTTCCTGTCAGTTCATGATGAATGCTTCTAGAGAATGTAAATGTTTTATAGATTGTTCCAGTACCAGAATGGCACACTTAATGAACTGCCGGCTTGAAAGTACATCAGAATTCCACTATTCAGAGTGAGAATCTCTGGATTTCAATCTTTCTCTTCTTTTTATCTTTCTCTCTCTTTTTTTTTTTTTTTTTAAAGGTTACGAGGGACAGCAGTAGAGTTGTGGAATTTGTTGGAGGTGTATGCACTGTAGGGATGCATTTTACTCTGTCAGATTCTGACATGCATTCTTTTTGAAGGTGATTACTGATTTTCTGACTCCACAAGAAGAAATGACTCAGAAAAGCCTCAACCTAAGAATATAAATCATGGCCCCCAGTCTTGCTCTTTTAAAAACTGCATGTATGTCAAAATAGGAATGGGGAAGGAAATAATAATACAAGTACTTTCTACAGAACAAAGTGTTGCTCTGAAGTAACGCTATGTATTACTTACTAACTTGTAGAAGACATGCACAGTACCAGATGTGATGACTCAAAGCTTCTTATATTTTTTTTTAGGTGGCCGCTAAGTTTTTTTTGCTCAATGCACTCACTCTGAGATCACACAAGTGATAATCGTCTTTGCTGTGGTCTATGACTTTGTAAATGAAATATCTAATTATGGAGTGATAAAATCTGTATTTTGCTGTCCATCACAAAGATTTCCAAATATGGTGGCCTTGAAGTGTTTCAAGATGAATTGTGTCTGTTCTTTGCTGTGGATTTCATGTTCCGGTCTCATCTCAGTAGCAGTTGTACTTGAAAATGAACATCAAGGATTGAAGAAGTCAAGATTTTGACCCCCCGGATTTGTGTTTTGGGGTAACAGCATTTTTACTTTACTGGTAACATTTTAACTTATATATATATAGCAGATTATATTTGTTTTCTTTTTCTTATCTTCATCCAAAAATGTAACAAAAACCATAGGAGATATCTAGGGGGAACACTATTCCAACTGACAGAGAAGAGCACTCTAGTATTAGGCTTTTTGCCAGCAGTCATCGAGGACAATATGGTTCTACAATACGATGAGATGTTTGCTTTCTCTTGGCATATAATTTAGAACCTTGCTATCCAAGAAAATTAGAAAGAATTAGGAGTGAGTAGAAGGTTGAAATCAGAAGGAAGTTGAGAAATTGAGATGGAGCATGGAACACAGATGGAGAAGAGATACGTAAGGGAGGCAGAATAGGTGGGAGGAAGAAATGAGTAAGAAGCTAAAAAATAGAAACAGCAGAAATAAAACCTGGAAGGGCAAAGACAAGGAAAAGGTGGGGTGAAGAAACCTGGATGGTATGGAAAATTAAATGCTTTCTTACTCCATGAGGCTTTCCCTTCAAGTCAGGCTAGAACCCAAGCAGGAAACAGATGAAAGTCATGCCTTTTCAGATTTCACTGCAAAGTTCCCATGCTATTTTGTCAACCTTTCTAATCACTAAATCTACTTTAAAATATTTTCCTGCCCCTTACTCCCAAAGAAAATGTCATCTGAGAGGAAAAAAGAAAGCCTCATCTGAAACTGCTGGTACTCAGAAAGTGTAAAAGTGACAGAGATGACTCATATCATGTACATCAGGCACATTGAAAACAGAAAAATAGGAAGATGAGTGTCTTGTGGTCTATTTGAAGGCTTTAAAACTGTGGTTTATAAAACAGCAGGTGGGAAAAGGTGTCTAGAAATAACTAGCCAATGGATAAAATGCCAAGGGATTTTTTCCCCCAAATCATATATTTCTTCAAGGAAAAATACTGCTATTTTGGTACAGAAGTCCACAAAAACCACCACTAAAAAGTTCCAAACCTCAAACCTTTAAAAACATAAACCATCTGCCAGCTCCTTCTTAGATATTGAAAGTTTTTCTTCTCCAGGCAAATACTAAACTGCTTGTCTACCTCAGGGCAATGTATTTTTTTTCCATACCAATGCCCACAGCAGTGGTTTTATATCACTCTTGTCCTGAGAAACAATAACAGGTCTGGATTTTCAGGGAAGTCCTAGAGGAACATGCAATGGCCAGTGAAAGTGTAGGCAGAGCTCAGGGGGCAAAGCTGAGCCACAGGAAAACAGCATCTGAAGCAACCCTAAGGCTATCCACCTTATCTGCTCTTGCCACTTCAGATTAAAGAGGAAATGCCATTATTTACTGATTTTTTACTTTTTTCTTTTACATGTAAGAGAATCTCAGGAGGAGTAACTCATTTGAAAGGAGTTACACCAACCTAGGAGAGAATTTTCCAGCCTGGTCCTATGTTACTTCTTTTGTGCTATGGTACAGATGAAGTCAGTGTGTTATTGAACCCATGTTTACACCCTGTTGAGCACTATTCTGAAACAAGTGCTCATGACAATCAAGGAGAGATAGAACATTCACTGTGTCTTACATCTGCCTGTGTTCAACCCTAGCTATTTTGCAAATCCCCAAATGAAAATAACGATAGAATAATTTACGCTGGAAGGGACATGTTGAGCACACACTCAGTTGAATGGTCCACATTGTAAATAAAGCCATTAAGAGTCTTGGCTGTGGTGTTGATCCCTGAGGCATGCCACTAGTAATCGGCTGCCAGCTGGACCACCCTTTGAGCCCAGCGCTACAGCCAGATTTCCACCTACCTTTTTGTCCGCTTATTCAATCCAGATCTCACTAGTCTGGCAGCGAGAATTCTGTGGGAAATGGTGTCAAACCCCTCACTAGATTCAAGGTAGACAACATCCAGTGCTCTCCCTTTCATCATACATCTAGTGATCTCATCATAGAGAACAGGCTGGCTGGTTAGACATGATAACAAAATACTTCTTTCTTCTTCTGAGGGGTAAACTAAACAGAAAAACATGCAAATTCCAGATGTAAATTTGCCCAGTAAATGTGTATGCAGTGCATTATTATAGGCATACAGCACTGTAACACTCCAAGTCTCAAATTCAAATCCAGGGTGCTATTACAGAGAGGTGAAAGAGTACTATCTTTGCTCAAAGAGAATTTAGAGTTGAAGACCAAATCTTAACACAAATAACTTGTGACTTCCTGTTACCCAGTGCAATACTATTTCTCTTGGGAATGGTTGTGCAAAGTATTGCCTGCTAATAAAAGGTAGCTGATTAAGAGCTGGTTTATGGTTTTGTGTATCTAAGTATTCACAAAGCCAATAACCTCAGAAAGAATGATTGAAAACTACATTTTCAGTGTATATTACAACCAAAGGTATAGTGTTAAACAGTTTTGCGTACCTATGCGGTAAACATTGTTAAGCAAATGAAACTTGTATTTGAAGCTTCAGCTAGAAATGCTAGCTCAAGCTTCATAAAATGAAGAATTTTTAACAATCTCACACTTACAAGCAGTGTTTTAGGGATGAACAGATTATCTACATGATAGATGTGTTCTACCCTCTGATGAACACAAATCATTACCATGACTAATCAAGGATGATCTCCAGGATATAGGTAGAGATCCCTTTCTGCAGAAGTTTTGTTGGCTCCATTGAATTTTAGGGAACTCAGCATCTACATGAATGCTGAGAATTCACTGCAAATCCATAATAGTTGGAAAATTCATTGTAAGATAGCAATAAAAACAAAACAAGTTATTTCCTTTGTTCTCTCTCAGCTCAGTTAGAAAACATACAAAATAAAGCAAACTCGGTACAGAAAACGAGATAAATTCGTTTCAGAAGATTTGTTTATATAAATCATCTTGGACTTCAACAGTGGTAGCAGACATGAAAACCTTTTTGAATCTACATAGATGATAAAGTACTGCAAATAAATTTTGTGCCCAGTTTCAGAAGCAATGTTTCTCGGTCAATTTTTCCCAGTTCATTCCTTATTTGGACAAGTTTGACTAAATGATAGGTAAATAACTTTCGATCATACTCAAAGTTTCATAGAGTTTCTGTTGCCAGAGCTCAAGGGATGCATCACATAGGGTTGTCTGCTAGGAGGGACTGACAGTGATCTGAATCCATTCACAAGTCCTGATTCATCTATGCACAAGTAACGAACAGGCCAGACTCCACGGCATTTCTGAAACCGAGGTGTTCCATATACCTGGTGCATCCCAGCTCTCTTAACATGCAACCCAGACAGATGAAGCATAGCACTGGCCTCCACATTATATAACTGCCCACCACTGGGTGCTCTAGTTTTAGACCTTTGTCAGAGATGGGAGCAGGCATTGTGTCTGAGCTGCAGCCAGGAGAATGGTAGACAAGGCCTGGCAGATGTCTGCCTGGCTCAGTCTCCTCCAATGTGCAGGATGAACATTGCAATGATATTGCACAAAACTTCCCAGCCTCCTGCTTTTAAACACAGTGACGGCACCAGACTGCTTGCAGAGCCGAGTGCAGAGCTTTGCCAAATAGAGACAAACTCATTAGCCAAGCCCTGGAAGAGGGCTCTGTGCTGGTTTGAGTGGGAACTGAGCTGAAGCTGTGCTATGATTAGGGAACAGATTGGGTCATCAGTTTTTCTTCTAAAGATTTGGAAATTCAGGTTGCAAAATCATAGTCTGGAAGTACACGTCAAACAATTTCGTTTCTTCCATAGACAAATCTGAAGTAACAGGACATACTGAATCATGCCTTTGCCTGGGTTATAGCTGAAACCAAATGCTTATAAGCCTGTTGTAATGGGGGGAAACATGAAAGATTATTCACTGTCAACAGAGGCTGGAAACAAAACACCATGAGAACAGCACAGATGGTTAGATAAGAGTTTCTCATGTAACATTGTCTTATGTAAAAGTGCCCTCCTCTGTCCTCCAACATCAACAGGAAACAGTTGCGTGTCCTTCAGCATGGCTTGAATACATTTTTATAGTACTATTCTGTGTTGGTGCTTTTAGATTTAAAGCATATGCAAAGCTGAGTGCTCTACAATGATTAGGAGAATTTTCTTTTGAGTCTGTAGGTTCACTTCATTCCCGAACAGGAAGCCGCTTTATTTACTTGCTTAATACAGCATCAGCATGATGAGCAGGATAGTTTTCTTGCTGCAAATGAAAAGGTTTGGAGATTAGCACTTTCCCCCAGTGGATGTTATGGCTCATATACCAAACAGCCCTGAATGGAGATGCTGGAGATGTTTCAGACCTTAAAACTGTAAAGCTGTGTGTTAACTCAGATGAGTCTTGTGTTTTATTACTACAGATAAAACATACAATTTAATTAAACGTGCACCTATAAAACGTAAGGTTCCGTTAACTCTCTCGGCTTTATTTTAATACAACCTACAGAGGTAACTAATGGCAATGTTATGTAAAGAATGAATACCTTTTCAAGTCATAAAACACCCTGGAGCTATATTGTTTTCTCAATTTATTACAGGTCCAATTTTGAGCTCAGTTTCTGCTCACATTGTCGCTTAACCCTTCATCTCCTGTGCTCTTCCTCATTTGTCTATACAATTCATCTTTAGACACCATACTAGATCCATTACCACAGCTGCTTTCTGTGTCATAAATATAAGTGAATTTCAACCTGCATGCATCCGAACCCAAGGCTGAATTTTAAATAGGGGAGGTACCATACTTAAAAGAATACATATACAGTGTTACAGTCAGAACATCAAGAACAGCAGAACCGATGAAAGTAAATTTGAGTATGCTTTTTACCTGGATGCCTATTTGAAAGTCAAAGGAATTGAGTCATAGGTCGTGTTTTCTCTTTCTTATGTGTGTAACCAGATGCCTGATCTTCACCTGGGATACACAGAAGAAAATGAAAATGCTACAGCTCTGAATTAAATCAGTTGATGAGCTATCCAAGATCTCCTTACGCCAAGTATCTGTACCATTACCATAGATTTAATGTATCTTTCCTGAAAAGAAGAAGCATACGTTTCTTTTCTCCATGACGTTGCTTTTCTTTGCTAAAGCAGGCTTACAACATTCCCTCATTCTTCAGTCATTTTTCCTCAGAAGTAAGTGTTATTTCGATTTCAGTAAATAACAGTGGAAGGTTTTGGTGGGGTTTTTTTGAGAAAACAACAGCCCAAATTCTCCCAAATTCAGTTGGGCATACTGAACACCATGTTTTCTGTAAAACAGGCACAAAACAAAAGCAACTCTAACCCTTGAGGCAGGAAGTAGTTCACTGGATAACAAGAGCAGTTTATGCTGTACATCCTTTTGTCTGATTTTGGATGCTTTCTTAGCCTATGCATCTCTGCAGCACATCTTTCTTTATTCTTTTATTAAGTTCTTTCTCTCTCATGCCTGGCTGGTTTGCAGAAATCCTCAGCACACAGATGACCAGGAAAGAGTGACACAAAAGACAGCTCATCAAATAATCATAAAATTTTTCTCATCTGTAGCCCCTCAAATCCCTAGTTAATGACTATATTTAATTAAGTTAATCCTAAGTAGACTCAATACAATTTATATACTTAAAAAGATATTACTGCATTAATGAAAACATTTGAAATGGCTTTTGACAGGTGTGTTCCAAGGCTATATTGACTGCGTTATTTTTTCTATCCTGTAGAAAGATCAGTCATCAAATTATCTGTCTTGTGACAGCAATAAAAATTAGGATCTTTACAATATGGGAATTCATCATTCCTTAACTGTTACCCTGAAGGCACATAAAAATCCTCTTCAGTCAAAATTGTTGGTTCAATTTTGAAAGTCATGTCTAAAACCATAAAGAAATTTTAAAACCCCCGAACTTTTGTTGCAAGCTGAAAGTCTCATGAAAATTTCCACTGATTTGTGGTTAGTTAAAAAAAATGTAAAGACAAATCCTGCTTTCTATCACTGCTTTATAAATATTTAATTTCAAACTTGTGAGAAAAGCTTTTATTGATTTTTCCTCCCTCTGGTGTGCCTTCAAAATCAACCATTCACACACAGAGGCAGAGATAGGGAAACTATTCTACTGCTGGATAAAATCAGTGTTTTCCTTGCCCTTTGCTTCCTGTTCCTCACCAGGCCCTCCCTATCTGCCACTTTCCTAGCAGCAGGTGACAGGGGAGTTAAAACCAACTGGAATGGAGGACAGATAGATTTTTCCACCTGAACTGAAAACAATTTGTTAGAATGATCCCAAAGGAGAAAAGAAATCCACGTGAAAAGCAATCTTTTCTCCCTTGCTGTTTCACACGGAGAAACATTTTCAGCCAGTTCAGTCCTAACACATTTGCTTCTGTATATTTAGAAATAGACCAACATTTGGTCTCTTGCTGCTGCCTGCTCTTTAGAGGTTCGAGTTTAGGTTAGAGAGGTAGTAAGGCACAAGCCTAACAGGAACAGGTAGCACCTGTAATGATCCTAACCATTAATTTAAGCAAAAATGAACATTTTATACTGTATTTAAATGGAATGACAGAATTTTTACTTCTAAGTCTGGCTGAGGCTTTCATTTGAATGTAAATAATATTCTGAAGTTATTCACTTTTACCATAATTTAGTGGTTTAGTCTTCATAGCTGCAGTTTGAAAATTAGAGACACAAGTCTCTTCATGTGAGCAGAGGAAGATAACACTAAAGTCTTCTCCAAATTTTCATGCTTCTAGAATAGGGACAACTTGTTCTTGATTGTGTGGTGCCTGGTGTACACAGTCTGTGTCCATACTTACAGATTTTACTTTTTGTTTATTTTGCAAACAACAAACTCAATCCTTTAGTTTTTTGGACATAATCAGGAAAAGAGGGACTATATTTTCTGAAAGCTGCAGCACAAAGTTCACAAAATTCAGCTTAAAAATGCCTTCTTGGTGCTTTCAGCCTGATCTCAACAGCTCTGTGTTTGTATAAGACATTTTTTTTTTCCTTTTTCCTATTATCTTCTTCTTCATCATTTCTCTTACATACAAAAGGTAACAAGAATGCTGCTCGAAGGCAACCATTTTCAACAAGATTTTCTCTTAGTCAAATATTTCTAGCAGCCCTAATGAGATCGTACACAAAGAACAGCATCTCTCTCAGCTGTCTCTTTTAGATATACATTAGGCACTTCACAGACACTTGCATGAAGAGGCAGATCATGAGTCTGGTATTGTAAAGCCATAAACTGTAAATGCCTGAGGATCTAAGGCCTTTCTAACAACGTCTCTCTTCTGTTTGGTTCATAACAGAGATATGTAAAAACTAGGTTTATTTTCAGTTGGACAGTGAGAGAACAAAGAAGTTGCACACACATATAATTCAGATAATATTTAACATCTCTATATCTTTGCTTTACAGGAATGAAAATCTTCCACAGTACATTTAATTTCACTCAAGACATGTCATTTGGCTCCATTCGAATCCCTAGATGGTTGGGAACAGTACCACTGACTCTCTGTTACCCAGAGCACATGGCTAGAGCATTCAGAAGGAAATTTAAGGCATTGGAGGGAGAGGCAACACCATTATTCCCCTCAGGTCAGTGGATTTAGTTCCTCAGTTTTCCATTTCTACCCCTCTCTCCTCCTGCCTGCTCCAAGCAAACTATTTTGATTTGGCTGTAACACACAGTTCATTTTGAATAACGAAGTCGAAGTATTTCACTCGATTTATTCTTCACTGGAAAACATTCAGCATCTCCTGGAGTGCAGCATGCCAAGAGGGGCCTCCTTGTCAGACTCAGCATGGTATGCTTGGATAGAAAAGTGAAAATACTACGCACTCTAATTTTATGCCTACAGATCAGCTTAAGGATTAGGAGATAGCAGATGCAGCATATGCCTTAGTTTGTGTTCCAAATACTGGCTAAAATTTAACAAAAAAAAAAAAAAAAAAGAGGAGAGCATGGAGACTGTGTAGCAGCCAGCCTGACAGCCAGTGCAAATGGGCTGATTTATCCAGGCCAAGACTCTTACTGGAGGAAAGAAACAGCACATGTGGGAAGAATGGTAATCCCCTGCTCAGGGTGGCGGGGCATGAGGGCTCGCATAGTAAAATGTGTCCTCTCTCATGTGAAACATGCGCTTTTAAGGAGGTTCACAGTGTTTTCTCTGAGGGACTCAGATTCAGACAGGAGTATTGTCGGAGGATATCCCCAGGAGATTAGCACAGTCTTTCTGGAAACTGTATGCAAAGGAAAAGCAAATGCTGCCTGGAGGGATGTTGGGCACCTCCACCTCCATCGTTTCTGAGTGTCCCCTCTCCAAGGCACTCCTGCCTACCCCCTCCTCATTCCTGCTTGCCATCTGGAACCTAACAGAGAACAGATTTGGCAGCTCTAGAATTCTTCCTGGTAGCCTAGGCCTCCCCTCTACCTCACAGTGTGGCACTGGCAGAGGTGACCATCTTGCCTGGATGGAGATATGGGACCTGAGCCAGTAATGTGCCCTTGTGGCCAAGAAGGCCAATGGCATCCCGAGAGGTATCAAGAAGAGTGTGGCCAGCAGGTCAAGGGAGATTCTTCTCCCTCTCTACTCTGCCCTGGTGAGGCCTCATCTGGAGTCCTGTGACCAGTTCTGGGCTCCTCAGTTCAAGAGGGATAGGGAAGTGGTGGAGAGAGTCCAGCACAGGGACACCAAGATGATCAGGGCACTGGAGCATCTTCCTTATGAGGAAAGGCTGCAGAAACTGGGGCTGTTTAGTCTGGAGTAGACTGAGGGGGGATCTCATTAATATTTACAAATAGTTAAATGATGGGTATTAGGAGATTGGGGCATCACTTTAGAAAAAAGTGGGAGTGCTGGTTGATAATAAACTGAACATGAGCCAGCAATGTGCCCTGTGGCCAAGAAGGCCAATGGCATCCTGGGATGCATCAAGAAGAGTATGGCCAGCAGGTTGAAGGAGGTTCTGCTCCCCCTCTATTCTGCCCTGGTGTCGTGGTTTAGGCCCATCAGGGAACAAAGACCACGATTAGCCTCAAGTACCGAAGAGGCTGAGAATTGCTCGAGGGCAGGGAGGGCTTAATTGCCGCTTAAGGTTCAGGACAAAACAGACCAGGCTACTCGGTTTGGGGAAGAAAACAGAAAATAATTTAATGCAATATCAACTAAAACATACCCACAAAAACCCAAAACATAACCAAAACGAAACAACACAGAGGAATACGTCAATGAAGAGTCCAACCAGCCTTTTTAAGAACACCTTCCCGCCACACCTCCCCTCTTCCCGGGCTCAGAGCCCTGATCCCGAGGTTTTTACCTTGCCCCCCCCTGAACGGTTCGGGGGGGCAGGCAGTGGAGGTCTCAGTCAGTCTGCTCCCAATAGCTTCTGCCGTCTGTCCCTCCTCAGGACGGGTGAACTCCACACCAGTCCTCCCTGCGAGTCCGTGGGGTAACTCACATGCATGGCAGCCCTGCACGGGCTGCTCCGACGTGCACCCATTCCAAAGGCTGCAGCTCCTCTCTGCCTCTCGTGTGGGGCTGCTCTGCGGCGTGCAGGCTCTCCAACACGGCCTGGGCCATGGCCGTCTCCCCACACAGTCCCTCGCCCGTCCGGGCTCACTCACATGGAGCTGCTGGTGGCTCTCAGTCCTGCCACAGATCTCCACAGGTTTCAGGGGCACAGCCTGCATTCTCGCCACGGCTTGCAGAAGGGTCTCCAGTCTACTGCTCCTCCTTCCTTCCTCCTCTGGCTGAAGGGTCCGCGTGGTTGCCTCCATCTTGTATCACCCATACACCTCCTGACCCGCATTCCAAATTCCCGTCCCCTAAATAGTGATCGCAGAGGCGCCAGATTGGCCCAGCCGGGCCGGAGGTGGGTGTGAACCCAGGAGCCAGGGGAGAGTCCGCAAACTCTTTACTGGGTCTTCACTGCAACCCGCTCCCCCTGTTACTAAGCCAAAAGCTGCTCCTTGCTAAACCAGAACACCTGGTGAGGCCTCATCTGGAGTCCTGTGTCCAGTTGTGGGCTCCTCAGCTCAAGAGGGACAGAGAACTGGAGAGAGTCCAGCGCAGGGCCACCAAGATGATCAAGGGACTGGAACATCTTTCATACGAGGAAAGACTGCGGGAACTGGGGCTGTTTAGCACCTGGGGATGCTTTGCTGGGGTGTGCTTGGTGCTTCCTGGAGGCCATGAGTTAAACACCTACAGCACTCAAGCCAAGGTAGCCTTTACTAATTTAATAGAACAGCAAAGATGTTATCAAATCTATCTTTCTAAAGCCATCACTCCCTGGCTTTTCCCTCTTTGTGTGCATTATCTAAGTATACATCACACTACCAGGAACCACAAAGCCAGTAGTATCTGACCATCCATATTAGCATCATGCCTGCAAGTAACTGCACTTATTTTTCCTGTCTGAGACATCTCAAATGATAACATAGCCAGAATACTTTGTCAGTAAGTCTACAAAATTAATGTCCTGGCTAAGGTTTTCAAGATTTTTATTTCAATGGAAAATATATGGTATACCTGGTTTGAAAATCCAAACTCTTATGGTTATGACACAAGCCAACATTTCAGAATTTCATTAGGGTGCTGACAGTAAATAGAATGTTACCTACAAGGCCTAAGCAGCATCCACAATGTTGTGAAGGCAGACTTCATTACAACAAATTTTTAAGTAGAAAAGTAAATTTTGCAGCTGCTAACTAGCATAGAATTTTCCAAAAGCTTTTATTAGGTTGAGAATTAAGAAGTACATAAGAACAAAAGTCAACATTTTTCTTAATTTTGTATACCAGTGCATTTCTATAAATGAATGAGTCATTCCTTTCTCTTGTAGACATTATGAAATTCATTAATTTGCTCTTTTCATAGAATCATGGAATGATTTGCATTGGAACAGACCTTAAAGATCATCTAGTTTCACCCCCTCTGCCATGGACAGGGACACCTTCCATAGATGAGGTTGCTCAAAGCCCCATCCAACCTGGTCTGGAACACTTCCAGGGATGAGGCATCCACAGCCTCTCTGGACAACCTGCTCCAGTGCCTCACCACCATCATCGTAAAAAATTCATTCCTTCTATCTGATCTGGATCAAGCTTCTTTTAGTTTACAACTGGTAGCCCTGTCACCATAGGACCTGGTAAAATGTTTATCTCAAGTCTTTCTTTAAGCCCTCTGTCTATGTTGAAGAACCTTATCTTCTCCAGACTGAACAATCCCACTTCTCTCAGCCTTTCTTACTAGGATAGGTTCTCCAGTCCTCTGACCATTTTTATGTCCGTCTTCTGGATTTACTCCAACAGGTCCACATCTTTCTTGTTCTGTAGACATTAGAGCTGCAGTGCTGCAGATGGGGTTCATAAGACTGGAGCAGAGGGGGAGAATCACCTCCCTTAACCTGTTGGCCAAAATTATTTTGATGCAGCTTTTTCTCAGTTCCTGTTTGTTATGTGACAACATTCCAAGAACATTGCTTTTCCCTTTATCATCTCACACTATGCTGAACAAGTGTCCACAGCAAAGCAAAGCAAGAACAAAATTTGAGGGTTGTTTTTCTTTTGCTTGCAAGCTTCTTCCAGAATCCTCCATTGTACCTTTTGAAGTAGATTTCTAAGTTTTATAAAATCAAAATTGAGGATATTAAATCTTTACCAGACTACTTCTAGAAAAATACCAATGTTATTTTTATAGCATTCATGACAAATACTTGGTGCATCTCAGCACACAAGTGCTCCTGCTGCAAGCACTTGTCAGCTTTCACTAAGAATATCAACAGGAGGCCTATCAAATCAGAAAGCTTATTTGGGACCCTGGAAAGTATTTTCAAAAGATATGAAGGCAGTTTGGGGCTCTAATGATTAAAACAGATTTAACAATGTCATAAATCCCTCAAGGCAGACTATACTGGCCACAGAGCAGGGACAATATCTGCTAACAAGACAAACCACAAAAGAAAGTAACATTTACCTTTTTTCCCCTTGTGAATAGTATTATGAAATCTGAGACAGTCCTTGCTCAGAACATGGAAGATAATGTAATGCCTATGAGTTATAATCAGAGCCTTATGGGTGTTTATTAAGGTGTTATAACAAAGCATCCTCAAGCCCATGAAGACAAAATCCCATGTATTTAGAACACAAAACAGGAATGTTTTCACCTGATAAGTTATAAGGAAAAAAAATAAACAAGTGCATGGAGGGGCAAATAAGAAAACAGTCCACTGCTTTAACACTTACTGGATCAAATGCATTACTGATATAATTTATTAAGATCAATTGAGTCAAATCATAAATGAAGTGATTAACAGAGCAGAAATTAGGAAGGAAAATTAGGTTTCTGTTTGTTTTAGGTTTTTTTTTTTTTTAAAGGAAAAAACAATCTCTCCTAAGTAAAGCACTGACAGAATAAAGAGTTTAAGAGTGGGAAAAGTTTATTCTTTTTTGTTTAATTGAATGAATAGGAAAACATTAATTCTGGGAGCTGATCATGATATAACCTTCTTTCTTATGCTTCACAAACCCTGCATCCACAGGATCCTTGATAAGGTCTCATTAGGTAGCTTCTCTGCTCCAGTGTATTCCATGAGGAGAGCAAAACAGAGGTGGCTGCTTGGAGTCTAGCTGCACTGACGCTACTCAACTGGAAACCATCTTCCTATTGTAAAAGGTTATAAACTGTAATGAATCATTTCACTTACATGATCATGGGTTACTCATCATAATAATTCTATGCTCAACATCTGAAAACTTAGGTCATGAGAAAATTAAGTAAAAATAAAGTGGAAGAGGCAGGAGCTGAGCAGGTATTTGGATTCACTTTTCTTTCTTAAAGCAAAAACAATCAGCTTCATGAATGCTGGAAAGATGTAGCTTAAAAAAAGCTATTGCATGACTCATCATTGTATGATGCTCATCACAAGTGTGAACAATTTCTTAATAAGCAGTGAGAAATCAGAGCAATACTAGTAAGAATCTGACAGCTGCACCAAACCTACAATTGCTGTACCTTGCACAGCATACAATTCAGGAGAACAAACAGGTTCTGATGTATACAGTCCTTAAACCTATTATGTCTCAACCCACAAGAGCATACATAAAGGCCTGAGGTATTTTTCTTTTTTCAATACACTGGTTACTCACACCGATGGTAGGACACATGGTAGGTAGGAGGCTTTTCTGAGCTGTTCCATCTCTGTCCTGCACAGATAGAGTACACATAAGTCAAAGATTATTGTGATCCAAATATCGAGCAATGGGGAGATAAGGGCAAGATGGGAAAATCATGGTGCACAGGTGGTAGCATCATTCCAACAGATCTCCACCCTTTAATTGCTAGATTATTAATATTAAACATTTATAAATGTAAAACAAATGAAATTGTTATTTGCAAAGTCTTTTTTCCAGTTAAGCAATTTAATACATCAGTGAATTAGCAAACAGAAGGAAACAGAAAATAAATTAGAACATCATACTTATGTTTACATTAAATGGTCACTTGTATTAATGTTTATAGTTGGTTTATCTAAGGGCAACATCTTATGCTTCATTATTCATCAATATTAATGAACTTTTTGTCCTTTGATTTTGATAAAGAGTTTTGCCCACAATGTAACTTCAGTGCAATTTTTGAAGGAAGTTTTGAGAACGTCACAGAGCTGAAACAAGAGAAGACTGTTGGACAAGGGAAATGTGCATTACAGATAACGTGTGTCCCTATCTTTGTAAATAAACCCACACAGTAAAGACCAACAGAAGTTATTTTCTGTATTGCCAATAAATCAACAATAAAGTCAATTCTTACTTGCACGTCCTGAAATCTGTCCTCCAGTGGACCCTCTCAGAAGGCATCTGACAACTACTCTATGTGTTAAGAGACTGTAGTAGTGGCTGCAGGCTTGGTAGAAAATATAAAATATCAAAACCTCCATTCTGCAAAGGTATGCTCAGCCTATTTACTTCAAGAAAATGGTCTCTTCCATTCTATCATCCATGGGAGAAGAAAGGAAAGAAACCTCCATCCCTGGTGATTTTCAAGACCTTCTGCAAAAAGCCCTGAGCAGCCTGGCCTGATCCCAGAGCAGGTCCTGCTTTGGGCAAAAGGGCTTCTGGGTGCTCTTCCCACCCGAAAGTATGAAAGATCTGAAAAAGCAAATAATATGAGTACCTATATGTCAAAAATAGTCACTTCACAGAAAATGAGGAGGACCTATGGGCCAGTATACATTACGAAAGCCTTTACACACTTGGCAGTTAAAACTTGCAACAGAATATACAAAAAACTTTTCCTGAGTGATGTTTTGAAAGAGAAAACAATCCTTGATCTATTCTTGCAAAGAAACAAAGAATTTAATATTAAACACAGGTATTGGACTTGGGATGCTAACTAAAGGAAGACATGGAGCCACAAGTAAAATCCAGAGCCCTAAAGAGGCAGAATTTGTGAGATGTCCTTATTCTCATTGCCTTTAAGGTTACATTTAGACAGAATACAGACTGAGGAGCTGTATAGTTTTTGGATCCTTTCCATGTTAACCAGTGCTTCCTGTTGTGGCCCAAGAGAATCCAGCACATATCACTACTCCACTGAAACCAACTGCTTAGAAATTCACTGTAGCAGTATCAAATTGTGGGGACACTGCAGTTCCAGTGCATGACAACAAAACAAACACCAAAATTAGAATAAAACAGTTGTGTTCCTTCCTCTCACTTGCAAAACTCAGGCTTTTACGCAAAAGAGCATTCATGTCTAGTCTGCATAGTTAAAGGAGCTTTATAGTCCCAATTTCAGGTTTCATAGAATAGCTTTTAGGTAGCTAAATTACTTTCTGAAGTGCTAAACTTTGCTATGTTTTTCTTATACAGAGGCTGTTTAATTGGATTCGCTGTACTACAATAGCCTAGCTCTGAAGTCAGAGGTGACTGCTGTTAGAAGATCAGAAGGTAAAGCAATTTTTCTATATAATATATAGCAACTCAGTGATCTTTCTGGAATGAGACATAAAAAGACCAATTTAATTGACTCATATGATGTCTGATAACCAAAGCTGGAGAAATTCAGACAAAAAAGCACATCTCACTAGATGAAGAGTATTTATTCTCTATCCAAGCAAACCTGTAAATCAACATTAAATGCTTAGAAGATATGTTCAGGCAGAAAGTAAGGGTTTGATGCAAAAAATATTTGGTAATGTTATAGACTGAGCTCTGAGAGACGGCAAATTATTCTGGTAATGCCTTCCAGGGCATTAGTCATTTTGCTAGCAGCAGTATTACCACCACCTGGCCACTAACATTAAAACCTGCATGAAGCAGAACTTCAACTAGAAACTAATAATCAGGCCTTTTCTTCACAGATTGATCTATTTTTTCAGAACCCAAACTATGAAATAAGTACATCAAATCTCCTTGTTTGATTCTTTCTAAAGCCTCTTTTACTCATAAGGGGTCCATTCTCATTCACTCTGTGAACTTCTCCAAATAGATCTTCTAGCCAAAGAGTACAAATATTCGTCCTCTATCCTTTTTGTCTTCTTTTATTAATGGAGCCATGTGCTGGCGTTTTAAAGTGAGATCCAGGCTCCCTGCAGCTGCCATCTTCTTCCATAAATGTTTGTCTGGGCAGCCTCTCATTATTCACAGCTTTGGGTAAGTTCATCTCCATTAGTGGATATTAAACCACAAACAGGAACTTTAACAACTGTTGTATGGATTCTGTGTCTCTAAATTAGTCTTTATTGGCACTTTTTTGTGGTGCCTTTTGTGGGTTAGGTTTAAATTGCCTGTTTCCTGATGTAAAAATTGGAAATACTTGGTACAGGCTTCCATATTCTGTTACAAAAGGCAGTTCTGCAATGTTTGTTTTCATTCTTTCATGTTCCTACTTTATTCAAAAATACTTCTTTCTGTCCCATTTCATCTGAATGTAGAAGAACTGTAATTCCAACTCAGTGGCTGTACTTCAAGTTACCTAGTTCATATAACAAAAGGTAAAAATTAGAGACCTCATGAATATGTTTTGGTTAAAGCTTTTAATGTTATAGGTCCTAGGCAACATGGAATCGCAGGATAAAAGACCACAGTAGAGATTTCTCAGGATGTAGATATACACATACATTTTCTTCAGTAGTATAGTTGACTGAGGTAGCTCCAAGTCTTTGGATCTCCACTATCAGTTCCTGTTCATGCATCATGTTTTATCACCATCTCAGATATATCTACTGAAAAAAAAAGCCCTCTCTGGTACGGGTCTGCAACCAGTTGCAATGGCATACATGAAAGAACAGTCAACTCCAAGAGAGCTTGCAGGACAAGTAAGGGCTTAAGCCTCTTAAAACTGCTTCAGCTCTAGGGAAAATACAGTTTAAAAAGATGTAATTCCATCTGGATACCTAACATATGGTGTCTCCAATACCACAATTCAGCTGAAAGCATTTAAAGTAGGAAGGTAAAATTAGAGTTTAGAAATGTCCAGTTCAATAACAGTGTTTACAGTAGATGCAAGCAACCTCCTTTATTCCCAATTCTGTATACCACTATAGCTGCTGATTTAGGGAAGTAATTAAACCATGCCTAATTTTAAGCATGTGAGGAGTCCCGTTGGGTTCAAAAAGATTATTCATATGTGCAAGTACATTGCTGAATCAGTGCTGAAATGAAAATAGTTACATAATTACAGGATTATATGAACACAGAGTTGCAAATGTGATGTTTAAAAGAGAAAGGCTAATTTACAGGACAACAAGAACATTTAATCGCAGTTTAGAGATGGAAGGAAAACCACAGCCTTAAATGATGATACAAAACACAGCATGTCTTGTACAATCACTGTGGCATCTTCAACTTGGAAAGCTTAAACTGAGAATCCAAGCAGGTGTATGAACAGCACAGTGTTGCAAACAAATTATCACATACATTTTTTATATATTCCATTCTGTACCTATACACTTCCACATAAAAATATCTGCTTTTCAGCATTCTTGGGTTTTTACTCTAACTCAACACCAGTGTCACTACACTGCAATACTAAGGTCATAATGCTGAATTATTTCATGAGCCATTCTACTATCCCATCTATAGAAGCAGAAATCACCAATAGACTGCTGGGATATATTGAGGGGTTTTTAGTTTGTTTGTTTTTAAGAAAATAATTTATCATTGTTTAAACCCAGCATCTATGTCCAAACCTATATATTATCATACATATTATCCAGGGTAGGATTCAGAGCTAAGCACCAAATTTGTTACCGGTAGAAGGCAGCCCTGCAGATCTGGTCCCTGCCTATGCAATGGTAGGGACTATTGCATATTATAATGGTGGGTGACAGGAATGCCCATCACTGCTCACAACATGCTTCTTTTATAGGTTTCCACTTTTTCTTTCCACAGGGAAGGACAAGCTGCTCATATAGCCCCTGAGCTTTCTCCACTGCTGATGGAAATGTGATTTGTTCAGACAAAACTTTCCCAAAAACAGCTTGAGGCCTGTGCAGCTTCCATGAAGCGAGAGTAGATGCACCATCTGCCGATTCAATATAAGTTGCCATGTTTCCAATTCAGAGCCCTCAAAGGTGGTCTAAAGTTCAGAAAAGAAAACCTTTGTGTGACTGAGTCCCATCCCCTTTGCATTTCCTATCCCTGGACTGTGACTGTGGAGGGGCTTCTCCCTCTCTTCTGTTTATAATGCACAAACAGTTTCTGAAGGGAGAAGTCTACAATTAGCTGTTGAAAGAATAGGCCTGGCCTGTCTTCTGAGTCATCTAGGTGGCCACATGCTGTTCTCGGTCATATCTAGTTAAGTCAGTGAGGTTGCATCAATATTAAACAAACAGTTCAACTTCAGCTGTGCTGTTCTGCATGCCCAGCTTCCTCAGCCAAATAGCTGGTGACTGTAGAGGAGGTCAGCAATGTCTAACAACATTAATGAAACTGGAAGCTGTAGCTATATTAACAAGTTTAGAAGGCTTTGTTCACAGGACTCTTTCCTTCCTTTTAAAATTTCCCACTGCTGCATAACACTGGTGCCATTCTATCAGATAATTTTTCAAGGGGTAGCAGTTCAAATATGGATATGTCACTGCTCTGCTTAGCAAAACAGTACCGTTTGGAATAAATCTTCACAATCCATGTGTCTATGTGAAGGTAGAAGAGGATAGGCAAAGCTCACAGGAAAAGCCAGTTCATTAAGAGGAAGTGATCAAGACACTCCTTGGTTTGTTTGGTTAGCAGGTGGAACAAGTTTGGAGTGGTTTTATGAGAACACCTGACATGTGATACTTACTTTTATTTGCTCTTCAATTCCATTGAGTGTTGCTCTAAGAGAACACAGGGCTATCAAAGCAGCTCAAGACAGTAAATTAGTAACAGCTTCACAATAAAGATGTAAACCCCATGTCAATGTGAAATATACTTGCAGAAAATCTTTGTAGTGTTAAGTTCTATCATGCCTCACAAAATGGTTTCCCAAACATATAAACTTGCAGAAATACTAGCAAAGATCACCAAGATCAACTGAAGTTGAGACAATTGCGTTTCTTTGGTGGTAAAACAGTAATACTCAAAGCTTGCTGACAGGTACAGTATATTGTGCTTTGTGTTTTACCTGTTAAAAGAGCATAGTGTCCTTTTTCCACCATTGAAATCTAAGTTTTTGAAGGACAAAAGCCTGTTTTTAGAAGACAGAAACAAGTTACCAAGTTTCAGAGTACAAACCTGGCATTGAAAGTTGTGCTTTTATAGTCCTTTTTACATTGATGTGACTTCAGTGCTTGGTATCCTCCGTTCCTGAGGTGGAGGATCACATTGATGTCTCTGAATTTCTGGAGTTACAGATTCATAACTGTGCTGCAAGAATAAATCCCTGTACTCAGTAATCCCACTTCACCTTGCTGCATCATGTAAGAATAGATGATAGAGGGTGCATTTATTCTAGTCAATGTAATCCCAGTGTCAGGAATAGTTCTGGGCACTTACCTCTGATGAAGAGTATTTTTGAACAGGTGTGCGAGAAAAAGTTTATCAGCTTTTCCTGGTGGACTTTAACTCTTGATAAATTTGGTAAGTCTTGGAATCTGAGTATAGGTGACATTTTGCTGTTTCTCTCCTCCTGACTTATCTCTTTTAAACAGTGCAAAAGGGTCAGTTTTGTTATGAATAAATTGCCTATTATGCTTGCAACAAAAATAGCAAAGTCAGACTCGAGCAGTGGGGGTTTCTCAGCAGGAGAGGATTGTGGCTGTGGGGGGCCACTGAGCCCCAGCCTTCTGTCAGAAGCCCACAGCAGCTCCCTGAAACAGCCAGGGAGTTCTCCAGGCATCCATGCACACATACCAAGATTTTTATCTGAACATGATGAAGTCTCTGCTTATGTTTTAAACTTACACTCGAATCAAGAAGTCTTAAAGCAGCCTAACCTCCACAGAAACAAGACCTGGGGGTGTTCAAGGGAACTGTTTTTGAATTTTAAAAGAATTGCTGATTGTCTGACACAGTGACAGCACTGTTGTTGACATTACAAGAATAACTACTCAAGCAGCTGGCAAAAGAAACAAAATGGCATTGTCTGGTCAGTCAGGAAACAAGGGGAAAGTTCTGAGATCACTTGTAGGTAACCTCCACAGCTCAAGTTTAAAGCATTGAATAACAATCCCCTCCAGCCTGAGACTTGCAATCATTGAATAGAATTAAAAAAATGAAAACCAGTTCACTTGAATTCATTCAAGTGAGCAATTTCTTTTAAAAAAAGTTATAATGCTTATGTTTCACCAAAAAAAAGTGGAAAACCACAATTTAATGAGGTTCAATTATGAAGTAAGTGTGATATTCACATATTGAAGCCAAATGTATTATGTCTTCATAGGTGGGCTCTCTTGTCAAATATTCCATCAGGCTGCTGTCACTGTTCTGCTGTCTAGAGACATTTGTCCCAGTAAGAAGCTTGGCAGCTTGGTGTTTTAGAGGCAAGTTGCAAAAGATTTTTTTGTTTTTTCTTTCCTAATTATTTTCTAAAAATTAAGAACATACAGAACGTCTTTATGCAGGAAGGAAATACACTCTTTTAATATTTCAATTTTTTTGGTAGTGCTATAATTTTCTTTAATTTGAAAATTATTAAAACAGTGGTGTTAATAAAAATTGGCAAATTACAGACAAATCTCTCACAGCTACCTATGCTAAACCAAGAATATGTACAAACATCCCAACCTTGCAATTATTTGGTTTATTTCAGAAAACTGATTAAAAGCTTCTTACATACTAAAAGCTTCTTACATAATTTAAATAATTGGCTAAAATAGTTGTGGAATAGTCCTAGTTCCTTTGTGCAGTCAGATATATTGGAAGTCATTTCTATGACAAAAGTGTTAGCTGAAGGAAGAAAAGAAAATTCATGACTTGAAATTTTCTTCCTCTAACTTAGAAATACCCTCGATACATAATCCCATCATAAAATATCAGTGATCTGATTACTGAACATCAAAGGTTCAACATAAATTACCTTCCTTCTGCATACAAGTTAGGTTTTCTGCCCTGGGATTAAGATAAATTGTTTTTAGAATAAGAACACGTAAGCTTTTCAAAAAGTCTGCTTTTCCATTTTCAGTGTTTTTTCCATTTCCTCAACTTAATAAAAGTGATCCTGCAGAACACTAACTGACTGCAAATGCATTCAACTGATTATCAGTAAAACCTTCAAACGTTGCAATTACCTTTGATTAATAAAGGGCACTTATGGAAACACGATCACCAACATTTCCTAGAAATTTTGCTCTAGATTTCAGCATGAGAGAAGTGATCAGTGCACCAAGAGCTGAAGGGTAGCAAGGGAAATAACTGATAAAAAAATTCCAAACATAGAATGGTTTGGGTTGGAAGGAACCTTAAAGGTCATCTAGTTCTACCTCTCCTGCCATGGATAGGGACACCTTCCATAGACTAGGTTGCTTAAAGACTGTAATCTGGCCTGGAATATTTCCAGCAATGAGGAATCCATAGCCTCTCTCGGCAACCTGTTCCAGTGCCTCATCACCTTGACAATGAAGAACTTCTTCCTTACATCTAATTCAAATCTACCTTCTCTCAGTTTAAAGCCATTACTCCCATCCTGTCACTATATGATCTTGTAAAAAGTCCCTCTCCAGCTTTCTTGTAGGCCCCTTTAGGTACTGGAAGGCTGCTCTAAGGTTTCCCTAGAATCTTCTCCAAGCTGAACAACACCAGCTCTCACAACCTGTCTTCTCAGGAAAGGTGTCCTATCCTTCTGATCATCTTTATGGCCCTCCTCTGGACTCACTCCAACAGGCCCATGTCCTTCTTATGCTGGGGGCCCCAGTCCCACTGAGGAACAACAGTCACCACTACTCTCCACTTGGACATAATGCTGTTGATTGCAACACTTTATGTGTGAGAATCCAGCCAATTCTGTATCTACTGAATGGTCCGCCCTTCAATTCTCTTATCCACCAATGCTATAACCGCATGGTCCCATCCATCTTGTACCACTCTTACACCTTCTCTTTTGACTAAGATTTCCCTTCTTAACTAGTGATGGCAGAGATGTCAGCTTAGTCCAGCCAGGCTGGAGGTGGGCCCACCTGAGAGCCGGGGGATGTTTTGGGAACTGCTTACTTGGACCAGCACTGCAGCTCCCTCCCCCTGCTACCAAGCAAAAAGCAGCTACACACAAATCCATGATACCTGAACCCAGGCTGCCCAGTCAATTTCTCTGTATTCCTCCCAGGCTATGTGCCCTTGCTCCCATCCTCTATAGGCTTCATTTTTGTGTTTAAATTTGTTCAGGTAGGACTTGTTCATCCATGCAACACTCCTAGCCTTTTGGCCTGACTTTGCTGGGCTACATTGCTCCTGAGCTTGAAGGAGGTGATCCTTGAATGTTAACCATCTCTCTTGAACCTCTCTTCCCTCCAGGGCTTTATCCCTTGGTACTCTGCCAAGTAGATCCCTGAAGAGGCCACAATCTGCTCTCCTGAAGTCCAGTGTAGCAAGCTTGCTGTGTGCCCTCCTTTCTGCCTCGTTATGTTAATGTATTGTTAGTTCTTAGAGTGCTTTAAAATTTTTAGGCTGTAAGAAGGCTGTGTTTCTCCATTTTTATGTATCTATTTCAAGAAAAGGTTAAATTTTTTATGAAATAAGACCCTGGCTACATCCTGTCTCCTTAATCATACCTCTATTTTGAGTATATATCTGTCAAAGATCAGCAGCTATCTCAGCAGACAAAAAAACCCCACACAGGCTCTCACAGCCAACATACCGGTGCTGATACTGCAGATTTTCTGTATTTGTTGGCTCCACTGAGTTTTGATCACCATCTTAAAGCGACGGATTAACCATGGATGCTACAGGGTGGTGGCAGACTAGGCATCTACAGCCAGCAACATCACAGAGTGATATTCCAGGGCGGGTGTAACCTCAGCATTTCCCAGGAAGAACAGATGAAGCTTGTGGCAACATTCCCCTCAGCAAGATAGATCTCCACAGCCAGGAGCTCTCCCTCTGGCAATTCATAGACTCCATCTTCCTTTGGTTTTGACAAGTTATCAGCATTCTTCTGGCCTCATATTCTATTTGGCTGCATAGCAGCATCTTTGGGAGTTACAGTGAAGCTCTGAGCACACTTAGTCCATTTTATGATGCATAAAATGTCATAAAACCTCTTATGAATACACTGATCAGCCATACAGCAGGTCTATGTGAACAGCAGGTGGGAGCTATTAAAGATCTTGGTATTCTAGCTGGAAACTGACCAACCTCTGGGTCTGCAGGAGCAAGGGAAAAGCTACAGCTTCTTCTAGCTGCCTCTGACTGCATTTCAGAGACACTAATCACATCTTTGTCTTTCAAGACAAGTGATATAATTTATAGGTAAAATAATTTATGAGTAGAGTAGAGATTACACACTGCTATAGCACACTTCTGTTCCAGGTCAGCTCTATGATGTGTTTTGGGATCTCCTCAGTCCTCACTCCAAAGTACAAATTAAGATTTGATCTCTGAAACATGCACGATTCTCTCTTCATTTCTTTCTTCTGTCAGGCTATACATTGAAACAGCTTTGCTTATCAGAAGAAAGTAGCATTCCTCAGTAATCCATTTTACTGAATGACAGAGCCCAGAGGGTGGTGATCAATGGCACAGAGTCAAGTTGGAGGCCTGTGGCCAGTGGAGTTCCACAGGGATCAGTTCTGGGGCCAGTTTTGTTCAGTATCTTCATCAACAACCTGGATGAGGGGACAGAATGTACCCTCAGCAAATTCACTGATGACACCAAACTGGGAGGCCTGGCTGATTCCCCAGAAGGCTGTGCTGTCATTCAGCAGGATCTCGACTGGCTTGAGAGTTGGGCAGAGAGGAACCTCATGAGGTTCAACAAGGACAAGTGCAGAGTCCTGCATCTGGGAAGGAACAACCCCATGCACCAGTACAGGCTGGGGGGCGAACTGCTGAAGAGCAGCTCTGCAAAGAGAGACCTGGGAGTCCTGGCTGATAATAAACTGAACATGAGCCAGCAATGTGCCCTCGTGGCCAAGAAGGCCAATGGCATCCTGGGATGCATCAAGAAGAGTGTGGCCAGCAGGTCAAGGGAGTTTCTTCTCTCTCTCTACTCTGCCCTGGTGAGGCCTCATCTGGAGTCCTGTGTCCAGTTCTGGGCTCCTCAGCTCAAGAGGGACAGGGAAGTGCTGGAGAGAGTCCAGCGCAGGGTCACCAAGATGATCAGGGGACTGGAACATCTTTCATACGAGGAAAGGCTGCAGGAACTGGGACTGTTTAGTCTACAGAAGAAGAGACTGAGGGATGATCTTATTAACATTTATAAATATCTAAAGGGTGAGTGTCAGGAGGTTGGGACATCCCTCTTTTCTATAGTAGATAGTAACAGGACAAGGGGTAATGAGAAGAAGCTGGAACACAAAAAGTTCCACTTAAATATAAGAAAAAACTATTTGACTGTGAGGGTGAGGGAGGCCTGGCGCAGGCTGCCCAGAGGGGTTGTGGAGTCTCCTTCCTTGGAGGTCTTCAAGACCCGCCTGGACATGTTCCTATGTGACCTGATCTAGGTGAACCTGCTTCTGCAGGGGAGTTGGACTAGACAATCTCTAAAGGTCCCTCCCAACCCCTACCATTCTATGATTCTATGGTATTTGCATGTAAAACACCTGACTGCAGCAAAATAAGTGAAATTTTCTGGAATGGAGTAGAAGTTTTTTGGACAGTCAAGGTTTCATCCCTTTTTTTCCTCCCATGAGTATAGACTAGGACAACATTAGAGCCAGCCTAACTCCATACTTGTATTCTAATACAGGGCTGTGCTATGAAAGCATCACACAAATAAAAGTATCCCACAGAACTGTCCAGAAAGAAAAAGAATTGTACTGAAGTGCCAAAAAGTTTCTGAAGTGGCACTCATAACAGTTCAGTCAGGTTTCTCTTATAGGACAAGATTACAATTCTGGAGAACCTCCTTTTGATGGCTGACTAGTACATATTTCCAGGAACATTAAGCCACACATCCTTTTGGTACTTTGGCTTTCCTCACTATAAGCTGTTAAGAATCCCCACCTTACATATGTACTGAGAAACTCAGGGGATCTTTTTTCAAGCATGTGTGGGTCACAGAACAAAAGTTCTGCAGACATGGGCATGCAAGTTCATGCACGTTGAAAATTGGTAGCATGACTTTTTCCTCCCTCCAACGTACCCAGTGACTGTACTCAGCTTGTGTCAACCCTAATTCAATGCAGATCAGATTTTTATTGCAGCTTGTAAAGAGTTAATAATTAAGCTGAGAAAGAAATACTAAGAAAGAAAAACACTGTGACGGCTACATTGCATCCTTTAGCATGTTCTTTCAGGAGGTTGAATATACATATATCAACAAATAATTTTCAGACTGCTATGTACAATGCCTTCCCAAAGAAAACATTCTTGCCCTATCACTTCTAGATGTAGATGTTATCCGAGGCTATGAGTGCCAATTGCTATAGATCAAGCCAAAGTAGGGTTTGAAACTAGACCAACTAGCTAGTGAAAAGCCTATCTATTAACTCTAATACTGAATTAAAGTGGAATTTATTTTTTTTAAACAACATAGGGGGTTGAAAAGCCTTTTTTCCTCAGCAAGGAGATGTCAAGAAATCAGAAATGTTAAATGCAAAACTTTCTAAAGTAGGTTTTCTGTGCAACAAGTCAGGTGGTAAAGTTGTATATAAAATCCCACCAGCTTGTGCAAGACTGGCATTCTAAGCCTTTTTTTTCACATGATGGTATTTGCAAGAAAAAACAGTATTAATTTAAAAAAATGTGCAAGAAGGTTTAACACAGTAATTAAATATTGCTTTTAGGTGGTGTTTTCTAGGTTTCATTCCCTCTTCAGTTTTATGAGCACTGCTGATAAAGCTGGATTGTGATTTTGCCATTTTCCAGCCCCTCAGCATTTCCCTTTCCTCCAGGATCATTTTATTTGCAACAAGAATTCATGAGAGAAAGCCCTCGGTAAAGCTAACATTTTCAAAATATACTGTTTTGGATCCTACAAGGCCTTCAGCATGTATCTTACCTTCCTGCTGAGCTCAGGAGGAAAGATGCAGAGACATGGTCAGCAGGAACATTAATGTTCCAAGAGATGTTTTGAAAAACAGGAATAAGGAAAGACGTGAGTACACATTTCATATCTGATTGGTTTAACAATTAAGCTAAGCCAAATAAAGGCTTGTTGCACCATATGCTTAAATAAAGAATTTAGTGTTAAGAAAATTATATTCTTTCTCCTAGGAAAACATATCCATCTCAAAGCATATCCATCTCTATCATTGCATTTTATGCATGCATATGCAGGACACAGATCTATCTAATCAGTGGCTGAAGTCATGCTGTGTCAAAAAGACTAAAATGTAACATTTATTAGATTTCATGGATGTAGCAAAGGTTCATTTTTTTTTTCTGGGGAGCTATTTATAACATCTTATAATGAAGGTAAGAGGTTCCCTCTGAATTATAACTGAGCTCTGCTGTGAGTTTGATAGCGAGCCTGGCTCTGAATAGTGTTTTTGTGTCTCAATGGAATAGCTACATCAGTCACATTTGTAACTCCGTCTGCCTTTAGGGTTTCACAGAGTTGGCTTTGCGCTTCCATTAAACAGAAGCTGTGGGTTTCCAGGTGTCTGACAGCCACTTGAAAGTCAATTTGTAGTTGTTTATGCCCAATTCACTGGAGCTGCTCCTCATGGTATTCACCAAAGAGACAGCAGCAACATGTAGCACAACATTTCAAGTGGCCCATGAAAGGGAGGCAATGGGGAGCTTTACAGGCTGTTACTAGCAATCCCGCATTTCCACTTGGCAGGACTTGGACACACACAGAGGGATTCATTTGGATGTGGGGCAAAAATCAGTACGAGCTGGACTGGCTTAGGGTTCCCTGGAAGATTATAAAAATAAATTGGTGTCCTGGATTTATTCCTAAGATTCAGTCTCTTTTCTCCCAATGCTTACTGTATTTCAACACTTACAGGTTATTCTCCTTATGGTTGCCTTGCCACACTCATTTTACATTTACTTCATTTTGTCTTTTAGACATGAATTAAGACCAGCAGCTCTGCCTCTTCCCCTATCTGTAAAATAAAACCCCAACATAGTTATAAATGCTTTTACCTATCATATTCTTTTAATTCTCCACTAAGACACTGCTGTTGCTAAGTCTGGGGGGACACTATATTCAGTTTCTTTTATGATGAGATTTCATGCTTGTGGAATTTACCACAAAATCCATTTTGCTTCTTACGAAAGGAATATTCTCTACTATGCAAGCTGATTTTAAGTTACACTTCTTGTCTATCTGGTATAAAGTAAAACTTAAAATTGAATTGTATAAACAGATGTAATGGTTCCTCTGAGCTCACAGAGAAGCTGAAAAACACTGAGGGAAAGAAGAGAGGATTGACCAGTTCACTTTATAAAGTCAAACTGATAATTATAAACAAGTTATTCTAGTTTATAATTATCTTTCAGTCTCTTTTCAGGCTGTTCTGTATTTGACCTTCACAGAAGACCAAGCACATTACCTGTATTTTGTGCCTTTTAACATCACCCACACAGTCTACGTGGGACATAGTGTAACATTGACCCAACAGTGCAGAGGAAGTAACTCTTCATCTCAAGAGAAAATATCTCAAAATGGTATTAAATACGCTTACATGCATGTAGACTCTGCTGCATTCATCAACCTACAGGCTCTACCAGCTGGAACTATGTACAGTTTGGAGGGAGCAGGAGCATCTGCTGGCCTCTAGGTTTGGATGCATACCCCACTTGCATCACATGTTCATCATGTGTGTTAGACTTCAGCGTAGATTGCTGAGAAGAGTCTACTGTGTTCATGAGGACAGTAGTAACCTCTCTGTGCCCCTTTGCCTCACACCAAGTCCCCATTCTGCTTAGCGGGTAAGGCTTGAGAGTGAACTGCAGAGCAATGCTGTACCACCATACCAACATAGTTTTATTCTGCCTCTAGTTAAAAATATATTAACATATCAAAGTCATAGAACCTCCTTCTGCTATCACCTCCGAAAAAAAAAAGGTTGATCAAAATAAAATGAGAAAAGGTCATGGTGCTGGAGAGACACACACAAGCAAATTGTTGCATACAATAATAATGTGCCAAAGGAATTAACATGAGCTACAATCATAAAATCATTATGGTTGGAAAAGAATTTTAAGATAATCAAGTCCAATCTCTAATCTCACATTGTTAAATCCACCACTAACCCATGTGCCTCAGCACCTCATCCATGCGTCTTTTGAATATCTCCAGGGATGGTGACTTCACCACCTCCCTGGGCAGCCTGTTCCAATGCTTAATAACCTTCTGGATGAAAAAGTTCTCCTAATCTCCAATCCAATCCTTCCCTGGCACAACTTGAGCCCATTTCCTCTTATCATTCATTACTAGAGAGAAGAGATTGACCCCTACCTCCCTACAACTCTCTTTCAGGCAATTGTAGAGAGTGATCTTGTCTTCTCTCAGCCTCCTCTTCTCTAGGCTAAACATTCCCAGCTCCTTCAGCCACTCCTCATCAGACTTGCTCTCCAGAACCTTCACCAGCTTTGTTGCCTGTCTCTAGACATGCTCCAGCAGCTCCATGTCCTTCTTGTAGTGGAGGGGCCCAAAAGTACACAGTACACAGTACTAGAGGTGCAGCCTCACCAGTGCCAAGTACAGGGGGACAATCATGTCCTTGACCCTGCTGGTCACACTGTCACTGATACAAGCCAGGATGCCTTTGGCCTTCTTGGCCACTTGGGCACACTGCTGGCTCATATTCAGATGGCTGTCATGCTGGAGCATATGTAATGGAAAAGAAGGCAAATCTCAGCCATTTTTTATCATTCCTGAAAACAACATCAGTCAAAGCTTGGGATAGCAGATCAATAGTACATCAAAATAAGCATCACATATGCCATAGTCAATTTCTACCCTATTTGCTGAGTACTTCAACTCAGAATCCAGACATTATAATAGCAAAGCTCACCATCTCCTTTCCAGCAGCTGGAAGCTCGTCAGTAATTAAAACATTCATTCCTGACTGGAGAGTTATACCAAAGTTAAGTGATATGATCACAATGTTGCCCAAGGTTGACCTTGGGAGTATTCAAAGGCAAACTTTTTTCTCTAGAAATACATCTGACCTGTAACACGGACTCAGATTGTCTAAATTAAAAGCCTGCTTTTAATCTGCTTCTAAAAGATCCAGTGTCTAAGATTATTTTTAGTAATTTTTTTTTCTTGGATGTAATGTGTCATTTTCTTTAATGACTGTCCTATTAAAGGTTGGTCTTTCCTCCAGATTCTTGCAATTCCAAGTTTTCTTCAGTATTTAATGGTGCTTTCAGCTTAATCCAATATTTCCTCTTTACCTAAAGTCTCATTTGCACTGGGTGCACTGGTTGGGGCATCACTTTTTTCTGTGGTATCTAGCAATGGGACAAGGGGTAATGGGATGAAGCTGGAACATAAAAAGTTCCATTTAAACATAAGGAAAAACTATTCTACTGTGAGGGTGAGGGAGCCCTGGCACAGGCTGCCCAGGGAAGTTGTGGAGTCTCCTTCCTTGGAGGCCTTCAAGACCTGCCTGGACATGTTCCTATGTGACCTGATCTAGGTGGACTTGCTTCAGCGGGAGGGTTTGGACTAGATGATCTCTAAAGGCCCCTACCATTCTATGATTCTATGAATGTCAGTTGACAAAAGGATATATCTTATTTGCCTCCCAGGCTATGGCCAAAAATACACTGACAGTTCTTGTATTGCCCTTTTCTTCATGGATAGGCCTCACCGTGAAACAGCATTTTTTTCTCCATTGGGAAGTTGAATGAAATTATTATCCACACCTTTTTTACTTGAATTAATATACTATGACCTCCATAATCATAAGGTTGAAGGATTCAGCCCCAGAAATTTTTGTTTGTCTTCACCTAACACATGCCAGAGACACCAAAACAACAGTTATTACACAATAACTGGCTTCCTGAAACATGACAGATCTGAAATCTTTATACCAGCACCCGACTGATCAGAAGAATAATAAATGAAAGAGGCAAGGGTTCCCTCATTGCTACTGTTAATAAACATAACATCTTCAAACACTTATCTTTGGAGACCTGTTCATGTTTCATCCTTGAAAACCACACAAAAGTTCCAGTTACTAAGGAGAGGTTGGGCATTAAAGAAATAGGAAGTGCCAGGAAATGAATCCAGAGTTTATTTTAATAAATTCATTGTTACCTGCAGACACAGACTAAGCAAACATTTCCTGCAGCAAAAAAGTCAATAGCAGCCTTTCCAGATGATGTAATGACTGCCTTTTTTGACATCTCAGTTGATAGTTGTCTGCTCTATATTAGTTTGTTGAACTGACACCCACATAACAACAGAGAAAACTGAGACAGCCTTAATTTTAATCTCCACAGTCTAAACAGATGAGCAATTTCCTCAAATATTCATGGTACAGTTAAGAAGTTACATAAAAAAAAAAATGTGATTATCTGACAGTGAGATGAATTACCTGGCACTTCAGAGATCCATAGGCAGAAGCTGTCAATGGCTGAGGACTCATCCTTACTTAGGCACACAGCCTGTGAAGCTGTCTGCAGCAGGGTACAGCATTGGAGCTCTGCGGAGGTTGTCAGAGTTTTGCCACATGGCAGATATTTACTTACATAAAAAGAGCTGTGGGTGTAATAAGGATATTCAGGGGCAATACTGGGCAGTTGAAAAATTAAGAAAGGAGGAGGAGGTAGACTTTCACAGCATGTATCTTCTTGCTATGCATTGTGGGAGATGTTATTGAATTTGTTCCACAGTTATCCTTCCCTCTGATTTTGTTTACTCTCATTTTTATCACTAGCATGGTTTCCATCAGAAATGCAGAAGCATTAAAAAGAAATTATAGAAAAGGGTACCAGCTACGAAAAACCCTAATTTTACCATTTCTTGAACTTTTTCTTCCTCATGCATGCTGTGGAGGGAGCCGACTTCCTATTACCTTCTGGGTCTTACAGGCTGAGGATTGTACTGCTAAATGATTCACCTCCCAGCTATAGGGATTTTCTTGTCCATTTGAATTACTGTGCTGCCATGATGTGAAATCATTTCTTTCTGTGTCTCCTTCTTCGGGATTTTTACACACTCATGCATGAAAGTATATGCTTGCTTACATGCACACATGTCTGTGTAAATGCATGCTTATGCACAAATCAGGTCTTGTTTCTGTGGCACTAAAGCAAAAAGATTCTGTTACGTATCAGAAAACAAAACCCATCAAGCAATCATAGGTCTAAATTGAAATGAATGATTTGCTATACAAGTATATAAATAAGAAGTCATAATGGATACCACAGCCAAAGTGTATTTGGCTGAGGAATGCCAGAAACAAAAGTCCTGGTCAAAAGGATAGTATCACTGCTCTAGCAAAGAATCAGATTTAAAATATGTATCTTTTTTTCTTGAAACAAGACCTGGAAACTCAAGAACTCCACCAGTCTGGAGTTCTTGTAGTTTCTGTGGTGAAAAAGAACCACCACAACTCATAGATACATGAAAAAACACAGCCTCTCCTTCAGCTGATTTCATTGCTGTCACAATGTTGAAGCTCAATGGATGTTACTCAGAGCTACAGGGCATGCTAAGAATGATTCATGAAGTTGCCATAATTCCTCGTGACTTAAAGCTTATTTTTTATCACATACTCAATGAAAGTCTTCTCTCTGCATTGAAACAGACAAAAGAGATTTACACTCTTGTCTTTAACTTGAAATCTCAAGAGTTGCAGATCTCTTTTCAAGACATGTTCCCCAACAACATACAGGGAGAAAACAGGGGAATGCTCCTTTTTTCTAACTGTGGCATTCTAGGCATAAATCAGTAACAAAGCTACTAACACCTAGTTTGGATACCCTCAGCCTAACCTACCTATTACTTAAGAAAATGTATAACTCTACCAGTCCTACATAATCTCTGCCAGCTCCCCATGGCCCTTCCAAGGAACCTGAAAAAGCTGAAAAAACATGAGGACTGATATTTAAGACATCAAGTCTCACCCTAGCTGTTTATAGTAAACATTTTACTTAGGATGCATCTGCAGGTAATGAGGAGAAGAAGGTGTCTTCAGCAGGTGACTTATTTAACTCAACAGCTATCTAACAACTATCATATAATGGGTGGATTTTTTTTTCTTCAGGAGCTCAGAGTTTCAGATAGCTTAAACAAAGCATATTTTTAAAGATATGTGCCAGTATTTGCTATTATTATGAGAGTCTGTAAATTTCATAGTTATTCATCTTAAAGACAGTAAGGGAAAAAAAAGCCTGAATAAAAAAAAAGCCCACACTCTCAAAAAGCAGGGCATGCTTGCTTTTTTCAGAAAATCTTTTTTAAGGTTTTTTTTTAATATATAGACAGTATTGTTCTCTTTCTAGCAAAGTATTCAAGTCAGAGAATAATGACAGCATAGGCTGTCAGATATCTGATACATATAATCACTTCTGTGGTCTGGTTTCCTTTCTCATTGATATAGTTTAGGCAACATGACAAATGCAGCTTCCATTTGTCGTCTTGTTTATTTTAATGGTATCAGGGTGACATGCTGCCTGCATGAAGGCCATTTCATTGGCCTTTAAGAAAATAAGGTGGCAAATTGACCGTGGCCTGAACAAAAGGCAGGAACCAATTATTCTGCTACCAAGTATCAAATTATATTTTTGTTATTATGCATCCCTGGGTACATAAACCTCAACTTTTGTGGGGAATTTCAAAGAAAGAAAAGAAACAAAAATCTTTATATACACATACATATACACACATATATATACAACAGAGAAAGGTCTTATTACACATCCAAAATCTATGGTAATTGTTGAAATCAAAGCCAGCATGTATAGGTTGGTGGTGTACTAGCAAATCAAACCTATCCATAACTGTTCTCTTTCTCTGGGACCAAGTGCCATGGAGCACCCTGAGCCCACCAAGAGCATCTTGAGCCTCAGGAGCTGGTCACTGGGGCTGGTGTGAGGCTTGGTGCATCTCTAGCAACCAAAATCTCTGGAGGTGAAGAAGATCCAGACAGAGCAGGGAGCTCAGACTGAGGACCCAGACTGAGCAGGAGCAAGGGAGCTGTTGCAGGAGTATCTGGAAATAGAGCAGTGAGATTTTCACGAGGAAGATGAGGATTCAGTGTTGCAAATGGTAGAAAGCTGGATGGTGGGGAAGCTGGCAATTTTCATACCTTGAGACTCAACTGAGTGCTATCCAAAATCTGCATCAATTTTCAGACAACCAGCATTGGCTACAAATGAAGGGAAGCCATCAGGAAAATACCACAGTTACTGCCTGTGCTCAGAGATTACAAATGAGATAAAGTAAATGAAGTGTTGAAAGAAAGCTGTGACCAGGTTGGAGAAAGACTGTCATGGTTTGGCATGAAGCTGTTTCTGGTAATGGGGAATGGGCTGTAAAGATGGCTCCTGTAAGAAGTTGCTTGAAACTCTCCCCAGCTCTGAGCCAGACCCACTTCTGGTGCTGAGCCAATTAGATGTCTTCATGATCACTTTTTAAGAAGAAGCCGGAAGAGGAGGCTTCTTCCTGTTCCTTCCTTCTCTGGTCCCTTCTTCTTTTCTGGCTGGTGGTGGTGCAAGGAGTGGGAAGAGAAAGAAGCGACCATGCAGACTCCAAGGTCAGTGAGAGAAACCACATGTTTCTCTTCATTATTTTCTAGAAATTCTAGTCTCTCAAGTACACCTTGGGTTTCTTTAAGCCTTCTCATTAGTCTTTCTATAGCTGCTTCTCCTGTTTGACATTAGGAATTCCATGGATGTTCAGTTCTTGCTATATGTGAACAAGAGGATACTAAATGAAGCCCATAAAAGATTTTCATATATGTGAGCCATACTGACTGATCTTTTTCTCACCGAGACTGGGAATTGGGGGAAAATGCTGACCATTAGACTACAGAACTGCTGTAAGTGTTGAACAGAGATGATGTTTTATTTAACCAAGAAACAAAAAAGATCCAGTGTTATTTTACAACACTTTATCCCAGAATTCACAGAAACATTGTCATCTTTGCTTCCAAAACACCAATCAATTCTGCAGTGTCCCATGAGCCATGCCTTCTTTTGATTTAAATGTGAAATCTTATTCAGGAAAGAGTCTCAGTTATTTACTTTAGAGACACAATGGAAAGCAAAAGCTTTCTATAAGAGTTCTTGGTTCCTTGGGCTGCTTATTTAAAACAAGGCTTACAGTATAAAGCACGAATCAAAAGGTACCTATGTTTGGAGTACACCTTCAGGGAGAACAGAGAACAGTAGGATCAGTTCTAATAGTGTTCCCTGTTTATATGTGCCTTTGAAAATGCAGTAGAGATATCCTGTATCTTCTCTCTCTCTTGAGCAGCTGAAGGAATCGTTTAGGGTCATAGCTTCTCATATTTTTGTCATTCCTTTTTAAGTAAGTTGAGACACGGAGTGATGTCTACAATGGTACCATTCTTTTAGGTTCCAGATGATTTGTTAATCACGTAATCATTTACAGCTTAAAAAAAAATAAATGTTGAATTTATATTTCTTTGTAGATAGCACTGTGAATAAAAGCGGACGCTTTGATCACTGACAGATGCAATGGATTGTCTCCCTGAGAATAGATTGGGTATTAGACTTATGTGTGCTTTCCCACCATCATGCCTATAATAAGTTAAGCCACTTAAAGTGCTTAGCTTTTGAAATGGAATTTACTGAATCGGAGAAGACAGGAGAAAATGAGGAAATAAAGTTTTTCTAACTGCTGAGTACTACAAACACTGAGTGTCATTTTGGCTATGGGAATCTGAGTTTTGTCTTGATTCATGGCACAGAACAGAAGTCACACAAACATTGTCTTCTCTTCACATGACAGTTTAAGTGACAGGGTATAAGAAGCTCAAATTTAGATTTGGTTTAGGAGAAAATAATTGACACAGTACATCAGTTCTACCAGAAGCATCCTACACACTTCAAAGATTTTCAGTCAAGGTTGCTGAGTTGTTCTAATGAGGTCCATGTCCTCTGGATCCACAGAGATAAATCTGAGGTCTGACTTTTGTCTCCAGTTTGGTACGAACTATGATATTGTTGTCTGCCTGCCCTTCTGTAGTAGAGGTTAAGAACTATGCCTGTCCTGTTTCCCTAAAGAAGCAACCTTCTCTTCATGAAAAGACTGACAAGTTACAGTGCAGGGTTCAGATTGATGTAATTTCAGAGAGTCTATCCATTAAATTTCTGTAACATAAATAAAAATGGAAGACTTTCAGGTCTGGTAATCAGAAAAAAAACCCACAGGAGCAACAATATTAACTATGACCACTTCAATAGGCAGCAGTAGTATTAAATAATGTTGTCAAAACAAGAAATTGATATTATAGTCATTAAAAAGTTGCAAAAAAAGCTTCAGTGTAAGCAATGTCCTATTCATCTGAGTTTTAGTAGTTTAACTTTCACACAGTATAAACACACAAATAAGCCATAAAAGACAATAAAAATCTTTGTATAAATACATTAGCAACAAAAGGAAGGCCATGGAGAATCTCTGTCCCTTATTGAACATGTGTGTGGGGGAAAACAGTGACAAAGGATGAGGAAAAGGCTCATGTCTTCTTAATGTCTTCTACTTAATGTCTTCTTTGCCTCAATCTTTAACATTAGGACCAGTTGCCCTCTTGATACCCAGACCCCAGACCTGGAAGACAGGGATGGGGAGCAGAATTAAGCCCTCATAATCTAAGGGGAAATGGTTAGTGACCTGCTACACTACTTAGACATACACAAGTCTATGAGACCAAATGTCATCCGCCCGAAGGTGCTGAGGGAGCTGGCAGAAGTGCTTGCCAAGCTACTCTCCATCATATACCAGTGGTCTTAGCTCACTAGGGAGATCCTGGTGGACTGGAAAGTTACTAATGTGACATCCATCTACAAGAAGGGCTGGAAGAAGGACCCTGGGAACTACAGGCCTGTCAGACAGGAAAAGGTTGTGGAACAGATCATCCTGAGTGTCATTACTCAGCATGTATGGGACAGCCAGGTGGTCAGGGTCAGTCAGCAAAGGGTTTATGAAATCACTGCTTTGTGAAGGGCAGGTACTGCCTGACAAACGTGACCTCCTTCTGTGACAAGGTGACCTGCTCAGTCGATGAAAGAAAGGCCGTGGTTGTGGTCTACCTGGACCTTTGACACAGTAAAGCCTTTGACACTATTTCTCACAGCATCCCCCTGGAGAAACTGGCTGCCCATGGCTTGGATGAACATACTCTATCAGGTGGAAAACTGTCTGGATGGCCAGGCCCAGAGAGTTGTAGTGAACTGAGTTAAAATCAGTTGGTGGCCGGTCACCAGTGGTGTTCCCCAGGGCCTAGTGCTGGGATGTGTTTTGTTTAACGTCTCTATCAATGATCTGGATGAGGGGATAGAGTGCACCCTCAGTAAGTTTGCAGATGACACCAAGCTGGGTGGCAGGGTAAATCTGCTTGATGGCAGGAAGGTTCCTCAGAGGGATCTGGACAGGTTGAGGCCAGTTATGTGAGGTTTAACAAGGCCAAGTGCAGGATCCTGCACTTGGTCCACAAAAACCTGAGGCAACACTACAGGCTTGGGACAGAGTGGCTGGAAAGCTGTCCTGTGGAAAGGACCTGGGGGTGTTGGTCAACAGCTTGAACATGAGCCAACAGTGTGCCCAGGTCACCAAGAAGGTCAATGACATCCTGACTTGTATCAGAAATAGTGTGGCCAGTAGGACCAGGAGATGATTGTGTCCCTGTCCTCAGAGCTTGTGAGGCTGCACCTTGAGAACTGTGTTCAGTTCTGGGCCAATGACTACAAGAAGGACATGGAGGTGCTGGAGACAGGCAATGAAGCTGGTGAAGGTTCTGGAGAGCAAGTCTTACTAGGAGCATCTAAGGGAGCTGGGGTTATTTAGTCTGGAGAAAAGGAGGCTGAGAGGAGATCTTATCACTCTGTACTACTATCCGAAAAGATGCTGTAGCAAGATGGATGTTGGTCTCTTCTCCCAAGTACCATGCAATAGGACAAGAGGAAATGGCCTCAAGTTGCATCAGGAGAGGTTTAGATTGGATATTAGGAAAATATTCTTCTGTAAAAGGGTATCAAGCATTGGGACAGGCTGCCCAGGGATTCTAAGTGAGGTTCAGGTTAGTGGGGATCTAAAAGAAGAGGAAGAAGTTGGCTCCTTCCCTGGTGTTACCTGGAAGGTAGCCTTTAGCATGGAAAAATGGGGCAGATATGTAGTGAGAAGGTATTTAACTGCAGGGATGTCAGCTGAGCTGTGCGTGGTTCTGGAAGTCAAGAACAAGTTCCTGCATTAAAGAACAAGTAAGAACATTTTTTTTTTTCTTTTGAAGGAAATCAATTCTGAGAAAATGCATAAAACCAGCAGGAATACAAGCTTTTTGAATCTCAGGGAAGAAAGGTTTATGCAAGTCATGTTTTACTTAGGATTAAGCTTCTGGAGTTCTTCACTCCCTGATTAAACTGTGTGAAGAATTATGCCAATTAAATAGAATAGACTGTAAGAGAGAAATTTCCTGTTGCAGTATTTTATCTGTGGGTTACTTGTGACAGAAGCATTTAAAATAGTTCCATTTTTTTTTTTTTTAAAAAAGTTTGTTTATTCATTCTTTCAGTCTTCAGTTGAAAGCAAAGGGGAAGTTGGGAATATATGGATGCGTAATAATCAAAAGCTTGTAGGAAAGCACTGAGTTTATAATTTCTTATGTGAAAAGCAGACAGCAACCCTTTATTTTTACCAAGACAGATATAATTACTGCAGTTCTGTTTGTACAGTCCTATTGGAGATTCTTTTGAAAATCATAATAGGTGGGAGAAGTAAAGATGGCTTTTTACCAAATGCTGGGAGAACCTGAAAAATCTTACTTATCAGTGCACAAAAGGAATACACTGTTCAAGAGATGTCTGCAAGCTGGCCTCCCACTGCTTTGAGCCTAATTTGGTTAGAGAGAAACAGAAAAATAGTGGCCCTTGAAAACTCAAAATTGCACTGCAAAAATCTGGTTTAATGTTAACATGGACCTTCAGCTGCCAGTGCCACAGTCAGATGTTTTAGAAGTATTGGTTTTCTTATGAGAGTATTTGTCCAATGAATGCCTAGTGGCTTTTTTTTTTTCAAAGTTAAGTACATTATCTCATCTACTTCAGAACACTTTTCTTTCAGAGAAACCATATGATATTAGACTGCTGTGAGTAGGACTGCCTGCCAAGTCTCCTTTGTTTCTTCAATATTTAATTACAAGTCCAAAGAATGACACAAATGTAGGAAACTGTAGTCTGAAAAGCTGTGCTTACTGCAACCTATTTATCTCCACAAGAAGAACAACCAAGTCAGAGCATGGTCTTTGTCTGAGCCAAACAATGAAAACGTTTTTGCATGAGTTTTCATTCATATTTTCTAAGATGTCAGCTGGTTAAACTGGTTCTTTGTGCTTTCCACTAATTTCAGATTGCTTGTTGAGAACATTCATCTTGGAAATGAGATCTCACAGGAGTTATGCCAACCTGCACAGCCAAGTGACCCATGTGGTGTGGCTGTGAGCGTAACTCAACCTCTGCAGGGTTACTCCATTCTGATCTGTTCACCAAACTGCTTAGATCTGACTCTGAAGTAATCTCACACTTGTTAACATTTCGGCCGTGCTCTTGACATGAGTGTGGTGTGCTATTCACTGTGCTGATTCAACAGATCTGCGTGAGTTCAGGAGTGTCCTGGTCTTCCTTAGAATAATCCCTGTATAGTGTGGTATAATTCAAAGAAGTGTTTTGAAAAGCAGGATCAACGCATTTTGATATAGGGATAAAAGGACTTGAGAACGAACCATCCACATGAATCTCTCCCTTACATTTAGAAGCCCTTTACCAGGTGACACACTAGTCTTGTCCATTAGCTGGTCACCTTCCTTGAGGGAAGATGAATTTTTATCATCTGTATTCTTCCCTGTTTCTGTTCTCTGGACTATCAAGGAATGAGTTCCTACATGTTCAAAAGGAGACTGAATCAGAATCTAGAGGCCTTTTTCCTCCTTTTCTGCCTGTTTTCTCAGACTCTTTGGGTGATTTAAGCCAAAAGAGTCATGTGGCAAACCATTTTACATATGCCCCTCACCGTGGCATATGTCCCACAAAATACAGTTTCATTGTTATTTGCCCTGCCATCATTTATGCAGAACATTTTGGTTCTGAAGGAAAATTAAGGACAATAAGGAAATTAAAATAATGTCACAGAGCTAAAGAAAGGAAGAAAATATTCATCCCAGTAGAATTCTTAAGGTCAAGCAAAACAAGGATATCTCTGGTTACCCTCCAAGTAATTCTCCCAAAAGACCCACAGAGCTGTACCATCTTTTGTTAAACCACCTCTCTTTGTCCTTTTTATAGCCCCGAATGGTAATTTATTCCTGGATTGGATGAAATATTAAGTCCCTGATGTCATCACTATGATCCTTAGGCAGAATATAATGCAAATGTATAAGAACTACTTGTCTATGCAGTTACGTGTGTCAGAAGTGTTGAGAAGGTTTTTTTGGGGAGGCACACGATCGTGTCGATCTCAAGTGAAGCAGGGGACAACTCACCACAGCAAGGACTTAGCTGTCCCAGGGAACTGAACCATGGATCAGCTTTGCTGGGAATAGGTTTCCTTAGGCTAGAAGCTCAACTCAGTTTTTCAGTTATAACTCTTATTTATTTATTCCAACGCTGATACTCAAGTCTTACATTTTAATTTCTAAATGGGCAGCCTAGGCAAGTCTTTTTAGATTCAGGTCATCCTCAACTTCTAACACTCCTTTGCGTCCATCCTTTGCGTCCATTCTAGAGGGAGTGTCTTGAGGCAAGACAGGGCTTTGAAGGACCTTTGAGGGAGCTTGTGGAGAGTTGTTATTTTTTTTGCTAGGGAACATTATTATTTCCTCTGCAAAGCTCCTCCATCATCTACAAGCCAGAGCTGGGAAATTCACAATTGTTCTTTATCAAAAGTGAATTTTAAAAATTGTCAGAATCATTCTGTCTTCACCTGTACCCACCCACAGGCACATTTCTACAGAGGACTATCCACTATTAAATACACGGGTCTATTTTTACTTTGCAAAGATCTCTATGTGGTCTGTCTCTCCTGAATACACACACACATAAATGCATTAGACATATGCTTGCCTCCACAGCCCCTTTTTCTTGTTTGTTACAGGTAGAACAGACGATATGAGTGGCAGTCTCCTAAAAGCCTTTTGGCTAGCAGAGAGGGACACAGCACTCCATTAATCTAGTCAAGTTCATTCAGAGCCTCACCGGAACCACACCTGAACCACTTACTGACTTCAAGCGTGTCTGTTTTACAATGCCGCAGTGTTACAGAGAAATGCCATCCCTACCTCACAGACAAGGAACTGAAGCAACAAAGATTAGATGTTGAAAATCACAGCTGCAGCAGCATTATGAGCAAAAGCAAAGTAAATCCTAGGTGACCATCCTGTTAATTCCATTATTCTATTAACAGTTATATATATTTTTTGGAGAGGAAAATGATGGTAAAATAATGAAGGAAGGAGACATTAATAGAAATAAAGGAACCACAGGAAAGAAAGATTTATCATCAATTGATTTTACAATGCGATTGGGCAATGGTTCTCCATTTTGGCTGCTTGAGAGTGTCTCCTGTCACACAACTAAAATGGCATTTGTGGCAAGTTTTCATATTTCATGGACTGCTGCTGCGAGCGTGGGATGTATGAGAACAAGAAGGGCCACTGGATGAAGGACGAATATCTGCTTTGACTCAGGGCCTCAGGTGAAAGCAGAAAAGAGAAAAGCTGGACAGTGAGGACAAAACCTCTGCTTAGTGGTTAGAGAACATGTCCTGCAAATAGGTTAAACACTAATCACTGTCCAGCTGCTTCTAAACACTACAAGCACTTGGGAACTGCTTACTTGGAGGCACTTGGAGTCAATTTTTTTGTTCTGAGGAAATGGATCAGAGCTTCAGGTGTTCAAGTTTCAGAAACTCAGTCCAAACTCAATTTGAACATTAAAAAAATGCCTGAAAAATAAGAAAGGGAAAACCAGCTGTTTTGCAAAGGAAGATAGAATAACTGTCCTGAGGGTATCTCATAAATAGGGTTATCAAGAGGTACTCACCTTTGGGAAGCTGCTTGAAATGAAAGCAAAGGCTGCATTTAAATAATTACATATAGTTTTCTAGACTGTTTCTGCTCTCATTTTAATCAAGTTTTCTTTTGCAATAAAATAAAAAATCTAGGCACTTAACTACTGTCTCCCAAGACAATGCTATTATTATAAAAGAAATGCAGATTTAGAGAGTTAATAATAAAGTATAGATTATGTTTTCTTGAGCAAAATGAATCCCTTCATAACATATTGCTGGCAATAAAGAGTAAGCCTCGGATTTCATGCGGCAATATTAATTGCTAGGGAGAGAATGAAAAAAAAATCATGTCAGATTAAGATTCCTTTGCATCACAGCAGAGAAGACTGAGTGCGTCTTCTGAATAAACAGATTATGTTACAGGGAGTAAAATTAGCAGGCAATCTTCAGTGATGCCTGCCTCTAACAGTTCCCCATATGACTTCTTGTGGGCAGGCCCGAGGGAGAACAACTGATGGCAGAATGATTATTTCAGCTTTCCGTGTTATTATTCTGCAGCCTTTCTCAGAGTGAGGGGATATTAACTATTCCACCTCTTCTCTGCGCTGCGGAGAAATCGAGCTTCACATCAGTGTATAACGTACATTTAACAAATAATTGCATGTCACAAAAGCTTTTTGATCTGAAACTATGAGAAGAAAAAGGACTTCATGTATTACTAATGGAAGAATGATACATTTCAAATAATGAATGTAAAATAAGATAGCCATCAAGAAAGCAACGTAATAACCACAGGTTCTCATAGATGGAGGATGAAGGTGTGTGACTTACATGCTGCAGTGAGAATGCTTTCCCACTGGCTTTGGTGGACTCAGCCATTCTCCCATGCAGATCAGGACAGAGTCCTTTACAGCACAGTCCCTTCAAGGCAGCACAAGGCAGTGTTACCAGGGCTGCGATGTCCTCTTGCTCTTTGGCTAATGCTGCCTTTTAGAAGCTGGCTCTTTAATTAACATATATACATTTAAAGAAAACAAGATTTGTGAAAGCTCTGGTCTCTGGATGATTTTGTTGTAAGCTGCCTCTAAAGGAAGTTCTGTTTTCTGCTAAGGTGTCAAGAAAACTGATGATGTCCATGCTGCCAGAACCTGCCAATCTGTACATGTCCTCCCACGTTCTTTCTAAAGTCACCAGCAATCCAGTAGCTACCATAGCTTCATATCTCTTAAGGCCTCAAATCTGGCTTAATACATGTGTCCAGCCTGGTGTGGGGAGTGAGGAATAGATCAGAAATTCTCAGAGGTCCATGCTGCTGAGACATGTCCTACATAGGCTGAAGCATCTGAAGGACTGCTGGCATTGGGGCCCAGTGCTGGGATGGTGGGAGGTGGGAAAGATGAAGGATCCTTCCACAGGTTGCTCTTAGAGAACGAGATGCCACATGGGAAGTGGGAGCACTGACAGAAGCACAAGCAGACAGGCAGCCCAACTTGTAATGCCAGCTTGGTGGCAGCAAGCAGAAATGTGAGCCTTGGAGTCATCATGTGTAAGTACTGGGAGAAGAAATACTCCACTGCCAGCCTACCCTGGATGACAAAAACTCTTGCTCACATGTGCCCAGTTAAGGGAAGGTGTCATTAGCAGTTTACTTGTAAGAATCTCTTCCTATTCTAGAAACTCTGTAGAGACTTCACAGAATCACAGAACCACAGAATCACGGAATGTTAAGGGCTGGAGGGGACCTCGAAAGATCATCTAGTCCACCCCCTCTTCCAGAGTAGAACCACCTAGAGTAGGTCACACAGGAACCCATCCAGGTGAGTTTTGAATGTCTCCAGAGGAGAGTCAACAACCCATCTGGGCAGCCTGTTCATGTTACAAAAAGAAAAAAATAGAAGCTTCTGAAATACTAACTTTGTCCTGAAAATGTTGTGAGGTTACACTATCTCATGCCTATGTGGCATTTACAGAAAAGTCTCTTCATCAGCTGAAACACTCTGCTTTGCTGAGCTCTGCAGAGATCCTGCAATACACTGTTGTTGTTTGGCAATGAGAACAGAGTCAAGCATGACAGAAGCTCTTCATCCTCTAAACTTCAGAGGTGCTTTATTTGAAAGTCATTGAGCTAACTGTCCTTCCCAGAAGGATGACTAATATAAATGCACTGGTTTTCTACTCAGAGCTGGTGAGCAGACTATCATAGAATGGTAGGGGTTGGAAGGGACCTTTAGAGATCATCTAGACCAACCCCCCTGCAGAAGCAGGTTCACCTAGATCAGGTCGCATAGGAACATGTCCAGGCGGGTCTTGAAGACCTCCAAGGAAGGAGACTCTACAACCCCTCTGGGTAGCCTGTGCCACTATGCCTTACAGTGTCTGGTCTCAGCCTTGCAAAAGGCCTTCTTCTGTGCCCTCGTGGTGAGCAAGGCCTGCCCATGTCTGTTTATAACACAGCGTTCTATTAAGAACTCCTCTTTAGCCTAGGTGTTTCTCCAAAGCTTCATACAACTGAGAAACAGCATCTGCCTAGAGAAAATGGCATAGCATCTTGCCCTTTGGGAAATAGCATCTAATTAGAATTTACTCACTCTTTCAAAACTGGGTAAAAGAACTTTTTTTTTTCCTTAAAAAAAGAGAAATATTTACATTTAAATCCTTAGTAAAGAAGGCACTAGTTCATATTTTGCTTGTACTCATGCTCTACTTTGTATTTAGGGGCAAGATCTCATTTAGCGTGTATCAACCTGAAGCGAGTGGAGATTAAGCTGTCTTTGGAAGAAGAGAAAACTGTGTGAATTTTAAACAGGGGGATTCTGCCTATTCCACCACTTACCTTGTGCCCCAGCAGCATCATGCTCCAATAAGCTCCTCTCACAGCACTCATTGGCAATGAGGAACTTACAGGAAAAAAACCCAAAATAAATTGTTATTAGTGCTAACAAATACTGTCCTTTATTTCTGAAATTCCATGATAGTTCCTAGCCATTTTTTCACTGCTTTCAATTGGAAGAGTCAAACAACTTTTAAGGCAATGAGATGGTCTTTATGGTAGCTTGGGGTTTTTTAGGTTTATGTCTGCAAGGTCTCCAAAAGGGGCCTTGGAGAGTAATGTAAGAGAGATGTACAGACTTTCCTTGCCTTCTTGAGAATAAATGGTAGACAGTATGTGTGAAGCAGTACAACTTTCCTTTGTTGTATCATAGATTCTCAATGGCTGGAAGGGACCTTGAAAGATCATCTAGTCCAACTCCCCTGCCAGAGCAGGACCATCTAGAGCAGGTCATGCAGGAACTCATCCAGGTGGGTTTTGAATGTCCCCAGAGAAGGAGATTCCATAAGCCATCTGGGCAGCCTGTGCCAGTGCTCCTTCAGCCACTCTCCCTAGTTCAGTATCGTCAGCAAATTTGCTGACAGTGCCTTCTGTTCCCTCATCAAGGTCATTAATGAATACATTCAACAGTACCAGTCCCAGCACCAACCCCTGAGGGACTCTGCTAGATACAGGCCTCCAACTAGACCCTGACCCATTCATCACAACTCTCTGCCTTCTTCCCTTCAACCAGTTCACAATCCACCTCACTACCTGACCATTCAGCCCACACTTTCTCAGTTTTGCTGCAAGGATGCTGTGGGAGATGGTGTAAAATGCTTGACTAAAATAAAGATGAACCACATCCACTGCACTATCACCATGTATCCACCTGATTACATCTTCATAAAAGGCTATTGGGTTGATCAAACATGACTTCCCTTTGGTAAAACCATATTGACTGCTCTCAGGGACCCACTTGTCCTTTAAATGGCTGGAGACAGTACCTAGGATAAGTCATTCCATGACCTTTTCAGGGATGGAGGTGAAGCTGACCGGTCTGTAGTTACCTGGCTCCTCCTTCTTGCCTTTTTTGAAGACTGGAGTGACATTTGCTCTCCTCCAGTCCTCAGGCATCATTCCTGCTCTCCATTACTTACTGAAGATGATGGAGAGTGGTTTAGCAATGACTTCTACCAGCTCCCTCAGCACCTGCGGGTGCATGCCATCGGTTGGAACTACAGTGTAAGGTATTTAATTCCCATACAGTTAGTCCCACTCAGAAAGAACAGTGTGATGTAGCTAAATGAGGCATCCTTGTGCCAAAAGAAACCCTGATTATATGTTGTGGAGAAAAGGAGAAAAAAAACCCCTCAGTTACTAAAGCAGTTATTAAAATAAAATAGAGATGTTTCAGCTCAAGATGAAGCATGAAGACAGAGAGAAGATACTTGATGTTATGGAGAACTGAAGAATTTGAGTGGCCCCCAAATCACAGACCAGTGGCCCCTGCTCTGCAGGAGAGGAAGTCTCTTGGCCAGAGCAAGTATGTGTTGGCTGTCCTTTCATCTGAGAATTGCCAAGATTTGGGCTTGGCCATCCATGAGCAGACTGGCTGGTGACAGCACACGAGCACAGGCCTCACTGTATAGTACTTCCACCTGCAAGGATTTTTTCGGTATTTTCTTGTGCTTGCTTTGATGTGACACAATGGAGGACCATTATCTGTGTATGATCCAATCATCATGTGTTAGGATTTCACACACTCACTGTCCTCTCTCAAGAAAGAGAAATGGGGCTCTAAGCAGCTTGTCCTACTGAAAAGAGGAATTACACTCAGAAAGAAGAGCTGGGAGAAAGACACTTTTACTTATGTACTCATACTGTTAACTCAATGGGCAACTTTCAGAGGAAAGGCAGAGGGAAATGATGTGTGAAAATCAGCTACAGACATAAAAGGATAATTTGCTGAACTACCTGCTGACTTTGGTCTCATTGAAGTCACATTTCCGGTGATATCTTATGAAGAAGCTGGCATGTCCCAGTTGGATGCGAGGTGCCAGACGCCAGGGATGGAGGCAGTCCAAGGAGAGGGGTTGGTGCAGACACCCACGGCTGTGTGACACCAGTGCACTCGAGCTCCGCCATCTACCGCCACTGCCCAGAGTCCCCACCAAATGCAGGTGCCAATGGCACTGTCACAGAGAACAAGACACTGTGGTGCTGTGCCTCCTTGCAACAGGGCAACCGTCAGGATCCATTCCATTTGGTGCACAAAAAGTGAACTTACAGCTTTGGTTCAGGTTTAAATGAGACGAGAGCTCTTCCTTTTTGTAGCTTGGTTGATATTTTTAAAAGATTGTATCTCCCCTGTGTGAAAGATGGCTATTTGCCTTTTTCTTTTTTTGAAACTGTGGGATAGATTATTATCTCACTGAAAAATTGAGGAGTGGTGGGGAGCGGTTCCTGTTGTTGTAGAGTGTGGTTGAGGACAGGAAAGTTCTGTCAATATTAAAACAAGTAACCCTGACTTTTATTTCCACTTAATTTTGCAATAAGAGAACTAGGAATGGCTATTAGCTTGGCCTATGGTAAAATATCTTTTTTTGGTCTTCCTTTTTTTTTTTTTTCAGCAACTTTTATTTAAGCCTGGAGATTTCATGGACAGAAATACAAATGCACGTGCAATAAATCTGAGTTTTCTGGAAAGCTCTGCGAAGATGCTGTAAATCTCTTTCAGAGATAAGATTAATTTACCAGAAGGAGCTGGCAATCAGCAACATCTGAGATGAAGACCTCTCTGACCCTTCTCAGACCCACCAGGCCCACAGAGTGTGCAGATAGCTATGTAGTAGGCCTTCCTGCCTGTGGCTCTTGCATGGTGGTCTCAAGGGATCTGCTGCATATTCTCAGCAAAGCTCTGCAAAGCCTTCAAAATCTGCCAAGAAAAGCCCTCTGGGTAGATAAGGAGGATATAGGAGAAACCCATGAAAACTTGGAGATGAGATTGTCTTAGCCCAGGATGGGTACAAACCCGGAGTAGGTTGAAAGCTTTCCTGTATTACACTGATTTTATTACTTTTGCCTCCAGGTCTTGAAAATCCATTCAGTATTCAACAATCATGGGGAAAAAAAGGGGGGGAGGGGGGAAAGGCCTTTCTTTTCCCAAAACCACATGCCAGCTGCTCAGGGTAAACAAACTGAATTAAACTGTCCTGTCCAACCAGTATTCACCCTTCATCTATCAAATGACAGTCTTCTTGTAAGCTATCTGATGTATAACCTACACCATCAGCCAGAGAGTTTAAAAAAAGGGACATCATCCAACCCACTTAGATGGGTTTAAACTCCTTCTGGTCTTGGTGACACCCCTGCAGTGTGCACAAGGGTAATAATGCTTCCTTATACCAAGAGGCTTCGGGCAGGTTTGGTAGTCTGTGGTCATCACAGAACTGATGCTGGCAGCAAGGTCCCAACAAAAGTTTATATAGTTAAGTCTCTGTAGTACAGTTCAGCCTGGGAAAAGTTCAAGTTAAGACTGGTGACAGAGACAATGGTGAGTCTTAGCCAAGCTCAGAGATGACCTAATTGAGGTGAACCTGCTTTAGTAGAGAAGGTTGGACTAGATGGTCTCTAGAAGTCCCTTCCAATCCCCACCATTCTGTGATTCCTTCTATGAAATAACACTCATGTAACAGAAAACATGTTAATAGCCAGTGAAGTCAAATGCTCCTGGGGAGCTTCATCTTCCTTGTGAATGGATGCTCAGACCAAAAGGTTTCTTTAAAAGGCACCGCCTCTCTTACCATACTCTGTTTTCACGTTGCCTTTAGTGGGGTATCAGATTTCACTCCCCTCAATACACCTAATAACATGAGTAATGGCAGCAGCAAAGACATGGAGCAAGGGTCTTCCAGCAACAGTCTTGGAGTACGGTGTGGTCCCTCTAGAGCCTCTGTACCTCCCCATTGCAGGTCTGACTGTTGTGTCCTTTCTGCTGCCCTTCCAGGTGTACAACATGTGAAAATCACACTTCCACACTGCCACGTAGACTTAACCTGAAGTCTTGCTGGTACATTTCAATAAACGATGCTAGCAAGTCACTTTAACTGTCGACCTTGTATTGAGTATTTCCGTGGGCAAAATGAAATGTTTTGTCATGCCTGATTACATTTTAAGTTCAAGTCTTCACTCAGATCCTAACTAGGTGCTGAATAATTTTCTTCCTGAACTACACAGACTAGCAAATCATACGTAAAGGGAACCACTGGAAAAGAAAAAGCTATTTTGTGGTTGCATTGTCTCTAACAAATAGAGACTGTGAAAAGGTATTATGCTCAGCATCAATTATTCATATTTCCAACAAGCGACTGACACATCCTCAAGTTACGACTTCCATCCACACTGGCTATAAAATACTGTTTTCACTATGATTGGAATGGCTGTTGCTGGCTGTCAATTAAAATATATATCATGTACCAAGCAACAGAAGATGATAACAGCAGGAAGAAATAACACTTGACAGCCACATGGAAAATATATAGGCAAGAGAAGACTGAAAACTGCCAAAGATCTTTATCTGCAACTTCTTTTAAACACTGACCTCCAAGATATGAAGAACAGGAAGATTTATCTGCACTTGAAAATTTCCCATATCTCCTGTTGTTCTGTTTTCTTTTCATAACCAGAATAAATGAAATATTTCTAAATTACAGATTGTACTGTGTATTTTAGGGAAGCAGCATCAAAGTCACTCCCGTTGCTCAGCTTGAGAAATTCCACTTAGCACAGATCCTTGGCTGTCATTTTCCAGCCCTTGTACCCAGGGTGGACTGGAGTTAATTACCTGTAGTGAGGAAGTCTTCAGCTTAAGCCCAGGGAAGATTTATCTTTTTGTTTGTTTAGCCCTTAGATCCACTGGAATCAGCCTTTCATAGCAGTATGATATTCATAAAGGAAAGAGGATTTTTTTTCCAGAAGCCGGGATTTTAAACAAAATATTCTCAATCTTTTGATAGAGCACCCAGACATGGACAACTTATGCAAAGCAACTATACTACCTCAAAATTTTACAGTCCAGAGATTGCAGAGTCAGTCATATTATTGCCTAACAGTTCCCAAGGCAGAATGCAGATGCTCAGAGCTGCGTCTGTTCCTTCCATCCGCACTATCACCAGGCACTGCAGGAGGGCAGGATAGGCACAGCTACTGCCAGAGGTCAGCTTGTTCTCTATTTTCTTACTCCTGGGGCACAGGAAGAAGCAAATTGCAGAGGTTTAATTGCCCTTTTCAATCGCAAAGGTCGAAAATACCAGCTCATCAAAGTGATACAAAATGAGTAAGTGTATTTCTGGATGTAGATCCCACTTTGCTTAATCCAACTTCATTATGCATGCAAGTCTTTCTTGATGTCCACAACACATTCTCCTTGTGAACAGGGCACAGAGAAACCAGACAGTTTCCTTTGCCTATACCAGAATGATTCTTCCGTTGCGGACAGAACTGATCAATGTTGTCCTACTTCATGTATGAAAACTCATCAGGTACCTTGACTATCATGATCAAAATAGGTCTATTATCCATGAATGGATGAAGTGCTTTAAAACTTGAGTGAATCTTGAGCTCCAACTAGTGGGAAGCTTGTTTTTTTCCTTCACTTCCCATAAGCCAAGATCTAAGACCTGAATCAGTTCCTTTATTATCCCTATTCGTGGCAAAAGGACCACTATCTGAGCTTAAGGAATGCCTCTGCACTTATTTTAAATAAATATGACAAGTGTGGAAGGGATAGGAACATCAGGATGTTACACTTCTGGCTTTAAAGATAAGCATCAGTAACCCAACATGTTTATGTTGTGACTCTTCCCAGGCTGCTTAATTATCAGGTTGATCTTACCTTTCCATAGGACTCCAGTCCTTGAGACACAGAGCATCCCCACTCCGCAGCACATCACTAGTTGCAGCTTGTCCTCAGTTTCATTAGAAGCTGACCAGAAATTATAATCAGCAATAAACACCAGTAACCAAAATCAACTGTGAATTTTAATGACAGATTTTTTCAATGACAGTTAAGTATTGCCTCCTGCCAAGCTGACTTACTGCTGTGTCCCACATTGGTTTTGCCACATATCAACCCTTGCCGAAGCAGGAAGTGCTGCATGTACAGAGGAGAGTGAGCACAGGGAACCCTCCCCAGTAGGGAAGGCTCACTAAACTGGCCAAGTTTGATTGTAGCAAGAGCTGGTGAAAACTTTGTTTTACTCTCTCTTTCAGATGTATCAGGGACTAATTACACCTCATTATAGACTCTCCTAGATCAGGAAGATGGACATACAATGATAGGGTAGCTGTGGTAGACTATGTTCACTGTTGGAGCCCAAATCCATCAGCCAGCTGGGATGGTTTATCTCCAGGCCCATGACTATGTGTGCACAGATGTAACAGCTGATCTCCCAATCCTGAATCAGATGACTGATTCTCTACTATCCAACTCAGAGGAATAGCAATGCATCACATAAGTAGACTCATAGAATCATAGAATGGTAGGGGTTGGAAGGGACCTTTAGAGATCATCTAGTCCAACCTCCCTGCAGAAGCAGGGCCACCTAGATCAGGTCGCATAGGAACATGTCCAGGCGGGTCTTGAAGACCTCCAAGGAAGGAGACTCCACAACCCCTCCGGGCAGCCTGTGCCAGGGCTCCCTCACCTGCACAGTGAAATAGGTTTCCTTATGTTTAAATGGAATTTTTTGTGTTCCAGCTTCATCCCATTACCCCTTGTCCTGATGCTAGCTAGATACTATAGAAAAAAGGGATGCCCCAACCTCCTGACACCCACCCTTTAGATATTTATAAATGTTAATAAGATCTCCCCTCAGTCTCCTCTTCTCTAGACTAAACAGCCCCCATTCCCACAGCCTTTCTTTATAAGGAAGATGCTCCAGTCCTCTGATCATCTTGGTGGCCCTGCGCTGGACTCTCTCCAGAAGTTCTCTGTCCCTCTTGAGCTGAGGAGCCCAGAACTGGACACAGGACTCCAGATGAGGCCTCACCAAGGCAGAGTAGAGAGGGAGCAGAACCTCCCTTGACCTGCTGGCCACACTCTTCTTGATGCACCCCAGGATGCCATTGGCCTTCTTGGCCACGAGGGCACATTGCTGGCTCATATTTAGTTTATTATCAGCCAGGACTCCCAGGTCTCTCTTTGCAGAGCTGCTCTTCAACAGTTCGACCCCCAGCCTGTACTGGTGCATGGGGTTGTTCCTTCCCAGATGCAGGGCTCTGCACTTGTCCTTGTTGAACCTCATGAGGTTCCTCTCTGCCCAACTCTCGAGCCGGTCGAGATCTCGCTGAATGGCAGCACAGCCTTCTGGGGAAGTTTAGTTTCACTCTTAAATCTCAAGAATTTACTTCATGAGGCCTCAGCTGAGGCACAGTACTGGAGACTGCACTACCATAGCACTTCTTAGATGAACGCCCTCAAAAACTCTGCCTTGTTTTTTAAACACATAAATAATGATGATCATAATTGACAAGGGCAGCCTCAGATGATTTCATAAATGCTTGTTACATGAGGCAGCAGATACAGAAGCAACCTTGTCTCAGCTGTCAATAAACGGGAGGTACCTTGGTAGTCCTTTATGCCTTGGCAAGTAACTGACCACCCCCTAGTCCATTACCATAACAGAGCAGCTCACCACCATGATACTCAGCCTCGAACAAGGGCCAGTTGGGAGCATACAAATTTGTGCCATGTGTATGTTCTGCATATCCTACTGTACTGTACAGTGTGAAGTTGTTACGTTCAAGTTTCAGTGTATAACAAAAGAGTCTGAGTCCCTCTACATGGTTCACTGGATTCCCAGCCATAGATCAACATTCTGTTTAACAAGTAAAGCCTGGTCACTGACAAGTGACCAAGGGACATTAGATATTGAAAATCTAAGCCAGGAAGTATATTATACTTTAATAAAAAGGTAAAACCAATTTTCCAGTTGAGTGATTGTTCATAAAGGTCCAGATGCAAATCAGGGAGCTATAGGTACTGAAATCACAATGCAGCCCCAGGGAATGTTTGCGCTTTGCAGGGAACATTTGGGCTTTGCAGTTGCACACGTGTCCATAACACACCCTCCTTTCCTGTTAAAGATGCTCTACAATGAAGGAAAACAGAAACATTCAGAAAAAGAGGAGGCATGCTATCAACTTGTTAGCTGGCAACACACAGGGAAAAAGACATCCCTCAGAGCAGAGCTAAACCAGAAAGCAGATGTAGGCATGACTTCTTTTTCCATTTCCCTTCCCTCTGTCTAAACTGCCTGACCACATTTGGATGTTTGAAAACGAGAAGAGAGTGAAGTTTTAGCCCAAGTCAAAACTCGGGCTGAAGGTGATCTCAGGATAGCTGCCCAACAGCTGTCCTTCTTCCCCTGGAGAGAAGGCAATGTTTAAAGCCAGGGTATGAGTGACTCCTGCAGAGCCCAGCCTCCCCAGGCAGCTCCTCATGGGGGTGATGCAGTGGGGCAGGGGGCTGCTTGGAAGATGTTTTCCTGTGATCAGTGATCTTCAGAAAAGCACTTTGCAAGCAGCAGTAAAATAAGGATGCAGCCCTGAGGGATCTCGAGGGAACATGTAAAATAAGGGCAATGAGATGAGTCACTGGTAAATATGCTGTGATATAAAAAAAGATGGGGCAATTTGTATAAACTGGTGAAAGGTGGTTAGAAGTCTCCAGAAAAGCTCCTTTAATGGAGGGCTTCCTGTCAATACAACATGGGACCTATTTAGAGAAGTTTGGGGACTGCTTAGGGGCCATGAAAAAAATGGTTTTGCCCTTGTTTCTGAAAACGAACATATCGTAGGTGTGTTGCAAAGGTTAAGGGCAAAGATAGCCAGCTTTCATGCAAGAAAGGAGAATTGCCTTGAAGTTGCTCCCCCTGCACCCCCAGCAGGCTTCCTGTGAGTGCGCAGAGGAGTCAGGTGAATCTCATCCCTGGGGAAAACCGGCATTACACAGTTCCCACTTTATCCCCTCTCCTGCAGGCTTCAGCTGCTGTAAAATCAGCTGCCTTCATTGGCAACAGGCCAGCTCGCCTCCATGAAGCAATGGGCTCCGTATGCTAGGTTGGCAAAAAAAATCCCCGCACTTTCTTCAAAAACACCTAAGTTTTTTGCTTTCTTTCTGTTTCTGTTGGCTGTAGTCCATTCTTAGTCATCACTGCAATATCAATGGCCTCCAAAGCCTGCGCTTCCCTACTCTTCACTAAGGATACAAAACACTAATGGTGCCTAGCACAACAAAAATAATAAACATTTTCCATTTCCAGTGCTGTGAAAACATTGACCTTCTAATTTTCACAGCAAAAGGGACAGACAAACATTTCTGCTCTAGTTATTGTCTGGAGATACCTTGAGTTACACGATCCCTGAGCTGGAGCTGCCTGGATCCTTCTCTGGGCTGCTCTCATTGCACGACAGCTCTTCAGCATACTCCATGCTCACTGCTTTTGCTATCCTACAGTCACAGTAACTGGCAACAGCACCAGCCATCCATCTGCTGTAGGTTAAAGTCTTGGCTGTTTTGGTTTTCCCAATCTCTCTGTCTCTCTTGTAAAGTGAGGGACCATACCCTCTCCTTTCTTTAGTCCTTTATTCATCTCTTTGGCTGCACACCAAAATCATGATGGAGTAGGAAGAGTGTCTTTGCAATTCAGGCTTGGACTGGGGCTCTGCTTTTCACAGAATCACACAGAATTATAGAATGGTAGGGATTGGAAGGGACCTCTAGAGATCATCCAGTCCAACTCCCCTGTTAAAGCACGTCCATCTAGATCTGGTCACACAGGAACACGTCCAGGAGCATTTTGAAAACCTCTAGAGAAGGAGACTCCACAATCTCCCTGGGCAGCCCGTGCCAGGGCTCCCTCTCCCTCACCCTCACTGTAAAATAGTTTATGTTTAAAAATAACTTTTTGTGTTCCAACTTTTTTCCATTAACCCTTGTCTGGACCTCTGACACTGCTGCAATATAGAAATGACCATCAGACTGGGGTGTACCCATTGGAAAGTAGTAATAGAGATCACTTGACAAAAGGTCCTGGTCATTATTTTTCTCACTGATATGCTAGTGAAACTGAAGAAATACTTTCAATTTGTCTTAGTTCTTTCGTGCAACTTCTGTCTCAGGATGTTACACACTATTAGGGTGTGCTGTTAAATACCCGTTGTGTTTTATTCCAAGGTGAGTAAAACAACATTTTTTCTAGTTACTAAAGCATTTGGAGAGCTTCCAGGATGAAACTGAATACAGAAATAACAAATATTTACTATTCTAATAGACAGACACCAGTGCTTTATGAACTATCCCATTACATTCAAAAATACCATTGTGATTTCACAAAGAGTCTAGAGAACATTTGCTTTAAATTGAAAGACTCAATTTCTACTATACCAAGAACACTGTTAATATCGATCCAGGTGCTCTATGGAGCAATCTAATCTTTTCATTGTGGCACTATTGAATATCTGGTCTACTACACTAGTAAAACTGCATCTTTCAAAGTCACCAACATGAAAAAAGAAAGTCGTTATATGTTCATTAATTAAAAAATGCTTATAATAGCATTAACAATCCTTTCATCTGAGTGTGTCATTTAGGTAATGGCAGCCTAGCACATTAACTTCTCTTGGCTTTGCCTTGGCCTTTTAACTCCTCCAACTGATTATTACCTAATTTGTAAAGTCTCCCAAATGGGTCATTAGCTCCTAAATAGATTTCTCCTGCTGTTTGGTACATACTCTAGAAACAGTAGGCTGTCAGAGTGGTAACTGGTTTTGAAGTAGCTCTTTCTGGGGAAAAAAAAGTTCAAGAAATGCCAGATTAAATTAAGTTTGTGAAATGAATCACGGCTTGAAATATCCCCGATACATGATTAACTAAGACACGATACAGAATTATTTTCTTCCCACAAGAGGGCTGGCATCAGAGTGTGTGCAACCATATGGGCCCTCGTAAGCACCTGCAACTCCTGCTGCTTCCGATCCGTGACAGCCACTGTGCAAACAGGCAGCCATCTAATGTGATAAACTAGGAAACCAAGGGGAAAGGCTCCTGGGACTAGGCCCTGTGCTCCTGATGCAGTGACCTTCCTGCTCTGCCTCCTCAGCTCTGCCTAAAAATGGTAAATAAAAGGCAGAGCAACCTGAGGCCACAAGAAAATCAGAGGCATTTGGTCCAAGTATATGAACTGCCCTGAGCAACGCTACATGCACCAACCAAATTAGTGATAATGTCCGTTGCCAAGTGAGAAAAGCAAACAATCGTTTGGCCTTTCTCAGACACAGATCATATTTTCCTGTTTTTTTTTTTCTTGCTTTACAGTACGATGTAGGCCACAAGACTGAAATAAGTCACTGTGACTAAGTAAAAACTCTTTGTACTAACCCACTCATCTGCAAGCTATTCATGTGAAACAATAAGTGACTACTGGACTGCAATACCTGCACTGCAGGAACTTTGAATATGGAGGCGTTGAACAAATTACATGTTTCCACATAAAGAAAATAACACTTTAGGTATAACAACACTTCAGCTTTTTCAACTAAACTCAACTAACACAACTTTAGTATCAGCAAATGCTTCCATTCATTTACATGGCAACTTCTTTGTTCTGTTCCTTTACTTTTCCAAAACTTTCAGACTCCCTCCTTCTCTCTGGCTCTCCATTTTACTTATCTTCAAAGCACCTTTTTCTGTAAGCAGGCTATTCTCCTGGGTACTAGTTTTGCCTGGTTTGCTGAAAGGGCAACACCTTTATATTTTATGCCTTGAGTAAGGACCAGAGATGTGGTGTCCTTTGAGATTACGATCATGGTGGATCTGCAGAACACTAATTAACATACTAAAATCAACACCCTCACTACTGTTTTCATCTCAAACAAATAACTATCACTATGAGACTCTCGGTTTCCTATTTCCATAATTTTCTCCTGGAATAAGTCACGTATGCATTGTAGGCGCTTTGGTTACCATGACCTTTATGCAATATCATCAGAGGCAACGTGCAATCACAAAGTTGAAAAACAGAAGACTCTCTGATCAAAGGTTTTTAGGTATTTTCCAGAAATGCCTTTTTACTTAGGAAATCTGCTTTATAACTTGTTCTGACAAATGTCACGGCTGGAGAAATTCTACCTCTAAGGTAAGATTTATGATCTATAAGACAGTTTTCTTTCTCTGTATTTTTCAGTAGACTGGATTCATCAAACACAATCTGCTCTTTGATTTGTGTGTCTGCATGTTCAGTACAAAGAAATAAAATACTAGAATGGGAAAAATGACAATACTCTTTATCTACAGGTAACTTTTTTGGCGCAGAAATATCATCCAGTGTGATAAACTGAAAAGTGCTGAGGTACTAGCATAGCATGATGTGGCAGGAACAGGATTTCCCACAGAGAAAACTATGCTGATTTTGTTCTTCATGCTCACCGCCATTTTGGCAGCCACATCAACACCTTGGCAGATGGTTTTGAGTAGGGATGGCCAAAACACTGCATGCAGAAAGTTGCCCTTCATGGGAGGAATTCAACTCAGGAACATCTCTCATCCATCAGAGTACAAGCAGGACATAGCCCAGAGGAGAAGTAAGGTGAGGACGTGCCATCTCTGAACAGTAAAACAGAAATGAGAATATAACTCTCTTTCATTGGAGAAGACTCCAAGGAACGTGCAGCAACTAAAACCTGTGATGCAGCTCTGTTTTCCTCTTGGCTGGGTCACAAATGCCTAGATGGCTAATGAGCCTGTCACTCAAGGCTCAGCTTGGCCAAGGGCCACAACACAGATCTTCTGAATGTACATTGTCAGGGACTGGGGCCATTTGTGCCTTCAAGTGGAGTTTCAAGAGGATAAGCTTAGTCAGCCTGGAAAGGAAAAATACAACTAGAAAATCTGAGCAAGAGCAGTCAGTAAAGTCTTGTTTACAAGAAAGCCTCTGAAAAAGTTTTGTGCTCAAAGTTAACAAGTTGCTTGAGATCTTCCCCCACTTAGGATTGAATGCCAAAAATGTGAGCCTTACAAGGTGATGAGAGGTTGCCAGTTGACTTCACTGGGATATGGTACGGCTTCTTGCAAGGTGCTTTGCTATTCATTAATACATTGACCCATCTGAAAAGAAGACTCTGGAAAGGGCTACTCTGGAAAACCTTTAAATGCATTCTGATCTGGAATCAGCAGTAATCTGCAGTCTTGCTCTCTGAAATGGACCTGATGCAACAGCTGTCCTGAAATCCAGGTGCTGTATTTTTGTCACTTGCCACTATTTTGGCGATAGCTTTCTCAAACTGCTCAGCCACTCGCCTCAAACTAAGAACATTCAGCACTTTTAAATGACCCAAGAGAACCACTGCCTTTGTGGTTCTAAAATGAAACTGAGAAAAAATACTAGGCTTACCATTGAAGGATAATGGTTTAGGCAGTGGGATACTCTATTCTGAAGTCAAATAGCTGCTGCTGAATTATAGTTTGGCCCATAAGTATATTGGAACATTTTATATCACTGTAGTCGTTTTGCCTGGGCCAGGTTTTTTGGTAGCAGGGGGAGCTACAGGGTGGCTTCTTAAACAAAGAGCTGCCAGAAGCTTCCCCTGTAGCTGATAGGGCTAATGCCAGTCAATTCTAAGATGGACCTGCAACTGACCAAGGCCTGGCCAATTAGTGACAGAGGTAATGTCTCTGTGATTAACATATCTGAGAAGGAGAAGAAGTTGTTGCACAGTTGCTAAACTGCAGCAGCAACAGGGAGTGAGAATGTGAAAACATCTCTGCAGACACCAAGGTCAGTGGAGAAGGAGGGGGAGGAGGATTCTTAAGCCCTGGAAGAAAGACTCCACTGTGAGAAGCAGCAGCAACAAAGTCCATCTGTAACGAACCGACTGCAACTCCTGTCCCCCACCCCCTGCATCGCTGTGGGGGGAAGGAAGGAGAGTCCTGGAAAGAGGGAGGGGTGGGGGGAGGTGTTTTAAGATTCGGTTGTATTTCTCATTTCCCTGCTCTGTTGTGATTGTTCATTAATAAAGCAAACCTTTTCCCCCCCGTTGAGTCTCAGCTAATTGCTGAGTGATCTCCCTGTCCTTATCTAGACTCACAAACCTCGCTGTATTTCTCTCTCCCCTCTCCAGTTTAGGAGGAGTAATAGAACAACTTGGTGGGCACCTGGCACCCACCCAGGGCTAAACCACCACAAGTCTGTACTTTATGCAGTAGAGATTAATTCTGAACAATATGTGTGTCAAATGCAAAAAGTATTACATGGTGACTTACAGTCTTGAATGTTATCTTGGGCATTTTAAAAGTAACCTGACGCTCAGTCTCTGTGCTCATCTGTTTGTTTAGGTTGAACATCATCATTACTGGTAAACAATGTGATAATTTTTTTTCAATAGTCCTTACACAATCTAATTGAAGATAAATCTATATTTTAATATTTAGTTTGTGTTTCTTGTCTCACTTGTGAATTTTCCCAATTCAGCATTTTTTAACAAAAATCTAAGCATTATTTTCTGATAAAAAAGACATTGTAGCATATTTTGAATGGATACAGTATTTAAGTCCATGTAAAAGTAAATCAGCTATAAATTAGTGTATTTCACATACAAAAATGTTCTTTATGTTTACATTTTAAGACACAAATTAGTCTCAAACTGTTTAAAAGTAGGCACTTAAAACAACCTGCACTTGGCCAAAAATAATATCCATCATTTTTTTGGTTACTGAGTAACTCCAACAGCACTTCTTTTAGTAATATGCTCATCAGACCAACATGCACAGCTGATCATTGGGTATTACCAGCCTGAAGCAGAAATTGAATATAGTTTCAGTCTTCTTCCTTCTCCCTGATTCTCTCTAATTTCAAGGAAAGGCGTAACACATACTTGAAGACAACAAGTTTGGAAGCTCCCCCAGAATAAAGCCCAGCAGCTTCCTCTCCTGCTTCCGAAACATCTTGTTGAACCATTTGCACCGCTTCCATGTTCTCATGTGGGAAGATCCTCCTCTCCCATGTGCTGTAACGTGCTGCAGCTGAAGCTCAGCACTGATGCTAAGCACTACTCATCAGGCACTAACTTACAGCAACTGTTTCTCTGGTCATGTGCACTTGCTTAATCACAAAACGTGGTGGTCCGGAGCGGACAGATTTTCTTCTTCATCCTGAGCCACAGGAACCCTCCCAGCTTATTTCAACACCTGGCCATTTGTGCTGATGCAGATCTCATCCGTCCTATTTGTCCCTGAGCAGATAATATTTGTCCCAACGGCGCTGGCTGTTTCAAGGGGCGGTGAATATCTGTGTGAAGCCGTGTCATTATTTCCCTGAATATCCAGGGTAGGGAGGTGGTGGGGGATAATGTATTGAAGTCTGTGGGGTTGGAGTATATGGCGGAGGTAGGTCAGCTGGGTACTCCATTTCGTATTCATAACTGTAGGGTGGTGGAGCCACTGCAACGGTAGAAAAAAAAGAAAACATAGTTAACCCCCTTTGTTTTTCCAGATGCTGGTCCCCAGGTATTTTCTAGTCGGCACCCAGACTTCCGTACAGCAGATGGAAAGTCTCCTGGTAATGAGCTCAGTGGTTTTTTTCAGTCTGTCATCATACAGTCACTTTACATCAATGCAAGTCCTTGCTTTTGGTCCTTTCCCTCATTACTTAGCTGTGTGTCCACCAACATCTTGTGCTGGTGACAATGTTTGAGTGGCCACATGGCAGATGATATCAGAGTGATGCAGAAGAACTTAACATTTTCAAGGGAGGAACAGTGGGCTTTTAACTCAGATCTACTCCTTTCCACTCCCTTCACCAGCAAGATGGATTTATGTAATCTCAAAATTACATGGTAGCCAGGGCTTTTGCTCATCTCTGCAGATCTCTCAAACACCCTCTGGATCCCCAGGAGACATGTGACAGGCGAGGCCACACCAAGCACAGCTGCATCACACCTCCTAGGGCAAATGCCAGACATCTTCCCAGGATGTTCCCAGGGCTCAGGCTGAGGAAGAACACAAAGCTTTCACCTTGTTCACCCCAACCAAGACATCTGAGGAGAACCTGGTGTTTATAAACTGGGTCAGGCATTTAAGAAACAAGAAAAATATTCACAGTCGGAAACATTCTCTTACCTACTTTTACTTATCTCAGAGAAAAAAGGATTAATTCAGTGACCAAACAGATAGTAAATGCTGCAGAATGACAGCATGGTAGGAACTGAAGGGTCCATTTCAAGACTCCAATGGAGCAGTCTCTACAAATTTTAAGGTCTCATGTCACCAGGTCACTCTTATCGTCCACAGGCTGCTCATGTCTCTATCACCACAGATGCCTTCTTATCTCCTCCCCAGATGTCTCATGCAGACTGGCAGTGAAATAGCTCTTGAATTGAGAGGAAATAGAAACCTAGGATGTTTGTGAGTACCATGAAATGTGCCTCTGCTCTCTGAAAACCCGTCTGCCTCTGTGACTGAGGCAGAAGGAACCACATCCCCTCTCCTGCCGTTCCTGTTCAAAACAGGTAATGACAGGAGGAGGGGTTGGTCACAAACCCTGAAGCCAAAGCCAGGTCAGTCATTACTCCAGAAGTGTTCATGACAGCTGGGAACACAGAAATCATTTCAGAACTTCTCCATCCTCCAAAAAAATGATGCTGCTGGGAGGAAGAACTGCTCAATCTAATGTCTGCACCAGCAACTCGGAGCATGTAGAGTCAAACTGCCTGGAGGTGGAGAGATAGGAGTGAGTTACTGCAGGAACAGACTTGGGAAGGAAAAGGCTACAGCTCCAGAGCCTTCATTTTGTTCTTGTTTTTACAGCTTGCAGTGACTATCGGGTTCTGAAGTAGCTCTTCAGCAATTCATTGTTGAGAATATTGCAGTCTTGTTACTCATCTCTCTATGCAAAACAATGTTGCAATGGTAAGGATGATTATAAATGGTTTTAGTTTAACTGGAAGGTAGGAGCATGAGAGAGAAAACAGACACTGGGAGCAGTGAATGTGATAAAGGAACGCATCATAAATATTGCATAGCTTGCCTGTATGTATAATGTACCTGGGGTTTGTTGCAATCTTTGCAACAGGAGGGAATATAAAGGCAAGGGATCTCTAAGAGCAGGATGAGGGGACTGCATCCATGAAACATCGACGTTACAGTGAACTCTCAAGTTATCCCAAGGCAATTGCTCCTCAATTTGTAATAAACATTAGTGAAGCAGGGACATAGCTGCATGGCATAAACACAGTTCTGCTGCTTCCTGTGTCAGTTCCACTCTTCAACAAGGTGGCCATTTTCGCCTGATGGAGAGTCCAGACAAATAAGCCTTGCAGACTCCAGCTGGCTTGGTTCAGACTCATCTTTGGTGCTTCTGTACCCCAATCCTAGACTGAAAAGTGTAGTGCAGAGAGTGGCTCTGCACAGAGCTAGCTCAGGTACAGACTGATCTACCAGTTCACACCCACTATGGGCACAAATGCACAGAAGCACACCCATGAAGGGTCTCCTGGGGTACTCCAGGGCCTGTGACTGCTTATTAGCTAAGTGCCAGATCTGACTTAGGATCTGGTGCTGACCTGCACCAGGAAGGCTGCAGGACCTGGGGTTGTTCAGCCTAGAGAAGACTGAGGGGAGATCTCATTAACACAAGAATATAAAAGATGCATGTCAAGAGGATAGGGTGGCACTTTCTTCCGTAGTGTCCAGTGATAGGACTAGGGGTAATGGACAAAAGCTGGAACACAAAAAGTTCCACTTAAGCTAAAACTTCTTTCCTGTGAGGGCGAGGGAACCCTGGCACAGGCTGCCCAGGGATGCTGTGAAGTCTCTGACTCTGGAGATTCCCAAACCCACCTGGACATGTTCCTGTGTGACTTCATTGATGTGAATCTGCTTTAGCAATGGGGTTGGACTGGATGACCTCTCGAGGTCCCTTCCAATCCCTGTCATTCTGTGACTCTCTGAAAACACTGCAGCAAAACAGTGTGAATTCACAGATAAGCCTGCATTGAGTGTGTCCAACACTCTGCTAACTCTGACCAAGGCACAACAGGCATCCCTGCACCATGCTCCGAGTTCCTGTCAGTCCAGGTATGGGGCCAGGTGGATACAGAAAGCCAGCTCAGATGCCAGCCAGCAGTCCCTCCTGAGACACGCAGCAGAGAACACCCTGCAAAGATGCCTATGTGCCTTTAGAAGTCATTCCTGCAGCATCCAGTAGGGCCTGCGAACACTGGCCAAGTATTGGCTGCATTAGACTCCACATGGCACAACTCAAAGCCTTTGCACTATGACCCACAGTCCTTATCGCCCAGGTTTTTCCACCTCTGTGGTATGCCAGGCCCCCACTACATCGGCCAATGAACAGGAGCTGACTGCACGTGAACCAGAGCAAATACAAGAACTAGAACAAAAAAGAAGAACAAGTCATCTGCTGCCCGAGAGCCTCTGGCACAGGAAGAAGGCTTCTCCTGCACAATGCAGCACTGCCCTGAGTGAGGTCTCAACAAGCCACTGCAGGCATCGCAAGCTACGCAGCTGTGTGAGCATGGCACTTGGCCAGATCTCGTTAGCCCACCGAGCAGCTGAGTGAATCAGCCCAGTCAGAGTGCTGTGCTGCCGATCACTGCGCATGCCAAGCTGCCTTGCGTAGCTCAGCAGGGACTCGTGCCGTTCCCCTCCAGACTAAGAAGAGCCTCCTGCTGTATGCACATCCCCGTTTTACTGCTGAGCTGTTCAGAACCCAAAGATATATCCCTACCATGAACACAGGCACTTTCGCAGGGGTGCCGCTTCACTTCCATACCTGGGTACGTGCTGATAGTGTTGATGTGTGTTGCCCGGATGACCCCTACTCGCGTCCCGCGGTTGTTCTTCATGCACATGCAGATGCAGATGGCAATCCCAGCGATCACTCCCATTATAAACACTATGCCGAAAACAATCCCGGCTATTGCCGTGCCTCTGCAAAGGGAATGGAAACAGGCAGTCAGTCTCGGGCAAACAGTGTTTAGAAAACAATATTATTTTCTCAGGGGCGGTCCCCATTTGAGGGGAAAGAAGTGCACATTGATTACTGAACATGATGCAAATTTTGATCCATCGAGGTATCTGAAAAGAAGAAGAAATGAAAGATCTCCATAAAACTCTTTCAAAGTCGCCTTTGCAATTGTGCCAGATCATTCTGCTGATTTACTGTGCATTAAATCCTCCCATTTCAGGGCCAACTAAATTTAACAGCTTTTAAATATTACCAAGAACTATTTTGTCCCTTTCCCCTTATCATACAAGACTTATTTTTTTCCCTAAAGGCATTGGCATGATTTTCTTTTGAAAAGGTAAATTATCCCCAGTAATATAATTCCAGATGCATCCCAAAGTGTCTGAATGCTGTGCTTTCACAGGAATGGTTTTGTCATTGTTTTGTCTTAGGTCAAAAAGTGCTTTAGCTGTGCATCTGAGCCCAGAACAGATTAAGGAGAGCCTCCTCTTCTTGAGGATGAGCAGCAAGAAGTAAAGTAAATGCCCACTCTTTCACACATCTGCTGCTGCAGCCAAGCACAAGCATTTGAGGCTTAAATCATTTCTTTTAAGACAGTCCAGAGGAAAGAATTTAGTTCAGCCCCTAAAGTAATGCATCACACTTTCTTTGAAATCATATAGAGAAAGGAAATGAAGCCTTACTGCACTGACAGATGGGAGAAAAAACTCATCAAGAGGCACTGAAGAGCTCCCAATAATACTGAGGGCAAAATCAGCCTTTCTGATGAACCTTAGTTCACTCAGGTTTGTTGTCAGGCAGAGGCAGTGAAGCATATGTTATATGAAAGATGGTATTTATAGCCCACCCTTTTATGAAAAAAAAGGGGACTTGCCAGAAATATTCTTACTCTGTGCATCTCTTCATCTTCCAGAAAAGATTTCAAATAGCAGCTTTGCTGGCAAGTTTTTTACTGTACATTTTAATCAATCCAAAGGGATAGTTTGTCAACATGAATAAGCCGCACTAGGAATTGTTGCAATGTAGATAATAGAACAGGCACTGCAATTCTACAGAGACAAAACATCAAAGGGAGTCCAAACTATAGTTTAGCTTAAATATGGGAATGCATAGCAGGCCTGATTTTCAAAATTTGGATAGCTTATTGGCTTCCAAAAAGTTACAAGAGTCAGGATGAACTCAATATCTGAAAAATAAGACCTTCTTTTTATGAACTTAAATATGAATTTAAGAGTTTGTTTTTAGGCCCCAATTATTCAGGAACTTGGCCAAGATTTGCAGTACAATTACTGAACTGTATAGCATAAGTAAACACAGACCATTTGCTGTCTTACTGAAATACACTGTCAGGGAGCTAAATTGCTCTCTGTTGTTATGTAGCAATGAATGAAGAGTGTGCAGGGAGAGTAAACCTTTGCAAAATATAAAGGTCTAATTTACAAAATCGTAACTCATGGCAGCAAGCACCTGGCCATAAAACCAGTAGTGCAAAACTGATGTGATGAAGTGCTTTGGTATTAACCACCACGAGCAACTGAGAAACACCTCCCCACCCCCTCCACATGCCCGATAGCTTGCATCTAACAAAAATAAAGTCTCACACACTGGAAAGATGTGACCAAGAGACCTCCAGTTTTCACATCCTGTTGTCTTTGGGAATATTATCACTACCTTGAGAGAAACTGCTGTACGAGAAAACAGTTTGATTCAGGAGTCACTTTAACACAACACTCCCTTTGTTCCAAGAAGCTGTCATTTAATTCATATCACAACTAAAAGATCAGCCACGATGCACAGTATCCCTATTATAACAGTGTATTGCTACTCCTTTTGCTACATCCACTTAGTGGATGAATCATTGTGCCCCTGATTGGGAGTACCATATCACAGAGTCCCAGGTAACTCTGTTACACTGAAATAATCTCCCTCCCAGGTGGAGGAAGCTGAACCAGCCACTCCTGACCACTGGCCTTGGGTCCTGCATTGCGTTTCTGCTTTGCACACAGTCCACTGCTGCCCAGCTTCTGCATGCCAGGTACCCTCTGGATGGTATGATGGGTTTGCACCCTTCATCTTGTGTCAGCGACCGCCAGACACCACAGCCTCACCCACAAAGCATACTCTCCCTTCTGCAGGAATAGCAACTGCTCCAAAGCAATATGGCTCCAGTAATTTCAATGAGGATTCTGTGACAATTCAAGTAACAATTAATCATAAGGAAAGGAACTCAGAGAGTAGTGATCAATGGCACAGAATAGAATTGGAGGCCTGTGGCCAGTGGAATTTCGCAGGGATCGGTTCTGAGGCCACTCTCGTTCAACATCTTCATCTGTGACCTGGATGAGGGGACAGAGTGTACCCTCAGCAAGCTCTCTGAGGACACCAAAGTGCGAGGACTGGCTGATTCCCCAGAAGGCTGTGCTGCCATTCAGCAGGATCTCGATCGGCTTGAGAGTTGGGCAGAGAGGAACCTCATGAGGTTCAACAAGGACAAGTGCAGAGTTCTGCATCTGGGAAGGAACAACCCCATGCATCAGGAGAGGCTGGGGGTTGACCTGCTGGAGAGAGAGACCTGGGAGTCCTGATTGATAATAAACTGAACATGAGCCAGCAATGTGCCCTCATGGCCAAGAAGGCCAATGACATCCTGGGATGCATCAAGAAGAGTGTGGCCAGCAGGTCAAGGGAGGTTCTTCTCCCTCTCTACTCTGCCCTGGTGAGGCCTCATCTGGAGTCCTGTGTCCAGTTCTGGGCTCCTCAGCTCAAGAGGGACAGAGAACTTCTGGAGAGAGTCCAGCACAGGGCCACCAAGATGATCAGGGGACTGGAGCATCTTCCTTATGAGGAAAGGCTGCGGGAACTTGGGCTGTTTAGTCTGGAGAAGAGGAGGCTGAGGGGGAATCTCATTAATATTTACAAATAGCTAAGTGGTGGGTGTCAGGAGGTTGGGGCATCACTTTTTTCTACAGTATCTAGTGACAGGACAAAGGGCAATGGGATAAAGTTGGAACATAAAAAGTTCCATTTAAACAGAAGGGAAAACTATTGTACTGTGAGAGGGAAAGAGCCCTGGCACAGGCTGCCCGGGGAGGGTATGGAGTCTCCTTCCTTGGAGGTCCTTAAGACCCACCTGGACATGTTCCTGTCCAGCAACTTGATCTAGGTGGACCTGCTTCTGCAGGGAGGTTGGACTAGATGATCTCTAAAGATCCCTTCCAATCCCTACCATTCTGTGATTCTATGATTCTAAGGAAAAAAGATGACCTCCATTCCTGGAAAGTTGATGGAATGACTTATCCTGGGTGCTGTCTCCAAACACTTAAAGGACAAGTGGGTCATTGGGAGCAGTCAATATGGTTTTACCAAGGGGAAGTCATGTTTGACCAACCTGATAGCCTTTTATGAAGATATAACCAGGTGGATAGATAGTGGTAGTGCAGTGGATGTTATTTGATTTCAGTAAAGAGTTTGACACTGTCTCCCACAGCATCCTTGCAGCATCTGAAATTCAAAAAGAGCTGAAGACTGCTGGCAAAATCTCCAGTTGGAAAAGGCCTCTCAGACTAAACACAACCATACTGGAAAGCAAAAACCACTTCTGCCAGTCTAGCAAACTCAGGTCCACGAGCAAATAATATCCATTAAAGCATTCTTTAGCTGGTCCTCACCATAGCTGCTGCTGGTATAACTACAAACCAGAAACAAAAGTGATCAATAAAGAAAATATTCACCAGCTCAGCTTTGATGACAAAATTGGTAAATTCAAGTCTTGCACGCAGTTCTGCCTGTAATAAGGCAAAAAGCAGGACTATCAAGCAGCTAGACCCACTGCTGTTTGCAGATTCGGGTTTTCACAGTGTATTGGGAAATTTAGACCACCTATGGACAGTTCTGCAAAGAGAGTATGAGATGTGAAGCAAGAAAGAGATGTAGGTCACACGTTAAATCCAGTTACAGCCTGACTACCAGCAGAAAAACACTTGTTGGTCTTGGTGGGCGTCAGATAAGATCCATGAAACTGTTCCAGGAATCAGGTGTTTGAGTTGAAAAGGATCTATTTGAGAGGCTTTTGGAAGCCGTACTCTCCCAAATATATATAAGAGAATATATGTACTAGTCTGATGGTGAGTCAAAGCGTAAACCCATCCTGATGGAGACACCTGCAGCCCCTGCCACTCCCAATGGCCTCCACTAAAACGAGGAGCACCGTGCCTCTCAACATTAAGGCTGCACCTTCTCAGCACCAAATCCTGGCAGGATCACGGTTGTGCAGTAGCTGTTCTGGGCACACAGCACAAAAATAACTTACTCTTTTTGTGGAAAGCCTACAAAGGATGAAGAAAAATAAGCATGAATTTTTAATAAAATGCAAAAGTTTATCTTTGTGCTTGTTAGGGAATTTTTGAAAATAAATATCCTGTGAGAAAATATCCCTTATTTTATATGAAAAAATGCTTCCTTTGTCTCTCACTGATATTTCAGACTTCTCGATAGAGACACAGAGAGATACAGGGACTTCTCATGCTACCACCACCATAGGGCTGTTCAAAGGGAAAGTGCCTAGGAGAAAAACGACACTGTAAAGCAAATGAAGACATAGAAACCACACAGCAGAGTCACATAGCAATTAGGAACTTTGAAATAAAGGGGAAACTTTGAAATGGAACAGTTTGAAGGAAAACATTATGCAAACTCTTTTACAGAAGCAAAGCCAGCAAAGAGAAAAAAGACTGCCACAGAAAAACAATGCACAGAAAAGCAGAGATGGAGAAGGGGAAAAGTAATTTTAAAGTTGTGGAAATGTCAAGAGCCACCTCCCAAAACCCTTTTGCTGAGGCTTGGGTTGCTCACCTCCCCTCACATTTGCATGTACACCTCCACACCTGCACCTCAGCATTTCAGGATAGTCCAAGCTGCTGGCACTGTTCTCCAAGAAACTGTCCCTCCAGCATCCATTCACATGTCCTCCTGTACCACCACCTGGCAGCAGCCCTTGCCCCCTGGGTGCCTCAGAGGGAGAAGGTGCTGCCCAGAACATGGATGGCTGTCCCCATGCCCCTGACTCCTCAACTTTGGCCTGTGTGATCATCAAACCCCTGTCCTTCTTGCATTTGTTGTCCTTCACAAGCAGATGGTTTCTCTAGATTCCTGTTTTCCTTTAGTCATTCCTCCCTCTGGCATACCTTTAAAATCTTTCTTAAATGGAGAAGCCTCTAATAGCCAAAAAGACATCTCAGGTAGATATAAGAAAAGGGAGAAAACTGTCTCCTGGTCTCCTTCCAGATAGGTTGGTTTGCTTTTTAACTGTATCACTCAGTGGATTTCTCCTCTGCAAACATGCCCAGGCTCATCCTAAGCAGGGATATAAATTTTAGCATCTACAGCCTCAAGTGGCAAAGAGTTCCCTAACTTTATTATGTTTCTGAGGAAGTGACCTCTCTGGTCTGTTCTCAACTGATTCCCCAGTAATTCCAGCCAAGTTTCCCAGTTGTCAGCTACCCCTTCTGCACCGCCTGTGACTTCATGCACCTTTAGCATCATGCTGGGCAGTGAACTCTTCCCCATCCTGTGAGGGTCCCACCCCGCCGGGCTGTTCTATGTACAGGGACTGCTTCATGCCTCTGATCACCTCAGCCACCCCTCCTCACTCTTTTCCTCATCCTTTTCTATTGTTTTCTGAGAGCTGCAGCAGAAGCAACTACAATACAGAGGCACAACAACTTTTGCTCTTCTCTATTTTCTTCTTAAATAAATTACAGTATTACGTCTGGTTTTTCCTTTTTCCTTGACTGTCTAACACTTGGAAATTAAGGTTTTATGGGACTATTTACCGGAATATCAAGTCTCATTTCTGAGAGGTAACATCAGCCCAGAGTCCATCAATTCGTGTGGCAGCTTGGGAAGTTTTTCATTGTATGTATTACATAGTGTTTATGGGCCCTGCACTTCCTGACATGGTGTCTGGACTCGTGTCCTCTACCAGAGGACACAGGCTAAAGTTAGCACAGGTGAACTTAAGTCACCATTTTTTTTTCCCAAAGCCTAGCACACTCAGTAATCCAGTATTAAATTAGAAACTAGCATTGCAGGAAGTGACAGAGCTATATGCATCAGAGATGCATTTATATTGTCATAAAGGTCTTTTCATCCTGTAATAGTTTATATTAACAATTTTACAGAAGTTTTACAGAGTATGGCATGAAGTTGTTAGAAGCCTGTGAAGATCAGTATTCCTACTCCGGCCTTTGACATATTTCATTACCATATTATTGCACAAAAGATGTGCCATTCACAGTCTTCATTTTGCTCAGCTGAT